>NC_134354.1:128503837-129105573 GCF_048569485.1 Anomaloglossus baeobatrachus
GACACTCCCTGAGCAGAGCACCAAGATAAGAATAACTTCCACGTCTTGTGGTAGATCTTGGCAGACGTCGGCTTCCCAGCCCTTCTCATGGTGGCAATGACGTCTTGAGATAATCCTGAAGACGCTAGGATCTCGGACTCGATGGCCACACAGTCAGGTTCAGGGCCGTAGAATTCAGTGGAAAAAAACGGCTCTTGGGACAGTAAGTCTGGCCGGTCTGAGAGTGCCCACGGTTGGCCGACCGTGAGATGCCACAGATCCGGGTACCACGACCTCCTCGGCCAGTCTGGGACGACGAGGATGGCGCGGCGGCAATCGGAGCTGAGCTTGCGTAGCACTCTGGGCAACAGTGCCAGAGGTGGAAACACATAGGGTAGCTGGAACTGCGACCAAATCTGAACTAAGGCGCCTGCCGCCAGAGCTCTTTGCTCGTGAGACCGCGCCATGAAAATCGGGACCTTGTTGTTGTGCCGAGACGCCATTAGGTCGACGTCCGGCATCCCCCAGCGGCTACAGATTTCCTGACACCGTTCTGGGTGCAGAGGCCATTCCCCTGCGTCCATGCCCTGGCGACTGAGGAAGTCTGCTTCCCAATTTTCTACGCCCGGGATGTGAACTGCGGATATGGTGGATGCTCTGTCTTCCACCCACATCAGAATCCGCCGGATTGCCTGGTAGGCTTGGCGATGCGTGTTCCGCCTTGGTGGGTGATGTATGCCACCGCTGTGGAATTGTCCGACTGAATTCGGATCTGTTTTCCTTCCAGCCACTGCTGGAAGGCTTGCAGGGCAAGATACACTGCCCAGATTTCCAGAACATTGATCTGAAGGATGGACTCCTCTGAAGAGAGTCCTTGACCGTCTGAGAAGGGAGACGTTCCTGTCTAGGGACGTCGACTCCCCAACCCATTGGCAAGGCATGTCCCATTGAAGTGGACGCAGATGAAACTGCGCGAAAGTGACTGCCTCTGCATGAGGCGTCTTAAGGGGTGTGACTGGCCTTGAAGGAGAGACTGCACCCCCGTCTGTAGTGAACGCTGCTTGTCCAGCGGAAGCTTCACTATCGCTGAGGGAGTGTGAAACTCCATGCCCAGATATGTCAGCGATTGGGTCGGTGCCCGATTTAACCTTGAAAAGTTGATGATCCACCCGAAACTCTGGAGAGTCTCCAGCGCCACGTTCAGGCTGTGTTGGCATGCCTCTTGAGAGGGTGCCTTGACAAGTGGATCGTCCCAGTAAGGATCACAGAGTGACCCTGAGAGTGCAGGACTGCTCCCACTGCTGCCCTGAACTTGGTGAAAACCCGTAGGGCTGTCGCCAGACCGAAGGGCAGGGCTACGAACTGAAGATGCTCGTCTTCAATAACGAAACGTGTCAAACGCTGGTGCTCTGGAGCAATCGGCACGTGGAGATAAGCATCCTGATGTCTATTGATGCTAGGAAATCTCCTTGAGACATTGAGGCAATGACGGAGCGGAAGGTTTTATCCGGAACCGCCTGGCCTTCACGTGCTTGGTGAGCAGTTTTAGGTCCAGAACGGAACGGAAGAGCCATCCTTTTTTGGCACCCCAATCAGATTGGAGGAAAAACCGTGTCTTGTTCCTGAAGAGGAACAGGGATTACCACTCCTTCTGCCTGCAGAAGAGCATCGGCTCGGGGGGGGGTGGGAAAGTTCTGAAGAATCGAGCCGGAGGACGAGAACAGAACTCAATCCTGTACACGTGAGACACAATGTCTCTCACCCACCGGTCTGTGACCTGTGGCAGCTAAATGTCGCCAAGCGGGAAAGTCTGCCACCAACCGCGGATGCGGAGAGAGAGAGCTGAAAGTCATGAGGAGACCGCCTTGGTAGCGGTTCCTCCGGCTGCCTTCCTTGGGCGTGATTGAGCCCGGCCGGAATCTGAGCCCCTCTGAGCCTTTTGAGCCCTTTTGGACGAGGACAATTGGGACCTGCCCGAGCCTGGGAAGGACCGAAACCTCGACTGTCCCTCCAGGACAGCATTAATAGGGTAAGTCGCAATGCAGACATTGCGAGGTTAAGGACACCACCTGCGGCACAGATGTACATGTGCTCAAGACCAGCTGCGCAAGACCAGCTGAAATAGCTTAGAGTGCCCATACGGCTGCGAATGCCGGAGCAACCGACACGCTGATAGCTTCACAGACAGATTTCAACCAGAGGTCCATCTGTCTGTCAATGGCATCTTTAAGTGAAGTCCCATCTCCACTGCAACTATGGATCTAGCCGCAAGCCTGGAGATTGGGGGGAAAAGGGATAACGTGTATCCTTAATACGTTTGGAGAAACGCTTATCTGGTAAGCGTGGTGTTTCTGAACTGCTTCTCTGAAGTCAGCGTGGCCAGAAAAGTACTCACTATACGCATGAGATACTGAAAAGGGATTTCTCCTGCTGTGAAGCTGACTCCGCCACTGGGGGAGCTGAGGGAGAAATATCCAACATTCCATTGATGGACGCTATAAGATCATTCACTATGGCGTCACCATCCGGTGTATCCGGATTGAGAGCGGTGTCAGGATCAAAGCCCTGATCAGCTACGTCTGCCTCATCATACAGAGAGTCCTCCTGCTGGGACCCAGACCAGTGATGAAGCCGAGAGCCGCACCCAGCGAGCTAGCTTAGGCTGTCTGGGACTGTCGTCCGTGTCAGAGCCTTTACCCTGGAATGCCTGGGACCCCCCCGGAGCACTGATTATGTTCCAAATGAGGGTGGCCAGGGAGCATTGATCAAGATTGCCCATGGCCTGTCTGGACTGCAAAGTCTCTATCCCATGACAATCTATCAGCCGAAACTGCAACTCCGTCCCTGTCCCTGGACAGGGTTCACAGGTGGTTCCTTTGGCCACCTCTAGTAGAGACCCCGGCTGACCAAGTGCTACAGGGGAGCATTGCACACAATGGGGGTCAGTGGAACCTGCCGGTGGAACAGTATCACATGCAGTAAAAGCAGCATAGAAAGCCTGTGTTGCTTTTTTGCTGCTGTATTCTAGCCATCTAGGAGAATATAGCCAAGAATAGCGACCGTACAGTGCAATGTATAGCATACAAGCATAAGTACAAATGAACACTTCAGCACATGCAATACAAGCAGCATAGAAAGCCTGTGCCTTGGCACCCTTGCTTTTTTGCTGCTGTTGTCCAGCCATCTAGGAGAATATAGCCAAGAGTAGCGACCGTACAGTGCAATGTATAACATACAAGCATAAGTACAAATGAACACTTCAGCACATGCAATACAAGCAGCCTATAAAGCTTGTGCCTTGGCACCCTTGCTTTTTTGCTGCTGTTGTCCAGCCCTCTAGGAGAATATAGCCAAGAGTAGCGACCGTACAGTGCAATGTATAACATACAAGCATAAGTACAAATGAACACTTCAGCACATGCAATACAAGCAGCATAGAAAGCCTGTGCCTTAGCACCGTTGCTTTTTTGCTGCTGTTATCTCGCCATCTAGGAGGGCATATAGCCAAAAATAGCGACCTACAGTGCAGTGTATAGCATGCAAGCATAAAATATAAATGGACACTTCGGTATTTAGGGGTCAGCACTTCAGGTGCTGCTTACCGCCCGCCTATAACGCGGGTGTGTGGTCGCCAGAGCCCTGTGACTGCTTGCCCAGAGCTTGTCTCCGTTCCCCAGCTCGGACTGCATGCAGGAATGGCTGCCGGCATCCTGAGAAGAGGGGCGGGCCGTGGGCGTGCCCCAGAGAAGAGCGGGAAACTGGCGTCCCACTGTGTCCAGTGAAGGGGGCTGGAGAATGCAAAGCAGACTACAGCCCTCGGCGCTGACTTTCTGTACAGCGTCCCGCCCCTCTCCTGACTGGCAGGGCTGGGGGCGGGAACGAAGTGAAAACTAGGCCGCAAAGCCGGGGACTCGAGTAATAAGCGCGGCCGTCCTTGTGCACGGCCAGCGCGGAAGTCCCCGGCGCACCACAAGTCCCAGCCGCGCCACAGTGCAAAAAACACCCAGCAGCGGCCGGCGCGGCAGTTCCCAATACATAAATTCACTCAGCTAAGCTGCAGTGAATAATAGCACGAGCGCTCCGCGCTGTTGCCCCCGGCGCACTAGCACTCCCAGCAATGCTGGTGTGTGTGTGCGCGCTTGCCCGGGGACACAGAGTACCTTAATGTAGCAGGGCCCTGTCCCTGACGATACTCAGCTCCATCTCCAGCAGGTTCTCTGGGTCTGTGGATGGAGCCCGGTCTCAGTGCCTGGAGACCTGTAAGATCCCACTTCACCAGAGCCCTCAGGGGGGATGGGGAAGGAAAGCAGCATGTGGGCTCCAGCCTCCGTACCCGCAATGGGTACCTCAACCTTAACAAACACCCGACAAAGGTGGGGTGAGAAGGGAGCATGCTGGGGGCCCCATATGGGCCCACTTTTCTTCCAACCGACATAGTCAGCAGCTGCTGCTGACTAAAAACAGTGGAGCTATGCGTGGATGTCTGACCTCCTTCGCACAAAGCTTGAAAACTGAGCAGCCCGTGATCCCACGGGGGGTGTATACCCAGAAGGGGAGGGGCCTTACACTTTTTAGTGTAATGCTTTGTGTGGCCTCCGGAGGCAGTAGCTATACACCCAATCGTCTGGGTCTCCCAATGGAGCGCCGAAGAAATATACAAATACCCCACAAGTTTAAGTTACAAAATAAATAAATCTGATTGGTAAACAGTGTATGTAACGAGAAAAAAAATTCAAAATGCTGGAATTACGTTTTTTAAGCCGCAGCAACATTGTAAAATAAAAAAAGTTGTGGCTCTTGGAAGAATAGGAGGAAAAAATGAAAAAAAAATAAAATGAAAAAAAAATAAAAAATGGAAAACGGAAAGGTCATGAAGGACTTAAATTTATGGGTCTGTGGAAAAAAAGATGATAACACTCAAATTGTATTTGGCCATTGTAGGAGTCCTGTCCTATTTTAATATTTAATGGTACGAAATATATTTTTTTTGCAGAAAATCAGCTGGTAAAAATAGACACATGGGAAAAAAATGGATGAAAGCACCATTCTTTTTCTGTATACCAAAGAATGGATTTCTGAATGAGGCTTTGAAAGGAGAGTAACACTATGGAGCTGATTTATTAAGACTGGCTTTGCGCACGTCAGTCTTAATGAAGGCCTTGCTGGAGTACAATGTGCTGAATTTCTTGAGAAGTGATCGCCACTTGAATTCCCCGCATCTTCTCAGTTTTGTGCGCTGCGTCAGTAATGTTATAAGGAATGGTGCCACTATTGATGAAGTTGATGGGCAGGCGCAGCCATCTCCCATCCTCTGCCCAGATATTACCATTCATGTGGAACTTATTGAAATTGGTGTGAAAATGCAAAAAGTCACAAAATTTCTGTGCAACTTCGTATTGTACAAAAATGTTGTGGCTTTTCAAATTGTTTTAGGGTACGTACCCACGATAAGTGTTATTCGCCTTTTTTGAAACTGCGTGTTTTCGTGGTGTCAAAAGCGCAGCATTTTCCACAACAATCAAAATGAATGGGATTTCTAGAAACCTCCTGACCATTGTGCTTTTTTTTTTTACTCAGCATAATCTGAACTGCGGTGTGTTTGTCCAAACCGCAGCATGTCAATTTATCTTGCGGGTTCACTGATTTTTCAGTGAGGAATTTCGCCATAGACTCACATTAGATGAGGAAAATCCGTATGTAAAAAATGCACTTTTTTTTACCACTTTTAAACAGCATAAACAAATCAAAAAACGCATCTAAACAAAACATATCAGGTATCAATAAAGTTGGTTGACACACAGTCAGCATTTAAATAAAATGGTGAACCAAGAAAAGTTTTGTGGAATGTTTTTTCAAATAAAGTATTTTTGTGTGTTTATTTCTTTTTACTTACTGGGTTAGTAATAGGGGTGTCTGATGAACGTCTCTCCATTACAAACCCCTAGGCTTGATGCCAGCTGACATTACATAGCTAAAATCAGCCCCATAAACCATTACCCCGATTGCCACCGCTTCAGGCCGTGTTCAGGTGTGCATCTAATGTGATACGCCACTTCTAGGGTGGCTGCAGGCTGCTATTTTTAGGCTAGGAAGGTCCAAATAACCATGGATCTTCCCAGCCTGGTAACATCAGCCTGCATCTAACTGTTTTACCTTCGCTGGGTAACAAAAATATGGAGGACCCCATGAGGTTGTTTTTTTTTTTAATTTATCTATTAGGTTAATCACCATTTAGTGCCACATGAAATATTTTTAGAGGGTTTGTGGCATTATATAGCTACAGGATAGATAGATATCTATCTATTCTAAACTACATATAGACTACATCTTTTTAAAAAAAAAATATTTTAAATCTGCCATATCTAGAGATATGCAATTTTTTGCCTAGTGCTGATTTTTACTTTTTATTTTTTATACCAATGGGGTGTGGCTCACAGTATTCCCTGTCTATGTCTTTACGCTCTTCTTACCATATGAGCTACTGTAAAAAGTAGCTCTAAATAAAAAGGCCTCTAGCTCTGTAACTGTATGGCAGCTTTGAAAAAAAGAATTAAAAACCCACAATATTCAAGGGAGCAGTGAGAATAAAATAATAGCAAATATTAGCCTATTTTGAGTGAGAAACATGTCCTCTATAAGCAAAAAAATTGACCTAAAGGGTATCCTTCTCCCTATAACCTTGCTTTATAGTTTTGTAAAAGAAGTTATACATCTATTTATAAAGACTCTAGGAAATGTAGCGACTGAGCATCATGAATAAATGTAAAGAAATATGTCAGCTTCTTAACATGGTCTAATGCATTTACTAATGGAAAAAGTGGCAAGAAGTAGTAAATTAGTTGCACTACGCAAAGTCCTGCTCAGTTTTTTCAATATAATTGATAAATGAGGATGTCAGAAAAATAGGGCTGTATGAATTTGGTGTTTAGCTGGATGGTTTTGCTCAAGAAATGTGGTATAATTGTTTAGATAAATACTTCTCAATAAGTTTTTGTCAAATGTAATCCACCCTCTCCTTATGCCACACACACATATTCACTTCCATTAGAGTCTACCTTCAATGCAATGGCCTGGCACCATCTTGTTACTTGCTGGGTGGGTCGTGTGTACCCCACATGGTTGCTAATGACCACAGTGATTGTGCTTATTAGGGTATGATTCCACTTGTGATTTTCATGAGAGAGTGCAAAGCAATAAAACATCGGATTGCACTCGCACTAGTGAAAAACTATGGGGCAGCGTCCATCTGCGTGTTAAACATCGCACTGTACTCGTATGTAATGCGAGTGCAGGGCAATATACGCAGAGACAGGCCGGGGTGGAGAGGGAGAAAGTGCTCCCTCCTTTCTTCTTCGCAGCTGTGATACGATTGCAAGATCACATTACAGTCACATAACCCTCGGCTGACGCTCGCAGCAGAGGGTGATAAGCAGATCGCTTCCGATGCTCTCGCATCGGAAGCTGTATGCAAGTGGAATCATACCCTTAGGGTAAGGACACAAGGCGAGTAAAATGAGCAGAGTGTAATGTGATATAAAATCACATTATACTCAGACTCATGTTACTCTATGGGGCCAATCCCATCTGCAATTTTTTTCTCAGCCTTAATCGGACAGAGAAAACAATCGTAGCATGCTGTGGGTGGAATCCGATCTGAATTCAATCACACCCATAGAAGTCTATGGGTGCGAGTGAAACATCGCACTGCACTCGGATGACTCCGGAGTGCAGTGCGATAATCTCATCAGCTGATAATGGAGGAGATGGGGAAGATTAGTCCCTCCCTCTCCTCCACAGCTGTGAAATGATCGGAGAATCGCATTACAGTAAAAGGACACTTGGATCATGCTCGCAGCAGAGCAAGGGGTACTTTGCACACTATGACATCGCAAGCCGATGCTGCGATGCCAAGCGCGATAGTCCCCGCCCCCGTCGCAGCAGCGATATCTTGTGATAGCTGCCGTAGCAAACATTATCGCCTACGGCAGTTTCACATGCACTCACCTGCCGTGCGACGTCGCTCTGACCGGCGAACCGCCTCCTTACTAAGGGGGCAGGTCGTGCGGCGTCACTGCGACGTCACACGGCAGGCGGCCAATAGGAGCGGAGGGGATGTAAACATCCCGCTCACCTCCTTCCTTCCGCATAGCCGGCGTGAGCCGCGGTGCCGCCGCTAGGAGATGTTCCTCGCTCCTGCGACTTCACACACAGCGATGTGTGCTGCCGCAGGAGCGAGGAACAACATCGGACCGTCAGGTCAGCGTAATTATGGAATTCGCAGACGCTACACCGATGATACGATTACGACGATTTTGCGCTCGTTAATCGTATCATCTAGGATTTACACACTACGATGTCGAGAGCGACGCAGGAAGTGCGTCACCTTCGACATGACCCCACCAACATCGCACCTGCGATGTCGTAGTGTGCAAAGTGCCCCCAAGAGCTGAGGGTCATTAGCATATCGCATCCAATGCTCTCGCACCAGATGCCATATGCTTGTGTGGCCACAGCTTTACATGTGTTGACAGAGTCAGAGCAATCATGAAAAAAGAATTTGGGTGGTAAATGTACGCAAGCGTGCTACATTGCTATTAAATTACAAAAAAAAAAAATTAAAAATGTGGTCTTGACAATGGAGTTGGGCTTTAAAGGGAACCTGTCAGCAGAAATTTCGCCCAAAACCTAAAAGATTCCCCCTCTGCAGCTCCTGGGCTGCATTCTAGAAAAGTCCCTGTTATTATTGTGCCCCCTGTGAGACCAAAATAAAGACTTTATAAAGTGGTACCTTTTTGTATTCAGATACTGTAAATGTGACACGGGGGCGGGCTTTCTGGCATCCGTTATTCTGCCTCCTGGTCCTGTATGCCGCCCCCATCGCTCCTTTCCATAGCTGATGCACCGCCCACTGCTCCAGCCATCCCCGCGCATGCCCAGTGCCAGTCTCACGGGACTGAGCAGTGTGACCGCTGGTGACGTGTGCGCAGGCAAGTGATTATGGGCGGGGCTGTGATTGTTATCAGCAAGTACCCGCCCATAATCTCGTGAGCGCGCACACCTCACCAGCGGTCACACTGTGCTCAGGGTAGTGCTAGACTGTATGGGCTGCTTCCAGGGATGACGTCCCTTTTGTCACGTGATAGGGGCGTGTTCAAAATACTATCACGTGACAAAAGGGACGTCATCCCTGGAAGCAGCCCATACAGTCTAGCACTACCCTGAGCACAGTGTGACCGCCAATGAGGTTTGCGCGCTCACGAGATTATGGGCGGGTACTTGCTGATAATAATCACAGCCCCGCCCATAATCACTTGCCTGCGCACACGTCACCAGCGGTCACACTGCTCAGTCCCGTGAGACTGGCACAGGCCATGCGCGGGGATGGCTGGAGCAGTGGGCGGTGCATCAGCTATGGAGAGATGGGGGCGGCATACAGGACCAGGAGGCAGAATAACGGACGCCAGAAAGCCCGCCCCCGTGTCACATTTACAGCATCTGAATACAAAAAGGTACCACTTTATAAAGTCTTTATTTTGGTCTCACATGGGGCACAATAATAACAGGGACCTTTCTAGAATGCAGCCCAGGAGCTGCAGAGGGGGAATCTTTTAGGTTTTGGGCGAAATTTCTGCTGACAGGTTCCCTTTAATCACAAATTGCAGGATAAGTAGCCGAAAGGTGATTAACTTGTCCCACCTGTCATGAGAACTACACCTTTAAGATGAAAAGGTCTTTCGAAAAATAATTCAATTACCATGCTACCTGCGGCTTGTGAACAAGCTATTTATATTCTTCTAAGTCTTCGTGATTAAAAAAATAGTTAGAGTGCTGAAAGCCTCGGCTGGAAAAATGACAGATGAATGAGAGAGACATCACAGTGTATAACAGCGGGTGTGTGAGCGGAAATAAGAAAAATGACAGATCTACTGCATGTGG
The DNA here is from genome assembly GCF_048569485.1 of Anomaloglossus baeobatrachus. Taxonomy (NCBI): domain Eukaryota; kingdom Metazoa; phylum Chordata; class Amphibia; order Anura; family Aromobatidae; genus Anomaloglossus; species Anomaloglossus baeobatrachus. Next base: position 128,513,753 of record NC_134354.1, read on the forward strand.
TGTGCGCAGACGATGATTTACATTGAAAACTTGAGTAGGACAAACCTCTAGAATGACAGCAGAGAAGTAAACAATACTCACAGAGTAATGGCCAAGGTGAAAGAGAACGGCTGAGCGATTGGCAAAGCACACGGCAATCTCCTCAGTGCCAGGGGCGCCATGCGAGATCGCCTGCAGGAGAGCAACAATCTGATGAATACGTGAGAAAGGATCAGCGCCCGCTTTATATCTCTTCCCGCTGATCAGGAGAAACCAACAAAATAGTAGGGAGTGCGCACTGCATAGTAAAGAATCAATAAGAAGGAGAAAAAGAAACTATGCTTGGACAGAACACAACAAAATATTTTTATTAAGTAAACCAAAAAGACACCAGATACAGATAAAAGTAAAAAAAGAGGCACAAAGCCAATGTGCCACAATGAGAATAACAGTCTAAGCGACAAGACACTCCATGACAGCAAATATCCATGAAGAGCCCCCTGAAGAAGATGAACTTCGGCAATACGCATGAGGATTTTTTGCACCTTACAGGAAAAAAATAATATAATTACCTAATCATTTAACCCCCCTATCCTCTTCCCAGGACTGGTATTTATCCAATGTGTTAATCCACATTATTCAGCGTATCGCCGAAATTCAACTTTCTCAGGGGATCTTTACGGATATCTCCTGACAGCAAGTTTCTTGGCTCATTATGTCAGCTTAGACCATTTATAATAATAATAGTAATATTTATTCACTTATAAGCGCCATTAACCATAGCACTTTACTTACATCAGCAACACTGTCCCCATTGGGATTCACAATCTAAATTTTCGATCAGTATGTATTTGGAGTATGGGAGGAAACTGGAGAACCCGGAGAAAACCCACGCAAACACGGGGAGAACATACAAACTCCTTGCAGATGTCGTCCTTGGTAGGATTTGAACCCAGGACCCCTGCGCTGCAAGACTGCAGTGCTAACCACTGAGCCACCAAGCCGCCCCTTTATTGTCATTGTGACATATTGGTTTGGTGCATGTTTTTAACTAGTATTAATTTGTCTGTATCTGGTGTTTGTTTTTTTTTTGCATTACTGAATACAAATACAGTGGAACCTTGGTTAACGAGAACAATCCGTTCTGGGACTGTGCTTGTTAATCAAGTTACTCGTTCAGCAAAGCAAGATTTCCCATAGGAAATCATTGCAATGCAGACAATTTGTTCCACAACTTGGTAAAATGTCCCATCCTGGTCCCCTATTGTGCCATTCCACACACATACAAACACGTACAAACACACACATACACAAATACACACACAAAGACACACAAGAACGCACGCACACGTACATATTATGCTCACCTTACCTACCGTTCCATCGCCGGCCTGCTGGGACTTGCTGTTTGCTAGTACGGGCTGTGTATCGGGTAACCATCACGACGAGGGAGGAACTTCCGCACCCAGAGCGCTGACGTCAAAGGCAGGAGCCGCTTGCTTCTGATTGGTCAGCGCGCTGCCTTTGAGTAGTGGCTGACAGAGGAAGTTCCTGCCGCGTCGCGATGCTTGCCGATACACAGCCTATACCGGTGAACTACAGGACCCAGGAGACCGGCGATGGAATGGAAGGTACACATATTATGCTCACCTTACCTTCCGTTCCATCGCCTGCCTCCTGGATCTTGAAGTTCGCCGCGAAGATTCCTCCCTCGTCGCGATCTACCGGCGAACTACAAGAACCATGAGGCCGGCGATGGAATGGAAGGTAAGGTGAGCATAATACTGTATATGTGTGCGTGCGTGTTTGTTTGTGTGTGTTTGTGTGTGCTTGTGTGTGTTTGTGTGGACTGTAAGAGCGGGTCAGAGCGCGGTGGATGTACGGAACCGGAGGTGTGTGCGGTAAGTATTTTGCTTGTACAGCAAAGCTTTCTCGTAAACAGAGTTACAAATTTACAGAAAGCTTTGCTTGTTAAGCGAAATTCTCGTTAACTGGGTTACTCGTTAAGCGAGGTTCCACTGTATTACATTTTGGGATGCTCCTGTCCACCTATAGTTTATTTTTTCTCCATATAATTACTATTTTACAAAACAGAACACTTAAAAACTGTCCTGAAAGCTTTGCTGAATCTTTGCTTAAAATCGTATTAAAGTCACCAGTTTGGAAACGGAGTACTTTTGTTTTGTGATTTTTTTTTTTACTCTGCTTGAAAAAAGGATTAATATTTAAAAAAATGTGGTATAATGTAACCTTCAAGATTCAAAATATATTTCCAAGCAGAGACTTTACATTAAAACAAAGACATACAATGCTACGGTACCATATGGCGCCCATACACTTGAGTAATGGAAGAGGTTTTATACACTTTTTTTTACCTGGAGCATATTTGCTTATGGTACAATTTTTTTTAATGTAGTTTAAAAGAAACCTGTCAGGTTGGATAACACTATTATCCTGCAGATATAGGGTTAATCAGTAGGGTAACAGCATCAGGAAGGTGCTCGGATGCTGTACTGAAAGCCAATGACTGAAAGCCGGCGGCAACTCGCAGAAGGAATAAAGTTCATTTTCTCCCAAGTGAAAAGTAGCCATGCTCCTTCATAATGCTATTAACCTGCAGATTAACCCTAGTTCTGCAGACTAAAGGCTATCATGACCGATATCGCTAGCGTGCGTACCCGCCCCCATCAGTTGTGCATCACGGGCAAATCGCTACCCGTGGGGCACATCGCGCGGACCCGTCACAGTACTTACCTGCCTAGCGATGTCGCTATGACCGGCGAACCGCCTCCTTTCTAAGGGGGCGGTTCGTTCAGCGTCACAGCGACGTCACAGCAGCGTCACCAAACTGCCGCCCAATAGAAGCGGAGGGGCGGAGATGAGCGGGACGTAACATCCCGCCCACCTCCTTCCTTCCTCATTGCGGGCGGCCACAGGTAAAGTGAGGTTCCTTGTTCCTGCGGTGTCACACATAGCGATGTGTGCTGCCGCAGGAACACACAAACTACTTCGTACACCGTGCAGCAGCGCTATTTGAGAATAGGGGGGCATGTCACTGATGAGCGATTTTGACCGTTTTTGCGACGATTCAAAATTGCTCATAGGTGTCACACGCAACGACATCGCTAAAGCGGCCGGATGTGCGTCACAAATTCCGTGACCCCAACGAGAACGCTTGAGCGATGTAGCAGCGTGTAAAGCGGCCTTAATAGGGCTATCTGACCTGACAGGTCCTCTTTAATAACCCAGAGGAAAAGCAAATGGATACGCGTGGTGTTGAAAGTCATGATGTCACCTAACATGCCTTCCTAGATAATGGTTTACCAGTTCTTTAATTGTCCCAGGTGTAGCTCAGCAGTATAAAGCGTTGTGGTGGGAGAGAATATAGATGCATAAAAAATAACTTTTTAGTTGAATGATAAAATTGGTCTGTTCCAAAAACAGAGGGGGCTGTTAAATTCAATGTAATTCTACATCATGCGGTCTGACATAAAAGGACTTAACCGTTCCGAAAAGGAGGATTTCACACGGCCCAAATCGCTTCCACTTGTACCTTGGAGTACAGCACTGCTGCAGCTGTGTACTGTTTTCTTCCAAACCTTTTATTTCCCTCTTCCTTGAAGAAAAGCACAGCACGCGGTTCTTTCCCAACGCTCAGATCGCTGCACAATCTCTCTAATATCTCCTCTTCTTCCTGCCTGCGGAGAGAAATTAAAGACAGGTGCTCGTACTATTGTGCATATACAAGCTCCGCTACTCCGCACACCCAATCCCCTCTGCTTGACTCTGACATAAGCACTATCATTACTCATCCATTTACTTAAGGAAAAAAAAAAAAAAGAAAGAAAAGTTCTTTATGTGATCTAAAACTCCTCTCACTGTGTAATGAATGGGAAAGAACACATTATGGTCTCCTCAATAGAAGTCACAGCTGATCTCATTCTAGATCTACTCGTGACAGACTGGAATGACTGCAAGTTCTGTACGGAAATGTACTGACCCGTCAAAATCAACCTCAGTCACAGACTGGGCTGCTGGTTCTTTATCGAGAAGGTTAGCAGATCTGAAGTGATGAAACAAACACATGGCAGCTAGTAAGATCAATGTATAGACTGTGCATCTGTACAGTGCTGTCAGCCTGACAATCTGATTTCAGATAGAATGCTGCAAAATCTGTGGCACTCCATGTACAGCACTCGGCTATCGCTCTCACTCCCACACAAAGTGACTGGAGTAGTCTTGTATGTACACTCCATTCATACAGGGGACTCAGGGACCCCCATTCTCATGATTGGTAGGGGTACCAATGCTCAGACCTCCTGTGATCACACATGAATAAGATTACATAGCTTGTTTTTTGTTTAGAACTGCCTTTAAAGGGGTTGTCCACTACTACCCTGTTTCCCCGAAAATAAGACACTGTCTTATATTTTTTTTTGCCCTGAAAAAAGCACTGTGTCTTATTTTCAGGGGGTGTCTTATTCTCGAGGAGACATGGTTGGGGGTAAGTTTACCCCCCACAAAAAGCAGACCCCCCCCATCCCAGGATCGTCATACTTACCAGCCCAGGGCGTCTGTATGGCTCCCAGATCCTTCTGTGATCTCCCATCAGGTACGCTGCACGCCTCCCCTGCGTCTGGCTGACATCAGATCTCACACACCCACACTTCTCCCTGTGATCTCCCTGCAGCTGTGCTCCACTGCGTCTGGCTGACATCAGATCTCACTCACACACACACACACACACACACATCAGATCACACACACACACACACACACTTCTCCCTGTGATCTCCCTGCAGCTGTGCTCCACTGCGTCTGGCTGACATCAGATCTCACTCACACACACACACACACACATCAGATCTCACACACACACACACATCAGATCTCTCACACACACACACACACACACACACATCAGATCTCTCACACACACACACACACACACACACTTCTCCCTGTGATCTCCCTGCAGCTGTGCTCCACTGCGTCTGGCTGACATCAGATCTCACTCACACACACACACACACACACACATCAGATCTCTCACACACACACACACATCAGATCTCTCTCACACACACACACACACACACACATCAGATCACACTCACTCACTCACAAACACACACCCACCCCACAATCCCAGCAGCTGTGCTGCACGCCGTGCTCCTCTGCCTCCTGCCGACACTCACAGATCCGATCGCTTACGTTCACACACAGTCACACATCAGACAGTATACACGCACACATCTGATCGCATACACTCACACACACACCCCACTTCTCCCTGTGCCCTCCGGTGGGCGGTCCCAGCAGCTGTGCTGCACACCGTGCTACTCTGCCGACACTCACAGATCCGATCGCATACACTCACACACACACTCACACATCAGAACACACTCACACATTAAGCTGGTTTCACACTACGTTTATTTAACATCCGTCCATAACGTTTTTTTAGCGGAAAAACGGATCCAGTGCAAATGCGTTTTCACTTCAATGCATTTGCAATGGACTCGCGTTAACATGCGTTCACCTGCGTTTGCGTGCGTTATAGTGAGGATCCAGCGACTTGCAGTTTTTTAACATCTTTCAAAAACGCTACTTGTAGCGTTTTTGAGCTGCGTCCAAATACTGCATGTCACCGGATCCTGACTAAACAGCACGCAAACGCAGGTGAACGCTGGCGTGCTGATAGACAGGATCCTGCTTGCTCTACTGAGCATGCACAGAACCAGTCTCGCGTGATCTGTCTCTCTCTCCTCCTCCCTCCCTCACCCTCTCTCTCTCTATCTCTGTCTTTCCCCCTTCCTCCCCTCCCTCTCTCTCCCACCTGAGAGCTGCGGACACTCGTAACCAAGGTAAATATCGGGTAACCACTTCTCTTAGTTACCCGATGTTTACGTTGGTTACGTGTGCAGACAGCCCTGCTCCTAGCAGCTGCAGACACTCGTAACCAAGATAAATATCGGGTATCCAAGCCCGATGTTTACCTTGGTTACCAGTGTCTGCAGCTGTCAGAAGCCGGCTCCCAGTCTAGTTCCCCTCACTCCCGATCACATGACTCCAATGCCCGCCCCTAAACATTCAGTGACAGGATCCTGCAAAATAACAGATGCGTTTGCATGCGTTTTTTGCTGTAAAAGCAGGATCCGCTTTTGCAGCAAAAAAACGTTCCTGACGCATGTTAAATAAACGTAGTGTGAAACCAGCCTTAGACAGCATACACGCACACATCCGATCGCATACACTCACACACACACTGACGATATCGCACATACGTGCTCACACACTCACAACATCCGGAGATACCACATGCTTCCGGCCATGTGATCCTCCGGCAGGTCCTGGAAGGTCACTGCACGCACAGTATCGCCGCCGAGAAGCAAGCAATATCGCCGGAGGTTGTGAGTGTGTGGATGCGATCTGATGTGTGTGTGAGGTGTGTGTGATCTGATGTGTGTGTGTGTGTGTGTCTGGTCTTATGTGTATGTGTGTGTGTGTGTGTGTGTGTGTGTGTTCCGCCACTGCAGGACCTTGATGCGCTCACCTGCTCCTGGTCGGCTTCTGGTGAGTATGATCGGGGGTCTTCTTTCTTCTGTCTTCTCTCTTCTGGGGGTGCCCGCTGCCTATAATGAAGTGTCCTGCAGTGTCTTTAACTCTTTCACCACTGCATAACACTTCATTATTGACTGCAGCTATGTCTTATTTTCAGGGGATGTCTTATATTAAAGCATCCCTGAAAACTCCTGCTATGTCTTATTTTCGGGGGACGTCTTATTTTCGGGGAAACACGGTAGTACAATCCCTTCTGATTCCACTTGTTTCCCCCAGTTAAGGGGTTGACACCTACTTTTACAATGATGACCTATATTTAGGATAGGAAATCAATGTCTGATCGGCCGGGGTACGACAGCCGGTACCCCCGCCGATCAGCTGCTCTCGGTCCCGGCAGCAGGCAGCTGGAAATGCTCAGTTCCGGAGCTACTCTGTCTTTTGACCGTGGCCGGGTACTGCACATCCGTCTCCTATTTATCTGAATAGCAGTCGGATGTCCAGTTCCCGGCCGCTAATGGAGCAGCTACAGAACTGAGCATTTCTGGCTGCCTTCTGCCAGGACCAACTGATCGGTGGGGGTGCGGGGTGTCGGACCCCAGCTGATTAGACATTCATGACTTATCCGAAGTATAGGCCAATGTAAAAGTAGTGGACAACCTCTTTAAAATAAGACCCTGTACTCACCTCCTGTTCCAGCGCTGTTGGTAACCGCAGTTTGGGGCTTACGTAACATCACAGGAGCCCCGCGCTCAATCTCCGCCGGCTTCTCTCACCCCGAATTGAATTAAATGAGCAATCAACAGGAAGTGATGCTGCGGCTGTCACTCACTTGCTGTTGATTGCTCATTTGGTCCGAAGGTGGTGCTCACTGCCTGTTGTGGAGAATGATCTCTCTCTAGAGAAATAAGAGCCAGATTGAAGGAAGGGGGTGCTCGTCTCTCTGCTTGTCCTCTCCATTCCATTACACTGCATCCAGATATAATGGAGAGAGAGGCAAATAACTGTATAATGGCAGGAGTAAAGCGGGCTTTACACGCTACGATATCGTTAATGATTTATCGTCGGGGTCACGTTCTTTGTGACGCACATCCGGCGTCATTAACGATATCGCAGTGTGTGACACTTATGTGCGACCTAAAATGATCACAAAAGCGGCCAAAATCATTTGACGCGGAGAGGTCGTCCTAAAACAAAAAATCGTTCTCTTCTAATTAGCGATGTTGTTCCTCGTTCCTGCGGCAGCACACATCGCTGTGTGTGACACCGCAGGAGCGACGAACATCTCCTTACCTGCCTCCACCGCCAATGAGGAAGGAAGGAGGTGGGCAGGATGTTTACGTCCCGCTCATCTCCACCCCTCCGCTTCTATTGGACGGCTGCCGTGTGACGTTGCTGTGACGCCGCACGACCCGTCCCCTTAGAAAGGAGGCGGATCGCCGGCCAGAGCGACGTCACTGGACAGGTAAGTCCGTGTGACGGGTGTAAGCGAGGTTGTGCGCGACGGACAGCGATTTGCTCGTGTTGCACACTCGACGGGGGCGGGTACGATCACTTGCGATCTCGCTAGCGAGATCGCAGTTTGTAAAGCCCACTTAAGTCATGCTGGGAAATCAAAAAAAGGGTTCTGCAGAACCTATAGTGCTGGTAAGATGTTGATAAAAAGAACTAATCACCTACTTAAAAAGAGTAGATGGCATGTTATAAAGCATGAGAATCAGTTCTTACATACATTAGACTGTTACGTTCGCCAAAAGAAATTTTAACTTGTTATTGGGTATGAGGGCAGCAAATCCAATTTTTTTTGTATGGAAGGTTAGGAAGGCTTTAAGCCTTAGATAGTGCCTATTCACACCAGAATTTTTAAACATGCAATGAAGTGCTACGCTGTTCTTTGTAACAACTCTCCATTCTGGTTAAGATATAAGGATTCCTCTATACTATCTCAAAGTTCCCTAACGGGGATATGATACTTGGCTTTCTAAAGATGTGTAAGCCTAATCCTGAGGATGTCCAGTTGCTTTGAAAGATATTTTAATAATGTTTGGGTTTTTTTAACCCGGATTTTTGCATAGCTCGGAGTCTGTCATCTGTACATGGATAGAATAGATTTTACTTACTGGAGGAGCGACCAACAAGCATCAAAGCTTTCTTTAAGATCTGATTCTGGAGAAAACTGTCCTTTCTCATGCGAGGATATCTGCAGCCACTTGCGATGTGCATAGTCTTGCCAATCTGCAACAGGGAGCTCCATCAGCAACGCCAAGTCTGCAGAGCTGCAGGAAAGAACAGAATGGAGCACGACGGGGGTTCATTACCACAATGTCAATGTATTATTTCCATTTTAACCACACTATCAATGCACAGGAGTCGGGGTCTGGTCACTGGCGCCTCAAACCAAAATGTAAGCATGAGCGGAGTGGTGTACGGGCTTAATACATATTCTATAAGTCTATATATAGTGCCTTGAAATAGAATTTATGCAATGTAAACTTTTCCCCATTTTTTTTGTTACACTCACAAACTTCAATATATTTATTGGGCTTTATGTGATATACCAACACAGAGTGGCAAGTATTTGTGAAGTGTAATGGAAATGATATATCGTTTTGTAAATAGTACAAAAATATAACTCTGAAAATTATGACGGGCAATTGTATTAATTTATCCTCCTGAGTGCAGAAATTACACACAGGCGGACTCAATTTAATAGGCGACTTCTGGAGGAAATTGGTCACTCAATCTTATTTAGGCCCCCTTCACACGTCAGTGAAAAACACAATGACGTGATAAAGGTGAGTATGTCCCTCCGTGTGTTGTGAGTTTGGCACACTTGTGATCTCCGTGTGCTATCCGTAATAATACACGGAGATCAGGCACTAATACTCACCTGTCTCTGGCGCTGCTGTCCATAGTGCTGATATCTCCTGCGATGTTGTGTCCGACCGCCGCTGTCTCCCCTCTGCTGCTGCTTCTGGGCCGGCTGTGCAGTGAATATGTCTGAGCATAATTAGCTGGCCTGGAAGCAGAGACAGCAGCGGCTGAAGACAGCGTCGCTGGAGACGGGTGAGTTTAATTATTAATTTAATTATTAATTATTTATATAATGTATTTTGCATTTTGAATTATTTTCTGCAACTTTCAACACAAAAAAATTAAGTGTGACAAGCATGCAAAGGAATAAAAAATCAGGAAGGGAAAAACACAGTCAGGTTTGGTCCCTGGTCCAGGTCCTGAACGTCTAGTCTTTCTTTTTACACGTTTGGTATTCATTTCTTTCTGCTACCAAGTGTTTTCTATTATGTAAGGCTGCTTTCACACTACGTTTTTTTAACATGCGTCCTGAACGTTTTTTTAAAGCAAAAACGGATCCAGTGCAAATGCGTTTTCATTTCAATGCATTTGCAATGGACTCGCATTAACATGCGTTCACCTGCGTTTGCGTGCGTTATAGTGAGGATCCAGCGACTTGCAGGTTTTTAACATTTTTCAAAAACGCTACTTGTAGCGTTTTTGAGCTGAGTCCAAATACTGCAAATTGCTGGATCCTGACTATAGCATGTGAACGCTGGCATGCTGATAGACAGGATCCTGCTTGCTCTACTGAGCATGCACAGAAACCAGCCTCGGGTGATCACTCCCCCTCCCTCCCCCTCCCCCTCCCTCTCTCTCCTCCCTCTCTCCCCCTCTCTCCCCCCCACCTGAGAGCTGCAGACACTCGTAACCAAGGTAAATATCGGGTAACCACTTCTCTTAGTTACCCGATGTTTACGTTGGTTACGTGTGCAGACGCTCGTAACCAAGATAAATATCGGGTATCCAAGCAAATTACCCGATGTTTACCTTGGTTACGAGCCTCCACAGCTGTCAGAAGCCGGCTCCCAGTCTGGCACGTTCAGTTCCCTTCACTCCCGATCACATGACTCCAATGCCCGCCCATAAAACATCCAGTGACAGGATCCTGCAAAATAACACATGCGTTTGCATGTGTTTTTTGCTGTGAAAGCAGTATCCGCTTTTACAGCAAAAAAAGTTCATGACGCATGTTAAAAAAATGTAGTGTGAAAGCAGCCTAATTTGGTCTGCCCTATCACCCGGCAGGTGTAACTAATTAAAGTCTGCCCAGGCTTCCGTTCCCTCAGAGAGATATTTCTAAAGCCCCCTTCACATATTAGTGAAAAAGACAGACATTTTTCCACTGTCATGTTAAAGGTGCATATGCCCCTCCGTGTGCCGAGATTTTGGCACATGTTTTCCGTGTGCTATCCGTGATAATACACAGAGATCAGGCACTTATATTCACCTGTCCACACTCCTGCTGTCCATAGTGCTGAACTCTCCCGGATGCTGTCTCCGGCCACCACTATCTCCCCGCTGCTACTACTTCTGAGTCGGCTACATATGCTTGAGAATAATTAGCCGGCTTGGAAGCAGAGACAGCAGCAGCCGGAGACAGCATCGCTAGAGGTGAGCTTAAAAAGCTTCTTATTTTAAAAGTACGTGTTTCACGGATTACACCACTGTGTGGTCCGTGGATCATCCGTGATGACAGAAAAAAAAAAATGACATGCCTCCGTGCGGAAATCACAGACACGCGTGTACGCCACACGGAGACACGGTCAGTGAGAAATCACTGATGTGTGCACAGACCCATTGATTTTAATGGATCTGCATATGTTTGTGATTCTGGTATGTAAAAACAGTAACATTCGTACCAGAATCACTGACGTGTGAAGGGGGCCTAAAGTGGACCCTGCTTGGAACTACAGCTTGTTGGTTTTGTGTTTATTTTGGTGCACCTTATTTTGTAATGCACCGTCCCCAGTTTCTTAAAGAGGCGTGGAACCCCCGATGGCCGATTAGGGAGCTATTGGTCCGAGTGGTCATCTGAGTTATCTCGCTAGGGGTTGTGTCAGTCTGCGCAGGGGTCTTTATGGACTGCGCAGCTGGACCTCTAGTCTGTACAAGAACCGGGTGGTTCAGGTGTAGCAGCCTTAGGCCATGTGCGCACGTGGTTTAATTGCGTTTTAAACTGCACGGTCATTGACAAAATGCATGCGTTTTGCTTCCCCAGCAGTCTATGTTAAATCAGAAATTTCCATGCGCACGTTGCTTTGTTTTAGCCAGCGTTTTGTTTGACAAATATTTCTCAAAATCGTTGCGTAAAAAAAAAGCAGCAAGTCACTTCTTCATTGCGTTTTGTTTGCATTCTCCGCCCATTGAAATGAATGAGGTGTGTCAAAACATCAACCAAAATATTTAGCTGTGTGTTTGCACTACATTTTGGTTGCATTTTCCTACGTTGAGTGACAGCTGTCAGACTACAACCAATCACAGTCACCGGTGGGCGGGTCTATATCGTGCAGTACAATAAGTAAATAAAAAAAAAAAAAAAAAAAACGGCATGCAGCCCCCCCCCCTCCCCCCAATATTGATACCCAGCTGAGGGCTGGTATTTTCAGACTGGGGAGACCCACGTTATTGGAAGCCCCTCAGTCTAAAATATCGGCCAGCAGCCGCATCCATTCAATGCGACAGTCCCTGGACTTTACCCGGCTCATCCTGAATGCCCTGGTGAGGTGGCAATCGGTGTAATAAGGAGTTAATGGCAGCCCATAGCTGCCACTACAGGCCGCTTTACACGCTACGATTTATCTGACGATATGTCGTCGGGGTCACGGTTTTCGTGATGCTCTTCAGTCATCGTTAGCGACATCGTTGCATGTGACACCTACGTGCGACTCCGAACGATCGCAAATAGGGTGAAAATCGTTCATCGTTGACACGTCGTTCAGTTTCATAATATTGTTCGTTGTTTGGAACGCAGCAGACATATTGCTACATTTGACACCCTGCCAACGACGAATAACATCCACACGAACGCCTTGGTCAAACAATACATCGCTGAACGATGTAGCGTCGTTTGTGAGATGTGTACGTGTGACCGTTACAATATGACCTAACAGCGATCTCGGCAAATCGTAGCAATGATCTGGGCGTGTCACATTGTTAACGAGATCGCTAGCGGTCGCTGCGTGTAAAGCCCCCTTAAGCTTAGTGATGGCAGGTGTCAATGAGACAGCCCCTAAAGCCCCCTTAAGCTTAGTGATGGCAGGTGTCAATGAGACAGCCCCCCATCACTAAACTGTAAGTAAATAAACACAAACTCCCAAAAAATCCTTTATTTGAAATAAAAGGCAAAAAACACCCTCTTTCACCACTTTATTAACCCCCAAACACAACCCTCCCGGTCCAACGTAATCCACATGAGGTCCCACGACGCTTCCAGCACTGCTACATCTGACACTGACAGCAAGTGCCATAGAGCCCGACCGCTCGCTGTGAGCTCCATGCAGCAACTGAAGTGAGTCGCGCTATCAACGTTGACGTCACTTAGTTTATCTGTGGCCACAGCTGGAGCCCTCCACCTGTGACAGCAAATCACCCGAGTGACTGAAGTGAGCAGCGAAATCAGCGGTGCCGTCACCGCTGGAGTCCTTCACCTGTGACCGCAAATCAGGCCACGACATAGAAACAGAGCCGTGCGAGGACAATGAACTCGGATGAACCTCTGACCTCACAGCTACGGACCTCGTATTACTGCCTGTGTTGCACTGACGTCAGAGGTTCACCTGAGTTCATTCTCATTTGCGGCTTTGTCTGCCTCGGTCAGCGGGCAGTCATGCTCTATGGTGCTGCTGTGACAGAACAGGGATATAGCAGAGCTGAATTGCCGTGGGATTTCACTGTCAAAAATGCATCCAAAACGCATTTTTTTTGTCAAACGCAGTGTTTACAGGTGTCAAAGTCTGCTAGGGGGTACATTTTTTTGTCAAATCAAGAACGCGGCGTGCGGACATACCCTTAAGTAAAACCTTATTCTACATTATTTATCAGGCGTGCACTATTGTACGCGTACTAGCTGTCACCTTTCAGCCATGATATTTTAATTCCCCAGTCCTTCGACATTAATGATCAGGTCTTGCTGGAGGAGGACAGGAGTACTGATGGAGCACAATTCGCCTGACAGATAATGTTTAGTCTGATTTCACCCTTAAGCTAATCAGCACCCGAACCTGAAAAAGACAGAATGCGTTCTGCCGTTCAATCCTAATCACTCAGCATTTGCGGGCTCCTCACAGACTGATGGAACAAAATGTTCTCAAGACTAGCAAGATGTGAACATCACTTCCTTCAACTCGAGGATCTATAAAAATGTAGAACATCAGTGATCTCACGCGTTGTGGTCCTCGTATGAGAAAAGTGCAGCCACGTATGGTCAGGTCAGTAAGCCCCTACATGCATGGCTCATGGATAACAATGCTTTAAAAGAGCTGTAAATATTTTTCAAATTCGGATACTCAAAGTAATTTTTGAGTCTTATTTTTGTAATCTATAGGGCTTCACCTTAAGGGCACTGTCAAATTTTCTCTTTATTTTTACTGATACCTTGTGAAATTGTGGAAAAATTAAGGAAATAAGTGTCCATTTTCTCTTAACTTTAGAGCCAATCCGGCTCTAAAACCTATGCAACGGATGCAGCAACAAAACTGCATCCTTTGCATAGGTTTTTGACATGTGGCTAGTCCGTTTTTTGCCGCTTGCGGCAGGCTACTGAGCATGCGCAGTGGAAAAAACCGCATGCGACGGCCGGATGCGGTGTTTGCCGCAGGACGCCGCATGCGGCATCCATAGGCATACATTGCAAATCGCGCCGCATCGGCGATGCGTTTTTTTTTGCCGGACAAAAAAACGTGCCAGGCAACGTTCCATCCGGCCGCCGCATCGGCTAAATCTGCCGCATGCGGCAAAAAACGGACGGTCGCAAGCCCATGCGGCACAATACGGCACTAATGTAAGTCTATGCAAAAAAAACGCAACCGGCGGAAAAAAAAACCCGTTGCGGTTTTTCTGCAAAGCGCCGGATTGTGCGGCACAGGAAAAACCGGATGTCTGAAAGCAGCCTTAGTAAAATACATTTAAACATTTTTTTTCCCATTTCTATAACACATATTTTTATATATTGGACAGTTTTTTAATGGGGGCCTAGACTAGTAACAGCAAATATTTTTTCTAGACATTTTTTTGGACTTTTTTTTTCAGTTATTTTGTCACCCCCCCAACAATCCCAAATATAAAGCCTGTGGGGCACATTCAGTAGAGTTATGCGCCCACGTTGCTTTTTTATGTGTACATAGAAAAAAATCATGATTTGGCAGGAAGATCACAGCAGAAAAAACGCACAGTTTGTATTACATTTGCGCGTTTTTCATATGCGTTTTTTTCCTGCTTCTGTTTTTTAGTCATGGCGATCGTGAGGGTTCAGGTGCTGTATCCCCACCGGGTCTCCTGATGATGTTATAGCTGGGATCCCGGCTCTCACTGCCCACTGCGATCCCCGCACCGCTCCCGGCAGTTTAACTCCCCTCAATGCTGCGATCAATGCGATTGCAGCATTCAGAAATCAGGGTGAAGGATCGCTTACCGCTCCCTGGAAATCGGTTCCTTGGAATACGATCACAGAGACCTGATCGCTGTCATAGTAACCCTGGGTCGTCACTATGACGACCCCGGGTTACTGAGCTAAGGAGAGCCTCACACACCATGCTGTATGCACGGTGTGTAAAGTTAAGTGCTGCGATATAATCCCCTGTAGTGATAAAGCATTGCAGGGGATTATAGGACCACAGAAACAATTGACACGCAGCTTCTTTTTTCAGCAATAGCAGGTCAGGATTCTCATAGACTTTGCTGGGATGCGTTTTACTTGCTTTTATTAATTAAAAGAAGCAAGGAAAAATGCATGGAAAAACGCAAAAAAGTGCCATGAGGGCACAGCACATAGCCATACTAATATTTAGACGGGCACACATAGAATGGACAATCTTAAAATGCTGCAACTTTATAAGTTTTTCCTGCGGTGTAAGTTTACAAAACCCACTAGTTGAGAAAAAAAAAAAAAGTTCACAAAATCCTTGATAAATATGGTGCATTAGAAGACAGGCGCATAGGGCTGGATAAATATCCTTATCCAACATTATCTGATGGGGGAGTGCGGGAAGGCCCCATACACATCAGCAGGTTTTCTTGAATTCAATATGTATGGGATCTAAGGTGTACTTTGCACGTTGCGACATCGCAAAACGAAAGTGACGCACATCCGGCGCCAGTAACGACGTTACAACATGGAAAGCCTAGAAGCACCAATAAATGATCGCAAAAGCGTCGTAAATCGGTCATCTATGTAGTGTCGGTTATTTTCATAATTTCGCTGCAGCGACAGGTACGATGTTGTTCCTCGCTCCTGCGGCAGCACACATCGCTGTGTATGAAGCCGCAGGAGCGAGGAACATCTTACCTGCGTCCTGCGGCTATGCGGAAGGAAGGAGGTGGGTGGGATGGTTAAGTCCCGCTCATCTCCGCCCCTCCGCTTCTATTGGCCGCCTATCGTGTGACGTCGCTGTGACGCCGCACGACCCGTCCCCTTAGGAAGGAGGCAGGTCGCCGGCCAGAGCGACGTCGCAGGGCAGGTGAGTGCGTGTGAAGCTGCCGTAGCGATAATGTTCGCTACGGCAGCTATCACAAGATATCGCAGCTGCGACGGGGGCGGGGACTATCTCACTCGGCATCGCAGCATCGGCAAGCGATGTCGCAGCGTGCAAAGTACCCCTTAAAGAGTTATTCTGTGTCTGCTGATTGTTTTTGAAAATATTTTCAAAAACAATCAGCTTTGTTCGTAATTTACAAACTGTATATCATAGTGCTTTTTCATTTTACGTTCCTTATTACATGAGTTACTATTATGGCCTAGCAGTGATGGCTGAACATGTGCAGCGGTTACAAGCTCTTTCCATAGAGCTGGTATGCGCTGCTCTGAAGCTGGACACATCCCTGCAGTGCATTCTTAGCTCACAATCCAGGTCTGTCTCATTAGCAAAGGAGCATATAATTTGGGCCAGCACTAAAAATAAGGTCGCTAGCCCCGGCGGTCAATCAAGAAAGCATAATCTGTGGTCCTACTGAAGTTGTGACAAAGGAATATGTTCACAAGCGGAGGATACAATGCAGATTTCCTGAGCAAAAAAATAAATATCTGCAGCAGAAATTGAAGGTGTTGTCGGCACATAGACTATTAAAGACATATCCAATATCAGAATGGTGGGGGTCTGATATCTGCCCCAAAGATTAGAGAATATCCGCTCAGGTGGCAGCCACAAGTGAACAGTGAATGGAGCCGTAATGTGTATTGGCCGCTGCCAGATACTGAATATCCACGACTATTTAAAGGGAACCAATCATCAGGATTTTCGTGTATAAGCTGCAGCCAGTGCAGTACTGGCACTATCAGGCACATTGTGTACATACCATCAGTGGGCAGCTCGGGTGTTTAGGCTGTGAAATACAACTTTATAAAGTTTGAAATTTCGTGCACTTTTTGATTGACGTGTGCACCTCTGCAGATAATGTCCGGGCGGGTTATGCAGGAGTTCCCCGCCCCCCCACCAGCCTGTTCCTCCCTCTCTCCGGGCTGGTTATGCACATGTTCCCCGCCCCCCCCGCGCCGCCTGTTCCTCCCTCCCTCCCTCTGGCTGTATGTAAATATCTAATCTTCAGAAACATGGCGCCGGAGTGGGCCTCTGCGCATAGCGCTTATCTCCGGCGCCATGTTTCTGAAGCCCCCGCATTACACAACTTGGTGTCTGAGAGGGCGGCGCCACAGCGATGTCACACCGGCTGGTGTGTTGGCCCGGTGTCCTGGGGCGGCACGATACAGGAGCAGCAGGTAATCGCGTCCTCCGATCAGCTGTTCTGCAGTCCTGTTGTGATCGCGCTCGCTCCTGCGGTCACAACGGGATCTGAAAGAGCGAGGGCGCATGCGCCGCCCTCTAACACCAAGCTGTGTGATGTGGGCTTCAGAAACATGGCGCCGGAGATAAGCGCTGTGCGCAGAGGCCCACTCCGGCGCCATGTTTCTGAAGATTAGATATTTACATACAGCCAGAGGGAGGAACAGGCAGCGCAGGGGGGCGGGGAACACGTGCATAACCCGCCCGGACATCAGGAGAGAGGGAGGAACAGGCTGGTGGGGGGCGGGGAACTCCTGCATAACCCGCCCGGACATTAACAGAGAGGTGCACACGTCAATCAAAAAGTGCACGAAATTTCAAACTTTATAAAGATGAATTTCACTGCCTAAACACCCGAGCTGCACCCCAATGGTATGTACACACTGTGCATGATAGTGCCAGTACTGCACTGGCTGCAGCTTATACACGAAAATCCTGATGATTGGTTCCCTTTAAAGGGAATCTGTCAGCAGGTTTCTTCTACGAGGTGGAGACAAAGACGTTAGTTGAGAGCGGCGGGTGTGAGACGTCTCATGGGGCAGGGACAAAGACCCCGATTCCAGGGATGAATTACTTACAACTGCTGCACTCAGTATGCTAAGAGTCATAGGTTTCTCTGCTGCAGATCTAGCAGAGCTCAGCTGTTGACCCAAATAACCGGCCCACACCATAGCTTTCTATGTACACTGTATAGTGAAAAAAAGCTGCTAATTAGTGCTGGAGGTGTGGTTAGACTACTTTGCACCTGCCAAGTTGTCCTGTGATGATAATCTCCTGCTGATAAAACACTAATTATATTGAAACAGAAGAACACAACCCAGTAAGTGACACATCACTCTAATAAGAGTCTCTGTCCCTACATCATGCTGATCTCGGATCACACAGAAAAACCCTGCTAATAGGGTCCTTTTAAAGGGACTCTGTCCAAACCATGTAAAGACGCTTGAGCATCCTGGCGGGGCTAATCATTTAAACACCTTCCCACCTGCTTGTTTTCCACCTATCTCCACCCTTCTCTGGCTATATGAAGCCAGAGCCGTCAATCAAAGAAGAGGGGAGGGTGGAGATTGAAAGAAAACAAGCAGGTGGGAAGGCGCACTTAAATGATTATCCCAACCATGATGCATGAGGGCCTTTATTTGTTGTGAACAGTCAGTGCTGACAGAGTCCTTTAAGGGGAACCCCTCATTAGACCCTGTCTGCCTGAACTACAGGGAGCAGGAATCAGAGCCTGGCTGCGTGAATGCAGTCAGTTATATTTTACTCTTTAAGGGTAGGTGCACACAATCAAGACAAGCTGCGACCTGAATGCAGCATGCCCTCTCCTGCAGGGCCACGAGTGTTCTCCACAGGAGACCGCAGCTGTCTGAGCCTATGATTAGAACAGCACTAGGTGGCGGCACTAGGGAGGCACAGACAGGAATGGGGGAGCACAGACATCACCAGGAGGACATGGACAGCACTGGGGGAAGGGGGGGGGCACGGATAACAGTGCTGAGTACGGAGCACTGAGGGGGTACACAGCACTAGGGGGCACAGAGCACTGGGGAGCACAAACAGCATAAGGGGGGGCACGGACAGGACTAGAGGACACGGACAGCACTGACCCATCAAGACGGCCCATCAGACCGGAGTGTATGTGAGTGAAATAAAAGGTAATTTGTGCCTTATGCAGAGCGGATTGGGGACATACAGCCAATGTCGAAAATGTTGACATGCATGAAATTGTTCCAGAAAATAAAGTACGGTATTTCTCAAGAAAATGTTTGCAATTACATGTATTGTTATTCGCATATATTTCCTTTGTGTGTATTTGAACAACAACAACAACAAAAAACCTAAAAAAAAACAACAAACAAAGAAAAAGGCATATTGGACATAATTTCACACAAAGCTCCAAGTGTGGGCCGGACAAAATTATTGTCACCATCAACTTAAAGGGAACCTGTCATCAGAAATTTCGTCCAAAACCTAAAAGATTCCCCCTCTGCAGCTCCTGGGCTGCATTCTAGAAAGGTCCCTGTTATTATTGTGCCCCCTGTGAGACCAAAATAAAGACTTTATAAAGTGGTACCTTTTTGTATTCAGATACTGTAAATGTGACACGGGGGCGGGCTCATACAAAGATTGAGTCAACTGCTTTCAATTTTAGCTGATTTCAGGTGTGATTTCCATATTGCCCACACCTCTTACTTGCCACAGGTGAGTCTGAATGAGCATCACATGCTTGAAATAAAGTTGTTTACCCAAAATTTTAGAAAGATGCCAACAATTTTGTATGGTCCATTTTTGTTGTTTTCTTGTGAAATTATGTGCCTTTTTCAGTTTTTTTTTGTGTTGTTCCAATATACACAAAGGAAAGAAATGTGTGTATAACAAAACATATGCAATTGCAATAATTTTCTGAGAGAAATACTTAACTTTCTGGAACAACTTCAAGGGTGCCAACACTTTGGCCATGACTGTATATACAGCATTCCACAATTCAGTAACAGATGCCTTACAGGTGCTGTCTCTACTTTATATAGGGAAATCCTGGGGACAGGTTTCCTTTAACAAGATCTATAGGTGAGACAGAAGCAGTGCCAGCTGACATCTTCCCACACCACTAATAAGGCTCATTCACAAGTCCGTTCCGTTTGTCCTGGTCATTTCCTGGTTTTTTTTTTGTGGACCCACGGACAGGACTATCTTTTCAATGTGTTCTGTGTAGGATCAGATGGCACATAGAGGCACTTCCGTGTGCATCCATTCCTACAAAAAAACACATCGGATGCCGTATGTCCGTTCCGTTATTATGAAACATGTCCTATTCTGTTCCATGATAACGGACCGTGACTCAATACAAGTCAATGGGCCCGCAAAATCCCTGGAAGCCGCACGGAAGCACTTCCATGTGACTTCCATCAGGTGCCCGTGCAGTCTGTGTCCCGCTCCAGCCCCGCGGCTGCCCGCACTGCAGTGTGTCAGCATATGCCCTCATGCAATGTCAGCATTTGCCTGCACTGCAGTGTGCCAGCATACTGTATGCCCGCACTGCAATGCAAGTAGCCGCGGGGATGATGAGCGTTGCCATCAGGTTAGTAAAGTTCATTACCTGCAGTGATGAACTCCTGACGTCAGCACTCGTCACTGACCGCCGCGTTCTCACATCACATCTCGCGGGCGGCCTGAGACTGTGACTAGCGGTGATGTCACAGGCCAGTCGCGAGAGGTGATCTGAGAACGTGGCCGGCATAGAACTCAGTGACAAGCGCTGATGTCAGGAGTGCAGCAGCTTCCATCACCGCAGGTAATATACCTAGCTAACCTCCTGAAGTCAGTGCGGGTAATCCCCTGCAGTGACCTGGGCTGACCTATTGATGGTAGCTCAGGTCACTGTACTACTCTCCCAGCCAATGGGGAACGTTCTGTCCTTCATTGACTGGGACAGTGACTATGGTATGGATCGTCGTGGGACCCCCTTATTGGATTACATCAGACCCAGATTTGTTTTTACTTTTCAATAAATTGGTGAAAGAGGGAATGTGTTGGAGTTTTTTTTTTTTTTTCAAATAAAAATTTGTTTCTCGTTTATTTTTATTAATTACTAACTGGGTTATGATGTCGGGTATCTGATAGACGCCGTAACATCAGTAACCCCAGGGCTTGATGCCAGGTGACATTACACATCTGGTATCAACCCCCTATATTATCCTGTTTGCCACCGCACCAAGGCATCGGGATGAGCTGGGGAAAAGCATCAGGATTGGCACATCCAATGGATGCGCCACTTCTGGGGCAGCTGCGGCCTGCTATTCTTAGGCTGGGGAGAGTCCAAGAACCGCGGACCTTCCTAGTCTGAGAATACCAGACCACAGCTGTCCCTTTACTTTGGCTGGTGATCCAATTTGGGGGACCCCGCGTTTTTTGTTTTAAATTATTTAATTTAAAATAACAGCGTGGGGTGCCCTCTGTTATGGATTACCAGCCAAGGTGAAGCTGCCAGCTGTGGTCTACAGGCTGTAGCCGTCTGCTTTACCCTAGCTGGCTACAAACAATAGGGGGACCCCACGTCGTTTTTTTTAATTATTCATTTATTATTTTGGCTGAATACAAGGCTAAGCACACTTTAGTGCCACATGAAAGGCACTAAAGGATGCAAGATTACAAAACGCAGGAGAGTGGGACATTATATATGTCTTTCTTATCTATTATCTAGCTATCCCTCTATTCATTCATCGCTTTATTTATCCCTCTATTTATCTGTCTATCTATATCTAGCTATCCATCTATTTATCTAACTAGCTGCTTCCGTATTTTGCTTCCGCTGTATTTTTGGATGGGGGAGGGGGGAGAGGCGCACCTCCATTTATTTGTATCCGCATCAATTAAGACGCAAATGCAGACAAACTGCGGCGGCTGGGCACAGAGAGCTGATTGACCCCGGAACTGCCGGCGTCTGCACTTCCGGGGTCACAGGCGCACCAATCAGTTCCTTCCTCTGTGCTGCGTCCAATGCTGTGTGGATTTCACATGCAGAGCTCACAGCAGGAAGCCGCAGAGGACGCCGCGATGGAAGCCGGTGTCAGAAGAGGATACTCACGTGAGCCAGGAAGATGACAGCGGGCCCTGGAGCAGGTAAGTGCTCGCAGAGCTGAAGATTCATAAGGAGCGTGGGGGTGTCTCTAATGCAGACTGGAGATCTGCGCATGTGGTGGGGGGAGAGAGGCTGATATTGGGGGAGACTTGGGGGAAGAGAAGCTGATACTGGGGGAGGCTGGGAGGAGAGAGTCTGATGCTGGGGGAGGCTAGGAGGGGGGAGGCTGATGCTGGGGGAGGCTGGGAGGGGGAGGCTGATGCTGGGGGAGGCTGATGAGGAGGGAGGCTGAGGCTGATGCTGGGGGAGGCTGGGAGGGGGAGGCTGATGCTGGGGGAGGCTGATGCTGGGAGGAGGGAGGCTGATGCTGGGGGAGGCTGGGAGGAGGGAGGCTGATGCTGGGGGAGGCTGGGAGGGGGGAGGCTGATGCTGGGAGGAGGGAGGCTGATGCTGAGGGAGGCTGGGAAGAGGGAGGCTGATGCTGGGGGAGGCTGGGAGGAGGGAGGCTGATGCTGGGGGAGGCTGGGAGAAGGGAGGCTGATGCTGAGGGAGGCTGATGCTGGGGGAGGCTGATGCTGGGGGAGGCTGGGAGGAGAGAGACTGATGCTGGGGGAGGCTGATGCTGATGGAGGCTGATGCTGGGGGAGGCTGGGAGGAGAGAGGCTGATGCTGGGGGAGGCTGGGAGGAGAGAGGCTGATGCTGGGGGAGGCTG
This sequence comes from Anomaloglossus baeobatrachus, assembly GCF_048569485.1. Lineage (NCBI taxonomy): Eukaryota > Metazoa > Chordata > Amphibia > Anura > Aromobatidae > Anomaloglossus > Anomaloglossus baeobatrachus. The sequence goes on from NC_134354.1 coordinate 128,536,432, forward strand.
GGAGGAGAGAGGCTGATGCTGGGGGGAGGCTGGGAGGAGAGAGGCTGATGCTGGAGGAGGCTGGGAGGAGAGAGGCTGGGAGGAGAGAGGCTGATGCTGGGGGAGGCTGGGAGGAGGGAGGCTGATGCTAAGGGAGGCTGATGCTGGGGGAGGCTGGGAGGAGAGGCTGATGCTGGGGGAGGCTGGGAGAGAGGCTGATGTTGGGGGAGGCTGGGAGGAAAGAGGCTGATGCTGGGGGAGGCTGGGAGGAGGGAGGCTGATGCTAAGGGAGGCTGATGCTGGGGGAGGCTGGGAGGAGAGAGGCTGATGCTGGGGGAGGCTGGGAGGAGGGAGGCTGATGCTAAGGGAGGCTGATGCTGGGGGAGGCTGGGAGGAGAGAGGCTGAAGCTGGGGGAGGCTGATGCTGGGAGAGGCTGGGAGGAGAGAGGCTGATACTGGGGGAGGCTGAGAGGAGAGAGGCTGATGCTGGGGGAGGCTGGGAGGAAAGAGGCTGATGCTGGGGGAGGCTGGGAGGAGAGAGGCTGATGCTGGGGGAGGCTGGGAGGAGAGAGGCTGATGTTGGGGGAGGCTGGGAGGAGGGAGGCTGATGCTGAGAGAGGCTGATGCTGGGGGAGGCTGGCAGAAGAGAGGCTGATGCTGGGGGCAGAGAGGCTGATTGCTGGGAGAGGCTGGGAGGAGAGAGGCTGATGCTGGGGGAGGCTGGGAGGAAAGAGGCTGATGCTGAGGGTGGCTGATGCTGGGAGAGGCTGATGCTACGGGAGGCTCGGAGGAGAGAGGCTGATGCTGAGGGAGGCTGATGCTGGGGGAGGCTGGGAGGAGAGAGGCTGATGCTGGGGGAGGCTAGGAGGGGGGAGGCTGATGCTGGGGGAGGCTGGGAGGAGAGAGGCTGATGCTGGGGGAGGCTGGGAGGAGGGAGGCTGATGCTGAGGTAGGCTGATTCTGGGGGAGGCTGGGAGGAGAGCGGCTGATGCTGGGGGAGGCTGTTGCTGGGGGAGGGGGAAGCTGATGCTGAGGGAGGCTGGGAGGAGAGAGGCTGATGCTGGGGGAGGCTAGGGGAAGAGAGGCTGATGCTGGGGGAGGCTGATGCTGGGGGAGGCTGGGAGGACAGAGGCTGATGCTGGGGGAGGCTGATGCTGGGAGAGGCTGGGAAGGGGGAGGCTGGGAGGAGAGAGGCTGATGCTGGGGGAGGCTGGGAGGAGAGAGGCTGATGCTGGGGGAGGCTGGGAGAAGAGAGGCTGATGCTGGGGGAAGCTGGGGGAGAGAGGCTGATGCTGGGGAAAGCTGGGGGAGAGAGGCTGAAACTGGGGGAGGCTGAGGGGAGAGAGGCTGATGCTGGGGGACGCTGGGGGGAGAGAGGCTGATGCTGGGGGACGCTGGGGGAAGAGAGGCTGATGCTGGGGGAGAGGCTGCTGCTGGGGGAATGGGAGAGAGGGGCCAATGCTAGAGACAAAGGACAAGGGTTGAGGGATAGTGCAATGACAAAATCGATGGGGGGAGTGTAAGGACTCAGAATGAGAGGGGGCAGCATTGGGAGCTCATTATGGAGAAGGGGCAGCATGTGTGGGCTCAGTATGGAGTGGAGCAATGTAGGGGAGTCAATATCAAGAGTGGGGTAGTGTGTGTGTGGGGGGGGGTGTCTCAGCATAAGCGTTAGTGTGGTGGTCTTAGCATGATTAATGGGGCAGCATAGAGGTGTCATTATGGAAAAGAGGAAGGCAGCATTAGGAGCTCATGGAGAGGGGCAGCATGCATGGGACATTGTGAGGAGGGAGCAGCATGCATGGGACATTGTGAGGAGGGAGCAGCATGCATGGGACACTGTGAGGAGGGGGCAGCATGCATGGGACATTGTGAGGAGGGGGGCAGCATGCATGGGACATTGTGAGGAGGGGGCAGCATGCATGGGACATTGTGAGGAGGGAGCAGCATGCATGGGACATTGTGAGGAGGGAGCAGCATGCATGGGACACTGTGAGGAGGGGGCAGCATGCATGGGACATTGTGAGGAGGGGGGCAGCATGCATGGGACATTGTGAGGAGGGGGCAGCATGCATGGGACAGTGAGGAGGGGGCAGCATGCATAGGACATTGGGAGGAGGGGCAGCATGCATGGGACATTGTGAGGAGGGAGCAGCATGCATGGGACACTGTGAGGAGGGGGAAGCATGCATGGGATATTGTGAGGAGGGGGCAGCATGCATAGGACATTGGGAGGAGGGGCAGCATGCATGGGACATTGTGAGGAGGGGGCAGCATGCATGGGACATTGTGAGGAGGGGGCAGCATGCATGGGACATTGTGAGGAGGGGGCAGCATGCATGGGACATTGTGAGGAGGGGGCAGCATGCATGGGACATTGTGAGGAGGGGGCAGCATGCATGGGACATTGTGAGGAGGGGGCAGCATGCATGGGACATTGTGAGAAGGGGGCAACATGATGTGAGGTCAATGTGCAGATCATATATCATAATTGAGGAAGGTGTGGTGGGTATAATTTATAAGGGAGGGCAGTGTGTAGTTTATTAGGGGCAGTGTGACAGTCACAGTATATAAGTGGGGACGGTGTGGTGGGAATATTTTATACTCATGCTATGTTTTGATGTGCCCGTGGTGATCCCCATTGGGGGGGGTTAGTGCCCTTCGTTTCTCATTGATACTTTTTCAAGTGTTTTACAGCGTAGATCTGCCTTAAACAGATGTCGTGTGCGAACACTCAGTGTTACGTTGTCACTAAGGAGCGCGACCATTTAAAGTGCCTAGGGCAGCACGAAGGCAAAATACAGCCCTGCTGACAGGGTCTCATTCCTGATGCCCATAGTTCAGGCAACCAGGATCTAGTGACAGGTGTCCTTTAAGAGAATAGAAGCTGATCTGCCATATCCAATATCGGAGCTAATATCAGGGTGGGCGGGCGTCAGTCGCCAGGGAAGGCCAGACATCCACCGCCTAGGGTGGGCCAGGAGTCAGTCATCAGTCGCCAGAGGCATGGTGTTTGGTAGGCGGCAGCCGCCAGGGTGGGGGCGTTTGATAGGCGGCGGCAGCCGCCAGGGCGGGGGCGTTTGATAGGCGGCGGCAGCCGCCAGGGCGGGGGCGTTTGATAGGCGGCGGCAGCCGCCAGGGCGGGGGCGTTTGATAGGCGGCGGCAGCCGCCAGGGCGGGGGCGTTTGATAGGCGGCGGCAGCCGCCAGGGTGGGGGCGTTTGATAGGCGGCGGCAGCCGCCAGGGTGGGGGCGTTTGATAGGCGGCAGGCCCCTGCAGAGCTTAGATAGATCATCAATATCATATGCCCTGACAAGCCATATAATCCATAGGTCGGATGCACACAGGACACATGCACTGTGGAATTTCCACAGCTGCAAAATCCGCACCAAGCATAGCCCATTCCACGTATTTTCACAGCAAAAGCTGTCCCTATCACTACATATACTCAGTGACCAAAGGCTGTCCCTCTCCTGTGTACTGTGATGATGAGGGGTCACAGCCGCCTGACCCCCCCGAACTGCTACCATCAAGCCCGGACATGTCTCCCTGCAGCTCCTACCACAGCGCAGCCGCTACGACCTCGCTCCTTTGTAGCTCTTGTCACGTGATAGATTTCGCGCGCAGTTACTTTTCAGAGCGAGATGTGAATTTACTGACCGGTGAGTCCCGTGCCGCCATGATTACTGCTGGCAGGTCAGTACTGGACGCGTATTATACTGTGCTTGCTCTTACACAGGGCACTGTAGTAAACTATGATTCTGCCCAAAACAAAGATGGCCGAATCAGTTCCGACACTACGTCACTGTCACTCTGAACGTGAGTGGTCGTAGGATTTGGCGCCGGGAAAGTGAGAATCGCGCGTAGTGAGCTGCAGAGAGACCGGACAGCGTGGGGTCAGGATGGCGCTACCACAGCTCAGCGAGGGCGCCATAGCGGTGAGTCCGGTGCCTGGTCCGGGCATTGTGCCGGTGCCCCAGCCATCCCCGCAGGCTGTGTACATGGCGGGTGTGTGGTGTCTACGCGGGCTCTTACCTTGTCTCTTGTATTACAGGCCATCTTACAGGGCGACACCTCGTCCAAGCCTGTGCTGCAGGTCATAGTGAGTATCTAAGCCCCAGCTGTTGTTTTCTGTTATCAGGTTTTCCTCATCTGTCAGACGTCACAGAGTTTATCAGGAGGTGTAATGTTATTCCTCTCCGCAGTATTATTCTGTATTTCATGTCCCGTATTCAGTCCAGACCCCTCTATTAGCGCCATATACGCTGTGGTGGTCTGCAGGCCGCAGTCAGGTGGTGTGAATACAGTCCAGTCCCGGCTCCTGTATATCAGGCCCATGTGTGATGTCCGCTCTGATCCTGTATCCACGCCATTGTTTGTGATGACCTTACACTGGACAGCTGACCATTGGGGGAGATGTCGGTCGTTCCTGTCCGATTTCGTCTGATTTTTTTTTTTAAAGAGAAACCGCAGCCAGAGGTGTCCGGTGACTGCTCCCATAGAGAACACAGGAGCGGCCCTGTGTGCCAGACACACGGTTACGGTGAAATGATCGTCCGTGCTGATGTGTGCAGCCCGATCTGTGAGCAGCAGTATCCGGCTCTGGACCGTAATATTATCAATTGGGTCTGGCAGACTCTGCCTAGCTGCAGACTTCAGAGAAAAACATACAATTCACCAGGGACCAACATCACACTGGAGACTGGTCAGACAGGCGGTCCCTGGTGACGTCTCCCCACCCGCTGCCCGGGACTGACGGGTCTCTCCTTATATGCCAATGTAGGAGGTTGATAAAGTATGTTTTTCCTCTTAAAGGGAACCTGACAGCATGATTTACCCCTATTAACTATTTACAGTGCTGCTTTTGTCATTACTGCTCATTGCAAGCAACCCCAAAGTTAATGGAATGTTGCTTGTATAAAGATCAGATAGATAAAGATATAAGATATAAAGATATAAGATCAGCATTTTAATCTTATTCCTGCATATGATAGACAAGTCATAGTGGTATGTACTTCTGCGGAGCAGTCCAGCCAGCCGAAATCACACACATGGAGGCCTCAGGTACATGGAGGCCTGTACTGCACCACTGTTTCCTCACAACATCCTATATCACACAATTCTTTGGCGGCTGCTGTGACCTCGGATGCACACAGTGAGCTGCCTGTGGGCCGTTTCCCCGGTGCCTGTGGGCCGTTTCCCCGGTGCCTGTGGGCCGTTTCCCCGGTGCCTGTGGGCCGTTTCCCCGGTGCCTGTGGGCCGTTTCCCCGGTGCCTGTGGGCCGTTTCCCCGGTGCCTGTGGGCCGTTTCCCCGGTGCCTGTGGGCCGTTTCCCCGGTGCCTGTGGGCCGTTTCCCCGGTGTCACACTGCACTAAGCCCACCTTATACATCAGACTGCGATCGGACCACAGTGCTCGGACTGGCTGCGGCTCTCTTGACCAGAGTGACACCTTCATATATTTCTATGGAGCTGTCATTCTCAGGTCAGGAGACGCACGGCTAGTCCCAGCATTGGAGTCTGATTTCAGTCGTATACAGTTGATATAATGCCCCTTTGGTGTAACAGAACTGTATTTGACAAATTACAATACTAATATAGCAGAGTTTATGCAGAGATGGTTTCTCTACTGCTTCATTGATGGACACACAACCATGATTGTACGCTGCTGCCACTAAGAGGCTGCCACCATGAGGCTGCCACTCTTCCTCCTCAGGTTACACCTACCAACTGGACCAAAGCTAATCAGTTTTAGCTTAGTGTCAGTAGGTGGCGCACTCGGGGCTGCACTCAGCCCTTTTTCTACCTTTTAGATTTTGTTGGTTTTTATTAACAATTTATCTTTCTTTTTTTCAGATTCAGCTTGTGAAGGGAATTAAGGGGGCTTTACACGCTGCGACATCGCTAATGCGGAGTCATTGGGGTCATGGAATTTGTGACGCACATCCGGCCGCATTAGCGATATTGTTGCGTGTGACACCGATGAGCGATTTTGTATCGTTGCAAAAACGTGCAAAATCGCTCATTGGTGACATGGAGGTCCATTCTCGATTATCGTTACTGCAGCAGTAACGATGTAGTTCGTCGCTCCTGCGGCAGCACACATCGCTCCGTATGACGCCGCAGGAACGAGGAACCTCTCCTTACCTGCCTCCTGGCCGCTATGAGGAAGGAAGGAGATGGGCGGGATGTTCCGGCTGCTCATCTCCGCCCCTCCGCTGCTATTGGTCGGCCGCTCAGTGACGTCGCTGTGACGCTGCACGGACCGCCCCCTTAGAAAGGAGGCGGTTTGCCGGTCACAGCGACGTCGCCGGGCAGGTAAGTATGTGTGACGCGTCTGCGCGATGTTCTGCGCCACGGGCAGTGATTTGCCCATGTCGCACAACAGATGGGGGCGGGTACCCACGCTAGCGATATCGGTACCGATATCGCAGCGTGTAAAGTAGCCTTTAGGCTGCTTTCACACCTCCGTTTTTTCCTGTGCGGCACAATCCGGCACTTTTCAGGAAAAACGCAACCGTTTTTTTTTTGCTGCCGGTTGCGTTTTTCGTGCATAGACTTTAATTAGTGCCGCATTGTTCCGCATGGGCTTGCGTTCCCTCCGGTTTTTGCCGCATGCGGCAGATTTAGCCGATGCGGCGGCCGGATGGAACGTTGCCTGGCACGTTTTTTTGTGCGGCAAAAAAAAAACGCATCGCGACGCGTCCGGCTGATGTGGCGCATTTTTCAATGCATGCCTATGGACGCCGGATGCGGCGTGATGCGGCAAACACCGCATCCGGCCGCCGCATGCGGTTTTTGCCACTGCGTATGCTCAGTAGCCTGCCGCAAGCGGCAAAAACCGGGCGGGCCGCATTTAAAAAACTTTTGGAAAGGATGCGGCTTTTTCGCTGCTTCCGTTGCATAGGTTTTAGAGCCAGACTGGCCGGCTCTGCACCTTCCAGATGTGTGAAAGCAGCCTTAGTGGAAATGCTACTCTGTCTCCCCACTTAAATAAAGACTGAGAGCCCAGTGCTGAAAACATCACACTGTATCCTAGAGTCTGCAAGGCAGGACCACTTTGCCCAAACAATCTTGATGCGTTAGGGGCTATCATGTGGATTGTTCTTGCCTCCTTTTTACCGTCCCACTCGCCCACCATAGCAAAGCCTATGCTGTGAGATAGATGTTGCCCCTATCCCACACTTAACAGAACCACCTTTTCCATGGACCAGGATGGATGGGATCATCTTCTGGATTAAGGTACCCACTTTATTCACAGGTCCTTCTGGTGTTGGGGGCTTCAGGCCATCTACTGGGGGAACCACCAATTCCAGAGAAGACATCTTACGTTAGACTCTGGAGCCTATGTCTCCTGCCGGTAGTGTCAATGAGGTTCAGACCCTAGACTCTCCATGCTATATACGTATCTTGATTTAGGTTCCGGTTGTACTGAGCCTAGTTACTATGCTCTTGCTCTATGCTCTTTTTACTATACCATTTTGTTCTATTGTGTGTTCTGCTACACACTCTGTCTTTTCGTCCTTCAGCCAATCACAGATGCGTGGTCTTTCCTCTTAGCTTTTAGCTCTTTTGGCAGCTCTGACCAATCTCGTACTGTGTCCTGGTGGACATTTTTCTTTTGTGCGCTTTTAGTCTCCACCCCCTTCCACGCCAGCCACAGTCATCTTTTCAATGCACGTACCACTTCATGTGTTCTTCTCATCCATTACTAGAAAGAATTTCTCTTCTTCATAGTTGAGGCCTCATACTCTTCTGGAACCAGCTAGGCTGTGCTGCTTTTGGTACACGCTGCCTCCTCCTCTCGGCCACTTCCTCCTGGCCTCTCATTCTGTTCTCTTTTGTCTTTCACTAAGGCCGATTCCAGAGAAGATCGCCAGACCTTACAGCCCCGGCTGGTGCTGCACAATGCCTGCTCCTACTATAAAGTAAAATTTTCTTATGGTCAGACCACAGCCCTCTGCTCAGGCTGCTCCAACCTGCAGACCCATGTCACCCAGGAGCCCTTCCCTTGAGTGGGCCTCTGTTCTTTCCCAGTCAGTCGCAGACGTAACCAAGTTGTCCCAACCCCTGCTTTCATTCAGCGTCTTCTGCCATTAGTACACTAACTCCCTCTGAGTTACTCAGATTTACCGGACTACCTGCACCAGCATGGTAAATCACGCAAGAGTACCAATAAGTGGACTTGTCATAGCTCTTCGTCTAGGTTAACTTCTCCCTCCACTTCTCGGCTAGTCACAGTTTTGCTTTCTTCCTCGCTGAAATGCACACTTTTCAGGAATCTGAACACTGCTCTGAATTTGAATCAGATGCCGATGTGGACCAGGCCACCAACCTGGATTCCATGCATCGAACCTGAACTTGATACATGGCTTGGTACAGTAGGTTGAAAAACTTTTTTTTTCTTCTTTTTTTTTTTTTAAGATGAGCATATGGTTGACAGTCTGGTCCACGTGGTCAGCTAGACCTTAAATATTAATGAAGTCGCTCTTCCACAAGCGGAGCAGTCAGTGTCCTATTTAAGTAAACAAGGCATTTGCACAACCTCTTTTCTGACCACAAGGAATTTGAAGAAGTGGTATCCAAGGAATGGGGGCCGTCGGATAGACTGAAACAAAGAAGTCGTATGGAAATCCTATATCTGTTCCCTTCCTACCTTCAAAAGAAGTTGACCAGATATCCAGCCAATAAATTCTCCACCCAACGCTATCCTTCCTTTCTTACTTGAAGCAGCTCTCAAAGATCCTATGGACAGGCACATCGAATCTCTGGCCTAGTCTGCCTTTGAGGCAGAGCAGTCTTCCCTATGCCCAGTATTTGCAGCCACTCAGCAGAAACCGAAGCACCCTTGCCCCAAGAGCAAACATCCCCCGTTCAGTTTTGTCAGTCTCCAGCAGGTCAAGTATTCAACGGGAAAAGTCCCTGTTATCTCAAGGATAGACCTTAGTTCAAGCCGACTCTAGATTAACGCGCTCATGGCCGACTTGGTTCCATCAGATCCAGCAGGTTCTCTTTTGTATGACTGGTTGCCACCTCCTGGAATTCCATTAAGGGTAGGCAGTCATCTCCTTACAGGACGTTTGGCTCTCTAGTCAATGACTTGAGGGTCTGAGATATCGTATTTTCCGGGTGCAAATTGGAATTTGATACCCTTCCTCCCAATCTCTCTTTACAGTCCTGTCTGACAGTTGCCATCTCTGATTCCTGGGTTTACCAACGCCTTCTGTCTGTCAAGCAGGCGTCACTGTTCCTGTTTTTACAAAGGAACGCTTCACAGGTTTTCATTCAAACCTTTTTGGTGGTACCCAAGAAAGATGGATCAGTAAATTCCATCCTAGGACTTAAGCTTCGAAACAAATGAGCTTAAAGATGGAATCCCTTAAGTCAGTAATTTCGTCCATGGAACCTGAGGAATTTCTTTAGTTCAATAAACATCTGGGACATTATCTCCATATTCCGATTTACCCGGGCCTTCAGATTTGCCACCGCTACCGCAGTAATTACAAAGGTTATGGCTGCCGTCATGACCATTCTTCAGGCAGGGGGTATCCTCATAATACACTACCTGGACGAAACTTTCATCAAGGCACTTTCGTATTCCGTGTGCCTAGAAAGTCTTCAAATACCATAGAGACTCTATCCTGCCTTAGTTGGAATGTCAACGAGTAAAGCCTGCTTTACACGTTGCAATTTCGCATACGATATCGTATGCGATTTGCAACGCCCCCATCGTATGTGTGGCACGTTCAATTTGTTGAACGTGCCGCACAAACGATTAACCCCCGTCACACGTACTTGCCTTCCATACGACCTCGATGTGGGCGGCGAACGTCCACTTCCTGGAGTGGGAGGGACGTTCGGCGTCACATCGATGTCACGCGGCAGCCGGCCAATAGAAGAGGAGGGGCGGAGCTGAGCGGGACTTAAACATCCCGCCCACCTCCTTCCTTCCGCATTACCGGCCGGGAACTGCAGGACGTAGGTAAGATCTTTTCTTCGTTCCTGGGGTGTCACACTGCAGTGTGTGCTATCCCGGGTACGATGAACAATCTGACGTACAATTCATGAGGTATGTACGACGTGCGTGCGATGAACGTTTTACCGTTCAATCGCAATCGCACGTAGCAGTTACACACTGCAATGTAACTTACGATGCCGGATGTGCGTCACTTACGACGTGACCCCCGCCGACACATCGTAAAATACATTGCAGCGTGTAAAGCGGGCTTTAGTCATCCCGGATTCTGGTTCAACATCTTGTCTGACTAGGGATGTTTATGGATACTGTCCATGCAAGAGTGTTTCTCCCAGCAGAGAGAAGATTGGCTCTCCAGCAGGGTACTCGCTTCCTCTGTTGTTCCTATATACTCCCCCCCCCCCCCCCCCCCCCCCTCCTCACCCTCACCCCCCTCCTCTGCATGAGTGCACTGGGAAAAATGGTGACTACCTTCGAATCAATTCTGTTGACACAACTTCACACCAGACCTCTCCAATTAGCTCTCCTGACCCTGTGGGACAAGTCTACTTCCTCTCTGGATCAACTGATCCATCTTTCTTCTTAAATTCAAGCTAATTGGGACAATGGATAGCAGCGTCATAATTTGGGGAGGAGTGTTTCAAGACTTAACCATTCAAGGGCGTTGGAAGACCTGTGAACTCTTTCGATTTAATATTTTGGAACTCTGAGAAATCTACCTATCCCTCCTTCATTGGCAGGAGCACTTGACGGGCTGTCATCTCTGCATACAATTCGACAATGATACTGCTGTAGCAACATCAGCATCTGGGATATACTTGTAGCCCGACTATCATGTCAGAGGTCTCCTGGATCCTGTTCTGGGTGAAGGAACACTTTCTAGTGATTTGAGCGGTTCACATCCCCGGGGTAGACAAATGAGCAACTGATTTTTTGAGCGGCAAAGATCTTTTTACGGGATAATGGTCTCTGCACCCCTCAGTGTTTAATCAGATTTGGTGATGAGGCACTCCCGACATTTAGCTGATGGTGTCCTGAATGAATAACAAAGTTCTTCAGTTCGTATCCAGAGCGCACAACTCCCTCGCCGTTGGCCAATTTTATGGTCCTAGTTCGTCCTGCCATATATCTTCTCCTTTTCCCACACCCTCCTTTTTCTGATTCTCAAAGATAATAAAAAAAGATAAAAGCGGAAGGAGTTCTAATCAAGATCTGGTTGCACAGAGCTGATCAACCTCCTCGCAGATGTTCTTTGGAAACTCCCAGATCTTCCAGACCTCCTTTCACATTTCCACCAGAAATTTCAGTATCTCAATTTAGGAGCATCCATTTAGGCCACCGTTCTCAGGTAATTCAGACCATGATAAAGGGAAGGAAGCCTTCTTCCTCACATATCTACCATGGTACTTAGATCTTAGAAGGCCTTCTTTCGCCAGGGCAAAACAATTGACATTACTCCGATGGTTTTTTTTTACCTTCATGCACTCCTAGCTTTCCCGTAGTTAGGTCTGGACTTCAGGTAGTCCCTCAGCTCGCTTGAGGACCAGGTCTGGCTGATACCATCTTAGGGTGAAAAGTTTTGTTACCTGCAATGGTCTAGAGTCCAACCTGAGAAGTTGTACATTCTTCCATTTTGTTATTCCCACCCTTGGGGACTGCTTTTGGATATGGTTGTGTTCCTCAATGAAGAGCGAGAGAAAAGATTTCGGTTACTCGCTTTAAAATCTTTCTCTGAGCCTTCATTGGGGGCACACAGCACCCACCTTATTCATAGTGTTTCTAATGTTTGATTTCTACTTTTCTGTCACTAACTGATTAGCTTCATACCAGTTAGCAGGTGTAACCGGCTGAGGATAAGTTAACTCTTTGCCTAGTGGCAGCAGCATACACCCATGGTTATGTGTCCACCAATGAAACCTCCAATTTTGTGGTGAGTACCCAAAATCTTTTTGTTAGTCGATATGCTACCGCTGATATCGCTATGTCCTCCCTCTGCCCCCTCATGCTGCCCTGGCACATTGACTGACAGTTTGCTCAGTAGCACATCTGTATTATTTTAGCAGACGTGCTTGATCAACATCTCCGACAATCAGTCAGCCAGTGCCCCAAACACATTACACTGATAGCCAAAGTCATTGATATCAGTGCGTGTGAAGAGGCTGCAGTGGTGATGCTGGTTGAGCCTTACTAATAATTCAGTAATGTCATCCCTTAGTGAGGAGAAAACCCCCTTTCTTTGTCGCTCCTTATTGGGAGACCCAGACAATTGGGGTGTATAGCTATGCCTCCGGAGGCCACACAAAGTATTACACTAAAAGTGTAAAGCCCCTCCCCTTCAGCCTATACACCCCCCGTGCTGCCACGGGCTCATCAGTTTTTATGCTTTGTGCGAAGGAGGCAGACATCCACGCATAGCTCCACAGCTTAGTCAGCAGCAGCTGCTGACTATGTCGGATGGAAGAAAAGAGGGCCCATAACAGGGCCCCCAGCATGCTCCCTTCTCACCCCACTCTTGTCGGCGGTGTTGTTAAGGTTGAGGTATCCATTGCGGGTACGGAGGCTGGAGCCCACATGCTGTTTTCCTTCCCCATCCCCCTTAGGGCTCTGGGTGAAGTGGGATCCTATCGGTCTCCAGGCACAGGAGACCGTGCTCCATCCACAGCTCCTGAGGACCCTGCTGGATAGGAGCCGAGTATCGTTCAGGGACATGGCCCTGCTACTTTGAGGTACTCTGTGTCCCCTTGGGGACCGCGCACAGCAACACTCCAGCATTGCTGGGTGTGCTAGTGCACCGGGGACCGCAGCGCTGACTGCGTTTGTGCCATTACACACTTCAGCGTCGCTGAGTGTGTTTGTGTAGGGGGACTGCCGCGCTGACCGCCGCTGCCATGGTTATCACTGCGGCGCGGCTGGGACTGTTAGTGCGCCGGGGACTTCCGCGCCGACCGCGCTTATACGGCGGCCGCGCTTATAACTCGAGTCCCCGGCTTTTTTGCGGCCTAGTCTCTTTTTCTTCCCGCCCCCAGCCCTGCCAGTCAGGGGAAGGGCGGGACGCTGTACAGCACTGCAGCACTGAGGGCTGGAGCATGCTTTGCATACTCCACCCCCCTCACTCTGCACAGTGGGGCACCAGTTCCCGCACTTTTCTGGGTCACGCCCACGGCTCCCTCCTCTCCTCAGGACGCCGGCAGCCATTCCTCTAAGCTCTGCTAACGCTGGAGAGGACAGACAAGCTCAGGGAGACCCAGGCAGGAATTCTGGTGCCCACACAACCGCTTTGCGCAGGCGGTAAGCAGCACCTGTGGTGCTGGCCCCACTAGTGCAGAAGTGTACTTATAGATTATATGATTATAGACTATACTTTACACTGTATGGTGCACTGTTGATTTTTGGCTATATACCCTCCTGTATTGCTCAGAGGAGACAACAGCATGTCGTCCACAAATAGCAAGGGTGCCAAAGCACAGACTTACTATGCTGCCTGTGCAGCATGTACGGCTATACTGCCGGCAGGTTCCACTGACCCTCATTGTGTGCAATGCTCGGCCCCTGTGGCACTTTCTCAGCCGGAGCCTCTGCTAAGGGTGGCCCAGGGAGAACCACCTGTTAACACTGTCCAGGTGACAGGGACGGAGTTTGCAGTTTTTACTGAAAGACTTTCTGAGACTATGGCTAAGATATTAGAAGCCTTGCAGTCCAGGCCGGCATCTCAAGCCATGGGCACTGTGCAATCATTGCCCCCTGGTCCCCCTCAGTTGGAACAGCAATGTCCTCCCGGGGTGTCTCATGGATCCCAGGGTGAGGTCTCTGACACGGACCGCAGCCCCAGACCGACTAAGCGAGCTCGCTATGAAATCCCCTCTACATCATCACAATGTTCAGGGTCTCAGCAAGAGGACTCTCTGTATGATGAAGCGGAGGTAGCTGATCAGGATTCTGATCCTGAAGCCGCTCTCAACCTTGATACTCCTGATGGGGACGCCATAGTGAATGATCTTATTGCGTCCATCAATGAAATGTTGAATATTTCTCCCTCAGCTCCTCCAGTGGAGGAGTCAGCTTCTCAGCAGGAGAAATTCCGTTTCAGGTTTCCCAAGCGTACAAAGAGTATGTTTCTAGACCACTCTGACTTCAGAGAGGCAGTCCAGAAACACCGATCTTGTCCAGATAAGCGTTTTTCCAAGCGCCTTAAGGATACACGTTACCCTTTCCCCCCTGACGTGGTCAAGGGCTGGACTCAGTGTCCCAAGGTGGATCCTCCAATCTCCAGACTGGCGGCTAGATCCATAGTTGCAGTGGAAGATGGGGCTTCACTCAAGGATGCCACTGACAGACAGATGGAGCTCTGGTTGAAATCCATCTATGAAGCTATCGGCGCGTCTTTTGCTCCAGCATTCGCAGCCGTATGGGCACTCCAAGCTATCTCAGCTGGTCAGGCGCAAATTGACGCACTCACATGTACGTCTGCGCCGCAGGTGGCGTCCATAACCTCTCAAACGTCGGCATTTGCGTCCTACGCTAATAATGCTGTCCTGGACTCTGCGAGCCGTACGGCGGTTGCAGCCGCCAATTCGGTGGCAATACGCAGGGCCTTGTGGCTGCGGGAATGGAAGGCAGATTCGGCTTCCAAAAAGTGCTTAACTGGATTGCCATTTTCTGGCGACCGTTTGTTTGGTGAGAGATTGGATGAAATCATCAAACAATCCAAGGGAAAGGAAACATCCTTACCCCAGGCCAAACCAAAAACACCCCAACAGAGGAGGGGACAGTCGAGGTTTCGGTCCTTTCGGGGTGCGGGCAGGTCCCAATTCTCCTCGTCCAAAAGGCCTCAGAAGGATCAGAGGAACTCCGACGCATGGCGGTCTAAATCACGCCCTAAAAAGACCGCCGGAGGTGCCGCTAACAAGGCGGCTTCCTCATGACTTACGGCCTCCTCACACCGCATCCTCGGTCGGTGGCAGGCTCTCCCGCTTTTGCGACACCTGGCTGCCACAAGTAAAAGACCGTTGGGTGAGAGACATTTTGTCTCACGGTTACAGGATAGAGTTCAGCTCTTGTCCTCCGACTCGATTCTTCAGAACATCTCCGCCTCCCGAGCGAGCCGAGGCTCTTCTGCAGGCGGTGGGCATTCTGAAGGCAGAAGGAGTGGTGGTCCCAGTTCCTTTTCAGCAACAGGGTCACGGTTTCTACTCCAACCTGTTTGTGGTTCCAAAGAAGGACGGGTCCTTCCGTCCTGTTTTGGACCTAAAACTGCTCAACAAACACGTAAGGACCAGGCGGTTCCGGATGGAATCCCTCCGCTCCGTCATCGCCTCAATGTCCCAAGGAGATTTCCTAGCATCGATCGATATCAAGGATGCTTATCTCCACGTACCGATTGCTCCAGAGCATCAGCGCTTCTTGCGCTTCGCCATAGGAGACGAACACCTTCAGTTCGCGGCACTGCCGTTCGGCCTGGCGACAGCCCCAAGGGTTTTCACCAAGGTCATGGCTACAGTAGTTGCGGTCCTCCACTCTCAGGG
Source organism: Anomaloglossus baeobatrachus (assembly GCF_048569485.1). Classification (NCBI taxonomy): domain Eukaryota; kingdom Metazoa; phylum Chordata; class Amphibia; order Anura; family Aromobatidae; genus Anomaloglossus; species Anomaloglossus baeobatrachus. Next base: position 128,551,907 of record NC_134354.1, read on the forward strand.
TCACTCACTGATACCGTACTTAGACGATCTGCTGGTCAAGGCACCCTCTCAAGAGGCATGCCAACACAGCCTCAACGTTACTCTGGAGATTCTCCAGAGTTTCGGGTGGATCATCAATTTTCCAAAGTCAAATCTGACACCGGTCCAATCACTGACATATCTGGGCATGGAGTTTCATACTCTTCCAGCCCACCTCATTATCGAAGGGGAAATCCTTCCTACCCCCATCTTGGGCGGTGGTCACGACGGACGCGAGTCTGTCAGGGTGGGGAGCAGTTTTTCTACACCACAGGGCTCAGGGTACGTGGACTCAGCAAGAGTCCTCACTTCAGATCAATGTTCTGGAGATCAGGGCAGTGTATCTTGCCCTAAAAGCGTTCCAGCAGTGGCTGGAAGGCAAGCAGATCCGCATTCAGTCGGACAACTCCACAGCGGTGGCTTACATCAACCACCAAGGTGGGACACGCAGTCGGCAAGCCTTCCAGGAAGTCCGGCGGATTCTGCTGTGGGTGGAAGCCACAGCATCCACCATATCCGCAGTTCACATCCCGGGCGTAGAAAACTGGGAAGCAGACTTTCTCAGTCGCCAGGGCATGGACGCAGGGGAATGGTCCCTTCACCCGGACGTGTTTCAGGAGATCTGTTGCCGCTGGGGGATGCCGGACGTCGACCTCATGGCGTCACGGCACAACAACAAGGTCCCAACATTCATGGCTCGATCTCAAGATCACAGAGCTCTGGCGGCAGACGCCTTAGTTCAGGATTGGTCGCAGTTTCAACTTCCTTATGTGTTTCCTCCTCTGGCACTGTTGCCCAGAGTGTTACGCAAGATCAGGGCCGACTGCCGCCGCGCCATCATCGTCGCTCCAGACTGGCCGAGGAGGTCGTGGTACCCGGATCTGTGGCATCTCGCGGTCGGCCAACCGTGGGCACTGCCAGACCGACCAGATTTGCTGTCTCAAGGGCCGTTTTTCCATCTGAATTCTGCGGCCCTCAACCTGACTGTGTGGCCATTGAGTCCTGGATCCTAGCGTCTTCAGGATTATCTCAAGAGGTCATTGCCACTATGAGACAGGCTAGGAAACCAACGTCCGCCAAGATCTACCACAGGACGTGGAAAATATTCCTGTCATGGTGCTCTGCTCAGGGGTTTTCTCCCTGGCCATTTGCCTTGCCCACTTTTCTGTCCTTTCTTCAATCCGGATTGGAAAAGGGTTTGTCGCTAGGCTCCCTTAAGGGACAAGTCTCTGCGCTCTCTGTGTTTTTTCAGAAGCGCCTGGCCAGACTCCCACAGGTACGCACGTTCCTGCAAGGGGTTTGTCACATCGTCCCTCCTTACAAGCGTCCGTTAGAACCCTGGGATCTGAACAGGGTGCTGATGGTTCTTCAGAAACCACCGTTCGAGCCAATGAGGGATATTTCGCTCGCACGCCTTTCGCAGAAAGTGGTTTTTCTAGTAGCAGTCACCTCACTTCGGAGAATGTCTGAGTTGGCAGCGTTATCATGCAAAGCTCCTTTCCTGGTGTTTCACCAGGACAAGGTGGTTCTGCGTCCGGTTCCGGAATTCCTCCCTAAGGTGGTATCCCCTTTTCATCTCAATCAGGACATCTCCTTACCCTCGTTTTGTCCTCATCCAGTTCACCAATGTGAAAAGGATTTGCACTTGTTAGATCTGGTGAGAGCACTCAGACTCTACATTTCTCGTACGGCGCCCCTGCGCCGCTCGGATGCACTCTTTGTCCTTGTTGCTGGCCAGCGTAAAGGGACACAAGCTTCCAAATCCACCCTGGCTCGGTGGATCAAGGAACCAATTCTCGAAGCTTACCGTTCCTCGGGGCTTCCGGTTCCCTCAGGACTGAAGGCCCATTCTACCAGGGCTGTGGGAGCGTCCTGGGCCTTGCGACACCAGGCTACGGCTCAGCAGGTGTGTCAGGCAGCTACCTGGTCGAGCCTGCACACTTTCACGAAACACTATCAGGTGCATACCTATGCTTCGGCAGATGCCAGCCTAGGTAGGCAAGTCCTTCAGGCGGCGGTTGCCCACCTGTAGGACGGAGCCGTTACGGCTCTATTATGAGGTATTATCTACCCACCCAGGGACTGCTTTTGGACGTCCCAATTGTCTGGGTCTCCCAATAAGGAGCGACAAAGAAGAAGGGAATTTTGTTTACTTACCGTAAATTCCTTTTCTTCTAGCTCCAATTGGGAGACCCAGCACCCGCCCCTGTTTTTGTATACACATGTTGTTCATGTTAAATGGTTTCAGTTCTCCGATATTCCTTCGGATTGAATTTACTTTAAACCAGTTTATAATTTTTTCCTCCTTCTGGCTTTTGCACCAAAACTGATGAGCCCGTGGCAGCACGGGGGGTGTATAGGCTGAAGGGGAGGGGCTTTACACTTTTAGTGTAATACTTTGTGTGGCCTCCGGAGGCATAGCTATACACCCCAATTGTCTGGGTCTCCCAATTGGAGCTAGAAGAAAAGGAATTTACGGTAAGTAAACAAAATTCCCTTCTTTTAATTACCATATAAGAGTAGCCAATAATTGATCACCATGTGACATAAAACCTTTTTGTTTTAGAATACACGTCCAATCAGTACAGCTAATGGTCCTCCTCGTTACCGACTGCTGATGAGCGATGGATTAAATACTCTTTCCTGTAGGTATTTATTAATGTTTGTTTTTTAAAGTGTATATACAGTGTGTCCACCCATATCCTGTCCACCACCATTAACTTGAGAACGGCGACCGATATAGGCATAGAAGTGGTGTCTAGGTATAGTAAAGTAGCCATGCGTTACGCAGTGAAACCATCTATAGCGCCACCTGGTGGAAAACAACGAAGTTAGCTTTTTTATCTTGAAAACAGAACGAGAGAGAGAGAAAAAAGTGAACTAAAAAATTGTAGGGCATCATCAATTCAATATGAATCGACACCTTGCATACAGAAATGCTATGATATGAAACCCATGACCAAACCCCCCCACCCGAAAACATTCAATGCTGGTCACGCATATGGCGCTCATTTAACTTTGATGCTCAAAGTGGCCACCGTCAGCTGCAATGCACATCTGGACTCTGGACAGCATACTGTATCTTGCTGCACGTTTGTGCAATATGGTAGGTGACACGTTTGCACAAGCATCTGTGATACGTCATCGTAGGTCCTGCAATGTTGGTGGAGGGGTCGCATACACCTGTTGTTTGATGTGACCTCACAGAAAGAAGTCCAATGGGGTCAGGTCAGGTGAGCGTGGAGGCCACTCCACGAAGCCACCATACCCAATGACTTGTAGGAAGGTCTCCATGAGGTATCGCTTCACGTCCGCAGCCTTGTGAGTTTTACACGTTCTAATCATAGCATTTCTGTATGCAAGGTGTCGATTTGTATTGAATTGATGATGCCCTACAACTTTGTAATTCACTTATTTTCTCTCTCGTTACGTTTTCAAGATAAAAATGCTAACTCCGTTGTTTTCCACCAGGTGGCGCTATAGGTGGTTTCATTGCGTAGCGCATGGCTACTTTACTATACCTAGACACCACTTCTATGCCTATAGCTGCCGCCGTCCTTAAGTTAATGGCGGTGGACACTATATAGTTGTCATAGCCGTTGCACGATTTTTCTTTAAGTACAGATGTTTAGGTATGGATTGAGTTCATTCACATGGGAGGGAAAATCTATCACAAATCTGCATGTATAATCTGCCAATATCACCTGCACCAAAAAACTGACACAGTGGCCTCAGAAGAATCTGTGATTCCCAAATTATGACAGTATGGGGGTGAGCGGTCACATGACCACATGTATACATTTTGTGTAAACGTGGCCATGTGCGGCTAGTCTCATTCAGCTTCTCTCACTTCTCCTATTGATAGAGGCCTGGCGAGCCTAGTCGGCACATTACCGCAATCATGCTTATCGCATACATGGGCTCACTTCACTGCCCACAGACATCGGGAATTTAGGGAAATCACGAAAGTGTGAACTTTGCACACTGCCACAATTCAGCAGTGTTTTGTGGCCCGACAACCCCTTTAAAATATCACCCACCTGCCTGGTACTTTATACTGATGGGAATTTTGTATGTGGGAGTCAAAATTGGCAGAAATATTCTGACTCCGTTGGACAAGTATTTTTATTAAGTTTAGAAATGTTATAAGTTAATTTCATGTCTCAATCTATGACCCTTATGCTCGGTTCACACATAGCGACGCAGCAGCGATCACGACGGGCGACCTGACCTTATCAGGATCGCTGCTGTGTCGTTACATGGTCGCTGGTGAGCTGTCAAACAAGCAGATCTCACCAGCGACCAGTGACCAGCCCCCAGCCAGCAGCGACGGGTGGAAGCGATGCTGCGCTTGGTAACTAGGGCTTGGTTACCCGATATTTACATTGGTTACCAACGCACACCGCTTAGCGCTGGCTCCCTGCACGCCAGAGTACACATCGGGTTAATAAGCAAACCATTGCTTCTTTACCTGATGTGTACTCTGGTGTGCAGGGAGCCGGCAGCCCAGGCAGCATGAGAGCGGCGGACACTGGTAACGAAGGTAAATATCGGGTATCCAAGGAAAGGGCTTTCCTTGGTTACCCGATGTTTACCTTGGTTACAGCTTACCGCAGCTGCCAGAAGCTGGCTCCCTGCTCGCTTCAGTTCGTTGCTCTCTCACTGTCACATACAGTGATGTGTGCTTCACAGCGGGAGAGCGACGAGCAAAAAATGAAGCAGGACATTCAGCAACGAGCGGCGACCTCACAGCAGGGGCCAGGTCGTTGCTGGATGTCACACACAGCGACGGGACGTCGCTGCTACGTCACAGAAAATGGTGACGTAGCAGCGACGTCGTTGTCGCTGTGTGTGTCACCACCTTTAGTTATGTGAAGTGCTATGGAATCAGTAGCGCTATATAAGTTAATAAATATTATCAAAACACAAGAAAGCAGGGGACTATTTTACCAGAGTCACTTTATTACTATTTTCCATTTCTGAAGCCATTGAACTGTGGCATAACAGAGGATATGAAGTGACAATGCTTCTATACCAACTTCCCAGCCCTCGTGGGTCTGAACTTGGTGGTTTACTGAGGACATTGGGGTGATTCACAAAGATTGAAATATATACCAAATTTATTAAAGGGGTTGTACAGGGGAATAACTGTGTTTTCTGCCATAGTCACCCGCTGTCATCCCCATGGATTTAGCGCAGTCCGCCCCTTGGTTTGTAGCGGTCCTGGAAGTGCTGAGGCCTGTGATTGGCTCACAACAGAACAGCGCAATACCATAGAAATATTTGGGGCAGTGCTGTTTTAGGCTGTGTGCTCACGTTTCGTTTTATGTGCAGAAAATCTGCACATAATAAAGCATGTTTTTGGAGCTGAAAAAACACTTTTTTTTTTATTGCGTTCGTGTGTTTTTCCACTTTTTTTTTTTTAAGCGTTTTGTGCTTTTTGTAATCATGGCGAACACAGGGATTCAGGCGCTGTACCCCTGCGCTTGCCGCCAGGTTTCCACCTGATGTTATAGCTGGGAGCAGTCTCTTTGCTTGGAGCAGTGCCTGCGCTGCTTCCAGCAGTTTAACCCCCTGAATGCTGCAATCACAGCATTTAGAAGGCAGGAAGAGAGATCTCTTACTGCTCTCTGGTGATCGGGTCCCTGGAATGCGATCACAGGGACCCAATTGCTGCCATAGTAACCCTGGGTCGTCACCATGACGACTCCAGGTTACTGAGCTATGGAGAGCCTCACATCATGCTGTATGCACAGTGTGTGAGGCAAAGTAATATAATATAATGCCCTGTAGAGATAAAGCATTGCAGGGGATTATAGAAACGCAGGAAATAAGCGCAGAAACGATTGACATGCCGCTTCTGTTTTCAGCAACAAAATCTGCAAGGAATAAAGAAGCAGCGTGTGCACAGCAAGTCACCATTCTCATAGACATTGCTGGGATGCTTTTTCCTTGCTTTTATTCATTAAAAAAAAAGGAAAAACACATGATAAAAGCAATGTGGGCATAAGGTCGTAATCACCGCACACTGCAGCCGATCTAAAGGCCACGTCTCACTAAGCAACATCGCTAGCAACATCGCTGCTGAGGCACGACTTTTGTGACGTAGCAGCGATGTTGCTGTGTGTGACATCCAGCAACAACCTGGCCCCTGCTGTGAGGTCGCCGGTTGTTGCTGAATGTCCTGGACCATTTTTTAGTTGTTGCTCTCCCGCTGTGAAGCACAGATCGCTGTGTGTGACAGCGACAGAGCAACAACTGAATGTGCAGGGAGCCGGCTTCTGCGGACGCTGGTAACCAATGTAAATATTGGGTAACCAAGGAGCCCTTTCCTTGGTTACCCGTTATTTACCTTCGTTACCAGCATCAGCCGCTCTCACGCTGGCAGTGCCGGCTCCCTGCTGCCTGCACACATAGCCAGACTACACATCGGGTAATTAACCCGATGTGTACTCTGGCTAGGAGTGCAGGGAGCCAGCGCTAAGCGGTGTGCGCTGGTAACCAAGGTATATATCGGGTTGGTTACCCGATATTTACCTTAGTTACCAAGCGCAGCATCGCTTCCACGCGTCGCTGGGGGCTGGTCACTGGTTGCTGGTGAGATCTGCCTGTTTGACAGCTCACCAGCAACCAGTGTAGCGACGCTCCAGCGATCCCTGCCAGGTCAGGTTGCTGGTGGGATCGCTGGAGCGTTGCTTAGTGTGACGGTACCTTAAGGCCAAAGTGGTTGAGAGATAAGGAAATAGTGGGGCCATCGGTCAGTGCTGGATCCAAAGGGGTGACAGCGTTTTAGTATGACAGATTATGTTCAGAGAATCCTTGTCCCTGGACAATATTCCTTTTAGCGCAGAAAGCAGAGGATTGCACCTCCATGAATATTGTGCTCCTTTCGGCTGTGCATGTACCTGTCAGATATCTACGACCGCTGTGAGCTGGAGTAGATTCTAATATAATGTACACCACCTTGTAAGGTATACTTCCCATATTATCTGAGCCACCGTGCTTTTAAGAAAAAGCAACGACCTGGCATTAAATGGCAGGATTTCCATCCTCATGTGAACCCATGTTTTATAAAACATAATACTTAAATTAGAGGTTTGTTGCACGTTGAGAATACTGAGAGTGCTGACAGCATACAGTGGTTACATAGTAGTGATCATGGTAAGGCTGCTTTCTTTTTCGCTCCTAATTGGGAGACCCAGACAATTGGGTGTATAGCTACTGCCTCCGGAGGCCGCACAAAGTACTACACTTAAAAGTGTAAGGCCCCTCCCCTTCTGGCTATACACCCTCCCGTGGGAGCACGGGTCCCTCAGTTTTTTGCTTTGTGCGAAGGAGGTCAGACACGCACGCATAGCTCCACTGTTTAGTCAGCAGCAGCTGCTGACTATGTCGGATGGAAGAAAAGAGGGCCCATACAGGGTCCCCAGCATGCTCCCTTCTCACCCCACTTTCTGTCGGCGGTGTTTGTTAAGGTTGAGGTACCCATTGCGGGTACGGAGGCTGGAGCCCACATGCTGATTCCTTCTCCATCCCCATTAGGGCTCTGGCTGAAGTGGGATTTTACCGGTCTCCAGGCACTGAGACCGTGCTCCATCCGCAGCCCCTGGAGAAGCCGCTGGATATGGAGCTGAGTATCGTCAGGGACAGGGCCCTGCTCCGTCAAGGTACTCTGTGTCCCCGTGCATACGCGCGCACACCGCAGCATTGCTGGGTGTGTTAGTGCGCCGGGGACATCAGCGCTGCTGCGCTTGTGCCATTTCCTCACTACAGCTCAGCTGAGTGGGTAGACTAGGGCGAACGGTCGCGCCAGGCCGCTGGGGTCAGTCGCACTGCGACACTGCTGTGACTTGTGGTGCGCCGGGGACTTCCGCGCTGGCCGTGCATATATCACGGCCGCGCTTATTACTACAGTCCCCGGCTTTTGCGGCCTAGTTTGTCTCGTTCCCGCCTCCGCACCTGCCAGTCAGGAGGAGGGCGGGACGCTGTATAGAGCATCAGCGCTGAGGGCTGGAGTCTTTTTTACATACTCCAGCCCTCACACTAGGCACAGGGGGACGCAGTTTCCCGCACTTTTGTTTGGGCACGCCCACGGTCCGCCCCTCTGCACACAACGCCGGCAGCCATTCCTGCCTGCACGCTGAGCTGCAGAGGGAAGACTGGGAGACCCAGACACGGGATTCTGCGGCCTCATACCCGCTGTTCAGCGGGCGGTAAGCAGCCCTCAAGGGCTCACCCCCACTTGTGCCGTTTGTGTACTTGGTATTTTGTGTTTGCAAATACTTTGCACTGTGCGGTCGCTGGTGTTTTTCTCGGCTATATACCCTCCTAGATTACAAGGAGGCAACAGCATGTCGTCCGCAAAACGCAAGGGTGCCAAGGCACAGACGTTATATGCTGCCTGTACCGCATGTGGGGCTGCTCTACCGGCAGGTTCCGCTGACCCCCATTGTGTGCAGTGCTCGGCCCCTGTGACACTTGCACAGCCGGGGCCTCTGCTAGACGTGACCCAGGGGGTACCACCTGTGAATGCTGTCCAGGTGACAGGAACAGAGTTTGCAGCTTTTGCTGACAGATTGTCTATGACTATGTCTAAAATTCTTGAAACATTACAGTCTAGACCAGTTACTCAGACCATGGACACTGTTGAATCATTGCTCCCTGGTCCCCCTCAGCTGGAACACTTCTGTGCTCCAGGGGTGTCACACGCACCCCAGGGTGACGACTCTGACTCGGACGACAGTCCCAGACAACCTAAACGGGCTCGCTATGAGGGGCCCTCAACTTCGTCTCAATGGTCAGGATCCCAGCGGGATGAATCTATGTGTGATGAGGCGGATGTAACTGATCAGGATTCTGATCCTGGGACCGCTCTCAATCTAGATACACCGGATGGTGACGCCATAGTGAATGATCTTATAGCGTCCATCAATAAGATGTTAGATATTTCTCCGCCAGCTCCTTCTGCGGAGGAGTCAGCTTCACAGCATGAGAAATTCCATTTCAGATATCCCAAGCGTAAATTAAGCTCTTTTCTGGACCACACTGACTTTAGAGACGCAATCCAGAAACACCACGCTTATCCTGATAAGCGGTTTTCCAAAAGGCTTAAAGATACACGCTATCCTTTCCCCCCTGACGTTGTCAAGGGCTGGACCCAGTGTCCCAAGGTGGATCCTCCAATCTCCAGGCTTGCGGCTAGATCCTTAGTTGCAGTAGAAGATGGAGCGGCACTTAAAGATGCCACCGATAGACAGATGGAGCTCTGGTTGAAATCCATCTATGAAGCTATTGGAGCGTCGTTGGCGCCAGCATTCGCAGCCGTATGGGCACTCCAAGCTATTTCAGCTGGTCTTACACAGATTGACACGGTCACACGTACATCTGCTCCGCAGGTGGCACCATTGACCTCTCAGATGTCTGCATTCGCGTCTTACGCGATTAATGCTGTCCTAGACTCTACGAGCCGTACGGCGGTGGCGTCAGCCAACTCCGTGGTTTTACGCAGAGCCCTGTGGTTGAGAGAATGGAAGGCAGATTCTGCTTCCAAGAAGTGCTTAACCAGTTTGCCTTTTTCTCGTGACCGACTGTTTGGTGAGCGTTTGGATGAAATCATTAAACACTCCAAGGGTAAGGATTCATCCTTACCTCAACACAGACAAAACAAACCCCAACAAAGGAGGGGTCAGTCTAGTTTTCGGTCCTTTCGAGGCTCAGGTAGGTCCCAATTCTCCTCGTCCAAGAGGACTCAAAAGGATCAGAGAGGCTCAGATTCTTGGCGGACTCAATCACGCCCAAAAAAGCCAGCAGGAAGAACCGTTACCAAGACTGCTTCCTCATGACTCTCAGTCTCCTCTTTCCGCATCCTCGGTCGGTGGCAGGCTCTCCCGCTTTGGCGACATTTGGCTGTCACAGGTCAAAGACCGTTGGGTGAGGGACATTCTGTCTCACGGGTACAGGATAGAGTTCAGCTCTCGTCCTCCAACTCGTTTCTTCAGAACTTCTCCACCGCCCGACCGGGCCGACGCTCTGCTGCAGGCGGTGGCCGCTCTAAAGGCGGAAGGCGTGGTGACTTCTGTTCCTCTTCAAGAACAAGGTCACGGTTTTTACTCCAATTTGTTTGTGGTACCAAAAAAGGACGGATCGTTTCGTCCCGTCCTGGATCTAAAGTTGCTCAACAAACACGTAAAAACCAGGAGATTCCGGATGGAATCTCTCCGCTCCGTCATCGCCTCAATGTCTCAAGGAGATTTCCTAGCATCAATAGACATCAAAGATGCTTATCTCCACGTGCCGATTGCGCCAGAGCATCAGCGTTTTCTACGCTTCGTTATAGGAAGCGAACACCTGCAGTTCGTAGCGCTACCTTTCGGGCTGGCAACAGCCCCTCGGGTCTTCACCAAGGTCATGGCAGCAGTAGTAGCAGTCCTGCACTCGCAGGGTCACTCTGTGATCCCGTATCTGGACGATCTACTGATAAAGGCACCCTCTCAAGAGGCATGCCAACACAGTCTGAACGTGGCACTGAAGACTCTCCAGAGGTTCGGGTGGATTATCAACTTTTCAAAGTCAAATCTAACCCCGACCCAATCACTAACATATCTTGGCATGGAGTTTCATACTCTCTCAGCGATAGTGAAACTTCCACTGGACAAGCAGTGCTCGCTGCAGACAGGGGTGCAATCTCTCCTTCAGAGCCAGTCGCACTTCTTGAGGCGCCTCATGCATTTCCTAGGGAAAATGGTGGCAGCAATGGAAGCGGTCCCTTTCGCGCAGTTTCATCTGCGCCCCCTACAATGGGACATTCTCCGCCAATGGGACGGGAAATCGACGTCCCTCGACAGAGACGTCTCCCTCTCTCAGACAGCCAAGGACTCTCTCCGGTGGTGGCTTCTTCCCACCTCATTGTCAACAGGAAGGTCGTTTCTACCCCCATCCTGGGCGGTGGTCACGACAGATGCGAGCCTATCAGGGTGGGGAGCAGTGTTTCTTCACCACAGGGCTCAGGGTACGTGGACTCAGAAAGAGTCCACCCTTCAGATCAATGTTCTGGAAATCAGAGCAGTCTATCTTGCCCTGCGAGCCTTCCAACAGTGGCTGGAAGGCAAGCAGATCCGGATTCAGTCGGACAATTCCACAGCGGTGGCGTACATCAACCACCAAGGGGGAACACGCAGTCGGCAAGCCTTCCAGGAAGTCCGGCGGATTCTAACGTGGGTGGAGAACACAGCATCCACCATATCCGCAGTTCACATCCCAGGCGTGGAAAACTGGGAAGCAGACTTTCTCAGTCGCCAGGGCATGGACGCAGGGGAATGGTCCCTCCACCCGGACGTGTTTCAGGAGATCTGTCGCCGCTGGGGGACGCCGGACGTCGACCTGATGGCGTCACGGCACAACAACAAAGCTCCGGTTTTCATGGCACGGTCTCACGATCACCGAGCTCTGGCGGCAGACGCCCTAGTTCAAGATTGGTCGCAGTTCCGGCTACCTTATGTTTTCCCACCTCTGGCATTGTTGCCCAGAGTGCTCCGCAAAATCAGGTCCGACTGCCGCCGCGCCATTCTCGTCGCTCCAGACTGGCCAAGGAGGTCGTGGTACCCGGATCTGTGGCATCTCACGGTAGGCCAACCGTGGGCGCTACCAGACCGTCCAGACTTGCTGTCTCAAGGGCCGTTTTTCCATCTGAATTCTGCGGCCCTGAACCTGACTGTGTGGCCATTGAGTCCTGGATCCTAGGGACCTCAGGTTTATCTCATGAAGTTGTTGCCACCATGAGACAGGCTAGGAAACCATCCTCCGCCAAAATCTACCACAGGACGTGGAAGATATTCCTATCGTGGTGCTCTGCTCAGGGAGTTTCTCCCTGGCCATTTGCATTGCCTATTTTTCTTTCCTTCCTGCAGTCGGGGTTGGAAAAAGGTTTGTCGCTTAGCTCTCTTAAAGGTCAAGTCTCCGCGCTATCCGTATTTTTTCAGAAACGCCTAGCGCGACTTCCTAAAGTACGCACGTTCATGCAAGGGGTTTGTCATATTGTCCCCCCTTACAAGCGGCCATTGGAACCCTGGGATCTGAACAAGGTTCTAATTGCTCTCCAGAAGCCGCCTTTCGAGCCTATGAAAGAGATTTCCTTTTCTCGGCTTTCTTAGAAAGTGGCTTTTCTAGTGGCGGTCACGTCTCTTCGGAGAGTGTCAGAGCTGGCGGCGTTATCTTGCAAATCTCCCTTCCTGGTGTTTCACCAAGACAAGGTAGTTCTGCGTCCAATTCCAGAGTTTCTTCCCAAGGTGGTATCTTCCTTTCATCTCAATCAGGATATCACTTTACCATCTTTGTGTCCGCATCCAGTTCACCAATTTGAAAAGGGTTTACATCTGTTGGACCTGGTGAGGGCACTCAGGATCTACATTTCCCGCACGGCGCCTCTGCGCCGTTCGGATGCACTCTTTATCCTGGTCGCTGGTCAGCATAAAGGGTCGCAAGCTTCCAAATCCACCCTTGCGCGGTGGATCAAGGAACCAATTCTTCACGCCTACCGTTCTGCTGGGCTTCCGATTCCTTCTGGACTGAAGGCCCATTCTACCAGAGCCGTAGGTGCGTCCTGGGCATTACGGCATCAGGCTACGGCTCAGCGGGTGTGCCAGGCGGCTACCTGGTCGAGTCTGCACACTTTTACCAAGCATTATCAGGTGCATACCTACGCTTCGGCAGATGCCAGCCTAGGTAGACAAGTCCTTCAGGCGGCGGTGGCCCACCTGTAAGAAAGGGCTGCTTGACAGCCCTATCACGAGGTACTCTTTTACCCACCCAGGGACTGCTTTTGGACGTCCCAATTGTCTGGGTCTCCCAATTAGGAGCGAAAAAGAAGGGAATTTTGTTTACTTACCGTAAATTCCTTTTCTTCTAGCTCCAATTGGGAGACCCAGCACCCGCCCTGTTTTTCTTAGGGTATTGGTTTTTCGGGTGCACATGTTGTTCATGTTGATAAGTTCTGTTCTCCGATATTGTCTATCGGATTGAATTTGTTTTTGAAACAGTTATTGGCTTTCCTCCTTCTTGCTTTTGCACTAAAACTGAGGGACCCGTGCTCCCACGGGAGGGTGTATAGCCAGAAGGGGAGGGGCCTTACACTTTTAAGTGTAGTACTTTGTGCGGCCTCCGGAGGCAGTAGCTATACACCCAATTGTCTGGGTCTCCCAATTGGAGCTAGAAGAAAAGGAATTTACGGTAAGTAAACAAAATTCCCTTCTTCACACTGTTTTTTTAACATGCGTCATGAACGTTTTTTTGCTGCAAAAGCGGATCCTGCTTTTACAGCAAAAAAATGCATGCAAACGCATGTGTTATTTTGCAGGATCCTGTCACTTTAAGTTTATGGGCGGGCATTGGAGTCATGTGATCGGGAGTGAAGGGAACTGAACGTGAAAGACTGGGAGCCGGCTTCTGACAGCTGTGGAGGCTCGTAACCAAGGTAAACATCGGGTAACTTGCTTGGATACCCGATATTTACATTGGTTACAAGCGTCTGCAGCTGCTAGGAGCCGGCTGCCTGCTCCCTTCACACGTAAACATCGGGTAACTAAGACCGCGGTTACCCGATGTTTACCTTGGTTACGAGCGTCCTCTGCTCTCAGGCGGGAGAGAGTGGAGGGGGAGGGAGGGGGACTGATCACCCGAGGCTGGTTTCTGGGCATGCTCAGTAGAGCAAGCAGGATCCTGTCTATCAGCATGCCAGCGTTCACCTGCGTTTGCATGCTGTTTAGTCAGGATCCAGCAATTTGCAGTATTTGACCGCAGCTCAAAAACGCTACAAGTAGCGTTTTTGAAAAAAGTTAAAAAACTGCAAGTCGCTGGATCCTCACTATAATGGACGCAAATGCAGGTGAACGCATGTTGACGCGAGTCCATTGCAAATGCATTGAAATGAAAACGCATTTGCACTGGATCCGTTTTTGCATTAAAAAAACGTTCATGACGGATGTTAAAAAAACGTAGTGTGGAAGGAGCCCAAGAGTGTCCCCCTGCTCCATGGGGCGATGATTGGCAGACTGATGTGTATACCCCGCGGCCTGTCACACACCACCTTTAGGGGCATAGGGAGCATTGTGCTTATGAGTATACCTTAGGCTACTTTCACAGTTCGTTTTGTTTGTTTTTTTTGCATCAGTCACAATCCGTTTTGTGAGTGATGGGATGGATGCGTCGCAGTGTGTTTTAAAACTGATGCAAGGGATCCGTTAAGAAAAACGCATCCGTTGTATGTTTTTTGTTTTTTTTCTTTTTTCTGTGTGAAAGGTCATTTGGTAGTGAAAACATATGTGAAGCCATCCCTAGGGAGAGATTTCATGACCAGAAGATCATTTACACTCGCCCTGGGCATGCCCAGAATAAAAAAAACGGAACAGTCGCCTGATTCCGTTATTTGACGGATTCCGCAGCCCATAGGCATCCATTATAACACACGACGGACGCCAAATCATCCGTCGTTGACAGTTTTTTTTCGGCGCACAGAAAAAAAATGTACATTCTGCGTTGCTTCCACCCGACGGTCAGTCACTAAACGACCAATCCATCGCACGGCAGATGCAATACGTCGGTAATACAAGTTTATGGGGAAAAACGGAATCTTGCAGGATATCTTATTTTCTCGAGGCGACGGATTACAACTGATGCAAAAAATCTGAAGTGTGGAAGCAGCCTTACTCACCTTGTGTCCGCTGTATTACATGCTCCTTGTATCACGGCACATTATTTATTTTTTGTTTTGTAATCTTTCGTGCCATTTTGGCTACTAGTACAGACCTGTGGCTGTAATTGTAACAGCACCTGTATGGTGGTCGTTCAGCCTGGCCTAGTTGACAGAGATTTGTCTTACAAAGTGCTTTTTTTTTTTCTTTTCTATACATAAATATTCCACAAATATGCACCAGTTATTACAGTTTGTACATTTTTCATGTTTTAGCTTTTATGTTGGCAACGCAGCTGAACTCTCTGGTGGACGACAACCTCCTCGCAGCTAACTGCATCTGTCAGGTCTCACGGTATATTGTGAACAACTTGAAAGATGGAAGGTATTTAGCCCCTTGTTACCGCATTGTCTTTATCAATGAGCACATCACTTAGCTTTACCCTGCCCTATTTTAGCCATTTTCAACCGTACAGATTTGCGCACGTATATTTGCAGACACTCATTGATTTTCGCTGGTTATTAATATTAAATGTGATGCTGGATGCCTCATGTAGTATATACTTTGGGATTACTTTATTCTTGGGGGTTTTAAACTGCCTTGTATGTGCATGTAGTCTATAGGATGAATATATGAAGCGTAATCTATATTTTACTGCTGTATGTGTAATAGATATTCTGCTACATTACTACACCATGGGAAAAAAATAATATAAACCAAGGCCACTGGAATTTAGTGAATCCATACCCCTCCATGTTACTTTGCGGGTTGTATGGAAAACAAACTAAAGGGAGCGCACTGTGAAAGTACCTGGTGGTCTAGCGGGATAAGAGTTATGGGCCGAAATGGCCACTAACCTATTGGGGTTTTGCACCCCTGCACAACCCCAGTTCTGGCTAGTTGGTGAAGATGTTGCTGCTGGAGGGGTCCAGACACGGCTAGCCTCCCTTGCCGCAAACTGCAGAGTAGTTCTGGATGGTACCATATGACCGGGCTAAACTGGAAGTGCGTCACCGCAGGTCCGGGTATGTCGCTCCTAGGTTACTGCGGGTCCTCCAGCCCATAAAACAAGATTAAAGTGCAATACCCAAAACAGCTCCTGCTGTTAACTCCTCGAGGAGGATAGAGATATGTAGATACAAAAAAAGCGGTCGTGTGGAGCGCTGGGGTAGAAAAAGACCTTTAGAAGATTACATATATTAACAAATCTTTAATTATCCCTCTAAAATAGCCACAACACGTTTCGATAGACAAAGCTCTCTTCATCAGGTGGTAGGTGATACCACTTGGTGAAGAGAGCTTTGTTTATCGAAACGTGTTGTGCCTGTTTAGAGGGATAATTAAAGTTTCTTTGTCGCTCCATTGGGAGACCCAGACAATTGGGTGTATAGCTTCTGCCTCCGGAGGCCACACAAAGTTATTACACTTTAAAAAGTGTAACCCCTCCCCTCTGCTATACACCCTCCCGTGCATCACGGGCCCATCAGTTTTATGCTTTGTGTTGAAGGAGGCACACATTCACGCAAGCTCCACATTTTAGTCAGCAGCAGCTGCTGACTTTATCGGATGGAAGACAAGAGGGCCCCAGGGCCCCCGGCATGCTCCCTTCTCACCCCACTTTGGTCGGCGGTGCTGTTAAGGTTGAGGTACCCATTTTGGGTACAAAGGCTGGAGCCACATGCTGTTATCCTTCCCCATCCCTTAGGGGCTCTGGGAGAAGTGGGATCCTAACCGGTCACCAGGCACTGGGACCGGGCTCCCTCCGCAGCCCCTGTGGGAACCTGACGGACAGGAGACTGGATGTCATCAGGGATCAGGCCCTGCTTCTCTGAGGTACTCTGTGTCCCCTTGGGGACGGCGCATAGAGCGCCTGTGGATCGGACGCTGCAGCAGCTGCTCTGTGTTTGGGGTCGACGGGACTACCGCGCCGACCGCGCCTGTCTGCCGGCCGCGCTTATAAATCGAGTCCCCGGCTTTTGCGGCCTAGTACCGCATATTCCCGCCCCCGGGCCTGCCAGTCAGGGGCAAGGGCGGGACGCTAGACTGAACGTCAGCGGTGAGGGCTGGAGCATACTTTGTATCCTCCTCCCCCCTCACTGAGCACCGTGGGGCACCAGATTCCCGCACTTTCTGAGGCACGCCCACGGCTCCCTCCTCCTCTCAGAACGCTGGCAGCCATTATCATCGCTGCTGCCGGAGGAGAACTTCAGATAGAGCTCCACAACTCTGGGAGGCCCAGGCAGGGAATCTGGTGGACACACAACCGCTGAGCGCGGTCGGTAAGCCGCACCTGTTACAGGTGCTGGCCCCCCTGGGTGCCGCAGTGTATATATATATATATCCATATTGGGTATACATTTGCTCTGCTCGGCCGCAGTATTTGCTTGGCTATATACCCTCAGTGTTTGCTAAGAGGAGATAACAGCATGTCGTCTGCAAAAAGCAAGGGTGCCAAGGCACAGGCTTATTTTGCAACTTGTACCTCTTGTGCGGCTATGTTACCTGCAGGTTCCATCTACCCTCATTGTGTGCAATGCTCGGCCCCTGTGACACTCACTCAGCCGGAGCCTCAGGCACTGGTGGGACCCTCGGCTCAGGTAGAACCACCGGCTGCCACTGTCCAGGTGGCAGGGACAGAGTATGCAGTGTTGGCTGAGAAACTTTCTGAGTCTCTTTCACAATCCATGGCTCAGTCTATGGACAAATGGTCTGCTAAGATACTTGAAGCTCTGCAGTCCAGACCGGTAACACAGGCCCCGGGCACTGTTGAATCATTGACCCCAGGCCCCCCTCGGTTGGAGCAGCAAACTGCCCCTGAGGTGACACATAGGTCCCACGGGGAGGACTCCGACTCGGACCGCAGTCACAGACCGGCTAAGCGGGCTCGCTGGGGACCTTCATCCACTTCATCACGCTGCTCAGGGTCTCAGCATGAGGACTCCCTGGAGGATGAGGCGGAGGTTGCAGCTCAGGGCTCTGATCCTGACGGTGCTCTCAATCTTGATACACCTGAAGGAGACGCCATTGTAAATGACCTTATAGCGTCCATTAACCAGGTGCTAGAACTTCCTCCTCCAACTCCACCTGTTGAGGAGTCAGCTTCACAACAGGAGAAACACCAGTTTAGGTTTCCCAAACGTACAAGGAGTGCTTTTTTCGATCACTCTAACTTCAGGGATGCTGTCCGGAAGTACAGAGCATATCCGGACAAGCGCTTTACTAAGCGCCTTAATGACACACGTTACCCCTTCCCACCTGACGTAGTTAAGGGTTGGGCTCAGTGTCCCAAGGTGGATCCTCCAGTCTCTAGGCTGGCGGCTAGATCCGTGGTATCAGTGGCAGATGGCTCATCGCTCAAAGATGCCACTGACAGGCAAATAGAGCTCCTGATGAAATCCATCTAGGAAGCCATAGGTGCGTCTTTTGCTCCAGCATTTGCAGCCGTGTGGGCGCTCCAAGCTATCTCAGCTTGTCTGTCTGAGATTAATGAGGTCACACGCACCGCTACTCCGCAGGTCGTGTCTTTGACTTCTCAGGCGTCGGCTTTTTCGTCCTACGCCATGAACGCTGTCCTCTACTCGGTGAGCTGTACAGCGGTAGCATCCGCCAATTCGGTGGCAGTCCGTAGGGCCATGTGGCTACGCGAATGGAAGGCAGACTCTGCTTCCAAGAAGTTCTTAACCGGTTTGCCATTTTCTGGCGACCGCTTGTTTGGCGAGCAATTGGACGAAATTATCAAGCAATCCAAGGGAAAGGACTCGTCCTTACCCCAGTCTAAACCGAACAGACCTCAGCAGCGAAAGATTCAACCGAGGTTTCAGTCCTTTTGGCCCTCAGCCAGGTCCCATTCCTCCACGTCCAACAGGTCACAGAAGGGCCAGAGCAACTCTTCTGCATGGCGGTCTAAGTCACGTCCTAAAAAGACCGCCGGAGGAGCCGCCCCCAAGGCGGCCTCCTCATGACTTTCGGTCTCCACAAACCGCATCCTCAGTCGGTGGCAGGCTCTTCCGCTTTTGCGACGCCTGGTGGCCACATGTCCAAGACCGATGGGTGAGAGACATTCTGTCTCACGGTTACAGGATAGAGCTCAGTTCTCGTCCTCCGAATCGTTTCTTCAGAACATCTCCGCCTCCCGAGCGAGCCGATGCACTTTTTCAGGCGGTAAACACTCTGAAGGCAGAAGGAGTGGTGATTCCCGTTCCACCTCAGGAACATGGTCACGGCTTCTACTCCAACTTGTTCGTGGTGCCAAAAAAGGACGGATCATTCCGTCCCGTTCTAGACCTCAAGCTGCTCAACAAGCATGTGAGCACCAGAAGGTTTCGGATGGAATCTCTCCGCTCAGTCATCGCCTCGATGTCACAAGGAGACTTCCTAGCATCAATCGACATCAAAGATGCTTATCTCCATGTGCCGATCACTCCCGAGCATCACCGCTTTCTGCGTTTCGCCATCAAAGACGAACACCTTCAGTTCGTGGCGCTGCCATTCGGCCTGGCGACAGCCCCACGGGTCTTCACCAAGGTCATGGCAGCAGTGGTGGCGGTCCTACACTCTCAGGGCCACTCGGTGATCCCTTACTTAGACGATCTATTAGTCAAGGCACCCTCCAGGGTGGCATGCCAACACAGCCTGACCGTCACTCTGGAGACTCTCCAGAGGTTCGGGTGGATCATCAATTTCCCAAAGTCAAATTTGACACCGACCCAATCGCTGACTTACCTCGGGATGGAGTTTCATACCCTTTCAGCGATAGTGAAGCTCCCGCTGGACAAACAGCGTTCACTACAGACAGGGGTACAATCTCTTCTTCGGGGTCAGTCACACCCCTTGAGGCGCCTCATGCACTTCCTAGGGAAGATGGTGGCAGCAATGGAGGCAGTTCCTTTTGCGCAGTTTCATCTGCGTCCACTTCAATGGGACATCCTCCGCAAATGGGACAAGAGGCCGACGTCCCTAGACAGGAACGTTTCGCTGTCACGGACAGCCAAGACCTCTCTTCAGTGGTGGCTTCTTCCCACTTCCTTGTCGAAAGGAAAATCCTTCTTGCCCCCATCCTGGGCTGTGGTCACGACGGACGCGAGTCTGTCAGCGTGGGGAGCGGTCTTCCTCCACCACAGGGCTCAGGGAACCTGGACTCCGACAGAGTCCTCCCTTCAGATCAACGTTCTGGAGATAAGGGCAGTGTATCTGGCCCTAAAGGCGTTCCAGCGGTGGCTGGAGGGCAGGCAGATCCGAATACAGTCGGACAACGCCACGGCGGTTGCGTACATCAACCACCAGGGCGGCACACGCAGTCGTCAAGCCTTCCGAGAAGTTCAGCGGATTCTGCTGTGGGCGGAAGCCACAGCCTCCACCATCTCCGCAGTTCACATCCCGGGCGTAGAAAACTGGGAAGCAGATTTTCTCAGTCGCCAGGGCATGGACGCAGGGGAATGGTCTCTTCACCCGGACGTGTTTCGAGAGATCTGTTGCCGCTGGGGAACGCCGGACGTCGATCTAATGGCGTCTCGGCACAACAACAAGGTCCCGGCATTCATGGCTCGGTCCAAAGATCACAGAGCTCTGGCGGCAGACGCGTTAGTTCAGGACTGGTCGCAGTTTCGACTGCCTTATGTATTTCCTCCTCTGGCACTGCTGCCCAGAGTATTACGCAAGATCAGGTCCGACTGCAGTCGCGCCATCCTCGTCGCTCCAGACTGGCCGAGGAGATCGTGGTACCCGGATCTGTGGCACCTCACGGTGGGTCAACCGTGGGCACTCCCAGACCGACCAGACTTGCTGTCTCAAGGGCCATTTTTCCATCTGAATTCTGCGGCCCTCAACCTGACTGTGTGGCCATTGAGTCCTGGCTCCTAGCGTCATCAGGGTTATCTCAAGATGTCATTGCCACCATGAGACAGGCCAGGAAACCAACGTCCGCCAAGATCTACCACAGGACTTGGAGGATCTTCTTATCCTGGTGCTCTGATCAGGGTTTCACTCCCTGGCCGTTTGCCTTGCCCACTTTTCTTTCTTTCCTTCAATCCGGAATGGACAAGGGCTTGTCTCTCGGCTCTCTCAAGGGACAAGTATCGGCGCTTTCCGTGTTTTTTCAAGCGTCTAGCCAGGCTTCCGCAGGTCCGCACGTTCCTGCAGGGGGTTTGCCACATAGTTCCACCTTACAAGCGTCCGCTAGAACCCTGGGATCTTAACAGGGTGCTGACGGCTCTCCAGAAGCCACCTTTCGAGCCGATGCGGGATGTCTCTCTATCTCGCCTTTCGCAGAAGGTGGCCTTCCTAGTGGCAGTCACATCACTTCGGAGAGTGTCTGAGCTAGCAGCGCTGTCATGCAAAGCCCCCTTCCTGGTGTTTCACCAGGATAAGGTGGTTCTGCGTCCGGTCCCGGAATTTCTCCCTAAGGTGGTATCCCCGTTTCATCTCAATCAGGATATCTCCTTACCTTCCTTTTGCCCTCATCCAGTTCACCAATGTGAAAAGGATTTGCACTTGTTAGATCTCGTGAGAGCACTCAGGCTCTACATTTCACGCACGGCGCCCCTGCGCCGTTCTGATGCGCTCTTTGTCCTTGTCGCTGGCCAGCGTAAGGGATCGCAGGCTTCCAAGTCAACCTTGGCTAGGTGGATCAAGGAACCGATTCTTGAAGCCTACCGTTCGTCTGTGCTTCCGATTCCTTCAGGGCTGAAAGCCCATTCTACCAGAGCTGTAGGTGCGTCCTGGGCATTGCGGCACCAGGCTACGGCTCAGCAGGTGTGTCAGGCGGCTACCTGGTCGAGTCTGCACACTTTTACAAAACACTATCAGGTGCATGCCTATGCTTCGGCAGACGCCAGCCTAGGTAGGCGAGTCCTTCAGGCGGCAGTGGCCCACCTGTAAGAAGGGCCCGTTTTTTCGGCTCTTTTTTATCGAGGTATTCTTTACCCACCCAGGGATTGCTTTTGGACATCCCAATTGTCTGGGTCTCCCAATGGATCGACAAAGAAGAAGGGAATTTTGTTTACTTACCGTAAATTCCTTTTCTTCTAGCTCCTATTGGGAGACCCAGCTCCCGCCCCTGTTCCCTTCGGGCTGTTGTTCTTTTGTGTACACATGTTGTTCATGTTCAATTGTTCTTTGGTTCATGGTTTCAGTTCTCCGAACATCCTTCGGATTGAATTTACCTTAGACCAATTTATAAGTTTCCTCCTTCCTGCTTTGGCACCAAAACTGATGGGCCCGTGATGCACGGGAGGGTGTATAGCAGAGGGGAGGGGTTACACTTTTTAAAATGTAATAACTTTGTGTGGCCTCCGGAGGCAGAAGCTATACACCCAATTGTCTGGGTCTCCCAATAGGAGCTAGAAGAAAAGGAATTTACGGTAAGTAAACAAAATTCCCTTCTTTGTTAATCTATTTAATCTTCTAAACGTCTTTTTCTACCCCAGCGCTCCACACGACTGCTTTTATTGCATCTACACTTTGAGTTGTGGCATGCTACAATTCTTTCTCCAATTCTAGACTATAGTGTTTGGGATTGTTTCTGTAGTTTGTAATCTGTTCTTCTCAAAGTAAGTGCCATGTGGAGTGTGTAAATCAGGGTGTTGGTCATCTTTTTACAAAGTAAAACAAAAAAAGCTTAAAGGCTATTGCATTAAAATTACCTAATGCAAGTTACATTTTGCAACAATTAATCCTTAATATTTTTTCTTTCTTCTTACCTGTTTCTGTAGGCGAGTGATTATTATAATGGAAATGAATGTGCTGAAGCCAGCTGATTCTGTCCATGGGAAGATCGGAAATCCTCAACCCTACAATGATGGTAATGATATTTAGCATTGGCTTCTTATCATGCTGTGTACATGTTCAGATAGGTATTTTGACGCAATTGAAAGAAACTAGTTTTACCATTTGATGACTGGACTACAGATGAGCGAACCTGAGGTTTCATGTTCGGGTTCGGAAACCGACTTAAAAAAAAAAAAAAAAAAAAGCAGAGTTCAGGTTCGCAGCTCGAGTGAGTTCCGAGTGCAAACCACTCAAGTGAGCAGCGCTGTGCGTGGGTATGAGTGACGCTCCCGTGCGAGCCGCGTGCAGCATTTGGGGTAAAATCAGCATGATTTGATGTAGTGTGCACACACAAAATTAAAATTTGAAAACCTCGCTCGTCCTCCCCCGGAAGTGTTCTTCTTATGGCTCTCAACATGTGGGGGGAGCCACAAAATGCCCAATTATCGACTTCCACTTAGGTTCAGATCATGTCCAGGTCAAAAACCGAGCTTTTTTTTAAGGTGCGAATGTGCCCTCTGAACCGAACTTCCGAAGGTCTGCTCATCTCTGGACCGGACCATTTTCCTAGGAATGACCAGGATTACTTTATTTCTTTTTCTCAAATTATTCAAATATATTTTTCCTTTTTTGTATTATCTGTGGGAGCCTAATCTGTTAGTTTTGGATTTGTGTTCCCCATTAGATCATAAAATACCTTTTGTGGACATTTTCACATTTTTAAATTTCTTTCTATTATTGCTGATTTACCCTGTAAGGCCGGTGTCCCACTTGCGATTACTGCGCGTATATCTCGCTCTAGTTTCGCGGTGCATCACCCGTCATGGACTCACACGCTGCTCACATAGAGATGCATGTAACCGACCCGCTCCTGTGAGCAGAGTGTGAGTCCATGACGGGTGATGCACCGTGAAACTCGCGCGAGATATACGCGCGGTAATCGCAAGTGGGACTCCGGCCTAACTTGGACTAGCATATTCTAAGAATCAACTGAAGAGCCAATGTCCGTGTTTCCTAAGCTCTAGACACAACACCTATTCTGTGCTGTGTATACAGAGATGGTTGTAAACCTCCTCTGTCTTCTCTGCTGAGTCCAGCTCAAACTCCTTGCAGTTGCTGATTCTGCAATGTTCTAAAATATGAAGGACACAAATGTACAAAAACCTCAGGCCGTCTTCCTTTCTGACACCAGAACATAGTACTAAAGCACTACAGGATGCAGAATAAAACCCCCCATAATAAAGCTGGAGGCAGCACAGGAGAAAATATTGATGAAACTACCAATCACAACCCTTCCATTCATGCAGGGGGATTTCCTAGTATTATAAATGGATACAGATGGGGCTTCAGTCACACAGATATGCTTTTTTGCGTTTTCTATGAGCTTGTTTTTGAATTTAGTGTTTGGACTTGCAAGACAATGCGGACCTTCATGTGGGTTGTGAGCATTTTTGTTATCAAAATATTGACCAATACCACATATATTTTGTATATCTTTTCATCTTTTTATTTTTATTGCACACTTTTTTTTTTTTTTTTCTTTACAGTTATTGCTGCCCGGCCCATTAATGTTAAGTGGGTGAATTGGAGTGTCTGTCCTTGTAGGGTGCACTTAAATATGGCTGGGCAGCCTGCTTGTTCTAAAATATCATTGTGGTGCCATGTGCAGACCTGCCTGACATTTTAAAAGGGTTGTCCACTTCTCAATCCTGATGTTTGCCCCTTGTAAAATAACACATATTCATCTGTTATTTAACTGGGGGCAATCCTCAGGATTGAGAAGGGGCTATCCCGAGTAGTGGAAACCCTTTTTAAGCCATTGAATTGCATATAGTACAACTGTGCTGTTTCCTTCCCAGACAATACTCTTCATACTTATCATTTTATTAGGATTATCATTATTTCACTGCCTGGTGATAAAACATATTTACAACCGCAGAAAAATATTTACAACCATTAAAGGGGTATTCCCATCTCCAAGATCCTATCCCAATATGTAGTAAGAATTTGTAAGAATATTTAGCCAATACCTCCAATTAGAAATATAGTATGGATATCCTGATATAGCCGTGTCCCTTACCTCATGTGCAGGGCATTCCAGCTTAGGTTATGAATGCACATAGTGACAGTTGCTCTTGGCCTTAACCATGGATACCTAAGCTGCAATGCCTTGCGCATGAGGTAAGAAACATGGCTATATCAGGAGAACTATGCTTCATTACTAATTGGAGATATTTGCTAATATTATTATTACACCTACTATATTGCTGTAGGATCTTGGAGATGGGAATACCCCTTTAATCTATCTCTGATGGGATAGTCAGTCTCGGTCGGGGTTTGTTTACACGTCAGTATTTGTGCTCCTGTTCTTGGCTGAATAACGGATGTGATTTAAGTAATTGATTCTGAACCCCACGATAATTAATCTGTGAATTGTCCTGCCTACGTATTCCTTCATCTGTTGTGCACCGCCATCTGCCTGCACGAGAAATGTATCATCTTGTGAATCGATGTTTGATGTGGAATGTGACGTTACTGCTGACGTTACTACGGTGTAATCGGAGGGCTCGTCCTGTCTTCTCGTCTTTGTTTTAGACGCACTTCTTTCCTGAGTACATCATTAGTATGTTTTTTGTGTTAATCCTATCTCCCGGTGTTGTGGATATTTAGCAGATTACCCACTCATCTCTTCCTTCTTGTCTGTTAGGAATGATTATTTTTGTGCACAGATTTCTGTTTCTAACTTACAGGACTCAAAATGTGGCGAAAAACACTTCCATGTTTTTTGCACATTGCGAGGTTGCACAAAAATTTGACAAGTTTGGCGTTTTCATGCCACTTTTGGCCAGCCCTGCCAAAATGGGAAGTCTCTAGAGGGGTGACGATGCCTGCTCGTGTAATTCATGGTGAGCTGTGGCGAGGCGCATCCTTGTTCAAAATGTGTCTGATTATTTAAGAGCCTTAGGGGTGCTTTGCACACTACGACATCGCAAGCCGATGCTGCGATGCCGAGCGCGATAGTCCCAGCCCTGTCACACATGCGATATCTTGTGATCGCTGCCGTAGCAAACATTATCGCTACGGCAGCTTCACACGCACTCACCTGCCCTGTGACGTTGCTCTGGCCGGCGAACCGCCTCCTTCCTAAGGACGTCACACGGCAGGCGGCCAATAGAAGCGGAGGGGCGGAGCTGAGCGCGACGTAATCATCCCACCCACCTTCTTCCTTCCGCATAGCCAGTGTAGGAGATGTTCCTCGCTCCTGCGGCTTCACACACAGTGATGTGTGCTACCGCAGGAATGAGGAACAACATCGTAATATCGGTCCTTCCGAAATTATGGAAATGACCAACGCTACACCGATGATACGTTTTTGACGCCTTTGCGCTCGTTAATCGTATCAAAAACGATTTACACACTCTGATGTTGACAGCAAGGTTGGATGTGCGTCACTTTCGATTTGACCCCACCGACATCGCAGCTGCGATGTCGTAGTGTGCAAAGTACCCCTTAGACTTAATGGTTCAGGCAGCTGGTACCACCTCGCCCCCTCATCAGAAGTGGCCATTATTTAGCTGTTAAATACGACTTCTATGTACTATCATGTTGGAGATTTGGTAAATAAAAAGTGCAGCCAGTGTCTTCAGACAAAACTTTTCCACCACATTATTTAACTATTCTTTTTTTAAATATTTTTTTTTTTTTTTTTTTTTAAGGTCAAGGAGCAGCCCAGCCTGCAGCACCCGCTCCTCCACCACCAAGCAAGCCCGCACAGAACTCTGGTAAGGCACGAACATAAGCTACCAAGACGATAACAGAATTATTTACTTATGTACTGTACAAATAAAAGATCAGAACCTAAGAGGTGCCCAAATGCATTTTGTTAAAGAGTGAAACCAAATGGTGTGGCTAAATGTTCCACACATACCTGCCTACTTTGGCCATTGACCTGTACTTTTGTCACTTAAAGGGGTTATCCAGAGTCCGACACCCCCGCCGATCATCTGTTTTCGGTCCCGCCGGCGGCAACACGCAGCTGGAAATGTTCAGTTCTGGCGCTGCTCTTACTTCTGATAGCTGCCTGGTACTGCACATCCGCCTCCTATTGATTAGAATGGAAGGCAGATGTGCAGTACCTGGCCATGACCACGATCAAAAGACGGAGCACCCCCGCTGACCGAGAACAGGTGATCGGCGGGGGTGTAGGGTGTCGGACCCTAGCCGATCAGACATTGATAACCTATCCTAAGGATAGGCCAGCAATGTAAAAGTAGGGAACAACCTCTTTAAATCCTGTTTGTTTCCAATATCATTCCCGAGTGGGCTTTGTATGAATGCACATTGCATACACTTCCTGCAGTAACTCTAAAGCTTCACATCAGACATTTCTGTAATCCGTGTTGCACAAATGAATGAACATTCAGGTAATGAAACTCTATACACACACCGCAGTCTCAATACGTACCGCAGTCTCTGTACGCACTGCAGTCTCTGTACGCACCGCAGTCTCTGTACGCACCGCAGTCTCTGTACGCACCGCAGTCTCTGTACGCACCGCAGTCTCTGTACGCACCGCAGTCTCTGTACGCACCGCAGTCTCTGTACGCACCGCAGTCTCTGTACGCACCGCAGTCTCTGTACGCACCGCAGTCTCTGTACGCACCGCAGTCTCTGTACGCACCGCAGTCTCTGTACGCACCGCAGTCTCTGTACGCACCGCAGTCTCTGTACGCACCGCAGTCTCTGTACGCACCGCAGTCTCTGTACGCACCGCAGTCTCTGTACGCACCGCAGTCTCTGTACGCACCGCAGTCTCTGTACGCACCGCAGTCTCTGTACGCACCGCAGTCTCTGTACGCACCGCAGTCTCTGTACGCACCGCAGTCTCTGTACGCACCGCAGTCTCTGTACGCACCGCAGTCTCTGTACGCACCGCAGTCTCTGTACGCACCGCAGTCTCTGTACGTAAAGCCATTTTCATGGGAAACTTTTTTGTATACATTTTTTTTTTATTTTTTTTGTCAGCAGCTATATACCATTAGAAACTAAACACTGTCCTTTTCTAGCAATGATCAGAGATAAATGCTAAAGTAAACTGTTTGTAATCTCCGTTTACTACGGTCAGGCAGGTAACCTCAGAATAGGAGGTGAACGACTAGGACGACATCTCTGTAGTTCTCTTGAGAGGCCTACATAAGTGACCTACACAGGGAGGATGAGGAGCTGCTGATTCACACATTTCTATTTCCAAGTAATTAATCATTTTCACTTACAATTTGCTAATTAATGGCTGGCCTCGTGTCCTGAAGATTTGTTCTGCATTTCATAGTTGGCTATGGTTTGGGCTACATGTCGAGTGTTGTGGGACAAGATGGCCGTCTCGTATGTTAAGTATGTTGTCGCATTGCGACCTGCGCCTACCACAACTGTAACAGCCTGAAATGTTTCCAAATTTGTTGATTTTTCCGTGACTTCATTGCAAGTTGTGGGTAGCTGGGACTTATCTGTGATTTGAATTATTTTTTTATTTTATTTACGGCATAGACAGCTAAAATAGTCTCATTGCAGGGAAGTTGCACCGATGTTTTTGGTCGTGTGACTTGTCTGATCCTTGCTGTCTCCTGATACATCTTAGTTGTTGCGAGGTTACTCACCCGGCTTTCCTGGAGTCTTGATTGTCAGGCCTTCTGAATATAGAGGTTGTGTTATAGATTAACAATTCAGGGGTCTGGAAAAGCTGGATGACCATCCCGTCAGAGTTGAGGCCACACTGCTTGTAAGACAGTCTTACCAGAAACTGATATAACCAAAGGAGTTTTCTTGTTTTGGAAAATCCATTTTCTCCAGTTTTAAGGAAATAAAGAGCTTTACTCGCCTTCCCAGATCCGGCACGGAGTCTTCGCTTTTGCGCTCGTTGTTTGTCTGCAACACTGACCTAACATAAACAGCGCTGCAGACAATAACATGGTTCTGCCTGAGCTCATGGCACATGCCTCTCAGACATATCGAGCGCAGTTATTGACTAACACACTGCATCAATGGCAGGCAGCTGGAGCAGCGGCGGAGACTCTGCCGGACCTGGGGAGGGTGGGAAAAGCAGGGTTGTTGTTTTGGCATGGGCCATCCTGTAAGTGTCGGTGGTGCCTGTGTAACGTGGCGCAGGGTGATAGTCGTGGGCGAGGAAAACGTCTGTCGCATCCCGGCACGCTGCATGAAAATGGAGGTCCTGGCTGGGTGTGGGGTGTTTCACTCCAGAGGCTATATGCATTGGCAGGTCGCATGTTGCCGGTGATTTTGGCTAATCCTAGAATCCCAACTGGCACCTGTCTGTCACCGGGCAGATTTAACTTTTCAGCTACGTACCTTTAACACTAATAAAACCTTATTAAGCATTATACATTATATACTACATAACATTACACCTTATACCAATACACATACTGTACATTACATCTTCACTACCTCTACACCTCAACATAGTAACATTCTCTACTCTGCTACATCTTATACATTACAATACCTTACACTGTACACTTTATATCTTATCACATGTATATATTTAAGAACACATTTGGTGTCTTCAGGGGTAGGAAGTCGACCACCATCTTACACCTGCTTCAAATAATGGGCGACATTTCTTTGAAGCCTACACCGCCGACAGTTTCTGGATGTTGCCTGGCTGCCTAACAGCGCCCTCAGTTAGCGTTAAGACACCCGCCACACCGCCCGCAGAATCTCCCTACGCCACCTTCGCCCCTGCCTCCTGTAACCCCACTCCACCACCACTGCCACCCCCCCTCCCGGTAAGGCCCACCGGATCATAAGGCGGACCCCTTTTCTTTTTCGCTCCTAATTGGGAGACCCAGACAGTGGGTGTATAGCTACTGCCTCTGGAGGCCGCACAAAGAACTACACTTAAAAGTGTAAGGCCCCTCCCCTTCTGGCTATACACCCTCCCGTAGGAGTACGGATTCCTCAGTTTTAGCTTTGTGCGCAAGGAGGTCAGACACGCACGCATAGCTCCATTGTTTTTAGTCAGCAGCAGCTGCTGACTATGTCGGATGGAAGAAAAGAGGACACATAGTGTCCCCAGCATGCTCCCTTCTCACCCCACTTATGTCGGAGGTGTTTGTAAGGTTGAGGTACCCATTGCGGGTACGGCGGCAGGAGCCCACATGCTGATTCCTTCCCCATCCCTTTTTACAGGGCTCTGGGTGAAGTGGGATTTACCGGTCTCCAGGCACTGAGACCGGGCTCCATCTACAGCCCCTGGAGAAGATGCTGGATGGAGCGGAGTACGTCAGGGACATGGCCCTGCTTCCTTAAGGTACTCTGTGTCCCCGTGCATTTGGCGCCCACACCGCAGCATGCTGGGTGTTGTAGTGCGCCGGGGGACGTCAGCGCTGCGGCGCCTGTGCCATGGCCTCATTCAGCTTAGCTGAAGCAGGCACACTTATGGGATCGGCCGCGCCGGCCGCTGGGGCTGCGGCACGGCTGGCACTTGTAGTGCGCCGGGGACTTCAGCGCGGCCTGCGCTTTTACGGCGGCCGCGCTGATAACTACAGTCCCCGGCTTTTTGCGGCCTGTTTCCGTTCGTTCCCGCCCCCGGACCTGCCAGTCAGGAGAGGGGCGGGACGCTGCCCACGTCTAGGACTCGGTCGCGCCGGCCGCTGGAATAGCGGCGCGGCTGGCACTTGTAGTGCGCCGGGGACTTCAGCGCGGCCCGCGCTTTTACTGCGGCCGCGCTGATAACTCGAGTCCCCGGCTTTTGCGGCCTGCTTTCGTTCGTTCCCGCCCCCAGACCTGCCAGTCAGGAGAGGGGCGGGACGCTGGCCAGTGCATCAGCGCTGAGGGCTGGAGTCGTTTTTACATACTCCAGCCCTCACAGTCAGCACAGAGGGGACACTGTTCCCGCACTTTTGTTTGGGAACTCCCACGGACCGCCCCTCTCCACACAAGCCGGCAGCCATTCTTGCCAGACACGCTGCGCTGCAGAGGGGAGCCGGGGAGACCCAGACAAGGCATTCTGCAGCCTCTTACCCGCTGTTCAGCGGGCGGTAAGCAGCCCTCAGGGCTCACCCCCTCTTGTGCTCGTAGTATTCTTAGTATTTTGTTGCTACAAATACTTTGTACTGCATAGCGCTGGTCGCCCTTTTGGCTATAGACTCTCTCACATGCAGAGAACCAGCAGCATGTCGCCCGTAAAACGCAAGGGTGCCAAAGCACAGACATTATATGCTTCCTGCACCGCATGTGGGACTTTTCTACCGGCAGGCTCCACGGACCCCCATTGTGTGCAGTGCTCGGCCCCTGCGGCGCTTGCACAGTCGGGACCTCTGCTGGACGTGTCCCAGGGTGTACCACCTGTGAATGCTGTCCAGGTCACAGGAACTGAGTTTGCAGCTTTTGCTGACAGAATGTCTCTCACTATGTCACAAATTCTTGACACATTGCGAGCTAGGCCTGTACTTCAGACCACGGACACTGTGCAATCATTGCCCCCTGGTCCCCCTCAGCTCCTAGCTCCGGGACGGGCATCTACACCTCAGGGTGAAGACTCTGACTCGGACGATGGCCCCGGGCAGCCTAAGCGGGCTCGTTATGACGGGCCTTCACATTCATCTCAATGGTCTGGATCCCAGCGGGATGAATCTATGGGTGATGAGGCGGACGTAACTGATCAGGATTCTGATCCTGGGACCGCTCTCAATCTAGATACACCAGATGGTGACGCCATAGTTAATGATCTTATATTTAACATCAATAAGATGTTGAATATTTCCCCACCAGCTCCTCCTGTAGAGGAGTCAGCTTCGCAGCACGAGAGAATCCATTTCAGATACCCTAAGCGTACATTAAGCACTTTTCTGGACCACGCTGACTTCAGAGACGCAATCCAGAAACCCCACGCTTATCCTGAAAGGCGTTTTCCTAAACGACTTAAAGATACACGCTACCCTTTTCCCTCTGAAGTGGTCAAGGGTTGGACCCAGTGTCCAAAAGTGGATCCTCCAATTTCCAGGCTTGCAGCTAGATCCTTGGTTGCTGTTGAAGATGGAGCGGCACTTAAAGATGCCACTGACAGGCAGATGGAGCTCTGGCTGAAATCCATCTATGAAGCGATTGGAGCGTCATTAGCGCCTTCTTTTGCGGCCGTATGGGCACTCCAAGCTATCACGGCCGGGCTTGCGCGAGTCGACTCAGTCACACGTGCATTTGCCCCGCAGGTAGCACCATTGACCTCGCAAATGGCGGCATTCGCGTCGTACGCGATTAATGCTGTTCTGGACGCTACAAGCCGCACGGCAGTGGCGTCAGCCAACTCAGTTGTTTTGCGTAGGGCTCTGTGGTTGAGACATTGGAAAGCAGATTCTCATTCTAAGAAGTGCTTAACCAATTTGCCTTTTTCTCGTGACCGATTGTTTGGAGAGCGTTTGGATGAAATCATCAAACACTCCAAGGGTAAGGACTCTTCCTTACCGCAACACAGACAAAACAAGCCCCAACAGAGGAGGGGTCAGTCTGGTTATCGGTCCTTTCGAGGACAGGGCAGGTCCCAATTCGCCTCGTCAAAAAAGACTCAAAAGGACCAGAGACGTTCAAATCCTTGGAGGTCTCAGTCACGCCCAAAAAGACCAGCCGGAGGAACCGTTGCCAAAACGACGTCCTCCTGACTTGCGGTCTCCGATACCCACGCCCGCGGTCGGTGGGAGGCTGTCCCACTTTGGCGACATTTGGCTAGCAAGCGTCAAAGACCGTTGGGTGAGAGATATTCTATCTCACGGGTACAGGATAGAGTTCAGTTCTCGTCCGCCAACTCGTTTCTTCCGAACTTCTCCACCACCAGACCGAGCCGATGCTCTGTGGCAGGCGGTGGCCGCTCTAAAGGCGGAAGGAGTGGTGACCTCCGTCCCTCTTCAGGAACAGGGTCACAGTTTTTACTCCAATCTGTTTGTGGTCCCAAAAAAGGACGGATCGTATCGTCCCGTCCTGGATCTGAAGTTGCTCAACAGACACGTAAAAGTCAGGAGGTTCCGGATGGAATCCCTACGCTCCGTCATAGCCTCAATGTCTCAGGGAGATTTTCTAGCATCAATAGACATCAAAGATGCGTATCTCCACGTGCCGATTGCACCAGAGCATCAGCGTTTCCTACGTTTCGTCATACACGACGAGCACCTACAGTTCGTAGCGTTACCCTTCGGTCTGGCAACAGCCCCCCGGGTCTTCACCAAAGTCATGGCAGCAGTAGTAGCTGTTCTGCACTCGCAGGGTCACTCGGTCATCCCGTATCTAGACGACCTGCTTATAAAGGCATCCTCTCAAGAAGCATGCCAACACAGTCTGGAGGTGGCGCTAGACACTCTCCAGACTTTCGGGTGGATTATCAACTTTCCAAAGTCTCATCTAATCCCGACCCAATCTCTGACTTATCTTGGCATGGAGTTTCATACTCTATCAGCGATAGTGAGGCTTCCACTGGACAAGCAGTGCTCGCTACGGACTGGAGTGCAATCTCTCCTTCAGAGCCAGTCGCACTCACTGAGGCGCCTCATGCATTTCCTAGGAAAGATGGTAGCAGCAATGGAGGCAGTCCCGTTCGCGCAGTTTCATCTGCGCCCTCTCCAATGGGACATTCTGCGCCAATGGGATGGGAGATCGACGTCCCTCGACAGGACGGTCTCCCTCTCTCAGACTGCCAAGGACTCTCTACTTTGGTGGCTTCTCCCCAACTCATTGTCACAGGGAAAGTCGTTCCTTCCCCCGTCCTGGGCAGTGGTCACGACAGATGCGAGCCTATCAGGGTGGGGAGCAGTGTTTCTCCACCACAGGGCTCAGGGGACGTGGACTCAGGAAGAGTCCACCTTGCAGATCAATGTTCTGGAAATCAGAGCAATCTATCTTGCTCTGCGAGCCTTCCAACAATGGCTGGAAGGCAAGCAGATTCGGATTCAGTCGGACAACTCCACAGCGGTGGCGTACATCAACCACCAAGGGGGAACACGCAGTCGCCAAGCTTTTCAAGAAGTCCAGCGGATTTTGACGTGGGTGGAAAGCAGAGCGTCCACCATATCTGCAGTTCACATCCCAGGCGTGGAAAACTGGGAAGCGGACTTTCTCAGTCGCCAGGGCATGGACGCAGGAGAATGGTCCCTTCACCCGGACGTGTTTCAACAGATCTGTTGCCGCTGGGGGTCGCCGGACGTCGATCTGATGGCGTCACGGCACAACAACAAAGTCCCAGTTTTCATGGCACGGTCTCACGATCACCGAGCGCTGGCGGCAGACGCATTGGTTCAGGATTGGTCGCAATTCCGACTCCCCTATGTGTTCCCACCTCTAGCATTGTTACCCAGAGTTCTCCGGAAAATCAAGTCCGACTGCCAACGAGCCATACTCGTCGCTCCAAATTGGCCAAGGAGGTCGTGGTACCCGGATCTGTGGCATCTCACGGTAGGCCAGCCGTGGGCACTACCAGACCGTCCAGATCTGCTGTCTCAAGGGCCGTTTTTCCATCAGAATTCTGCGGCCCTGAACCTGACTGTGTGGCCATTGAGTCCTGGATCCTAGCGGCCTCAGGTTTATCTCAGGGAGTTGTTGCCACAATGAGACAGGCTAGAAAACCATCCTCAGCTAAGATCTATCACAGAACGTGGAAGATATTCTTAGCGTGGTGTTTGGCTCAAGGGTTTTCTCCCTGGCCATTTGCATTGCCAATTTTTCTTTCCTTCCTGCAGTCTGGGTTGGAAAAAGGTTTGTCCCTTAGCTCGCTTAAGGGTCAAGTCTCCGCGTTATCCGTATTCTTTCAGAAGCGCTTGGCACAGCTTTCTAAAGTACGCACGTTTCTCCAAGGAGTTTGTCATATCGTTCCTCCTTACAGACGGCCATTGGAACCCTGGGATCTGAACAAGGTTCTCCTTGCTCTTCAAAAGCCGCCTTTCGAGCCCTTGAAAGAGGTTCCCCTTTCTCGGCTTTCACAAAAGGTAGTTTTTCTTGTAGCGGTCACATCTCTTCGAAGAGTGTCCGAGCTGGCGGCGTTATCTTGCAAATCTCCCTTCCTGGTGTTTCACCAAGACAAGGTAGTACTGCGTCCAATTCCAGAGTTTTCTCCCAAGGTGGTTTCTTCCTTTCATCTCAATCAGGATATCACTTTGCCATCTTTGTGTCCGCATCCAGTTCACCAATTTGAAAAGGGTTTACATCTGTTGGACCTGGTGAGAGCACTCAGGATTTACATTTCTCGCACGGCGCCTCTACGCCGTTCGGATGCGCTCTTTGTCCTAGTCGCTGGTCAGCATAAGGGATCGCAAGCTTCCAAATCCACCCTGGCGCGGTGGATCAAGGAACCAATTCTTCACACATACCGTTCTGCTGGGCTTCAGATTCCATCTGGACTGAAGGCCCATTCTACCAGAGCCGTTGGTGCGTCCTGGGCGTTGAGGCATCAGGCTACGGCTCAGCAAGTGTGCCAGGCGGCTACCTGGTCGAGTCTGCACACGTTTACCAAACACTATCAAGTGCATACCTACGCTTCGGCAGACGCCAGCCTAGGTAGACGGGTCCTCCAGGCGGCGGTGGCCCACCTGTAGGAAGAGGCTGTATTACAGCCCGTTCATGTGGTATCTTTTTACCCACCCAGGGACTGCTTTTGGACGTCCCACTGTCTGGGTCTCCCAATTAGGAGCGAAAAAGAAGAAGGGAATTTTGTTTACTTACCGTAAATTCCTTTTCTTCTAGCTCCAATTGGGAGACCCAGCACCCGCCCTATTTGTTTTTAGGGTTTCGTTTTTTTCGGGTGCACATGTTGTTCACGTTGTTTCTTAAGTTCTCCGATCTAGTTATCGGATTGAATTTGTTTTTGAAACTGTTATTGGCTTTCCTCCTTCTTGCTTTGGTACTAAAACTGAGGAATCCGTACTCCTACGGGAGGGTGTATAGCCAGAAGGGGAGGGGCCTTACACTTTTAAGTGTAGTTCTTTGTGCGGCCTCCAGAGGCAGTAGCTATACACCCACTGTCTGGGTCTCCCAATTGGAGCTAGAAGAAAAGGAATTTACGGTAAGTAAACAAAATTCCCTTCTTTCCTCTTTTTTTTTTTTTTTTTTTTTTTTTTTTTCTTTTCTAAATTTGGGGTGCATCATCCAGTGCATCTTATAAACCGAAAAAAAACCCCTGTATTTTAACCCCGGAAGCAACTGGGCATTTTACGTTTTTCAGTTTTGTTTTTTTCTCCTCTTTCTTCCGAGAGCCGTAACTTTATTTTTTGTCAATCTTGCCATATAAGGGCTCGTTTTTTGCAGGATGAGATGTGGTTTTAAATGAAACCATAAGCTTTACAATATAGTATACTGGAAAAACTGCAAAAAAAAGTGTGATCGCACAATAGTTTTTGAGATATTTTATTCACCATGTTCACTACATGGTAAAACTGATGTGTCGCTGTGATACCTCAGGTCCATGCGAGTTTGTAGACCCCAAACATTAATAGGTTTACTTGTTAAGGGGTTCATACAAATTCATAATGTTGTCTAAAAAAAGTGGCGCACGTTTTGCGCTATTTTCCGAAACATGTAGCGTTCTTATTTTTCAGTATCCATGGCTCAGTGATGGCTTATTTTTTGCATCTGGAGCTGACATTTTCAATGATACCACTTTTGCGCAGATGCTACATTCTGATCACCTGTTATTGCATTTTATGCAAAATTTGTGGCGACCAAAATACTTTGGTGGTCGTAATTTTTTGCCGCTACACCGTGTGCCGATCAGATTAATTTGATGTTTTCATCAGGCATTTCTGAACGCGGCGATACCAAATATATATGTGTGTGTGTGTGTGTGTGTGTGTGTGTGTGTGTGTGTGTGTGTGTGTATATATATATGTATATGTAATTTTATAATATATAGCACCCCCTGAGGAAAGGATCGCTGAAACATGTGTCGGGGCTTTGCGGTGTTCCTTGGAGTTTTTACAGGTCACTTAAGGTATTATTTTCCTTGCAAATTAATTAATTGTTGATAATATTTTATCACATAGGATCATTATACCACAACCTTATTTATATATGACATAGCATTTGGATACTATTTGCACTGTGCACTTTGTCATATATTAGGGATTGACCTTTTAAGTGATCTTGGCATTATGCACCTTATTTTCCTAGTCAAACCGTTGCTATAATTTGTTGAAAAAAATAATAATTTTAATTATTTGCACCATCATTTCCTTTATTTATTTAGTCCTAACGGATTTTTTATCTGAAGGTATTTTTGATATTTATTGAAACTTAATGGTGATAGTTATACGGAAATTTTGATTATTATATAATATATATGTATGTATGTATATATATATATATATATGTGTGTATATATATATATATATATATATATATATATATATATATATATATATAATATATATATAATAATATACAGTACAGACCAAAAGTTTGGACACCTCATCTCTAGAGCAACTATTAAGAGGAGACTTTGTGCAGCAGGCCTTCATGGTAAAATAGCTGCTAGGAAACCACTGCTAAGGACAGGCAACAAGCAGAAGAGACTTGTTTAGGCTAAAGAACACAAGGAATGGACATTAGACCAGTGGAAATCTGTACTTTGGTCTGATGAGTCCAAATTTGACATCTTGGGATCCAATCACCGTGTCTTTGTAGAAAAGGTGAATGGATGGCCTCTACATGCCTGGTTCCCACCGTGAAGCATGGAGGAGGAGGTGTGATGGTGTGGGGGTGCTTTGCTGGTGACACTGTTGGGGATTTATTCAAAATTGAAGGCATACATAACCAGCATTCCTACCACAGCATCTTGCAGCGGCATGCTATTCCATCCGGTTTGCGTTTAGTTGGACCATCATTTATTTTTTAATAGGACAATGACCCCAAACACACCTCCAGGCTGTGTAAGGGCTATTTGACTAAGGAGGAGAGTGATGGGGTGCTACACCAGATGACCTGGTCTCCACAGTCACCAGACCTGAACCCAATCGGGATGGTTTGGGGTGAGCTGGACCGCAGAGTGAAGGCAAAAGGGCCAACAAGTGCTAAGCATCTCTGGGAACTCCTTCAAGAATGTTGGAAAACCATTTACGGTGACTACCTCTTAAAGCTCATCAAGAGAATGCCAAGAGTGTGCAAAGTAGTAATCAAAGCAAAAGGTGGCTACTTTGAAGAACCTAGAATATAAGACTTATTTTCAGTTTTCACACTTTAAGTATTTCATTCCACGTTTTAATGCATAGTTTTGATGCCTTCAATGTGAATCTACAATTTTCAGAGTCATGAAAATAAAGAAAACTCTTTGAGAAGATGTGTCCAAACTTTTGGTCTGTACTGTGTATATATAATATATATTTTTTTTAAGCCTTTAATTTTCAATGGTGCGAAAGGGGGGTGATTTGAACTTTTAGAGTTTATTTTAATTTTTTCAAACTTTTTTAACTTTTTTTTTTTTATTTTAGAAGGTCCCTTAGGGGGCTATATAGACTCTGCCATACACAACTAAGATCTGCAGATATGCTGCTTTACTCTCAATGTCAGCACTATTCCGGCATTGAGCGAAAGTGACTTATGTTAGCTACAGGCGTCATCACATGACCCTGTGCTACCATGGCAACCACCGGAAGTTACGTGATCACGTGTCTTCCGATGGGGGTGGGGTAAGTTATTATGGCGACGCGCATACACGTCTCGCTGCCAGATTTTAGTATCGAGATGTAAGGGGTTAATAGTTGCAGGAGGAACGCGATTCCGCTGGCGACTAGCAGGCACACATGTCAGCTGTTGAAATCAGCTGATATATGTGCGGATCGCCGCGGCCTGCCCACTTCAGCCCGTGGGGATTAACCTCACACAATCCATGACGTACCCAGTACCTCATGGGTCGCTAAGGGGTTAAATTCTGTTTGCACCTTTCCTTTTGCCAGTGCCACAGATCAGTAGAGAGGTATAGGCCATGGCTCGTTTTTGGAGAACTGAGGAATTATTATGGTGTGTGGCATAAGTGAAAACATAGAGAGAAATCACCTTTTTCTTTGCTCGTATCAGTCTCTCGTATTCAAGGCATCCATAAAATATTATAGGGCCGTTACACATTGATCTCAGCGAGGATTCCTATTCTCGTATGCAGCTTTGTTATCCATCAAATGGAGATCATGAAGAACTCCATACTGGAGCAAGGTGCTACACAAAACTTTTGATTTTAATTAGCACTGCTACAAAAGAACTTGCGAGGGCGGTTTTGAGTCCCATTTGTACTATTAGCCTGCACTTTGATGTATTTTTGTATGTTGAGTAATATCCGCATTGCGGACTGTCATGAACTCTGGGATCTAATATTTCATCTGACCAGACCCCTTAAAGCCTCTTGAATGTATCTGCACTATTCCTCCTGGGCTTTGCGGTCTATATTGCTATTTTTTTTACTTTATTATATTGGGCAAGCTTAAGAGCCTATGTGGTTGTAGGCCCAGGAATTGAAATCTGCACTCAATCATACCTTTCAAGTGTCTAATCATTCTGCATCCTTAAGTGTGTTTTATTTAGTTGCTCATCATCCTTAAGAAATTACTATGGATTTTCTGTCTTGGAAACAGCTCCACCTTTATCTATGAACAGAGGACTGTCTAAACCCTTTGGAGGAGGGGGCGCACCGAACACGCCAGGGGGAAGTCAGGCTAAAGTGGTGCCCATTGCCAGCCTGAACCCATACCAATCAAAGTAAGTGGGGATGCTTTCAATTGAACGTTTAATGTTTATACCACAGCAAATACACTGCCAAAGTACAATGGGCCAAGCTTTTTAACAAGCCAATGTGTCTTAGTGAGATCTCCAAACATTTTGGTGGCGTCATCAATAAAACTTTGTCTATAATTCATAAAGACATACAGGAAATGCAATACAGACCAGCAGTAGGGGTCCTTGTAGCAGGAGGACCCCCAGTGCCTCTGTGAGTTTGTGCCTACTGAACAACTTAAAACTTCAGAAGCAAGACAAAAAAATCACTGATCTTGGGGAGACGAGCCAGAGAAAACACTGCCGGCAGCCGAGGGCGCTCAACACAGTGAAATCCTAGGTGCGGATATCCGGAGGGATATCTGGCTATTTTTCCGTGTAGAGACTTCTAACAGAGGCTCCACAGACCTTTTTGATTTGCAAACTTCAGAAGCAATGCATTGTGCTAATATAATGTATCATAACTATACACTGTGTTCCAAATTATTAAGCAAAAAGAGTTTAGGAGTGATAAGGTCAGAAATTTTTTGTTTGTCATTTAAACTCATTGATGGTGATGTGTGTCAGGGCTCTTTATATCACTGAAAGCAATTGCAGATACCTGTGCAAATTAGTTTGGAAGGTGTGTCCAAACAAAGGCAAGACTACTTTAGGCTATGTGCGCACGCTGCGTTGTTTTGACGCTGCGTTTTTGTGCGTTTCTGGCCGCTAAAAACGCACCCGTGTAGAAAAAAAACCGTCAAAAAACGCATGCGTTTTTACCGCGTTTTGCTGCGTTTTTGATCTCTGCGTTTTGCTGCTTTTTTCCAATGCATTGTATGGGCGAAAAACGCAGGAAAGAATTGACATGTCCATTTTTTTTTTTTTAAGCTCAAAAACGCAGCTTAAAAAAACAGTTGTGCACGGACAGCAAAAATGAAAACTCATAGACTTTGCTGGGAAAGCAAAGTCATGCAGTTTTGAGGCCAAAAACGCACTCGAAAAACGCCGCGAAAAACGAACTGTGCGCACATAGCCTAAGGATGTTCCACATTATTAAGCAGCCTACATTTTTTGCCAAAATGGGAAAGAAAAAGGATGTGTCGGCTGCTGAGAAGCAACAATGACTACAATCAACATTGCCAAGACACTTCATCATGATCATCGCACAATCAAGAAATATGTAGCTGATTCACAGCTCACACGTGTGCGTCCTGATGAGGAAAAATTGAGGACTCTTTCCAACAGGCAATTGCGTCAGGGTCAGGTTAAAAGAGCAGCTGCTAAAATGCCTTGTCATAGCAGCAGACACGTTTTTGAAGCTGCTGGTGCCTCCAACGTTCCCCGAACAAGATGCAGGGTCCTTCAGAGGTTTGCAGCTGTGCTAAGCCATTCTGTCAACCACCTCTATCCACTGCACACAAGCAGAAACAGCTCCAGTGGGCCAAACGATACATGAAGACTGACTTCCAAACTGTTTTGTTCACCGATGAGTGCCGTGCAACGCTCGATGGTCCAGATGGATGGAGTGGAGGATGGCTGGTTGATGGACACCCCATGAAAACACGGCTAAGGCGCCAACAAGGAGGAGGTGGAGTAAGGTTTTGGTTGGGCTGGAAACATGGGGAGAGAGACTGTCGGCCTCTTTAGGATCCCTGAAGGGGTAAAGATGAACTCCATAATCTATGTGGAGCTTCTAAAACAGCACTTCCTGCCATGGTTCAGGAGGAAGAACCGTGCATTACGCAGCAAGACCATTTTCATGCATGATAATGCACCATCTCATGCTGCAAATAACACATCTGCATCTTTGGCTGCTATGGGCATAAAAGAGGACAAACTTATGGTGTGGCCACCATCTTCCCCTGACCTCAACCCCATTGAGAACCTCTGGAGCATCATCAAAAGGAGTGTCTATGATGGCGCGAGGCAGTTGACATCTAAGCAACAGCTCTGTATGGGTATTCTGTCCACATGCAAAACAATTGAAGCACAAACCATCCAAATACTGACAAATTCAATGGACGACAGAGTTCAGAAGCTTCTTTTGCACAAGGGGTCCTATGTGCAAATGTAACATCACCTAGAGTTAAGTTTTGACTTGAAAACGGTTTGATTTCATTTTGTAATAAGTTGATAATGCTTAGAATTTCACAATTGACCATTTTGTTTTTCAAAATAAAAATAAAAAGGTTGAAAACTCTGCTGTGCATAATAATTTGGAACATGCATTTTGAGTGTTTATTATTTTTAAAAATATACTGTTTTCATAGGCAGTTTGATCAAAAACATTTAAATTATACTCGAATAGTAGATGACTGGAAAATAACACTGACTGTAATTAATTCATAAAGTTAATTTTAGGAAAATATGGAAAAAAATATTTTTGCATAATAATTTGGAACACAGTGTAGAACTAAAGATCTGGACATCCATATATACATTGATCTACGCAAAAATTCTTAACTGAATACAAGGTTCTTAGTTAAAGGGGTTGTCCTCTATTTCTACATTGATGGTCTATGCTTAGGATAGGACATCAATGTCTGATCGGGTGGGTTCCGACACCCCGCAGCCCCGCCGATCAGCTGTTCCCTCTCCTGGCGGCGGTAGCAGGCAGCTGGAAATGTTCAGTTCCAATGCTGCTCAGTCTTCTGATAGTGGCCGTGGCCAGGTACTAATTACTGGTACATTGATTACAATGGATGTGCAGTACCCGGTCGCAGCCACTATCAGAAGACAGAGCAGCGCCCGAACTTAGCATTTCTGGCTGCTTCCTGCTGCCACCAGGACTGTCAACAGCTGATCAGCGGGGTGTCGGACCCCAGCCGATCACACATTGATGACCTATCCTATGGACTGGCCATCAATGTAAAAGTAGTGGACAACCCTTTTAACAATTGGAGTAGTACATATAAGCCCACTACCATGTCATGACATACCTCTTAGTGCAGAGGTCCCAAACCTTTCTGACCTTCAGAGCCACATGCAGCTCTGAGCGAGGTTCACGAGCCACATCCATCTCCCACCTGTCCTCACAGTAGTGACACCCAGTGCCCCATTACCAGTATAATGACTACAAAGGCTGTTCCCCAGAAATCAACACACTAAGGCAATATACCAAGATCCAGGGGTTCCCACAATACACCCATTCAGATCTGCTCTTCTATATGGGGCTACTCACAAAAGTCACGATCTTGCGATCTTGAGTCCTCTCCATAGTCCATAGCTGCTTGCTTTTTCAGAGGTGTTTATACACCATACTGGAAGTCAGCTGTGAGCCGCAGGGTGGGGACCTCTGTCATACTGGGTACCTTTTTTTTTTTTTTTTTTTATTTTTATTTTTTGTAGTCTCCTACTAATCTTAAAACACTGGCCAAACGGTTGGATTGCTGGTATCACAAAAAGGCTTGAGACTGTTCAATATCCCAGGAGTGGACCATACACCCAAATATTACACATTGATTTACTATGGCTATGCAAAATCTATGTGTTATCCGAAGTCATGTAAGGGTCTATATGGACTTTTAAGATTGCTGCTTCCAAGAGGGGGCGCTAGAGTTCCTGATCTTTTTTTCTGTAAAGGTCATTCTTGGTTAACGGTTTGATCAGAAAGTGTGAGCTCATAGCCACATCACAACGACCCTTATAGAGGATCTCTAATCTATTAAGTGTAACTATAATAATATTGTACTGACTTTGGAGTAGTATGATCTGCTGCTATACTGCAGCTTAAAGGGCACCTGTCATGTTGGAATGGTCTCTGACTTGCAGGCAGGATGTCATCGAGTAGGAGGAGATGATCAGATTTTGGAATGTTTCAGTCTGTTACATTTTATTCCTTGATTTCCCTGGGATTTGTATGTATGTGTGCAGCGGGCGGCTCATCTAGTGATTGACAGTCTTCCCTCTTCCCTCCATGCATAGATTGCTGTCAGTCTAGTAGGACCGCCCACTGGACTCCTTTGCATACAAACACCTGGGAAGTCAATGAATAAACACAAGTTATTCTGAATCCGTTTCCACAAACCTGTCAATCATTGTGATCAGCTTCTCTATACCGCGCTCCCCACTGATCGGCCGGATAGTTCTGGGTCACATTACCAGAGAGCAGTGCATTGTGGGCATAGTTTGAGCTGTTTCTTCATACGTGGCAATAACCTGCTGTCTGTTTCCAAGGGCAACCAGCCAAATTGTTTTGCTTAATAAAGACATAACATGGATAAAATGAGAGTAATGATATAGTCCCACGTCGCACTTTTGCTGCAGATTTCTCTTTGGATAATCTGAATATTGCACTGAGTAAGATTTCTTGAAAGAGCGTAAATTGACCTACACTGCAGATCTGAAATCCACAGCATATCCATTCACCCTGCGGCTGTCCGTGCAGACGTCATCTGTATAATACAAGGGCTAAACCGTGCAGAAAGTGG
This sequence comes from Anomaloglossus baeobatrachus, assembly GCF_048569485.1. Lineage (NCBI taxonomy): Eukaryota > Metazoa > Chordata > Amphibia > Anura > Aromobatidae > Anomaloglossus > Anomaloglossus baeobatrachus. The sequence goes on from NC_134354.1 coordinate 128,595,534, forward strand.
TCTCCTTTTACCCAACCAAATCAGCAGCAGTATTCATCACTGCAGATTATGCTATGTGCTTAATCAAGGCTTCATCATAGGGCAGAATGCACAGTCCAGGCTACCATCCGAATATAAGCAGAGCTTATGGGCCTTAAGAGAAACTGGAGTATGTGCACACAACATCTTTCTTTGTCGCTCCTAATTGGGAGACCCAGACAATTGGGTGTATAGCTATGCCTCCGGAGGCCACACAAAGTATTACACTAAAAGTGTAAAGCCCCTCCCCTTCAGCCTATACACCCCCCGTACTGCTACGGGCTCATCAGTTTTTATGCTTTGTGCGAAGGAGGTCAGACATCCACGCATAGCTCCACAGCTTAGTCAGCAGCAGCTGCTGACTATGTCGGATGGAAGAAAAGAGGGCCCATAACAGGGCCCCCAGCATGCTCCCTTCTCACCCCACTCTTGTCGGCGGTGTTGTTAAGGTTGAGGTATCCATTGCGGGTACGGAGGCTGCTGCTTTCCTTCCCCATCCCCCTTAGGGCTCTGGGTGAAGTGGGATCCTATCGGTCTCCAGGCACAGGAGACCGTGCTCCATCCACAGCTCCTGAGGACCATGCTGGATAGGAGCCGAGTATCGTTCAGGGACATGGCCCTGCTACTTGGAGGTACTCTGTGTCCCCGTGGGGACCGCGCACAGCAACACTCCAGCATTGCTGGGTGTGCTAGTGCACCGGGGACAGCAGCGCTGGCTGCATTTGTGCCACTATACACTTCAGCGTCGCTGAGTGTATTTGTGTAGGGGGACTGCCGCGCTGACCGCCGCTGCCATGGTTATCACTGCGGCGCGGCTGGGACTGTTAGTGCGCCGGGGACTTCCGCGCCGACCGCGCTTATACGGCGGCCGCGCTTATAACTATAGTCCCCGGCTTCTGCGGCCTAGTCTCATTCTTTTCCCGCCCCCAGCCCTGCCAGTCAGGGGAAGGGCGGGACGCTGTACAGGTCGGCAGCACTGAGGGCTGGAGCATGCTTTGCATACTCCACCCCCCTCACTCTGCACAGTGGGGCACCAGTTCCCGCACTTTTCTGGGTCACGCCCACGGCTCCCTCCTCTCCCCAGGACGCTGGCAGCCATTCCTCTCAGCTCTGCTAACGCTGGAGAGGAGAGACAAGCTCAGGGAGACCCAGGCAGGAATTCTGGTGCCCACACAAACGCTTTGCGCAGGCGGTAAGCAGCACCTGTGGTGCTGGCCCCACTAGTGCAGAAGTGTATTTATAGTTTATATGATTATAGTCTATACTTTACACTGTAGGGTGCACTGTTGATTTGTGGCTATTTACCCTCCTGTATTGCTCAGAGGAGACAACAGCATGTCGTCCACAAATAGCAAGGGTGCCATGGCACAGACTTACTATGCTGCCTGTGCAGCATGTACGGCTATACTGCCGGCAGGTTCCACTGACCCTCATTGTGTGCAATGCTCGGCCCCTGTGGCACTTTCTCAGCCGGAGCCTCTGCTAGGGGTGGCCCAGGGAGAACCACCTGTTATCACTGTCCAGGTGACAGGGACGGAGTTTGCAGTTTTTACTGAAAGACTTTCTGAGACTATGGCTAAGATATTAGAAGCCTTGCAGTCCAGGCCGGCATCTCAAGCCAGGGGCACTGTGGAATCATTGCCCCCTGGTCCCCCTCAGTTGGAACAGCAATGTCTTCCCGGGGTGTCTCATGGATCCCAGGGTGAGGTCTCTGACACGGACCGCAGCCCCAGACCGACTAAGCGAGCTCGCTATGAAATTCCCTCGACATCATCACAATGTTCAGGGTCTCAGCGAGAGGACTCTCTGTATGATGAAGCGGAGGTAGCTGATCAGGATTCTGATCCTGAAGCCGCTCTCAACCTTGATACTCCTGATGGGGACGCCATAGTGAATGATCTTATTGCGTCCATCAATGAAATGTTGAATATTTCTCCCTCAGCCCCTCCAGTGGAGGAGTCAGCTTCTCAGCAGGAGAAATTCCGTTTCAGGTTTCCCAAGCGTACAAAGAGTATGTTTCTGGACCACTCTGACTTCAGAGAGGCAGTCCAGAAACACCGAGCTTATCCAGATAAGCGTTTTTCCAAGCGCCTTAAGGATACACGTTACCCTTTTCCCCCTGACGTGGTCAAGGGCTGGACTCAGTGTCCCAAGGTGGATCCTCCAATCTCCAGACTGGCGGCTAGATCCATAGTTGCAGTGGAAGATGGAGCTTCACTCAAGGATGCCACTGACAGACAGATGGAGCTCTGGTTGAAATCCATCTATGAAGCTATCGGCGCGTCTTTTGCTCCAGCATTCGCAGCCGTATGGGCACTCCAAGCTATCTCAGCTGGTCAGGCGCAAATTGACGCACTCACGTACGTCTGCGCCGCAGGTGGCGTCCATAACCTCTCAAACGTCGGCATTTGCGTTCTACGCTATTAATGCTGTCCTGGACTCTGCGACCCGTACGGCGGTTGCAGCCGCCAATTCGGTGGTAATACGCAGCGCCTTGTGGCTGCGGGAATGGAAGGCAGATTCGGATTCCAAAAAGTGCTTAACTGGATTGCCATTTTCTGGCGACCGTTTGTTTGGTGAGAGGTTGGATACCAAGGCGGCTTCCTCATGACTTACGGCCTCCTCACACAGCATCCTCGGTCGGTGGCAGGCTCTCCCGCTTTTGCGACACCTGGCTGCCACAAGTAAAAGACCGTTGGGTGAGAGACATTTTGTCTCACGGTTACAGGATAGAGTTCAGCTCTCGTCCTCCGACTCGATTCTTCAGAACATCTCCGCCTCCCGAGCGAGCCGAGGCTCTTCTGCAGGCGGTGGGCATTCTGAAGGCAGAAGGAGTGGTGGTCCCGGTTCCTCTTCAGCAACAGGGTCACGGTTTCTACTCCAACCTGTTTGTGGTTCCAAAGAAGGACGGGTCCTTCCGTCCTGTTTTGGACCTAAAACTGCTCAACAAACACGTAAGGACCAGGCGGTTCCGGATGGAATCCCTCCGCTCCGTCATCGCCTCAATGTCCCAAGGAGATTTCCTAGCATCGATCGATATCAAGGATGCTTATCTCCACGTACCAATTGCTCCAGAGCATCAGCGCTCCTTGCGCTTCGCCATAGGAGACGAACACCTTCAGTTCGCGGCACTGCCGTTCGGCCTGGCGACAGCCCCAAGGGTTTTCACCAAGGTCATGGCTACAGTAGTTGCGGTCCTCCACTCTCAGGGTCACTCAGTGATACCTTACTTAGACGATCTGCTGGTCAAGGCACCCTCTCAAGAGGCATGCCAACACAGCCTCAACGTTACTCTGGAGATTCTCCAGAGTTTCGGGTGGATCATCAATTTTCCAAAGTCAAATCTGACACCGGTCCAATCATTGACATATCTTGGCATGGAGTTTCATACTCTTCCAGCGATAGTGAAGCTTCCGCTGGACAAACAGCGTTCACTACACACAGGGGTACAATCTCTCCTTCAAGGTCGGTCACACCCCTTGAGGCACCTCATGCACTTCCTGGGGAAGATGGTGGCAGCAATGGAAGCAGTCCCTTTCTCACAGTTTCACCTGCGTCCTCTTCAATGGGACATCCTACGCAAGTGGGACAGGAGGCCGACGTCCCTAGACAGGAACGTCTCCCTCTCTCAAGCAACCAAAGCTTCCCTTCGGTGGTGGCTTCTTCCCACCTCATTATCGAAAGGGAAATCTTGCCTAACCCCGTCCTGGGCGGTGGTCACGACGGACGCGAGCCTGTCAGGGTGGGGAGCAGTCTTTCTCCACCACAGGGATCAGGGTACGTGGACTCAGCAAGAGTCCTCACTTCAGATCAATGTTCTGGAGATCAGGGCAGTGTATCTTGCCCTAAAAGCATTCCAGCAGTGGCTGGAAGGCAAGCGGATCCGAATTCAGTCGGACAACTCCACAGCGGTGGCTTACATCAACCACCAAGGTGGGACACGCAGTCGGCAAGCCTTCCAGGAAGTCCGGAGGATTCTGCTGTGGGTGGAAGCCTCAGCATCCACCATATCCGCAGTTCACATCCCGGGCGTAGAAAACTGGGAAGCAGACTTTCTCAGTCGCCAGGGCATGGACGCAGGGGAATGGTCCCTTCACCCGGACGTGTTTCAGGAGATCTGTTGCCGCTGGGGGATGCCGGACGTCGACCTAATGGCGTCACGGCACAACAACAAGGTCCCAACATTCATGGCTTGATCTCAAGATCACAGAGCTCTGGCGGCAGACGCCTTAGTTCAGGATTGGTCGCAGTTTCAGCTTCCTTATGTGTTTCTTCCTCTGGCTCTGTTGCCCAGAGTGTTACGCAAGATAAGGGCCGACTGCCGCCGCGCCATCCTCGTCGCTCCAGACTGGCCGAGGAGGTCGTGGTACCCGGATCTGTGGCATCTCACGGTCGGCCAACCGTGGGCACTGCCAGACCGACCAGATTTGCTGTCTCAAGGGCCGTTTTTCCATCTGAATTCTGCGGCCCTCAACCTGACTGTGTGGCCATTGAATCCTGGATCCTAGCGTCTTCAGGATTATCTCAAGAGGTCATTGCCACTATGAGACAGGCTAGGAAACCAACGTCCGCCAAGATCTACCACAGGACGTGGAAAATATTCCTGTCGTGGTGCTCTGCTCAGGCGTTTTCTCCCTGGCCATTTGCCTTGCCCACTTTTCATCTCAATCAGGACATCTCCTTACCCTCGTTTTGTCCTCATCCAGTTCACCAATGTGAAAAGGATTTGCACTTGTTAGATCTGGTGAGAGCACTCAGACTCTACATTTCTCGTACGGCGCCCCTGCGCCGCTCCGATGCTCTCTTTGTCCTTGTCGCTGGCCAGCGTAAAGGGACACAAGCTTCCAAATCAACCCTGGCTCGGTGGATCAAGGAACCAATTCTCGAAGCTTACCGTTCCTCGGGGCTTCCGGTTCCCTCAGGACTGTAGGCCCATTCTACCAGGGCCGTGGGAGCGTCCTGGGCCTTGCGACACCAGGCTACGGCTCAGCAGATGTGTCAGGCAGCTACCTGGTGGAGCCTGCACACTTTCACGAAACACTATCAGATGCATACCAATGCTTCGGCAGATGCCAGCCTAGGTAGGCGAGTCCTTCAGGCGGCAGTTGCCCACCTGTAGGACGGAGCCGTTACGGCTCTATTATGAGGTATTATTTACCCACCCAGGGACTGCTTTTGGACGTCCCAATTGTCTGGGTCTCCCAATTAGGAGCGACAAAGAAGAAGGGAATTTTGTTTACTTACCGTAAATTCCTTTTCTTCTAGCTCCAATTGGGAGACCCAGCACCCGCCCCTGTTTTTTGTATACACATGTTGTTCATGTTAAATGGTTTCAGTTCTCCGATATTCCTTCGGATTGAATTTACTTTAAACCAGTTTATAATTTTTTCCTCCTTCTGGCTTTTGCACCAAAACTGATGAGCCCGTAGCAGTACGGGGGGTGTATAGGCTGAAGGGGAGGGGCTTTACACTTTTAGTGTAATACTTTGTGTGGCCTCCGGAGGCATAGCTATACACCCAATTGTCTGGGTCTCCCAATTGGAGCTAGAAGAAAAGGAATTTACGGTAAGTAAACAAAATTCCCTTCTTTTCAGGGGGATTCTGCCTGAAAATGTTTTAAGAAAGTCAAAGAATGATTATAGGCGCTGCACTGTCAAAGCAACTTGTGCAAATGTTCTACCTTAAGCCCCCGTCACATTTAGCGACTTACCAGCGATCCCGAAAACGATGCGGCCTGATAAGGATCGCTGGTAAGTCGCTGGTGAGATGTCACACAGTCAGACTTTACCAACGACTCAGTAACGATACAGGTCGCAGTAGCGATCTGTATAACGATCTCTGCTGTCATTGGGACCCTATCGCACAGTGTCAAACACAGCGATGCGTCCTGCCCAGCAGGGCATCGCCTTTGAAGAAAATGATCCAGAACATTCAGCAACGACCGGTGTCCTCACAGCAGGGGCCAGGTCGTTGCTGGATGTCACACACAGCGACATCGCTAGCAAGATCGCTGTTGCGTCACCAAAACCGTGACTCAGCTGCGATGTCGCTTAGTGAGACGTGGCCTTTAATGGGCTGCGCTGCTTGAGTAAACAGATTTTTCAACAATGACGTTTTTAGTCACCACGCGTTTCAACGCCATACCAGTGAGATAAGTAGATAAAATGCCCACAGGGATGTTTAGAGAAATGGAGAAGGAGAGGGAGGTTCAACTGGCAACTGAGGAATGATTAAAGAGGTTGTCCACTACTTTGACATTGATGGCCTATACTAAGGATAGGTCATCAATATCTAATTGGCCAAGGTCCGACACCGCGCACCACCGCCGATCAGCTGGTCTCAGTCACGGCAGCAGGCAGCCGGAAATGCTCAGTTCTAGTGGCCACAGCCGGGTACTGCACATCCACCTGCTATTCAAATCAATAGAAGGCGGATGTACAGTACCCAGCCGCAGCCACTGTCAGAAGGCGGAGCAGCCCCAGAACTGAGCATTACCAGCTGCCGTGACTGAGACCAGCTGATCGGCGGGGGTGCTGGGTGTCGGACCTCGGCCAATCAGACATTGTTGACCTTTCCTAAGGATAGGCTGTCTGAATCTATACATATAAATGGATATATGTAATCTTAAAAAATTGCACCACAAAAGATGTCCGAATACATATCAGAAAGTCCGTTTCTGGGTTAACACCATTAGCGTTTCTCATGCTTAAAATTCAATATGGGTATGCCGGCAACTTAGACGCCATTCACACATACCCTAATGTTTCTTTGTGTGTAAAGTAGCTTTTAAATATGAGACTTGGTAGTATTTCACGCTCACCGTGGTCAGGGCAGCATAAAAGTTCCTGACCGGTTTCCCTTCGACAGGTCGCAGCCATCCCAGGACTATTCTGTTAATAATGCTGAGGGTTTCCTTGTCACAGTTAGTGCTTGTTACATGCAATCAGTCCAGGCACATTATAGTGACCGGAAACCCGTATGTAAATGATCTCTCGACTTTGTTGTCCATAAATCCTGAAGTGTACGCACAGCATATTATGCCTTGTTCATATTTTATTAAATTGTCTTCCCCCTATAATAGAGGTAGTATAATTGTTTTTTTTGTTTGTTTTTTTTATTGGGTGGGCATGACTTTATCTGAAGTCTGTTGTACGTGATGAACACAATAATCTTAAAGTGTGTTCAAACCAAGCACATGGCCCAGTGCACCTTGGGAGTGATAGAGTAGTTCAGTGCACCGTCCCACCTATTTGTTTTTCATCAGCCTTCTCCCTCGTCTTCATTGATTGACAGCTCTGACTTTACAGTCAGCAAAGGACAGAGATAAATGGAAATGAAGTAGGTGGAAAGTGCACACAACTGTTCAGCCATGTTTGGGGTGCAATGAGCCCCTGTGCTTGGTTTGCACAGTCATTTTGTGCTAACATGCACCATTTTTAACACCTTACTGCCCTATGATGGATATCTCAGTCATGGTGCAGGTCTTGGAGTGTGGGGATCAGCTAATAATGTCTTACAGCGATGTTTAAATACTGTAGTTGCTGGTATTTGCTCACATTGACTGCCCGCAACGCATTTGTGGGGAATCCGTACGATACCATGATAGACGCTTACTGTAGAGGAGTCTCTTTGGAGATCCTGATTTACACTACATAATCGAATACTGTGATATTGCCATATATTCTATAAGTGATCACATTAACTTGTAATTGCCATGAGATGACTCAAAAATAAGAGAAAAAAAAGTTATTTTATAAAAAAAATAGTTCAAACCACCCCCATTTCTCATGAAATGTAGATAATAAAAATATATCTGATATTGATGTGTCTGTAAAAGTTTGAACAAAGTAAAAAAATCAAACCATACAGTAAACACTAAAGAGAAAAAAATGAACCGCATGAATTGAGTTTCTTCGGGTACCAAACTTCCCTAAAAAACAAGATGCAATCAAAACATAGCCTTCCAAAAATGGCATCAATAAAACCTTTAGCTCCCCTACACTCATTGACGGAAATCAAAAATGTTACGGCTCTCTTTTCCCATTTTCTAGCACATTGTATGGTAAAATCTCATTATTAAAAACCACAGCTTGTGCTGCCATGCACACGGCCTCATATGGCGATGTCAACAGAAAAATAACAAGATAAAGACTGATGGCACATCCTACCTTTCTAAAGTGAACAGGTGTAATCTGAGCATGAAACATAGTAACAAAAAGGAGGCCGTTGCGCTCTGCAGTGCAAAGATATGTGTAAAAATGAATATGGGAATATACACTGTACATGTATTACTGCTATGAAAAAAATGTAAAAATTGAGATACTTGGCACACAAAAATGGCCAGTTTTGTGTGAGCCCAACGGCAAGGCGACCTCTTATTATTGTGTCCCTATCAAACAAATGTCTCTCCTTGGGTTAAAAAAAACCTTCAATTTATGGGCGGACAGGAACCTGCAAATCAAGAATTAAAGTCGCCTGAGGCTGTAGAGTAGGAGTGCGCAATCAGAAGGCATAACCCTGTAATCTAAGAAAAAAAGACTGATGGCACATGCTACCTTTCTAGTGTGAATAGGTGTGAACTGAACATGAAACATTGGAGTTTTTTTAAGCCAAAAAGAGGTATTGAGAGTAGGTAGGGACCCATAAATTGGAGGTTTGTTTTTTTTTTTTACCCAAAGAGTCATTAGAGTAGGCAGGGACCCAACAAAAAGAGGTGCTTTGCTGTTGGCTGTTGGGCTCACATAAAACTGGCCATTTTTTTGTGCGAAGGATTTCAATTTTACATGTTTTTTTCATAGCAGTAATGCATGTCTATATTCCCATATTCATTGTTCCACATATCTTAGCACTGCAGAGTGCAGCTGACTCCTTTTTGTAACAGAAAAATAATAGTTCTGCCTCTTGAAAGGAATTAAAGCTCAAAAGTGCCTGCACAGCCTGCGGTCTTTACCCCGAAATCCATTGCCTGAGTTTGTAGATTTGTGAACCCTTTTCATTCTTCGTACTGTATCTTTGTGGCTGTTTGGAGGATCTGCCCCAATATCCCATGTCTGACTCTAGCCTGGTCTAAATTGCTGTGAACACCCTGTTATTAATGATGGCAGGTTCTCTGTACAGTGACTCCTCAGGCCGGCTCATTTCCCAGCATGAACATTAATGCTGCGCACATTATCGTGCATTATCCCATTTCCACTGTGGTAGTTTTAGTGTAAACCATGTCTGGAGTATTGAATTTTCTTCCAGGGTGTGGGCTGTGCTGCTCCTGTAGAGAAAGGAGGGTTTACAAACTACTAGCAATTGATTAGATTTGTTGGCTGCGCTAAAACCTGTAAAAGCTTCCTGTGGTACAACACACTCGCTGCCTTCATTATGCCTACTCTATCCTGACATTGAGCTATAGATGCTCCGCTAAAACAGGTCGTTCTTATGTTTTTCACTTGCATAATATTTAGCAAATATGATGACCCCATACGTTTTGATAAGTAGGCGTAATATTTAGACCTACAGTGCCTTGCAAAAGTATTCGTCCCCTTTGAATTTTTCAACCTTTTCCCACTTTTCAGTTTTCAAACATAAAGATAAAAAAATGTAATGTTATGGTAAAGAATCAACAACAAGTGGGACACAATTGTGAAGGTGAACGAAATGTAATGCTTATTTTAAACTTTTATAAAAAATAATAAACTGAAAATTGTGGCATGCATTATTACTAGTCCCTTTTTAAGTTAATACTTTGTAGCGCCACCTTTTGCTGCGATTACAGCTGCAAGTCGCTTGGGGTATGTCTCTATCGGTTTTGCACATCGAGAGACTGAAATTCTTGCCCATTCTTCCTTTGTAAACAGCTGGAGCTGAGTGAGGTTGGATGGAGAGCGTTTGTGAACAGCGGTTTTCAGCTCTTTCCACAGATTCTTGATTGGATTCAGGTCTGAACTGTGACTTGGCCATTCTAACACCTGGATACGTTTATTTGTGAACCATTCCATTATAGATTTTGCTTTATGTTTGGGATCATTGTCTTGTTGAAAGACAAATCTCCGTCCCAGTCTCAGGTCTTTTGCAGACTCCAACAGGTTTTCTTCAAGAATGGTCCTGTATTTCGCTCCATCCATCTTCCCATCAAATTTAACCATCTTCCTTGTCCCTACTGAAGAAAAGCAGGCCCAAACCATGATGCTGCCACCACCATGTATGACAGTGGGGATGGTGTGTTCAGGGTGATGAGCTGTGTTGTTTTTACGCCAAACATATCATTTGGCATTGTGCCCAAAAAGTTCGATTTTGGTTTCATCTGACCAGAGAATACCACCTTCCACATGTTTGGTGTGTCTCCCAGGTGGCTTGTGGCAAACTTTAAACTTTTTATGGATATCTTTGAGAAATGACTTTCTCCTTGACACTCTTCCATAAAGGCCAGATTTGTGCAGTGTATGACTGATTGTTGTCCTATGGACAGACTCTCCCACCTCAGCTGTAGATCTCTGAAGTTCATCCAGAGTGATCATGGGCCTCTTGGCTGCATCTCTGATCAGTCTTCTCCTTGTTTGAGATGAAAGTTTGGATGGACGGCCGGGTCTTGGTAGATTTGCAGCGGTATGATACTCCTTTCATTCTTGGGATGCTTAAAGTTGTGGAAATATTTTTGTAACCAAATCCGGCTTTAAACTTCTCCACAACAGTATCACAGACCTGCCTGTTGTGTTCCTTGGTCTTCATGATGCTCTCTGTGCTTTAAACAGAACACTGAGACTATCACAGAGCAGGTGCATTTATACGGAGACTTCATTACACACAGGTGGCTTATATTTATCATCATCAGACATTTAAGACAACATTGGATCATTCAGAGATCCTCAATGAACTTCTGGAGTGAGTTTGCTGCACTGAAAGTAAAGGGGATGAATAATATTGCACGCCCCAATTTTCAGTTTATTCTTTTTTACAAAAGTTTAAAATAAGCAATAAATTTTGTTCAACTTCACAATTGTATTCCACTTGTTGTTGATTCTTCACTATAACATTAAAATTTTTATCTTTTATGTTTGAACCCTGAAATGTTAGAAAAGGTTGAAAAATTCAATGGGGCCGAATACTTTTTCAAGGCACTCATGCTAAGTTGCAGAGATTTATATAGAAAAGATGCAGAGCTGGTTAGCCCTGTGTAGTACTGGAAATCCCGGGTTTTAACACCGTAACGGAAGCATACGATTTTCCTTTGAATATTGCAGTCTTTTCCCACATTGCAAACATACGGACTGACCGACTGACTGAAAGACTGACGACTTTCTCTTTGGTTAGTACGTTAACATCTTCACAATAATAGAGTATCCTGCATTGGGTCTGTAGTATGCATGGAGCATGCTCAGCAGCTGAGCCAGCACAATACTAGGCATCTGCCTGTAACTGCTGGGACTTGCGTTGATTGCTGCTGTTAGCCATTTCACTGCTGCTGTCAACCTGGCATTTAAATGGGCAGATACCCAGTACGTGTGCAGTCTCCCACTGACCCCGGCAATGCTCTTGTGGTGTTGCAATTGGTTGACATGGCAGCTGGAGGTTTACTGAAATTTCCGAAGACTTCCATCTTGGACTTTCTGTGAAGCCCGGGCTCTGGCTGGGCTTCATAGTGGAACATAATTTTCTCTATATTCTGCAACTGTTTTCTTGCAGTATACAGTATAACACTACACTTACTTTCTTTGTCGCTCTATTGGGAGACCCAGACAATTGGGTGTATAGCTACTGCCTCCGGAGGCCACACAAAGTATTACACTTAAAAGTGTAAGGCCCCTCCCCTTCTGCCTATACACCCCCCGTGGGATCACGGGCTCCTCAGTTTTCATGCTTTGTGCGAAGGAGGTCAGACATCCACGCATAGCTCCACTGTTTAGTCAGCAGCAGCTGCTGACTATGTCGGATGGAAGAAAAGAGGGCCCATACTAGGGCCCTCAGCATGCTCCCTTCTCACCCCACTTTTGTCGGCGGTGTTTGTTAAGGTTGAGGTACCCATTGCGGGTACGGAGGCTGGAGCCCACATGCTGCTTTCCTTCCCCATCCCCTTAGGGCTCTGGGTGAAGTGGGATCTTATCGGTCTCCAGGCACTGAGGCCGTGCTCCATCCACAGCCCCTGGGAATCTGCTGGACATGGAGCTGAGTATCCTCAGGGACATGGCCCTGCTACGTTGAGGTACTCTGTGTCCCCATAAAGGGGACCGCGCACAGACACACGGCAGCACTGCTGGGTGTGTTCGTGCGCCAGGGATGGCGGCGCTGCCCGCACTGGTGCCATCGCACACTACAGCGTGCTGGGTGTGTTAGAGTATTGAGGGACTGCCGCGCTAACCGCCGCTGCCATTTTTATCTCTGGCGCGGCTGGGACTTGTGGTGCGCCGGGGACTTCCGCGCCGACCAGGGCTTATATGCCGGGGCGCGCTTATCACTCTAGTCCCCGGCTTTTGCGGCCTACTCTCACTTCGTTACCGCCCACTGGCCTGCCAGTCAGGGTAAGGGCGTGACGCTGCACAGCACGGCAGCGCTGAGAGATGGAGCATGCTTTGCATACTCCACCCCTCTCACTGTACACAGTGTGAAACCGGATTCCCGCACTTTCTGGGGCACGCCCACGGCCTCCTCCTCTACACAGGACGCCGGCAGCCATTCATGTCAGTTTTTTCTGTGACTGAGAAAAGAGACAAGTTTGGGAAGACCCTGGCAGGGATTCTGGTGGTCACACACCCGCTGTGACCGGGCGGTAAGCAGCACCTGTGGTGCTGACCCAACTAGTGCCGAAATGCACATATAGATATATGCTTGTACGCTATACATTGCACTGTTCGGTCACACTTTTGTATTTTGGCTATATACCCTCCTTGATGGTTCGGGGGAGATAACAGCATATCGTCTGTGAAAAACAAGGGTGCAGAAGCACAGGTTTTTCTAGGCAGCCTGTACAGCATGTACGGCTATACTGCCGGCAGGTTCCACGGACCCCAATTGTATGCAATGCACGGCCCTTGTGGAACTTACTCAGCCGGAGTCTCTGCTAATGGTCCAGGTGATGGGGACGGAGTTTGCAGTATTTACTTCAGACTTTCTGAGACTATGGCTAACATACTAGAAGCCTTGCAGTCCAGACCGGTCCCTCAGACCATGGGCTCTGTTGATTCATTGCCCCTGGTCCCCCCCCCCCCAGTTGGTACAACAAGGTGCTCCTGAGTATCTCAGGGATCCCAGGGTGAGGGGTCTGACTCGGACCGCAGTCCCAGACCCCCTAAGCGACCTCGCTGGGAGCATCCCTCGACGTCACCGCATCATTTCAGGGTCTCAGCATAGGGACTCTCTCTATGATAAGGCGGAGGTATCTGATCAGGATTCTGATCCTGAGAACGTTCTCTACCTGGATACACCTGATTGTGACACCGTAGTGAACGATCTTACGGCGTCCATCAATCATATGTTGGTTATTTCTCCCTCAGCTCCTACGCCTGAGGAGTCAGCTTCTCAGCAGGAGAAGTTCCGTTTCATGGATCACTCTGACTTCAGGGAGGCAGTCCAGAACCACCAGGCTTGTCCAGATATCGTTTTTTCAAAACGCCTTAAGGATACACGTTATCTCTTCCCTTTTGACGTTGTCAAGGGCTGGGTTCAGTGTTCCAATGTGGACCTCCTATCTCCAGCGGCTAAATCCTTAGTTGCAGTGGAAGATATGGCTTCACTCAAAGATGCCACTGACAGACAGATGGAGCTCTGGTTGAGAAGCTATTGCCGTGTCTTTGCTCCAGCTTTCGCAGCCGTCTGGGCGCTCCAAGCGGTCTCAGCGGCTCAAGCGCAAATTGAGGCAGTCACACGTATGTCTGCGTCGCAGGCTGCGTCTTTAACGTCTCAAACGTCAGCGTTTGCGCCATACGCCATTAATGCTGTCCTGGACTCGGCGAGCCGGAAGGCGGTTGCGTCCGACAATTCAGTGGTAATACGCAGAGCCTTGTGGTTGTGGGAATGGAAGGCAGCTTCTGCTTCCAAAAAAGTGCCTAACCAGTTTGCCATTCTCTGGCGACCGCTTGTTTGGTGAGCGACTGGATGAAATCATCAAACAATCCAAGGGAAAGGATACATCCTTTCCTCAGGCTACACCGATCATACCCCAACAGAGGAGGGGACAGTCGAGGTTTCGGTCCTTGCGGGGCGCAGGCAGGTCCAATTCTCCTCGTCCAAAAGGCCTCAGAAGGATCAGAGGAACTCCGACGCGTAGCGGTCTAAATCACGCCCTAAAAAGACCGCCGGAGGCGCCGCTACCAAGGCGGCTTCCTCATGACTTACGGCCTCCTCACACCGCATCCTCGGTCGGTGGCAGGCTCTCCCGCTTTTGCGACACCTGGCTGCCACAAGTAAAAGACCGTTGGGTGAGAGACATTTTGTCTCACGGTTACAGGATAGAGTTCAGCTCTCGTCCTCCGACTCGATTCTTCAGAACATCTCCGCCTCCCGAGCGAGCCAAGGCTCTGCTGCAGGCGGTGGGCATTCTGAAGGCAGAAGGAGTGGTGGTCCCGGTTCCTCTTCAGCAACAGGGTCACGGTTTCTACTCCAACCTGTTTGTGGTTCCAAAGAAGGACAGGTCCTTCTGTCCTATGTTGGACCTAAAACTGCTCAACAAACACGTAAGGACCAGGCGGTTCCGGATGGAATCCCTCCGCTCTGTCATCGCCTCAATGTCCCAAGGAGATTTCCTAACATCGATCGATATCAGGATGCTTATCTCCACGTACCAATTGCTCCTGAGCATCAGCGCCTCTTGCGCTTCGCCATAGGAGACGAACACCTTCAGTTCGCGGCACTGCCGTTCGGCCTGGCGACAGCCCCAAGGGTTTTCACCAAGGTCATGGCTACAGTAGTTGCGGTCCTCCACTCTCAGGGTCACTCAGTGATACCCTACTTAGACGATCTGCTGGTCAAGGCACCCTCTCAAGAGGCATGACAACACAGCCTCAACGTTACTCTGGAGATTCTACAGAGTTTCAGGTGGATCATCAATTTTCCAAAGTCAAATCTGACACCGGTCCAATCGCTGACATATCTTGGCATGGAGTTTCTTACTCTTCCAGCGATAGTGAAGCTTCTGCTGGACAAACAGCGTTCACTACAGACAGGGGTACAATCACTCCTTCAAGGTCGGTCACACCCCTTGAGGCGCCTCATGCACTTCCTGGGGAAGATGGTGGCAGCAATGGAAGCAGTCCCTTTCGCGCAGTTTCACCTGCGCCCTCTTCAATGGGACATCCTACGCAAGTGGGACAGGATGCCGACGTCCCTAGACAGGAACGTCTCCCTCTCTCAAGCAACCAAAGCTTCCCTTCGGTGGTGGCTTCTTCCCACCTCATTATCGAAAGGGAAATCTTGCCTAACCCCGTCCTGGGCGGTGGTCACGACGGACGCGAGTCTGTCAGGGTGGGGAGCGATCTTTCTCCACCACAGGGCTCAGGGTACGTGGACTCAGCAAGAGTCCTCACTTCAGATCAATGTTCTGGAGATCAGGGCAGTGTATCTTGCCCTAAAAGCGTTCCAGCAGTGGCTGGAAGGCAGGCAGATCCGAATTCAGTCGGACAACTCCACAGCGGTGGCTTACATCAACCACCAAGGTGGGACACGCAGTCGGCAAGCCTTCCAGGAAGTCCGGCGGATTCTGCTGTGGGTGGAAGCCACAGCACCCACCATATCCGCAGTTCACATCCCGAGCGTAGAAAACTGGGAAGCAGACTTTCTCAGTCGCCAGGGCATGGATGCAGGGGAATGGTCCCTTCACCCGGACGTGTTTCAGGAGATCTGTTGCCGCTGGGGGATGCCGGACGTCGACCTAATGGCGTCTCAGCACAACAACAAGGTCCCGGCATTCATGGCGCGGTCTCACGATCACAGAGCTCTGGCGGCAGACGCCTTCGTTCATGATTGGTCGCAGTTTCAACTCCCTTATGCGTTCCATCCTCTGGCACTGTTGCCCAGAGTGTTACGCAAGATCAGGTCCGACTGCCGCCGCGCCATCCTCGTCGCTCCAAAATGGCCAACGAGGTCGTGGTACCCGGATCTGTGGCATCTCACGGTAGGCCAACCGGGGGAACTATCAGACCGACCAGACTTGCTGTCTCAAGGGTCGTTTTTTCCTTCTGAATTCTGCGACCCTCAACCTGACTGTGTAGCCATTGAGTCCTGGATCCTAGCATCTGCAGGGTTATCTCAAGGGGTCATTACCACTATGAGACAGGCCAGAAAACACACATCTGCCAAGATCTACCACAGAACGTGGAAGATATTCTTATCTGGGTCCTCTGCTCAGGGAGTTTCTCCCTGGCCAATTGCCTTGCCTACTTTCTTTCCTTCCTGCAATTCGGTTGGAAAAAGGTTTGTCGCTCGGTTCCCTTAAGGGACAAATCTCAGCGCTCTCTGTATTTTTTTCAGAAGCGCCTAGCAAGACTACCTCAAGTACGCACGTTCCTGCAGGGGGTTTGCCGCTTAGTCCTTCCTTACAAACGACTGTTAGAACCCTGTGATTTGAACAGGGTGCTGATGGTTCTGCAGAAACCACCATTCGAGCCTATGAGGGATTTTTCTCTCTCACGCCTTTCGCAGAAAGTGGTTTTCCTAGGGGCAGTCACTTCACTTCGGAGAGTGTCTGTCGGGGCAGCATTGTCGTGCAAACTCCCCTTCCCGGTGTCTCACCAGGTCAAGGGGTTCTGCGTCCGGTTCCGGAATTTCTCCCTAAGGTGGAATCCCCCCTTTCATCTCAATCAGGGTATCCGTACCCTCTGTTTGTCTTCATCCAGTTCACCAATGTGAAAAGGATTTGCACTTGATTAGATCTGGTGAGAGCACTCAGACTCTTCATCGATCGTACGGCGTCCCTGCGCCGCTCGGAAGCACTCTTGTCCTTGTCGCTAGCCAGCGTAAAGGGTTGCAGGCTTCCAAATCAAGACTAGCTCGGTGGTTCAAGGAACCAATTCTCTAGCTTATCGTGCTGCTGGGCTTACGGTTCCCTCAGGGCTGAAGGTCCATTCTACCAGAGCGGTGGATGCGTCCTGGGCTTGAGGCACCAGGCTACGGCTCAGCTTGTGTGTCAGGCGGCTACCTGGTCCAGCCTCCACACTTTCACGAAACACTGTCAGGTGCATACCTATGCTTCGGCGGATGCCAGCATAGGCAGACGAGTCCTTCAGGCGGCGGTTGCCCACCTGTAGAAAGGGGCCGTTTTACGGCTCTATTACGAGGTATTATTTTACCCACCCAGGGATTGCTTTTGGACATCCCAATTGTCTGGGTCTCCCAATAGAGCGACAAAGAAGGGAATTTTGTTTACTTACCGTAAATTCCTTTTCTTCTAGCTCTAATTGGGAGACCCAGCACCCGCCCCTGTTTTTTTGTATACACATGTTGTTCATGTTGAATGGTTTCAGTTCTCCGATATTCCTTCGGATTGAATTTCCTTAAACCAGTTTATTGGCTTTCCTCCTTCTTGCTTTTGCACTAAAACTGAGGAGCCCGTGATCCCACGGGGGGTGTATAGGCAGAAGGGGAGGGGCCTTACACTTTTAAGTGTAATACTTTGTGTGGCCTCCGGAGGCAGAAGCTATACACCCAATTGTCTGGGTCTCCCAATTAGAGCTAGAAGAAAAGGAATTTACGGTAAGTAAACAAAATTCCTTCTTTGCTCCCCTGTGACTGTGTGTATATCTCAATATAGATATATAGTTATTACAAGTTGTTTTTTTTAATTAATTTTTAAGGTGGACTATTCGAGCGCGAGTGACCAACAAAGGCCAGATACGTACTTGGAGCAACTCTCGTGGAGAAGGGAAATTATTTTCCATTGAGATGGTGGACGAGAGTGTAAGTAGGCTGTGCTTTATTATTCTTTTACCTTTAGGGCTTTTATCTGCTGCCCACAAAGTTATTTTGCCTGTGGTTAATAAAATGAAGTCCATATTTCTGTGTGTTTTGTAAGTTCTTAGATGCAGTCATCACTGTAATGTTCATGTCGCATTACCCGGCTTAAATACTTGTATGATATGTCAGATTGAGACGTATTGTATTTGAGTTGGAATATAAAAGTAGCATTATAGTATTGACTCCGTAGGAGAAGTCTGCCCAGCCTCTGCCGCCAGTCACTGCCTGATGCCGTGGGATGCCGGTGATGGCTGCGGAGACAGACGGCTTGC
Source organism: Anomaloglossus baeobatrachus (assembly GCF_048569485.1). Taxonomy (NCBI): domain Eukaryota; kingdom Metazoa; phylum Chordata; class Amphibia; order Anura; family Aromobatidae; genus Anomaloglossus; species Anomaloglossus baeobatrachus. The sequence continues at coordinate 128,613,752 of NC_134354.1, forward strand.
TTTTGTGTTTGCCCTCTTAACCCCTTGAGATGTACAGGGCTCGTCACGCTTTCTATTCTTGGTCACTTGTAGAAGGATGCAGTGACTAAAATGTTTTTATGTGCAGATGTTGTTTCTCTGATGCAAGAACAGAAATCTGTTATCAAATAATTAGCTCTCCATGGCCTGGGTATAGCGCAGGCGGGTGAGTCATCCCGAGCCTGGCCAGCAATGCAGGCAGTGACATCTTTGTCATCCGCTAGGTACACAGTATGGTGCAGCCCACACATCACGTGCTTTCTTAAGTTAATTGGTTAATCATTTTGATTATTAATAAGTAGATGGCAATGATTTAATACAGAGGCCATGAATATTTACAAGTGGTAATTGGCAAGTTACGTAGCCTTTTTTTTTTGGAAAATAGATTGATGTGAGGTCATGTAAACACGAGTGTCATTGATAGGACTACAAATATGTTGATGTTTATCCTTCTTTATTTCTACGTATTTATCCTTTTCCAGGGTGAGATCCGGGCTACTGCCTTCAATGATCAAGTTGACAAGTTTTTCTCTCTTATTGAAGTGAATAAGGTATGTTCTGGATTGTAGAGGTCACACTATATCACATACTTGGCCCTTTTTATTTAAAGGGAACCTGTCACCAGATTTAGCCCCTATATATAAGCTGTGGCCACCACCACTGAGCTCTTATATGCAGCATTTATAAGAGCCCAGGCCGCGCTGTATAACGTAAAAATCACTTAATATAACACTTAAAACAATTAAAATTCTCACTTAGGGGGCGGATCGGTCCGATAGCTGTTGCTGCTCTCCGGTCCGGCGCCTCCTCCATCCTCTGCGAACTCCATCCTCCTGCCCAGCCCCGTGCATGACACGTCTGGCGTCATTCTCAGTGAGGCCTCCATTGCTCTCCTGCACAGGCGCACTGCGATCTGCTTGGCTGAAGGCAGATCAAAGTAATGTAATGCGCGGGCGGTCTTTGCCCTTTTTTTGCTCCTGCGTATTAAAGTACTTTGCTCTGTCCTCAGCCAAGCAGATCAAAGTGCACATGTGCAAGAGCACAATGGAGGCCTCTGTGTGAATGACACTGGATGCGTCCTGTACGGGGCTGGGCATGAGGAGGCGCCAGACCGGAGAGCAGCGACGCCCATCGGACCGCTCCGCCCCCTAGGTGTGTATTATAAAGCTGTTTTTTATGTTATACAGAGCGGCTTGGGCTCTTATATACAGTATTCTGGAATGCTGTATATAAGAGCTCAGTGGTGGTGGCCACAGCTTACAGGAGCCAAATCTGGTGACATTCCTTTTTAAATAACACTCATTTATCTTTTGGCTAGGTATATTACTTCGCAAAAGGTACTTTAAAGATTGCTAACAAGCAGTACACGGCGGTGAAGAATGACTATGAGATGACTTTCAATAACGAGACCTCCGTTATCCCTTGCGATGACTCTTCCGATGTCCCAACGGTGCAGTTTCAGTTTGTTCCGATTTCCGAGCTTGAAAACAAGAATAAAGACACATTATTAGGTCTGTACTGTTCTGGTAGCTGTCAGGTTCTGTGCCAGCGTAGACCCGTTCTTATCCTTGTGTTGTCTTCTTTGCAGATGTCATAGGGGTTTGTAAGAGTTTTGACGATGTCACTAAGGTGACCATAAAGTCAAACAACCGAGAAGTTTCAAAGAGAACGATCCATTTAATGGATTCATCGGGAAAGGTGGTGTCAACAACTCTTTGGGGTGAAGATGTAAGTACTCCAAGTATTCATTGTGGTTATCAAAAGAGAACATCCCAAGGTCCTAGTAAATGTGTGTAACACAGAGATCGAGGTGTTCGGTATCTGGTCTAATATCTTCCATCCAACTGCTTGGTACATGTAAGAAAATAATGTGCTTTGTGATAATAATGATGCTAGTCGTGTCAGACCACGTATAATACATTACATGATAGCCATCTGTGTCATATCCATGGGATATTCTGCAAGTGTCTGATAATGTGGGGCCACCTCTGGGATCTGCCTGTATATACACATCTGCATCCTCCCAACCCCCATCCCGCCTGGTGAGACCTCTACATGTATGTACATTTGTTTCTGCTACTCCATTGGGAGTGAATACTTGGAGCTGCACTAATGAACAGCCACTTTTCCATTCATTCTCTGTCCAGTTGTGAAGGCCTTCAGAAAGGAGATCCCCCTTCAGACATCTATGTCCAATCCATAAATACTCAAGGTTGCAATTCTCCTTTTAAAGCACCACTCCAGCATATATTTTTTTTTTTTTGTCATCACTGGACTGGTGCTTTAAGGGCTAGGACACGCAACAAGTATAATAGAGTGGAATGCGATAAAAAAAAATCGCATTGCACACGGACCCATGTTACTCTGTTACTGCAATGGAGGAGATAGGGAGATTAATCCCTCCCTCTCCCCTACAGCACCCACCCTCTACTCCACAGCTGTGATCCAATTGCTGGATTGGATCACAGTGGCATGACACTCAGCTTACACTCGCAGAGCAGCGGGAGCTAGCTATCGCATCCGATGCACTCGCATCAGATGCCACACGCTCGTAAACCCAGCCTAAATCTAAGTCACCTGCATCATCATATACTCTCCTTCTGGCGGCTTCACCTTTTTTTTTTACGGATGTCACCCAAGTCCCGCAGCGCCATCTTGTGACTAGCTGGAAGTCAGAAATATACATTTGAGGCCTAAGACACATGGCATGAAAATCGGAGTGAGTGGAATGCGATAAAGCATCACATTCCACTCAGACCAATATTAGCCTGTGTGTCAGCGCACATGAGTGATTATTTTCTCAGCCCTAATCAGACCAAGAAAACAATTGCAGCATGCTGCTACTGTAATGCGATCCTAGATTCTCTTGCACCCATTCAAGTCTATGGGGTGAGAGAAAAATCGCACTGCACTCGCATTACACTGGTGTACCGTGAGTGCAGAGCAAGAATGGCAATAGCCGGCAATGGAGGAGAGAGGGAGATAAATCCCTCCCTCACCTCCTCAGCGCTGGCCCTCCCCTTCTCAGTGTCGGCCCGTCCCCCGCAGCTGAGGTCCGATCGGGCCTCAGTCACAGTGACACTCGCCTCCCGCTGTGCTGCCAGCATGAGCAGAGTGTCATGCGAGGATCGCATTAGTCCCCCCGTGTGGCCCCAGTCTGAGAGCCAGAGCCAGGCTCTCATAGAGTTGTATTGATTTATGACCTCAGGTGCGCTCCATGAAACACTGGAGCTGCTGGCAGGTCACAAATCACAGGAGATTGACTGCTACTTCTGTGATAGAAGGTGAAGCCCCAGAAAAGTAAAAATAAGACCTGCTCGAGGGACTTAAGTTTCAAGCACCACTCTGGTGTAATAAAAAAAAACAAAACGCTGGCATGGCGCTTTAAGAATCTAAACTAAAGTATCTTTCTTATATAACAGGCAGATAAGTTTGATGGTTCAAGACAACCTGTTATAGCGATCAAAGGAGCCCGGCTTTCTGACTTTGGGGGGCGATCCCTGTCTGTTTTGTCATCCAGCACAATCATGATAAATCCAGATATTCCTGAAGCATTCAAGCTCCGAGGATGGTAGGACATCGATATATTTATTTTCTATATATGTGTTTATAGGATCACTGAGCTTAGGCAAATTACTTGGAAAACACTAAAAAAAAGTGCGCATCGATGTATTGTGTGGATTGAGGCTGAGCCGTAGGTCAAAACTGGGCCTTTTGCAGTGTTAAGTGACTGCGTACAATGATAGACGGCATTCAGCTGCCTAACTGACAGGACAGAATTTAGGTTTAGTGGCCCTTTAACAAAACTAGATGGTTACGTGAAATCTCGTACTTTGTCTCCTTTGAGCGCAGTTCCCTGTTTGAGCACTAGTGGGCACTCTAACAATGCCAAACTGTTAAATATTGTTTCTTCAAACTTAACCCTTTTTCTACTGAATTGCTGTTTACAGTGATTTCCCAAAGCGAACACATCAGAAGCTAGCTTCAGGTAAAATTGCAGACTTGCACTAAAGAGGCTGAGAGCAGAAGCACCTATTACCATTCCTAGGAGTCCCCTGACTGGGGTTTTGTTCTAGGCCTTGCTATTTGGTAGTGATGCCTTTATGTTCTGTGGTACCATGAAATGTCTGGAGACGGACTTCCGAAATACTGCAGACAAATATTGGTACATAAATCCTGCCAAATTTGTGTGCGCTTTACAAAGAAATCTATATTCTAGATTCTAGATCGGTTTGACAAATGTCAATTTTTTTTAATATATCCTTTATTATGGATAAAATAAGTGAGTTCTTGTCCCATGATGGACTCCTGGCCACGTTCTGACTAGAGGGGAGCGACCACACTGACAAAATTTAAGCAAGGCTGCACCCATCTAGTTGGATCCTGGCCAATAGTAAGTATATCACATGCTCGCAGCCGCTTAACCGCCATTCCAGGCTCTGAAACTGGTGAATCCTCACAGTGCGTACATACAATGTCAGGAGTAGCACATCTGCAGTCACATAGAGGTCTGCAGATTTATAGATTTAGAGCAGACAACCCCTTTAACACCTTGATTTACCTATCCATAGGATGGGTCATGAATAGGGAAGCGTGAACCCATACGGTAAAGCTCGGGGTTCGTACCGGACACCTGTGGTCTGGGGCTCGAACCTGAACACGGACTTTAAATTAAATTAAAAAAAGTCTGAGTTCAGGAACTGTTCGTATGCTAATAAAGTTTGTTGAAAGGCTACAGTACAACCAACAAGCTTTATTGCGTGCGGAAGATGCCTGTACACTGCTGTGAATAAAGGGGGGGGTTTCTGCCTATTTTTGACAACCAATGCAGGTTAGGCAGACAGCTGAGGGCTGCAGCCCCTCATCTGTCGTCTTTACTTTTGGCTGGTTATCAGAAATAGACACACACTGTTTTTTACATTATTTAAAGCATTTAATAAAGCGGCGTAGGATCTGCCCTATTTTTGATAACCTGCCAAGGTAAAGCAGACAGCTGAGGGCTGGTATTATCAGCCTGGGAAGGTCCATGGTCATGTGGCCCTTCCTGGCCTGAATATATATGTGTGTGTGTGTGTGTGTGTGTGTGTGTGTGTGTGTGTGTGTGTGTGTGTGTGTGTGTGTGTGTGTATGTGTATATATATATATATATATATATATATATATATATATATATATATATATATATATATGTGTATATATATATATATATATATATATATATATATATATATATATATATATATATATATAATAATATATGCAGTACAGCAGAGCCGAGTGTCATGCGTGTGTCCTTGCAACTGAGGTCCGTTCGTGCGAGCAGACCTCAGCTGCGGGGGGCGGGCCGGCACTCAGGAGGGGAGGGAGGGATTTCTCTCCCTCTCTCCTGCGTAGCCGGCTATTGCCATTATCGCACTGCACTGGCAGTACACCGGTGTACTGCGAGTGCAGTGCGATTTTTTTTTTTTTTTTTTTTTTTTTTTTTTTTTTTTTTTTTTCCTCTTGCCCCATTCACTTGAATGGGTGCGAGAGAAAGAGTCTCGCATTACAATCGCAGCATGCTGCGATAGTTTTCTCGGTCCGATTAGGGCTGACACACAGGCTAGAATTGGTCCGAGGGGAATGCGATGTTTTATCGCACTCCACTCGCACTGTTTTTCTCGCCGTGTGGCTTAGGCCTTAGAGGAGAGGTGGGAGGAAAGTTCAGCATGGACATGCTGTTCCAAGAGTTTTGAGGCAAACTGGAGTAGTGAGAATTTAGAAAACATAGGGCAGTATATATGGACTTCATCAAAGATGAAAGACAACAACTTCAAAAAGCATATATATGAAAACTGAGACAGAAGTCTTTAAATTTGCCTAATGAACACTATACCCCATAATCACATAGTCACCAATCAACAGCGCTAGTGCACATAACATTTTTTTTAGTTTTAATTCTTCAGACACGAAGTATAACAGGGGTATAGACAATAACAGTGTTTTAAGAGCAGGTTAAGACAGAGAGAGGCGATTAAATCCCCATGTGAAGCCGCATGTTGCAAAGGTACATACAATGATATAGGTGGTACACTTAATTCCCGACAGTGGTGAGCGCTGGGTCATCAAGTGAAAACATTCAGACTAGCCAGCTTCCAGAAGGATAATGTACAGGACAGGATCACAAAAGTAAATGTCAATACATATTAAGCCAGCAATTACATGTAACATCACCACAGCGCAAAAAACAGAGTGGGGCTTACCAGAGTAAGTAAGGGCACATGCGGGGACACATGGGGAGCAGTCCCAACACGTGTTTCGTGAAAATGACTTCCTCGGGGGAACGGTCCAGTGTGCAGGTGGTGAGGTGCGCTTTTGAGAGATGTGCCAGCTCTCCTTCGGTGATGGTGGGGATGAAGTTTATGGGGGAGGGGCAGTGGTCTGTTATATGAAGGGGTTGTGGTGGTTGAGCAGAAAAGACTTGTCTGGTTTGGTCGATCTTTTCTTTGAAATGTGTAGCAAATTCTTCTGCGGAGATGAGGGAGGTTGGAGAGGGCAGCGGTGGGTGAAGGAGGGAGTTAAAAGTATTAAATAGCTGCTTGGGGTTGTGTGTTAAAGAGGATATGAGGTTTCTGAAGTAATACTGTTTAGCAGAGGTAAGGGCCAAGCGAAATGTGTGAATTGTATTTTTGAATGTGGTGAAGTCTTCCTGGGAGTGCGTTTTCTTCCAGCGCCGCTCTGCAGCCCTAGACACTTGCCGCAGTTTTTTAGTGAGGCTGTTGTGCCAGGGTTGTCTATTGATTTGTCTCACTCTGCCATGCACAAGAGGAGCAACTGAATCAATAGCTGATGTGAGAGTGGCGTTGTAGAAAATGGTGGCACTGTTTGTGTCGTGGAGTGAAGATCTGGAGGACAGTGGTAGGACAGAGTCAGAAAGGGTGTGTATGTTGATGTGTGCAAGGTTTCTGCGGGGGTGTGCTAGATGCTGGACAGGGGGGGCAGGTGAGGAGGACAGGGCTGAAAAGGTCAGTAGATGGTGGTCAGATAAGGGGAGAGGGGAGGTAGTGAGGTTAGATAGAGAGCAAAGACGGGTGAAGATAAGGTCTAATGTGTGTCCATCTTTATGGGTGGCAGAGGCGGACCACTGAGACCAAAAGATGAAGCGAGGGAGAGGAGTTTGGAAGCCGCTGACTGGTGGGTGTCAGTGGGGATGTTGAAGTCACCCATGATGATAGTGGGTATGTCAGCAGAGAGAAAGTGTAGAAGCCAGGCAGAGAACTGGTCGATAAAGGCAGTGGTTGGGCCCGGGGGTCTGTATATGACGGCCACTTGGAGGTTGGAGGGAGAATAGATGCGGACAGAGTGGACTTCAAAGGAAGGCAGGACAAGGGAGGGTAGAGATGGTATTGGGTTGAAGCTGCAGTGGTTAGAGAGAAGGCGGCCCACTCCTCCGCCCTGTCTATTGCCAGGACGAGGAGTGTGGGTGAAGTGGAGGCCGCCGTAGCATAGCACAGCAGGGGAGGCAGTGTTGGAGGGTGTCACCCATGTTTCGGTGACTCCCAGAAAGGATAGATTGCTAGAAGTAAAGAGATCGTGAATGATGTGCAGTTTATTACAGACACAACGGGCATTCCACAGCGCTCCAGAGAGAGGGGGCGGCGGAGTGGGTGAGAGGGGAATGAATTTTATATTGGCGAGGTTGCGGAATTTACTAGTTGGTGGGGAGCGATATGGGGTGGTAAAGAGGAGTGTCCCATCTGTGGGGGTCCAGGATTGGGAGATATGTCACCAGCAGTAAGAAGAAGTAGAGAAAGGGAGAGCAGGTGGGAGGAGGAGAGTGCACGGCATGGTCTGGTACACCGATGGTAATACAAAGTTTCTTTTTGGAAGGTTTGACTCTGAGGGTCAGGTAATTGAAGGCTCCTCTATTTCTGAGTCTCGCGGAGGAGCTGGAGGAGGGAATACCAACTGGAAGTCTTTGCTGGAGGTGAAGAATGAAAACCTGGGCCACGGAGAAAAGGTAAATTACCTAATGAATATCCTCTATTGCCATACAGCGCTTAAAAACTTCTATATAGCAAATTCTACTTCTTCCTCCTCCAGTTGTAGGTGAATCTGTAGGTTGTGGGGTCTTTCGCCTTCACGGCAACAGATTTGATGTAAGGCATTCGCCATGCTGGATATTATATAGTCACCACATGCATCTACACTCTTGTGTAGGAGCCAGCGGGGAGGACTCGGACGCCCTGCAGCTTCACACTATGGAGGCGTGGGCATTGCGTGCGTCTCCATATGGTGCTTCATACTGCTCTGCGTTATGGGGTTTTCTGTAACACATATCTGAAAGTGTCACAATACTTTTCAGAATCATTTTTACTATAATGAGTCTTCCTTTTGAAATCATTGACTATAGTACAGTATTCACCAAGAGGCTGATGGTTTCTGTGACTCCGGTCTACTATGATGGAGAAAACTGCACACAGCTGCCTGTAACCAGCCTCACAAGGACCCCGGTGACCCACCCCAATGGTGGAGCCGACACTTATAGCAGTAGCCTTATGCCATAAATGTACCTCGTTCTTAATATGCAGGTGATGTTGCCTGTAATGTCAGTGTGCCTTTCTACCAGAGTGCTCATATAACATGTTTGTTTAGTGCAGAATCAGATCCTAAAATACTGCCTTCCAGACCACAAAGAATGGAAACCCACATCCATTCAGCTTTTGCCTGCCCATACTGCTCAGCTTGAGAGTGATATAATTCATTTCTGAGAAATGGTCCTGTTAGGTAGCTCATGTGCGTTAATAGAGCCTTGGAGCAGTGTCTGTGGTGTATACACATTTGCCAGCACCAGGTTACATTTGACCTTTCCTATCATAGTGTGTATTGATGTATATATTGGTGTACACTTAAAGGGAATCAGTCACCAGATTTTTGCCAGGATGTGCTGAGCGAGTCACCAGGAATCTGTCACCAGGTTCTTGCTCCCTCACGTGAGAGCAGCATTATGTAGAGACCGAGACCGTGATTCCAGCGATGTGTCACTTACTGGGCTGTTTGCTGTCATTTTGATAAAATCAATGCTGGAGATCTAACAGTTATTTGAATCTGTAGCTTTAGAGCCCCGCCCACAGCACTGATCGGCAGTTTTCTGCCCATATACAGTGTACACAGAAAGATGCCAATCAGTAGTGGGCAGTGGAGTTATTTAGAGCTCATGAATATGCTGGACTACCTGGCAGCACGCCAAGTAGTCCTCTAATGATGATCTACTGCTGATTTAAACTGTGATTTTATCAAAACTTCACTAAGCAGCCCAGTATGTGACACATCGCTGGAATCAGGATCTCTGCCCCTACATTATACTGCTCTCAGATTAGGTGGCAAAAAACTGGTGACAGATACCCTTTAAATGGACTCTGTCAGTACAGAATGACTGAATCTAGAAAGTAGAAGTGCTTGGTGCACCCTTAGTGTGGGCTTAGAGTTGGAAGCTCTAACCCAACTACTTGTTTTTCATCTATCTCCGCCCTTTTCTAACTCTATAAAGACAGCTGTCAATCAAAGGGGGGTGGAGATAGACGGAAAACAAACAGGAGGGGAGCTTCACTGAAATGATTAGCCCCACCATGATGCACCGAGAATCTGTACTTGGTTTGAACAGTCGTTTTGTGCTTACATGTCCCTTTTTAATGGGGTTTGTCAATGTCCTAGATCCTATCCTAATATGTAGTAGGTTTAATGATAATATTATCAATTCCCTCCAATTAGAAATGTAGTATAGTTCTCCTGATTAGCTATGTTGCTTACTTCATGTGCAGGGTATTGCAGCTTTGGGTATCCATGGTTATGACCATGAGCAAGTAACTAGATATTGAGGTAGGATCTTGGAGATGGGAGCACCCCTGTAAGGCTCTGTGCACACAGAAAAGTGAATGGAGTAAAATGTATATGATGCCTACAACAAAGGCTCAATATAACACTTTATAGTCCGTGCTGTAGAGGAAAAGCGGGGTAAATGCCACGCTGCTGCCTAATGAAGAGATTGTTGATTATTAATAATTTTCTTTATTTCATAGGTCTACGCGTTTCAGGGCTCAAGTCCCCTTCTTCAGGACCAAAAGGAGGAATCAACAATACATCTTGGTCCTGAAGAAGGGGACTTGAGCCCTGAAACGCGTAGACCTATGAAATAAAGAAAGAAGGGAATTTTGTTTACTTACCGTAAATTCCTTTTCTTCTAGCTCCTATTGGGAGACCCAGACAATTGGGTGTATAGCTTCTGCCTCCGGAGGCCACACAAAGTATTACACTTAAAAGTGTAAACCCCTCCCCTCTGCCTATACACCCCCCCGTGCATCACGGGCTCCTCAGTTTTGGTGCAAAAGCAGGAAGGAGGAAACTTATAAATTGGTCTAAGGTAAATTCAATCCGAAGGATGTTCGGAGAACTGAAAACCATGAACCCAGAACAATTCAACATGAACAACATGTGTACACAAAAAAACAACAGCCCGAAGGGAACAGGGGCGGGTGCTGGGTCTCCCAATAGGAGCTAGAAGAAAAGGAATTTACGGTAAGTAAACAAAATTCCCTTCTTCTTTGTCGCTCCATTGGGAGACCCAGACAATTGGGACGTCCAAAAGCAGTCCCTGGGTGGGTAAAAGAATACCTCGGTAATAGAGCCGTAAAACGGCCCCTTCCTACAGGTGGGCTACCGCCGCCTGAAGGACTTGCCTACCTAGGCTGGCATCTGCCGAAGCGTAGGTATGCACCTGATAGTGTTTCGTGAAAGTGTGCAGACTCGACCAGGTAGCCGCCTGACACACCTGCTGAGCCGTAGCCTGGTGCCGCAATGCCCAGGATGCACCCACGGCTCTGGTAGAATGGGCTTTCAGCCCTGAAGGAACCGGAAGCCCCGAAGAACGGTAAGCTTCAAGAATTGGTTCCTTGATCCACCGAGCCAAGGTTGACTTGAAAGCCTGCGACCCTTTACGCTGGCCAGCGACAAGGACAAAGAGCGCATCCGAGCGGCGCAGGGGCGCCGTACGAGAAATGTAGAGTCTAAGTGCTCTCACAAGATCTAACAAGTGCAAATCCTTTTCACACTGGTGAACTGGATGAGGGCAAAAAGAGGGTAAGGAGATATCCTGATTGAGATGAAAGGGGGATACCACCTTAGGGAGAAATTCCGGAACCGGACGCAGAACCACCTTGTCCTGGTGAAACACCAGGAAGGGGGCTTTGCATGACAGTGCAGCTAGCTCAGACACTCTCCGAAGTGATGTGACTGCCACTAGGAAGACCACCTTCTGTGAAAGGCGTGAAAGAGAAATATCTCTCATTGGCTCGAAAGGTGGTTTCTGAAGAGCCGTTAGCACCTTGTTCAGATCCCAGGGTTCTAACGGGCGCTTGTAAGGAGGGACAATGTGGCAAACCCCCTGCAGGAACGTGCGTACCTGCGGAAGCCTGGCTAGACGCTTTTGAAAAAATACGGAGAGCGCCGATACTTGTCCCTTGAGAGAGCAGAGTGACAAACCCTTGTCCATTCCGGATTGGAGGAAGGAAAGAAAAATGGGTAAGGCAAACGGCCAGGGAGAAAAACCATTATCAGAGCACCAGGATAAGAAGATCCGCCAAGATCTGTAATAGATCTTGGCGGACGTAGGTTTCCTGGCCTGTCTCATAGTGGCAATGACATCCTGAGATAATCCTGAAGACGCTAGGAGCCAGGACTCAATGGCCACACAGTCAGGTTGAGGGCCACGGAATTCAGATGGAAAAACGGCCCTTGTGACAGCAAGTCTGGGCGGTCTGGAAGCGCCCACGGTTGACCCACCGTGAGATGCCAAAGATCCGGGTACCACGACCTCCTCGGCCAGTCTGGGGCGATGAGGATGGCGCGGCGGCATTCGGACCTGATCTTGCGTAATACTCTGGGCAGCAGTGCCAGAGGAGGATATACATAAGGCAGCCGAAACTGCGACCAATCCTGAACTAATGCGTCTGCCGCCAGAGCTCTGTGATCTTGAGACCGTGCCATGAATGCCGGGACCTTGTTGTTGTGCCGGGACGCCATTAGGTCGACGTCCGGCTTCCCCCAGCGGCAACAGATCTCTTGAAACACGTCCGGGTGAAGAGACCATTCCCCTGCGTCCATGCCCTGGCGACTGAGAAAGTCTGCTTCCCAGTTTTCTACGCCCGGGATGTGAACTGCGGAGATGGTGGAGGCTGTGGTTTCCACCCACAGCAGAATCCGCCGAACTTCCTGGAAGGCTTGCCGACTGCGTGTGCCGCCTTGGTGGTTGATGTATGCCACCGCCGTGGCATTGTCCGACTGAATTCGGATCTGCCTGCCTTCCAGCCACGGCTGGAACGCCTTTAGGGCTAGATACACTGCCCTTATCTCCAGAACATTGATCTGAAGGGAGGACTCTGGCTGAGTCCAGGTACCCTGAGCCCTGTGGTGGAGGAACACCGCTCCCCACCCTGACAGACTCGCGTCCGTCGTGACCACAGCCCAGGATGGGGGTAGGAATGATTTCCCCTTCGACAAAGAAGTGGGAAGAAGCCACCACTGAAGGGAGGCCTTGGCTGCCCGAGAAAGAGAGACGTTCCTGTCGAGGGACGTCGACTTCCTGTCCCATTTGCGGAGAATGTCCCATTGAAGTGGACGCAAATGAAACTGCGCAAATGGAACTGCCTCCATTGCTGCCACCATCTTCCCTAGGAAGTGCATGAGGCGCCTCAAGGGGTGCGACTGGGCTCGAAGGAGAGATTGCACCCCGGTCCGTAGTGAACTCTGTTTGTCCAGCGGAAGTTTCACTATCGCTGAGAGAGTATGAAACTCCATCCCGAGATATGTCAATTTTGACTTTGGGAAATTGATGATCCACCCGAATCTCTGGAGAGTCTCCAGAGCAATGTTCAGGCTGTGTTGGCATGCCACCCTAGAGGGGGCCTTGACAAGGAGATCGTCTAAGTAAGGGATCACCGAGTGTCCCTGAGAGTGTAGGACCGCCACCACGGATGCCATGACCTTGGTGAAGACCCGTGGGGCTGTCGCCAGGCCGAAAGGCAGTGCCACGAACTGATGTTCCTCCCCGATGGCGAAACGCAGGAAGCGCTGATGCTCTGGTGCAATCGGCACGTGGAGATAAGCATCCCTGATGTCGATTGATGCTAGGAAGTCTCCTTGGGACATGGAGGCGATGACGGAGCGGAGGGATTCCATCCGGAACCGCCTGGTTTTTATGTGTCTGTTGAGCAGTTTGAGGTCCAGAACGGGACGGAAAGATCCGTCCTTTTTTGGCACCACAAACAAGTTGGAGTAAAAACCGTGACCCCATTGCTGAAGAGGAACAGGGATCACCACTCCTTCTGCCTTCAGAGTGCTCACCACCTGAAGAAGAGCATCAGCTCGTTCGGGGGGCGGAGATGTTCTGAAGAAACGAGTCTGAGGACGAGAGCGGAACTCTATCCTGTAACCGTGGGACAAAATGTCTCTCACCCATTGGTCTTGGACATGTGGCAACCAGGCGTCGCAAAAGCGGGAGAGCCTGCCACCGACCGAGGATGCGGTTTGGGGAGGCCGAAAGTCATGAGGAGGCCGCTTTGGGAGCGGTTCCTCCGGCGGTCTTTTTAGGACGTGACTTAGACCGCCATGAATCAGAGTTCCTCTGACCCTTCTGTGGCCTGTTGGACGAGGAGAATTGAGACCTGGCTGCGGGCCGAAAGGACCGAAACCTCGATTGTACCTTCCGTTGTTGAGGTCTGTTTGGTTTGGACTGGGGTAAGGACGAGTCCTTTCCCTTGGATTGTTTAATGATTTCATCCAATTGCTCGCCAAACAGGCGGTCGCCAGAAAATGGCAAACCGGTTAAGAACTTTTTGGAAGCAGAGTCTGCCTTCCATTCACGTAGCCACATGGCCCTGCGGACTGCCACCGAATTGGCGGATGCTACCGCCGTACGGCTCGCAGAGTCCAGGACAGCATTCATGGCGTAGGACGCAAATGCCGACGCCTGAGAGGTTAAGGACACAACCTGCGGAGTAGAGGCACGTGTGACTGCATTAATCTCAGACTGACAGGCTGAGATAGCTTGGAGTGCCCATACGGCTGCGAATGCCGGAGCAAAGGACGCGCCGATGGCTTCATAGATGGATTTCATCAGGAGCTCTATCTGCCTGTCAGTGGCATCCTTGAGTGATGCACCGTCAGCCACTGCAACTATGGATCTAGCCGCCAGTCTAGAGATTGGAGGATCCACCTTGGGACACTGAGCCCAACCCTTGACTACCTCAGGGGGGAAGGGATAACGTGTGTCATTAAGGCGCTTAGTAAAGCGCTTATCTGGATAAGCCTGGTGTTTCTGGACTGTATCTTTGAAGTCGGAGTGATCAAGAAACGCACTCCGTGTACGTTTGGGAAACCTAAAATGGAACTTCTCCTGCTGAGAAGCTGACTCCTCAATCTGAGGAGTTGGAGGAGAAAGATCCAACACCTGATTGAAGGACGCTATAAGGTCGTTCACTATGGCATCCCCTTCAGGTGTATCAAGGTTGAGAGCGGCGTCAGAATCAGAGCCCTGATCTGCCACCTCCGTTTCATCATCCAGAGAGTCCTCATGCTGAGACCCTGAACACTGTGATGAAGTCGAGGGAAGCTCCCTGCGAGCCCGCTTAGCCGGTCTGGGACTGCGGTCCGTGTCGGAGTCCTCACCGTGGGACCTATGAGTCGCCCCAGGAGCACTTTGCTGCGCCGACCGAGGGGGGTCTGATGGAAAAGGTACAACAGTGCCCGGGGCTTGTGTTACAGGTCTGGACTGCAAAGCTTCTAGTATCTTAGCAGACCATTTATCCATAGACTCAGAAAGTTTGTCAGCGAATACTGCAAACTCTGTCCCTGTCACCTGGACAGTGGCAGCAGGTGGTTCCACCTGGGCCGAGGGCCCCACCAGTGGCAGAGGCTCCGGCTGAGTGAGTGTCACAGGGGCCGAGCATTGCACACAATGAGAGTAGGTGGAACCTGCAGGTAGCATAGCCGCACATGAGGTACAGGTTGCAAAGTAAGCCTGTGCCTTGGCACCCTTGCTTTTTGCGGACGACATGCTGTTGTCTCCTCTTAGAGCAATCAGAGAGGGTATATAGCCAAAGCAGTAGTGCGGCCGTACAGCGTAAATGTATACAATATAAGCATATAAATATACACTTCAGCACCCAGGGGGGCAAGCACCTAGTAACAGGTGCTGCTTACCGACCGCCCTCAGCGTTTGTGTGATCACCAGATTCCCTGCCTGGGCCTCCCAGAGCTGTTGGAGCTCATCTCTGAAGTTCCCCAGCGTCAGAAGTGCTGATAGGAATGGCTGCCAGCGTTCTGAGAGGAGGAGGGAGCAGTGGGCGTGCCTCAGAAAGTGCGGGAATCTGGTGCCCCACGGTGCTCAGTGAGGGGGAGGAGGATACAAAGTATGCTCCAGCCCTCAGCGCTAACGTCCAGTGCAGCGTCCCGCCCTTACCCCTGACTGGCAGGCCTGGGGGCGGGAATATGCGGTACTAGGCCGCAAAAGCCGGGGACTAAAGTTATAAGCGCGGCCGGCAAACAAGCGCGGTCAGCGCGGTAGTCCCGGCGCACTAACACAACCAGCAACTGCTGCAGCGTCCATTAGACAGGCGCTCTATGCGCCGTCCCCAAGGGGACACAGAGTACCTCAGAGGAGCAGGGCCTGTCCCTGACGATACCCGGTCTCCTGTCCAGCAGATTCCCCCAGGGGCTGCGGAGGGAGCACGGTCCCAGTGCCTGGTGACCGATTAGGATCCCACTTCACCCAGAGCCCCTAAGGGATGGGGAAGGAAAACGGCATGTGGCTCCTGCCTGTGTACCCGCAATGGGTACCTCAACCTTAACAGCACCGCCGACCAGAATGGGGTGAGAAGGGAGCATGCCAGGGGCCCTGTTATGGGCCCTCTTTTCTTCCATCCGATAAAATCAGCAGCTGCTGCTGACTAAATTGTGGAGCTTGCGTGCATGTGTGCCTCCTTCAACACAAAGCATAAAAACTGAGGAGCCCGTGATGCACGGGGGGGTGTATAGGCAGAGGGGGAGGGGTTTACACTTTTAAGTGTAATACTTTGTGTGGCCTCCGGAGGCAGAAGCTATACACCCAATTGTCTGGGTCTCCCAATGGAGTGACAAAGAAATTATTAATAATCAACAATGTCTTCATTCTGCAGCACGGCATTAACCCCGCTTTTCCTCTCCAGCACCGTCTACCAACACTCGTGGGGCTGCGGCAGCCGCCATTTCTTTACAAGCCATTATTGGGGTTGTGACTTACACAACCCCATTAGAGGAGTGTAATATTGTACATATTGCTAATCTATATCTGGTAAGACCCTATTTGCGCTCCTTTTTCTCAGCTTTACAATATACTACTTTAGGAAGAGGTATGCAAATCTGCAACAGTCGGGCAGAGGTTTGGCTTTATTCAGGTGACTATATCGATAAACCTGCATGTATAATCTCTTAAAGCGTAACCTTCGTTATAATGTCATAAATCAATAGTACACATGAAAATAAGCAACTGTGTAATATATCTTATCAGGAATCTCCTCCTTTCTCTGCCAGAATTGATAAGTCATTATCAAAATTCTCAATTTTAAGGTAAAAATCTGTATTCGGGGGAAGACTTTCCCATTACTGAGATGGCAGCTGGTGCTGATATCTAGATAAGATATTTCTTTGTCGCTCCATTGGGAGACCCAGACAATTGGGTGTATAGCTATGCCTCCGGAGGCCACACAAAGTATCACACTAAAAGTGTAAAGCCCCTCCCCTTCTGCCTATACACCCCCCGTGCTCACGGGCTCCTCAGTTTTTATGCTTTGTGCGAAGGAGGCAGACATCCACGCATAGCTCCACAGCTTGGTCGGCAGCAGCTGCTGACCAGGTCGGATGGAAGAAAAGAGGGCCCATAACAGGGCCCCCAGCATGCTCCCTTCTCACCCCACTTTGTCGGCGGTGTTGTTAAGGTTGAGGTACCCATTGCGGGTACACAGGCAGGAGCCACATGCTGTTTTCCTTCCCCATCCCTTAGGGCTCTGGGTGAAGTGGGATCCAGGATCGGTCTCTAGGCACTGTGACCGTGCTCCCTCCGCAGCCCCTGGGAATCTGCAGGATAGGAGCTGAGTATCGTCAGGGACAAAGCCCTGCTACTATGAGGTACTCTGTGTCCCCGTGGGGACCGCGCATGGAGCGCTGGTGCCAGACACATTACAGCACTGCTGGGTGTGTTAGTGCGCCGGACATGGAGCGCTTGTGCCAGACACTTTCCAGCACGGCTGGGTGTGTTAGTGCGCCGGACATGGAGCGCTTGTGCCAGACACTTTCCAGCACTGCTGGGTGTGTTTGTGCGCCGGGGGACTACCGCGCGGCCGCGCTTATTGCCGGCCGCGCTTATAACTTTAGTCCCCGGCTTCTGCGGCCTAGTGTCGTTTATTCCCGCCCACAGGCCTGCCAGTCAGGGAAGGGGCGGGACGCTGCACGGATCGTCAGCGGAGGGCTGGAGCATACATTAGTATCCTCCTCCCTCCTCACTCAGTACAGTGGGGCACTGGATTCCCGCACTTTTCTTGGGCACGCCCACGATCTCCTCCTCCCCACAGAACGCCGACAGCCATTCCTGTCAGCGATTCAGACGCTGGAGAGGAGAGACAACACAGGGAGACCCAAGCAGGGAATCCGGTGACCACACAACTGCTTGAGCGGTCGGTAAGCAGCACCTATGGTGCTGGCCCCACTGAGTACCGAAGTGTATATATATATATATATAGGCTTATAGGCTATACATTGCACTGTACGGTCGCTCTGTTGATTTTTGGCTATATACCCTCCTGGTTGTTCTCAGAGCAGACAACATGTCATCTGCAAAAAGCAAGGGTGCCAAAGCACAGGCGTACTTTGCAACTTGTACCTCATGTACAGCTGTACTACCGGCAGGTTCCACTGACCCTCATTGTGTGCAATGCTCGGCCCCTGTGGCACTTACTCAGCCGGAGCCTCTGCGACTGGTGGCCCAGGTGGATCCACCTGCTACCACTGTCCAGGTGACAGGGACGGAGTTTGCAGCCTTTGCTGACAAACTGTCTGAGACTATGGATAAATGGTCTGCTAAAATACTGGAAGCATTGCAGTCCAGACCGGTGATTCAGGCCCCGGGCTCTATCCAATCCTTGACCCCTGGTCCCCCTCAATTGGAACAGCAAAGTGCCCCTGGGGTATCCCATAGGTCCCAGGGTGAGGTCTCTGACACGGACCGCAGTCCCAGGCCGACCAAGCGGGGCCGCTGGGAAATTCCCTCCACCTCATCACACTGTTCAGGGTCCCAGCAGGGGGACTCTCTGGAGGATGAAGCGGAGGTATCAGATCAGGATTCTGATCCTGAAGCCGCTCTCAACCTAGATACGCCTGAAGGTGACGCAGTAGTGAATAACCTTATAGCGACCATCAATCAGGTGTTGGATATTTCTCCCCCAGCTCCTACAATTGAGGAGTCTGCTTCTCAGGAGAAATTCCGTTTCAGGTTTCCAAAGCGTACATTAAATATGTTTCTGGATCACTCTGACTTCAGAGAGGCAATCCAGAAAAACCGAGACTGTCCAGACAAGCGTTTTTCCAAGCGTCTTAAGGACACACGTTATCCCTTCCCCCCCGAGGTTGTCAAGGGCTGGACTCAGTGTCCTAAGGTGGATCCTCCAATCTCCAGACTGGCGGCTAGATCCATAGTTGCAGTGGAAGATGGGGCTTCACTCAAAGATGCCACTGACAGACAGATGGAACTATGGTTGAAATCCATCTATGAAGCTATAGGCGCGTCTTTTGCCCCAGCATTCGCTGCCGTATGGGCACTCCAAGCTATCTCAGCTTGTCAGGCGCAGATTAATGCAGTAACACGTACATCTGCCCCGCAAGTGGTGTCCTTAACCAATCAGGCGTCGGCGTTTGCGTCCTACGCCATTAATGCTATCCTGGACTCTGCGAGCCGTACGGCGGTGGCATCCGCCAACTCGGTGGTACTCCGCAGGGCCATGTGGCTACGTGAATGGAAGGCAGACTCTGCTTCCAAAAAGTTCTTAACCGGTTTGCCATTGGCTGGCGACCGCTTGTTTGGTGAGCGATTGGATGAAATCATTAAACAATCCAAGGGAAAGGATTCATCCTTACCCCAGTCCAAACCAAACAGACCTCAACCACGGAAGGTACAATCGAGGTTTCGGTCCTTTCGGACCGCGGGCAGATCTCAATTTTCCTCGTCCAAAAGGCCTCAGAAAGATCAGAGGAACTCCGATGCATGGCGGTCTAAGTCACGTCCTAAGAAGACCGCCGGAGGAACCGCTCCCAAAGCGGCCTCCTCATGACTTTCGGCCTCCTCAAACCGCATCCTCGGTCGGTGGCAGGCTCTCCCGCTTTTGCGACGCCTGGCTGCCACAAGTAAAAGACCGATGGGTGAGAGACATTCTATCTCACGGTTACAGGATAGAGTTCAACTCTCGTCCTCCGACTCGTTTCTTCAGAACATCTCCACCCCCCGACAGAGCCGAGGCTCTTATGCAGGCGGTGGGCACCCTGAAGGAGGAAGGAGTGGTGATCCCGGTTCCTCTTCAGCAACGGGGTCACGGTTTTTACTCCAACTTGTTCGTGGTGCCAAAAAAGGACGGATCCTTCCGTCCCGTTCTGGACCTAAAGCTGCTCAACAAGCATGTGAAAACCAGGCGGTTCCGGATGGAATCGCTCCGCTCCGTCATCGCCTCAATGTCCCAAGGAGATTTCCTGGCATCAATAGACATCAAAGATGCTTATCTCCACGTACCGATTGCACCAGAGCATCAGCGCTTCCTGCACTTCGCCATAGGGGACGAACACCTTCAGTTCGTGGCACTACCTTTTGGCCTGGCAACAGCCCCACGGGTCTTCACCAAGGTCATGGCAACAGTGGTGGCAATCCTACACTCTCAGGGACACTCGGTGATCCCTTACTTAGACAATCTACTTGTCAAGGCACCCTCTCAAGGGGCATGCCAACACAGCCTGAACATTGCTCTGGAAACTCTCCAGAGTTTCGGGTGGATCATCAATTTTCCAAAGTCAAATCTGACACCGGCCCAATCACTGACATATCTTGGCATGGAGTTTCATACTCTCTCAGCGATAGTGAAGCTTCCGCTGAACAAACAGCGTTCACTACAGACAGGGGTGCAATCTCTCCTTCATGGTCAGTCACACCCCCTGAGGCGCCTCATGCACTTCCTAGGGAAGATGGTGGCAGCAATGGAGGCAGTTCCTTTTGCGCAGTTTCATCTGCGCCCACTTCAATGGGACATTCTCCGCAAATGGGACAGGAAGTCGACGTCCCTCAACAGGAACGTCTCCCTTTCTCGGGCAGCCAAAGCTTCCCTTCAGTGGTGGCTTCTTCCCACTTCTCTGTCGGAGGGGAAATCCTTCCTGCCCCCATACTGGGCTGTGGTCACGACGGACGCGAGCCTATCAGGGTGGGGAGCGGTCTTTCTCCACCACAGGGCTCAGGGGACTTGGACTCAGACAGAGTCCTCCCTTCAGATCAATGTTCTGGAGATAAGGGCAGTATATCTTGCCCTAAAAGCGTTCCAGCCGTGGCTGGAAGGCAAACAGATCCGAATTCAGTCGGACAACTCCACAGCGGTGGCATACATCAACCACCAAGGCGGAACACGCAGTCGGCAAGCCTTCCAGGAAGTTCGGCGGATTCTGCTGTGGGTGGAAGCCACAGCCTCGACCATATCCGCAGTTCACATCCCGGGCGTAGAAAACTGGGAAGCAGACTTTCTCAGTCGCCAGGGCATGGATGCAGGGGAATGGTCCCTTCACCCGGACGTGTTTCAGGAGATCTGTTGCCGCTGGGGCATGCCGGATGTCGACCTAATGGCGTCCCGGCACAACAACAAGGTCCCGACGTTCATGGCACGGTCTCAAGATCACAGAGCTCTGGCGGCAGACGCCTTAGTTCAGGATTGGTCGCAGTTTCAACTCCCTTATGTGTTTCCTCCTCTGGCACTGTTGCCCAGAGTGTTACGCAAGATCAGGGCCGACTGCCGCCGCGCCATCCTCGTCGCTCCAGACTGGCCGAGGAGGTCGTGGTACCCGGATCTGTGGCATCTCACGGTCGGCCAACCGTGGGTACTACCAGACCGACCAGACTTGCTGTCTCAAGGGCCGTTTTTCCATCTGAATTCCGTGGCCCTGAACCTGACTGTGTGGCCATTGAGTCCTGGATCCTAGCGTCTTCAGGATTATCTCAAGAGGTCATTGCCACCATGAGACAGGCTAGGAAACCAACGTCCGCCAAGATCTACCACAGGACGTGGAAAATTTTCCTGTCATGGTGCTCTGCTCAGGGTGTTTCTCCCTGGCCGTTTACCTTGCCCACTTTTCTGTCCTTCCTTCAATCCGGATTAGAAAAGGGTTTGTCACTAGGCTCCCTTAAGGGACAAGTCTCTGCGCTCTCTGTCTTTTTTCAGAAGCGCCTAGCCAGACTTCCACAGGTTCGCACGTTCCTGCAGGGGGTTTGTCACATCGTACCTCCTTACAAGCGTCCGTTAGAACCCTGGGATCTGAACAGGGTGCTGATGGTTCTTCAGAAACCACCTTTCGAGCCAATGAGGGATATCTCTCTCTCACGCCTTTCGCAGAAAGTGGCCTTCCTAGTAGCAGTCACTTCGCTTCGGAGAGTGTCTGAGCTAGCAGCGCTGTCATGCAAAGCCCCCTTCCTGGTGTTTCACCAGGACAAGGTGGTGCTGCGTCCGGTTCCGGAATTTCTCCCTAAGGTGGTATCCCCCTTTCATCTCAATCAGGATATCTCCTTACCCTCTTTTTGTCCTCATCCAGTTCACCAATGTGAAAAGGATTTGCACTTGTTAGATCTGGTGAGAGCACTCAGATTCTACATTTCTCGTACGGCGCCCCTGCGCCGCTCGGATGCACTCTTTGTCCTTGTCGCTGGCCAGCGTAAAGGGACACAAGCTTCCAAGTCAACCCTGGCTCGGTGGATCAAGGAACCAATTCTCGAGGCTTATCGGGCTTCCGGTTCCCTCAGGGCTGAAGGCCCATTCTACCAGGGCCGTGGGAGCGTCCTGGGCTTTGCGGCACCAGGCTACGGCTCAGCAGGTGTGTCAGGCGGCTACCTGGTCGAGCCTGCACACTTTCACGAAACACTATCAGGTGCATACCTATGCTTCGGCAGATGCCAGCCTAGGTAGGCGAGTCCTTCAGGCGGCGGTTGCCCACCTGTAGGACGGAGCCGGTTACGGCTCTATTATGAGGTATTATTTACCCACCCAGGGACTGCTTTTGGACGTCCCAATTGTCTGGGTCTCCCAATGGAGCGACAAAGAAGAAGGGAATTTTGTTTACTTACCGTAAATTCCTTTTCTTCTAGCTCCTATTGGGAGACCCAGCACCCGCCCCTGTTCCCTTCGGGCTGTTGTTCTTTTGTGTACACATGTTGTTCATGTTGAATTGTTCTGGGTTCATGGTTTTCAGACCCAATTGTCTGGGTCTCCCAATGGAGCGACAAAGAAAAGGAAAAATATATTTGAACAATTTGAGAAAAAGAAATAAAGTAATCCTGGTCATTCCTAGGAAAATAGTCCAGTCCAGAGATGAGCAGACCTTTGGAAGTTCGGTTCGGAGGGCACATTTGCACCTTAAAAAAAAAAGCTCGTTTTTTGACCCGGACATGATCTGAACCTAAAAGGAAGCCGATAATTGGTCATTTTGTGGCTCCAGCCACATGTTGCCAGCCATAAGAACACTTCCGGGGGAGGGCGGGCGAGGTTTTCAAATTTTATTTTGTGTCACTCATACCCACGCACAGCGCTGCTCACTTGAGTGGTTTGCACTCGGAACTCACTCGAGCTGCGAACCTGAACTCTGCTTTTTTTTTTTTTAAGTCGGTTTCCGAACCCGAACATGAAACCTCAGGTTCGCTCATCTGTAGTCCAGTCATCAAATGGTAAGAAGGGAATTTTGTTTTCTTACCGTAAATTCCTTTTCTTCTAGCTCCAATTGGGAGACCCAGCACCCGCCCCTGTTTTTTGTGTACACATGTTGTTCATGTTGAATGGTTTCAGTTCTCCGATATTCCTTCGGATTGAAGTTACTTTAAACCAATTATAATTTTTTCCTCCTTCTTGCTTTTGCACCAAAACTGAGGAGCCCGTGAGCACGGGGGGTGTATAGGCAGAAGGGGAGGGGCTTTACACTTTTAGTGTGATACTTTGTGTGGCCTCCGGAGGCATAGCTATACACCCAATTGTCTGGGTCTCCCAATTGGAGCTAGAAGAAAAGGAATTTACGGTAAGTAAACAAAATTCCCTTCATTACAAAGTTGCTTATTTTCACGTGTACTATTGAGTTATGTAATAAATATTAAAACCGTTACACTTTAAGGATAAGTGCGTACGTTGTAGATTTGGTGCTCAGTTCTCATTGACTTTACAGGCATGCCAATAGACATGCAGATTTGGGCCATAATCTGCACCAAATCTGCATAAAAAAACACCGCCTATCACTAAACATAGGGCCTGTTTTTGGACAAAGCCTTAGTATAGCGCAAAGCATTACAGAAGTAATATATTGGTCACATTGAATAAGTTTATCTCTTTTTAGGCAGATTATTTTACCAGCGTGGCGACAATTGTCTACCTACGGAAAGAGAACTGCCTGTATCAGGCATGCCCTTCTCAAGACTGCAATAAAAAGGTGATTGACCAGCACAATGGACTTTACCGCTGTGAGAAGTGTGACAAAGAGTTTCCCAACTTTAAATACCGCCTCATCCTTTCGGTGAGTATTGAACTAAAATAGTAGTAACGTTTTACAAGAGAAACAAAGCTGATGATGCCTTATTGTGACTGTTCAGGAAAGCTTTTATATTTCAACGTTTTATTGGTTTTAACATATAAAAAACGAGAAAAGATTATAACTCGAGTACATCATATTGATATTGGTTATACAACAGAAAAAGAGGAGATTATGTAAGCACTGATTATGACATCCGTCAAAGAGACTGATAATTAAAGGGATTCTGTCAGGTGCAATATGCACCCAGAACCAATATGGGTGCATATTAGTAATTCCTGCATATACACTAACATAGATAAAGAGATCTTTAGAAAAAGTATTTCTAAAGATCTTTTATCTTATGCTAATGAGCGCTGGGACTAGTCCCGAGGGCGTTTCTCCCCTTAGCTAGTCGGGCTGCATAGTATGCTAAAACAACCCTGTGGGCGTACTAACATGCTAATGAATGTGCAGTGACGCTGCACATACTTCACTGTTCATGGCGGCCGTTGGAGGATGCATGTGCACTGGGCATGATTCGGAGTCCTCAGCACTTCCGGTCATGTGCACTGTACCTCACTGAAACTGAGAAGCTTACACCTGGTATCAGTTTAGTGCACATGATCTGAAGCCTCAGGTACTCCGGATCATGGGCACTGCGCATCCATCCTCCGCTGGCCGCCATGAACAGTGAGGTATGTGCGGCGTCGCTGTGTATTCTTAGCATGTCAGTACGCCCACAGGGGTATGCTAGCGTGCTATGTGGGCCGACTAGCTAAGGGAAGAAGCACCCTTGGGACTAGTCCCCGCACTCATTAGCATAAGATAACATCTTTAGAAATACTTTTCTAAAGATCTCTTTATCTATGCTAGTGTATACAGGGACGGTTAGGCAGGGATGAGCAATATGCACCCAGAACTGCTCGGTTAAGAAGGATTCCCAGTGGAACCACTTTGAAGCTGTAGAGGAAACTTCATCTCGAGACTGAGCCAACACCCTCTCCATCTAGTAAATTACATCTACTTCCCCGATCCATTCCTCCAGTGTTGGAGGATCCGGTGATTTTCAATCACGAGGGATAATCGTTTTGGTAGTAGGTGTCTGAGCAGGGACTTTTTCATAAGCTTTTTTAGGCATAGGGAACATGTATAACAGGACAGCCTCTGGTTGTCTATGTACCGCAATCCCCGAGACCTCCTGGGTGATTCTCAGGACACCATCCCAGAAGGCTGTCAAACCCATGAACGACCACCACAAGTATGACATGGTACCTCCCTGTGCCCCGCATCGCCAGCACACATCGGGTAACTCCCAGGAAAGCTTTTCTTTGGTTACTTAAAATATAAAGAAAGCAAAGTGTTAAGACAAGGGAAATATCAGCAGTGACCCTTATTTTACACTTTCTTTGTGGCTCTATTGGGAGACCCAGACAATTGGGTGTATAGGCTATGCCTCCGGAGGCCGCACAAAGTATTACACTAAAAAGTGTTAAGCCCCTCCCCTTCTGCCTATACACCCCCCGTGCTCCCACGGGCTCCTCAGTTTTTTGCTTTGTGCGAAGGAGGTCAGACACGCACGCACAGCTCCACAGATTGGTCAGCAGCAGCTGCTGACCATGTCTTATGGAAGAAAAGTGGGCCCATATAGGGCCCCCAGCATGCTCCCTTCTCACCCCACTCTTGTCGGCGGTGTTGTTAAGGTTGAGGTATCCATTGCGGGTACGGAGGCTGGAGCCCACATGCTGTTTTCCTTCCCCATCCCCCTCAGGGCTCTGGTGGAAGTGGGATCCTATCGGTCTCCAGGCACAGGAGACCGTGCTTCATCCACAACTCCTGTGGAGCCTGCTGGATAGGAGCCGGGTATCGTTCAGGGACATGGCCCTGCTACTTGGAGGTACTCTGTGTCCCCGTGGGGACCGCGCACAGCAACACTCCAGCTTTGCTGGGTGTGCTAGTGCACCGGGGACCGCGGCGCTGACCGGGTTAATATGTGCCATTACACACTCAGCGTTCCTGAGTGTGTTTATGTATAGGAACTGCCGCACTGACCGCCGCTGCCATGGAAACACTGCGGCGCGGCTGGGATTTGTAGTGCGCCGGGGACTTCCACGCCGGCCGCGCTTTTACGGCGGCCGCGTTTATTACTAGAGTCCCCGACTTTTTGCGGCCTAGTTTCCTTTCCTCCCGCCCACAGCCCTGACAGGCAGACAAGGGCGGGACGCTGCACAGAACGAGCAGCACTGAGGGCTGGAGCATGCTTTGCATACTCCACTCCCCTCACTGTGCACAGTGCAGGCACCAGTTCCCGCTCTTTCTGGGTCACGCCCACGGCTCTCTCCTCTCCTCAGGACGCATTCCTGTCAGCTCCTCGGACGCTGCAGAGGGGGACAAAATCTGGGAGACCCAGGCAGGGACTCTGGTGACCGCACAACCGCTTTAAGCGGGTGGTAAGCAGCACCTGTGGTGCTAGCCCCATTGTGCAGTAGTGTAACATTATATGTTTATTTTACACCGTATAGTGCACAGTTGATTTCTGGCTATATACCCTATTGTGTTGCGCAGAGAAGATAATAGCATGGCACCCACGAAAGGCAGGGGTGCCAAAACACAGGCTTATTATGTTGCCTGCGCCGCATGTACGACCCCGCTACCGGCAGGTTCCACTGACCCTCATTGTAGGCACTGTTCGGCCCCTGTGGCACTTACTCAGCCAGAGCCTCTGCTAGGGGGGGCCCAGGGGGAGCCACCTGCTAACACTGTTCAGGTGACAGGGACGGAGTTTGCAAAACTCTCTGAGACTATGGCTAAGATACTGGAAGCCTTGCAGTCCAGACCGGTATCTCAGCACAGGGACTCTGTTGATTCTTTTTTCCCTGGCCCACCTCAGCTGGACCAACAATGTCCTCCCGGGGTATCTCATGGATCCCAAGCTGAGGGTTCTGACACAGACCCCAGCCCCAGACCGACTAAGCGAGCTTGCTTAGATTTTCCCTCGACATCATCATATTGTTCAGGGTCTCAGCGAGGGGGATCGCTGGTTGATGACGCGGAAGTAGCTGATCAGGATTCTGATCCTGAGGCCGCTCTCAATCTTGATACTCCGGACGGGGACGCCATAGTGAACGACCTTATTGCGTCCATCAATCGTATGTTGGATATTTCTCCCTCAGCTCCTCTGGCGGTGGAGTCGGCTTCCCAGCAGGAGAAATTCCGTTTCAGGTTTCCCAAGCGTACACCGAGTATGTTTCTGGACCACTCTGATTTCAGAGAGGCAGTCCAGAATCACCATGCTTGTCCAGATAAGCGTTTTTCTAAGCGCCTTAAGGATGCACGTTATCCCTTTCCCCCTGACGTGGTCAAGGGGTGGACTCAGTGTCCCAAAGTGGATCCTCCAATCTCCAGACTGGCAGCTAGATCCATACTTGCAGTGGAAGATGGGGCTTCACTCAAAGATGCCACTGACAGGCAGATGGAGCTCTGGTTGAAATCCAACTATGAAGCTATCGCCGCGTCTTTTGCTCCAGCATTCGCAGCCGTATGGGCGCTACAAGCTATCTCAGCAGGTCAAGCGCAAATTGACGCAGCCACACGCACGTCCGCGCCACAGGTGGCGTCTATAACCACTCAGACGTCGGCATTTGCGTCTTACGCTATTAATGCTATCCTGGACTCTGCGAGCCGTACGGCGGTTGCAGCCGCCAATTCGGTGGTACTCCGCAGGGCCTTGTGGCTACGGGAATGGAAGGCAGATTCTGTTTCCAAAAAGCGCTTAACCAGTTTGCCAATTTCTGGCGAACGATTGTTTGGCGAGCGTTTGGATGAAATCATCAAACAATCCAAGGGAAAGGATACATCCTTACCCCAACCCAAACCGAACATACCCCAACAGAGGAAGGGGCAGTCGAGGTTTCGGTCCTTTCGGGGCGCGGGCAGGTCCCAATTCTCCTCGTCCAAAAGGCCTCAGAAAGATCAAAGGAACTCTGATGCATGGCGGTCTAAGTCACGTCCTAAACAGACCACCGGAGGTGCCGCTACCAAAGCGGCTTCCTCATGACTTTCGGCATCCTCACTCCGCATCCTCGGTCGGTGGCAGGCTCTCCCGCTTTTGCGACACCTGGCTGCCACGGGTAAAAGACCGTTGGGTGAGAGACATTCTGTCTCACGGTTACAAGATAGAGTTCACCTCTCGTCCCCCGACTCGATTCTTCAGGTCATCCCCACCTCCCGAGCGAGCCGAGGCTCTTCTGCAGCCGCTGGGCATTCTGAAGGCAGAAGGAGTGGTGGTCCCTGTTCCTCTTCAGCAACAGGGCCACGGTTTTTACTCCAACTTGTTTGTGGTCCCAAAGAAGGACGGGTCTTTCCGACCTGTCCTGGACCTGAAACTTCTCAACAAACACGTAAAGACCAGGCGGTTCCGGATGGAATCCCTCCGCTCCGTCATCGCCTCAATGTCCCAAGGAGATTTCCTTGCATCGATCGATATCAAAGATGCTTATCTCCACGTACCGATTGCTCCAGAGCACCAGCGCTTCTTGCGCTTCGCCATAGGGAACGAACACCTGCAGTTCGTGGCACTGCCGTTCGGCCTGGCAACAGCCCCACGGGTTTTCACCAAGGTTATGGCTACTGTAGTAGCGGTCCTCCACTCTCAGGGTCACTCGGTGATCCCGTACTTGGACGATCTGTTGATCAAGGCACCCTCTCTAGAGGCATGCCAACACAGCCTCGACGCTACCCTGGAGACTCTCCAGAGTTTCGGGTGGATCATCAATTTTCCAAAGTCAAATCTGACACCGGCCCAATCGCTGACATACCTTGGCATGGAGTTTCATACCCTCTCAGCGATAGTGAAGCTTCCGCTGATCAAGCAGCGGTCACTACAGACAGGGGTACAATCTCTCCTTCAAGGTCGGTCACACACCTTGAGGCGCCTCATGCACTTCCTGGGGAAGATGGTGGCAGCAATGGAGGCAGTTCCTTTCGCGCAGTTTCACCTGCGTCCTCTTCAATGGGACATCCTACGCAAATGGGACAGGAAGCCGACGTCCCTCGACAGGAACGTCTCCCTCTCGCAGGCGACCAAAGCTTCCCTTCGGTGGTGGCTTCTTCCCACTTCATTATCGAAAGGGAAATCCTTCCTACCCCCATCCTGGGAGGTGGTCACGACGGACGCGAGTCTGTCAGGGTGGGGAGCGGTTTTTCTCCACCACAGGGCTCAGGGTACGTGGACGCAGCAAGAGTCCTCGCTTCAGATCAATGTTCTGGAAATACGGGCAGTGTATCTTGCCCTGAAAGCGTTCCAGCAGTGGCTGGAAGGCAAGCAGATCATAATTCAGTCAGACAATTCCACAGCGGTGGCATACATCAACCACCAAGGCGGCACACGCAGTCGGCAAGCCTTCCAGGAAGTCCGGCGGATTCTGCTGTGGGTGGAAGCCACAGCCTCCACCATCTCCGCAGTTCACATTCCAGGCGTGGAAAACTGGGAAGCAGATTATCTCAGTCGCCAGGGCATGGATGCAGGGGAATGGTCCCTTCACCCGGACGTATTTCAGGAGATCTGTTGCCGCTGGGGGGTGCCGGACGTCGACCTCATGGCGTCACGGCACAACAACAAGGTACCGGCGTTCATGGCACGGTCTCAAGATCCCAGAGCTCTGGCGGCAGACGCCTTAGTTCAGGATTGGTCGCAGTTTCAGCTCCCTTATGTGTTTCCTCCGCTGGCTCTGTTGCCCAGAGTGTTACGCAAGATCAGGGCCGACTGCCGCCGCGTCATCCTCGTCGCTCCAGACTGGCCGAGGCGGTCGTGGTACCCGGATCTGTGGCATCTCACGGTCGGCCAACCGTGGGCACTACCAGACCGACCAGACTTGCTATCTCAAGGGCCGTTTTTCCATCTGAATTCTGCGGCCCTCAACCTGACTGTGTGGCCATTGAGTCCTGGATCCTAGCGTCTTCAGGATTATCTCAAGATGTCATTGCCACTATGAGACAGGCTAGGAAACCAACGTTCGCCAAGATCTACCACAGGACGTGGAAAATTTTCCTGTCATGGTGCTCTGCTCAGGGTATTTCTCCCTGGCCTTTTGCCTTGCCCACTTTTCTGTCCTTCCTTCAATCTGGACTGGAAAAGGGTTTGTCGCTCGGCTCCCTTAAGGGACAAGTCTCTGCGCTCTCTGTGTTTTTCCAGAAGCGCCTAGCCAGACTTCCACAGGTACGCACGTTCCTGCAGGGGGTTTGTCACATCGTCCCTCCTTACAAGCGGCCGTTAGAACCCTGGGATCTGAACAGGGTGCTGATGGTTCTTCAGAAACCACCATTCGAGCCAATGAGGGATATTTCTCTCTCACGCCTTTCGCAGAAAGTGGTTTTTCTAGTAGCAGTCACTTCACTTCGCAGAGTGTCTGAGCTAGCTGCACTGTCACGCAAAGCTCCCTTCCTGGTGTTTCACCAGGACAAGGTGGTTCTGCGTCCGGTTCCGGAATTTCTCCCTAAGGTGGTATCCCCCTTTCATCTCAATCAGGATATCTCCTTACCTTCTTTTTATCCTCATCCAGTTCACCAATGTGAAAAGGATTTGCACTTGTTAGATCTGGTGAGAGCACTCAGACTCTACATTTCTCGTACGGCGCCCCTGCGCCGCTCGGATGCACTCTTTGTCCTTGTCGCTGGCCAGCGTAAAGGGTCACAGGCTTCCAAATCAACCCTGGCTCGGTGGATCAAGGAGCCAATTATCGAAGCTTACCGTTCGGCTGGGCTTCCGGTTCCCTCAGGGCTGAAGGCCCATTCTACCAGAGCCGTGGGCGCATCCTGGGCTTTGAGGCACCAGGCTACGGCTCAGCAGGTGTGTCAGGCGGCTACCTGGTCGAGCCTGCACACTTTCACGAAGCACTATCAGGTGCATACCTATGCTTCGGCGGATGCCAGCCTAGGTAGACGAGTCCTTCAGGCGGCGGTTGCCCACCTGTAGGAAGAGGCCGTTTTACGGCTCTCTTACGAGGTATTATTTTACCCACCCAGGGACTGCTTTTGGACGTCCCAATTGTCTGGGTCTCCCAATAGAGCGACAAAGAAGAAGGGAATTTTGTTTACTTACCGTAAATTCCTTTTCTTCTAGCTCTAATTGGGAGACCCAGCACCCGCCCCTGTTTTTTTGTGTACACATGTTGTTCATGTTGAATGGTTTCAGTTCTCCGATATTCCTTCGGATTGAAGTTACTTTAAACCAGTTTATAATTTTTTTTTTCCTCCTTCTTGCTTTTGCACCAAAACTGAGGAGCCCGTGGGAGCACGGGGGGTGTATAGGCAGAAGGGGAGGGGCTTAACACTTTTTAGTGTAATACTTTGTGCGGCCTCCGGAGGCATAGCCTATACACCCAATTGTCTGGGTCTCCCAATTAGAGCTAGAAGAAAAGGAATTTACGGTAAGTAAACAAAATTCCCTTCTTTACCTTGAAATTGTCATGATCCAAACTTTTCTGACTGATGCAGCAAAGTGTCATTACTTTAAACAGAAACTGCATGGTTTCTGTAGACCGTTTGCATTTCCAAGAGAATTTGTCAGTAGGATGAGCCCTCCTCAACACTCTGTGAGCATGCAGGTCACAAAAAGTGAAATAAAGTAACTCCTTGATATCTGCAATTCAATGTTTTAGTTCGGAGAAATCATGTTTTCTTCGGCGCTCCATTGGGAGACCCAGACGATTGGGTGTATAGCACTGCCTCCGGAGGCCACACAAAGCAATTACACTAAAAAGTGTAAGGCCCCTCCCCTTCTGGCTATACACCCCCAGTGGGATCACTGGCTCACCAGTTTTCTGCTTTGTGCGAAGGAGGTCAGACATCCACGCATAGCTCCACTGTTTAGTCAGCAGTAGCTGCTGACTATATCGGATGGAAGAAAAGAGGGCCCATATGGGGCCCCCAGCATGCTCCCTTCTTACCCCACTTGTGGTTTGTAAGGTTGAGGTACCCATTGCGGGTACGGAGGCTGGAGCCCACATGCTGTTTTCCTTCCCCATCCCCCTGAGGGGCTCTGAGGAAGTGGGATCTTACCGGCCACCAAGCCCTGAGGCCGGGCTCCATCCACAGACCCATAGAACCTGCTGGATGTGGAGCGGGAGTGCCGTTCAGGGACAAGGCCCTGCAACTTTCAGGTACTCTGTGTCCCCGTATGGCAGGTCACGCACACCCCAGGCTTGCTGGGTGTGCTAGTGCGCCGGGGACTGTAGCGCTGTGCGCTGGGCTTATAGTCCCCGCAGATTACTGGGGGACTTTATGTGTGTGGATCGCCGCGCCGACCGCCCCTGGAGCGGCGGCGCAGCTGCGACTTGTAGTGCGCCGGGGACGCGCCGACCGCGCTTTTACGGCGGCGGCGCTTCTAACTTTAGTCCCCGGTTTTCTGCGGCCTAGCTCCGCTTCGTTGACGCCCCCCACCCTGTCAATCAGGGTAGGGGAGAGACGTTGTTCAATCGGCAGCGCCGAGGGCTGGAGCACGATTTACATGCTCCAGCCCTCTCACTGAGCACAGTAGGACACAGGCTTCGCGCTTTTTCTCTGTGCACGCCCTAGGCCCGCCCCCAGGCTTGCAGCTCCCCAGGACGCCGGCAGCCATTATACACATGCAGTCTGGCTGGAGAACGGACGCAGGCTCTGAGGGACCCAGGCTAGGGGTTTCTGGCGACCACACACCCGCGCTAAGCGGGCGGTAAGCAGCACATACGTGCGGCCCCACTAGTGCCACAGTGTTATATTTGTGTACTGCACTGTAAGGTCGCTTCTTGGCTGTACACCCTATATTGCTTTGAGGAGACAACAGCATGTCATCCGCAAAACGCAAGGGTGCCAAGGCACGGGCTGTATACACTGCTTGTACAGCATGTGGGGCTAATCTACCAGCAGGCTCCAACGACTCTCATTGTGTGCAATGTTCAGTCCCATTGGCACTTCGTCAGCCAGAGCCTATTGTGGTGGTAGCCCAGGCAGAGACGCCTGTGAACCCTACCCCGGTGACGGGGACAGAATTTGCAGTCTTTGCTGATAAAATGTCTGTGACTATGACAAAAATCCTGGAGACCTTGCAGTCCAGGCCAGTTGCTCAGACCATGGACACCGCTGTGTCTATGTTCCCCGGCCCCCCTCAGCTGGAATTAATCCGTAATTCAAGGGGGTCCCAGGCATCACAGGCTGAGGGCTCTGACTCCGACGACAGTCCCAGTCCGCCTAAGCGAGCTCGCTGGGAGAGACCCTCCACGTCATCACGCGGATCAGGGTCTCAGCGAGAAGGGTCTCTATATGATGGCTCAGAGGTGGGTGATCAGGAGTCTTGTCCTGACGCCGCACTCAATTTGGATACGCCAGATGGTGACGCCATGGTAAATGACCTTATAGCGGCCATCAATAGGCTGTTGGATATTTCTCCCCCAGCCCCTTCTGCAGAGGAGGCAGCTGCACAGCAGGAGAAATTCCATTTCCTGTATCCCAAGCGTAAATTGAGTACTTTTCTGGACCACTCTGACTTCAGAGAATCCATCCAGAAACACAATACTTATCCGGACAAGCGTTTTTTCTAAACGCCTTAAGGATACACGTTATCCTTTTCCCCCTGACGTGGTCAAACGCTGGACCCAGTGTCCAAAAGTGGACCCTCCAATATCCAGGCTTGCAGCTAGATCCATAGTTGCAGTGGCGGATGGGGCTTCACTTAAAGATGCCAATGACAGACAGATGGACCTTTGGTTGAAATCTGTCTATGAAGCTATCGGCGCGTCGTTTGCTCCAGCATTCGCGGCCGTGTGGGCGCTCCAAGCTATTTCAGCTGGTCTGGCACAGGTGGACTCTCTCATACGTCCAGCAGTGCCGCAAGTGGCGTCCCTAACTACGCAAATGTCTGCGTTTGCGACCTACGCTATCAATGCGGTACTGGACTCTACGAGCCGTACCTCAATGGCATCCGCCAACTCTGTAGTTTTGCGCAGAGCCTTGTGGTTAAAGGAATGGAAAGCAGATTCTGCTTCTAAAAAATGTTTAACCAGCTTGCCATTATCTGGAGACAGACTGTTTGGTGAGCAATTGGCGGAAATCATTAAACAGTCCAAAGGTAAGGACTCCTCCTTACCCCAGCCCAGATCAAGCAAACCTCCACAGAGGAAGTGGCAGTCAAAGTTTCGGTCCTTTCGAGGCTCGGGCAAGCCCCAATTCTCCTCGTCCAAAGGGACTCAGAAAGAGCAAAGGAGCTCTGATTCCTGGCGGGCTCACTCACGCCCCAAGAAAGCAACCGGAGGTACCGCTTCCAAGGCGGCTGCCTCATGACTTTCGGCCGCCTCCCTCCGCATCCTCGGTCGGTGGCAGGCTCTCCCGCTTTTGCGACATTTGGCTGCCACAGGTCAAAGACCGGTGGGTAACAGACATTTTGTCTCACGGGTACAGGATAGAGTTCAGTTCTCGTCCTCCGCCTCGGTTCTTCAGAACTTCCCCACATCCCGACCGAGCAGATGCCCTTCTGCAGGCGGTGAATTCTCTAAGAGCAGAAGGAGTGGTGGTCCCTGTTCCTCTTCAGGAACGAGGTCAAGGTTTTTACTCCAATCTCTTTGTGGTGCCAAAAAAGGACGGCTCATTCCGTCCTGTTCTGGACCTAAAACTGCTCAACAAGCATGTGAACGCCAGGCGGTTCCGGATGGAATCCCTCCGCTCAGTCATTGCCTCAATGTCTCAAGGAGATTTCCTAGCATCAATAGACATCAAGGATGCTTATCTCCACGTGCCGATTGCTACAGAGCACCAACGCTTTCTACGCTTCGTGATAGGAGACGACCATCTTCAGTTCGTAGCTCTGCCATTTGGTCTGGCGACAGCCCCACGGGTGTTCACCAAGATCATGGCGGCAGCGGTAGCAGTCTTGCACTCTCAGGGACACTCTGTGATCCCTTACTTGGACGATCTACTGGTCAAGGCACCCTCTCAAGAGGCATGCCAACTCAGCTTGACTGTTGCACTGGAGACTCTCCAGACGTTCGGGTGGATCATCAACTTCTCAAAGTCAAATCTGTCACCGACCCAATCACTAACGTATCTTGGCATGGAGTTCCATACTCTCTCAGCGATAGTGAAGCTTCCGCTGGACAAGCAGCGGTCTCTACAGACTGGGGTGCAGGCTCTCCTTCAAAGTCAGTCGCACTCCTTAAGACGCCTCATGCACTTCCTCGGGAAGATGGTGGCGGCAATGGAGGCGGTTCCGTTTGCGCAGTTTCATCTGCGCCCACTTCAATGGGACATTCTCCGCCAATGGGACGGGAAGTCAAAATCCCTGGACAGGAAAGTCTCCCTTTCCCAGACGGCCAAGGACTCTCTGCAGTGGTGGCTTCTTCCCACCTCATTATCACAGGGAAGATCCTTCCTACCACCGTCTTGGGCGGTGGTCACGACAGACGCGAGTCTGTCAGGGTGGGGAGCGGTTTTTCTCCACCACAGGGCTCAGGGTACGTGGACTCAGCAGGAGTCCACCCTTCAGATCAATGTTCTGGAAATCAGAGCAGTGTATCTTGCCCTACTAGCCTTCCAGCGGTGGCTGGAAGGAAGGCAGATCCGAATTCAGTCGGACAACTCCACAGCGGTGGCATACATCAACCACCAAGGGGGGACACGCAGTCGGCAAGCCTTCCAGGAAGTCCGGCGGATTCTGATGTGGGTGGAAGCCACGGCCTCCACCATATCCGCAGTTCACATCCCCGGCGTAGAAAACTGGGAAGCAGACTTCCTCAGTCGCCAGGGCATGGACGCAGGGGAATGGTCCCTTCACCCAGACGTGTTTCAGGAAATCTGTCGCCGATGGGGAAGGCCGGACGTCGACCTCATGGCGTCCCGGCACAACAACAAGGTCCCAACCTTCATGGCACGGTCTCGCGATCAAAGAGCGCTGGCAGCAGACGCCCTGGTGCAAGATTGGTCGCAGTTCCGGCTCCCTTATGTGTTTCCACCTCTGGCACTCTTGCCCAGAGTGCTACGCAAGATCAGATCCGATTGCAGCCGCGTCATACTCGTCGCCCCAGACTGGCCGAGGAGGGCGTGGTATCCGGATCTGTGGCAGCTCACGGTCGGCCAACCGTGGGCACTACCAGACCGACCAGACTTACTGTCCCAAGGGCCGTTTTTCCATCGGAATTTTGCGGCCCTGAACCTGACTGTGTGGCCATTGA
The DNA here is from genome assembly GCF_048569485.1 of Anomaloglossus baeobatrachus. Taxonomy (NCBI): domain Eukaryota; kingdom Metazoa; phylum Chordata; class Amphibia; order Anura; family Aromobatidae; genus Anomaloglossus; species Anomaloglossus baeobatrachus. The sequence goes on from NC_134354.1 coordinate 128,649,814, forward strand.
GTCCTGGATCCTAGCGTCTTCAGGATTATCCCAAGGGGTCGTTGCCACCATGAGACAGGCTAGGAAGCCCACGTCCGCTAAGATCTACCACAGAACGTGGAGGATATTCTTATCCTGGTGCTCTGCTCAGGGAGTGTCTCCCTGGCCATTTGCATTGCCTACCTTTCTTTCTTTCCTGCAATCTGGGTTAGAAAAAGGTTTGTCGCTCGGCTCCCTTAAAGGTCAGGTCTCGGCGCTATCCGTCTTTTTTCAGAGGCGTTTGGCACGCCTTCCTAAGGTGCGCACGTTCCTACAGGGGGTTTGCCATATCGTACCCCCGTACAAGCGGCCGTTAGATCCATGGGATCTGAACAGGGTACTAGTTGCCCTCCAGAAGCCGCCCTTCGAGCCTCTGAGGGAGGTTTCACTTTCTAGACTATCACAGAAAGTGGCTTTTCTGGTAGCGATCACATCTCTTCGGAGAGTGTCTGAGCTGGCAGCGCTATCATCCAAGGCTCCCTTCCTGTTCTTCCACCAGGACAAGGTAGTGCTGCGCCCCATTCAGGAGTTTCTCCCGAAGGTGGTATCCTCTTTTCATCTTAATCAGGATATCTCTTTGCCTTCGTTTTGTCCTCATGCAGTTCATCGGTATGAGAAGGATTTACATTTCTTGGATCTGGTGAGAGCACTCAGAATCTACATTTCCCGCACGGCGCCCTTGCGCCGTTCGGATGCACTCTTTGTCCTTGTCGCTGGTAAGCGCAAAGGGTCGCAGGCTTCTAAGGCCACCCTGGCTCGATGGATCAAAGAACCAATTCTTGAAGCCTACCGTTCTGCTGGGCTTCCGGTTCCATCAGGGCTGAAGGCCCATTCTACCAGAGCCGTGGGTGCGTCCTGGGCATTGCGACACCAGGCTACGGCTCAACAGGTGTGCCAGGCAGCTACCTGGTCGAGTCTGCACACTTTCACCAAACATTATCAGGTGCATACCTATGCTTCGGCGGACGCCAGCCTAGGTAGAAGAGTCCTGCAGGCGGCAGTTGCCTCCCTATAGGGGAGGGCTGTCTTGCAGCTCTAACATGAGGTATTCTTTACCCACCCAGGGACAGCTTTTGGACGTCCCAATCGTCTGGGTCTCCCAATGGAGCGCCGAAGAAGAAGGGAATTTTGTTACTTACCGTAAATTCCTTTTCTTCTAGCTCCTATTGGGAGACCCAGCACCCGCCCTGTTGTCCTTCGGGATTTTTGGTTGTTTTTCGGGTACACATGTTGTTCATGTTGAACGGTTTTCAGTTCTCCGACGTTACTTCGGAGTGAATTTGTTTAAACCAGTTATTGGCTTTCCTCCTTCTTGCTTTTGCACTAAAACTGGTGAGCCAGTGATCCCACTGGGGGTGTATAGCCAGAAGGGGAGGGGCCTTACACTTTTTAGTGTAATTGCTTTGTGTGGCCTCCGGAGGCAGTGCTATACACCCAATCGTCTGGGTCTCCCAATAGGAGCTAGAAGAAAAGGAATTTACGGTAAGTAACAAAATTCCCTTCTTTTTATATGTTAATAAACTGTTAAGCTCTATGAAGCAGGCACAGATCTCCCTGATAATCTGCCTCTATAGCTTACTTTAAATGAAAGTGGATGATTCCAATGTGAGACATGTAATGACTGACAGTTATAATCACACTCAGCAGAACTGATCTTTGTCTCCTTACAAACACATCTGCAGCTCTCCTCTCACAGTGCTGTCAGTTCTTCTGCAGAGCTGTCTGTTTGCAGCTAACATTACTTCAGCTTCCATCTCACTGGCAGTGAGCTTTGAGGAGCAATGCAGCAGCACTTTACTTCAATACAAACACATCTAAAGTTTTAGTTCCCCTCTCAGTGAGCTACCTGCTAGACTGTATTGGCTCCTTCCAGGTATGAGTCATGTCTGTCACATGATAGGGGTGTGTTAGAAATGCAGCCCATACAGTGTAACATTTATATAGGCCTGGCAGGCAGACATGGGCGGGAATAAATAGTAAAACCCAACCCAGATATTTGCTATTCTGCAGCTCCTGCCAATCAAAAAGCTGTACATTTCTGTAATTTGCATGTAGTTCAAAAACTATACATGCAATCTCACAACTAAAAGTATGTGTAGAATCAGTATGATAGCGCCAGCATAGCACTGGCTTTAGTTTATATAGGAAAATTTTAACTAGTTAAATCCCACTGTCAGTCTCTTTCAGCGAGATTTAACATGAGCCTGTAGGGGGTTTGTCATTCCCTGCTCCCGTGACGTGATCGTGGGGTGCTGACAGGTTGTTATAACCGCTGGGGGTCAGCTCGTGATTCCTTGTGTCAGTCATTACAATTCTCCTGTGAACGCTGGCTGCGGGTTGTTCATAGGAAATAGTGATTTCTGCTATACAGAGCAGTGCATCAGCACTGTTGTGTATAGCACAAGCGACTGGATGTTTGCAGCTTCAAGTCCCTTAAGAGGACTAGTAAAAAAACAGTAAAAAATAAAGTTCAAATCACAAACTCCTGACTCTTTTTTTTCACCACTTGAATAAAAAAAAAGTCCATGTACAGGGTCTGCCGTGTTTCCGGTAGGTGTCGTATTTTTGGTGCTCTCATTATGTAGTAAAAATGACCTGGCTACATGATTCTCCAAATCAGTGTAATTACTGGCATATCAAACTCACCTGAAACTGCACATCCCCGAGGTGCCTTAGATGGAGGCGTCTGAGAGCTCTGCTCCTGTTAGGTGGATAACCGGCAGCCATAACCCGGGATAGGAGGGCGGGGAGGGATTGAGTTATGGCCTTCTATGCAACTAACTAGGAGCGTGGCAATAGCAGACAGGCACCACCATATGGCTGCAATCTTAACATGCTCCCTCCTGATTGGACCATGGCCCATATCCTGGCGCTATTCCACCAATATTCAGCGGTTTAATATACTTGAGAAAATAAAACTAGCGTTTCAAGTTCATTTGTTTTTTATTGCACTTTATTTTCAGCACTTGAAAATCACCAACAAAAACATGTTCTAAGTTCTATTGAAATGTATGTCAGAAAAGTGACATTATCAGAGCATAAAAGGGAATCTAACAGATGAGTCTCCTGGAACCATGCGCACCGGGGATCGGATCAGCTGGCATTTTTTTGTGTGTGTGGAGCATTTGCAATTTCACCATAGACTAAAGCCTGGCGGTTTGTGTCTTTGATCTAAAGAAAATCCGTTAAAACGATGCAAAATGCTGTTTGTGACTCCAGCCTAATGCTGCTTTATGGCAGCTGCTGAAAATATTCTGCCCCTGTGTTGTTTTTAATCATCCGTACCCTTCTTTCACCTACTCCTCTTTATCTAGTACAAATATGGCATCCAGAATTACTCGGTAGAATATCCTTACACGTTCGTCTTGGCTGTATCTTCTTGTGTGAGTCTGACAGAAGACTTGTAAATTGTCAGGTGCACCAAAATGCGTTTAGTGATCCCTCGGCAGCGGCGCTAATGTGTGGCACGCTTGTGTAGCCTCCACAACTGCTTTGAGACTCGCTGACGAACACAAATTTCATTCTCATTCCTGGGCAAAGTAACCGCCGAACGATCTTGTTTAAATACGGCTCACTCGCTCTGTCATTGATCCAAAATCCAAGATATAAAGCTCAAATCTCCTGCCAAGTTTCCCCTCCGAGAAGCCTTTGTACTTGTGTAAAGACCACAGAGCTGAATCTGCACTGTATTAGTACAGATGTCCATGCTGGGCGTCTTTGTGGGGCTCAATTACCAAACAGCTTGTTCTAGACACAAATACTCATTTCTACGTTATTTATTGCAGTTTCTTTGTTTTTGGGTTTTTCTTCCCTCTATAACTGTTAGCTGGACACCATTACTTACGTAAAGGATCTCGTCAATCCCTCCGTCATCTTTGGGTGAGCCGACCGTCCTAAAGATAAATTACCGGTAAATGTTTATAGAGGGATGCACCGGCCGGCGCTCATTGCTGTAGGCCTATATTTAGTGTATTTAGCACACTCGGGAGCCATGCCCTCACCGCCTGCATTAGTGGTGTCTGCTTCAAAGACGCAGCCTATATCTCCTCGAGTCTGTGAGAGGAATTCATATACCGGAGTGCAAAGAATAATTCCAGCTCCTGCAAAAGGCTGCCAGATCTCCACACGCTGCCTCACCACTTTCACACAAGTGCTCGTTGGCCCTGACCCGGTGGGGAGAGCTCGGTTTCTTTCTTCTCTCGGGCTCATTATATTCATCAGCCCTCGGCAGCTGTGGCGACTTACAATCAAGCTGTTTAATGCCGGTCGAAATCCCTAATGATCTGAAATGGCAGTAAAATGTTGTGGAACGTACAAGTAACAGGCTGTTGGTGAATTGAACACTCGTCTTAATGCGGTTTCTATGAGACGTAGCTTGTCTTTGCACAGCATTAAGGCTTCTGACTCGAGCACCCTGTTCCCATAACCTCTTGTCATCGACCACCAGCCTTAGATCCGCAGCTCTCACAATAGACGCTGATGTCAGAAGCTAGATATAAAAATACATCATACAGCTTTCTGCTTTCCATTGCAGATGGGGGGGAAGGATGCTCAGAATTTCAGAAAATCCAGTTTCCTCTTCCGCTAGATAATGTTGTCTGTTGTGTTTATCCTGTTCGATTGTCTTTCCAGTCAATGGTGGTTATGTCAAACGGCACATTACATATCTGATGTCTACACCCAAGTCATGGCTCTAGCGATGGTTTACCCATCTTCGCATATACATTGTTATATGAAGTGTAAAGATATCCAATAAAAGACACTATGCAACAAAATCGGCACCTCCCAATAACAGTGATCACAATAAGGAAAGATATGAACTTAGAAAGGCACTGAGCAAAAGAAAATGTGCCCAATGGGGTATAAGAAATACCAGATTCAGCCTTACATAGAAACGTACACTACTCCTGCAATACAATAAGTCACCGCAGATGATCAATAAGAGATGAAAATGGATACAAACACACAACTCCTATAGGAAATTCCAATTCGCTGGGAGGAGAAAAAAGGCACTTGAGAGAAAAGACTGTGTCTGGTAAGGATGTAATGGGGTCAAAATCCGGCTATAGGATGAAATGAAAAGATGCCTTTGGAGACGATAACACCATGCACATTCTTGTGGCAAAGTAGTATTTTACAAACGTAATTGAGGTTCCCGTGTGTGTATATAATTATTTATAACGTTCTCAGTGAAGAACGGTTGGGGTTAAGTTTATCCCCGCAAAAAAGCAGACCTACCCCCTCACCATCCCATTTCCCAGGAGAATCATACTTACCAGACAGCAGATGTCTGTGTCTACATCAGGTTCCCATACGATCTTTGGCGGGCACTACCAGCAGGTATGCTCCATGCAGTCCTACCCTGCATCTGGTCGACACTTGCATCAGACTGTGTGTACACACACACACACACTTACACATCGGATCGCATACACACACTCGCCACATCCAGCAATACGTATTACTTCCGGCCAGGAGGGGAAGATGGGACACAGTGCAGTGGAGCGCATGGAGGACTCAGCGATGGAACGCATTGATGCATTCCACTGCACTGCGTCTCCCGATTCTCAGCCAGCCAGACGCAATTGGTATCACTGGTTGTGGAGAGTGGGTGCACGATCTGATGTGTGTGGGCGCGCCATCTCGTGTGTGGGCGCGCCATCTGATGTGTGTTCCGCTGCAGGTCCTTCCGTTCGACGTTTGAGTATGAATGCGGGGTCTTCTGTCCTCTTCTCTCTTTTGGGGGTGTCTGCTTTCTATAATGAAGTGTCCTGCAGTGTTATTTAACTCGTTTGGCTGCATGGACACTTCATTATTGATCAGTGACTAGGACTTATTTTCATGGTAGGGCTTATTGTTGGAGGCAGGCTTATTTTTGGAAAGACACGGTATATCTTCCTTTCCGTGCCTCTTACTATACATTTTGCAGTTCCTTGTATTGTTCTAGTGCCCGCTGAACCATTATTTTCCCATTCTATGAAATGTAACTGGTGAGCTGTTTGTAGCCACTTGATATTTATAGTTGCCCTTTCTTTCTCTTGTATATTGAATGAATGCCTTATGATTTACCTGATGTGATTTATTTTAGGCAAATATTGCTGATTTTGGAGAGAATCAATGGATTACATGTTTTCAGGAGTCAGCGGAAGCAATTCTTGGCCAAAATGCTGCTTATCTTGGAGAACTCAAGGAAAAGGTATGATGCTTTTGATTGACAAGTAGTTTGCAGGGCTCTAAATGGTAGTAACTCTAACAAAAATACAACAAAACCCTTAACACCTGACTACCACTTGGGAGAGAATGGCAGCTTATTGCATTCAATAATGGTACACAGTAAGGCTATGTGCCCACGGGGAAAGTGACCTGTGAATATATCCGCAGAACATTCCGCAGGAGCTCCCAGAAATCCGCAGCACAACTTTGTCTGTTTTAATGCTGCGGTTGTATTGCTGAATGTCCTGCGGCTATGCTGCGGGCATTCTGCATTGAGGATACAGTACCATGGCTTCGGCACTGCATCCTCAATGCAGAACAAGTGCTGGAGTGATTGGGGAGTTCATACTTACCTCCATCACGCAGCACTTCACTTTCCAGCCATTTCTATCTGCACATTGCCGGAGGTGGGCGGGCCTGAACTAGCTCCGGCTGTCACATGACCGAAGCTTGTGCAGGCCCCGCCCACCCCCTGCTCCTGGCTCCACTGCGCTCCTCTGCACCGGAGGAAGTGACTCCAGTGTCTTCTATCAAGGCAGGTAAGTATGGGATCTTGCGGAAAAATCCGCAAGAATAATTCACATGCTGCAGATTTTTCCGCAGGGAAATCCGCATTATTTCTGCTGGAAAAAAACGCAGCATGGGCACAGCAGTGCCAAAATTCCATAGAAATGGCTGGGGACTCGCTGTACTGCGGATTTTTTAAAAAATCCGCGTCAAATTCCGCAAATTTTCCGCAGCGTGGGCACATAGCCTAAGGATTCACACTCTAGTGGCGGCTGCAGCAAGTCAGATTGGATTGTGTGTTTACGTACATACTTCAGTCAGCTTCAAGTGCATGGTAATGTGAAAGTAAAGCAAAACCCAAAGGGAAGGATCATTATCAACTCATTTACCCATAAAGGGAGCCTGACATCTGATTTATCCAGACCACGACCTGCATGAATGGGAGCGTGGCTGTATGATTGCAGCCAGGCATATTTTTCTCTGAAACGCTTTTGTCAATTCAGTAAACCTATTGTTTGAAGAGCCCAGAGATTTTTCCAGGAACTGCTTGGGTGAGACCGGTCACCCACGTGGAGTGGAGCAAAGCCATCTGGGGGAAGTGCTTGACTAATCTTGCCTGTCTATGGTCCCCGGTTATATCTTCAATATGTTTTCTCTGAAACGCTGGGATGTTCCTGAGAAAGATACGGTATACCTTGTTGCAATCTTGTCTCCAGGCTCTGATTTGTGGTTTGCACAATGTGAATCAGCTGGATAAGTTCCTATGAAAGGCTAATGCACAATAAAAAAAAATTGTGTGTGGAATTAAGCAGTTCAGCAACTTTCTAAATAGTCTTCATTTAAATTAAACAAAAAATCACCATTTTGCTGCTACAGAGTGTCTAAGGCTGCTTTCACACTACGTTTTTTTAACATGCGTCATGAACGTTTTTTTGCTGTAAAAGCGGATCCTGCTTTTACAGCAAAAAAACGCATGTGTTATTTTGCAGGATCCTGTCACTTTAAGTTTATGGGCGGGCACTGGAGTCATGTGATCGGGAGTGAGGGGAACTGAACATGATATACTGGGAGCCGGCTTCGAACAGCTGCAGAGGCTCGTAACCAAGGTAAACATCGGGTAACTTGCTTGGATACCCGATATTTACGTTGGTTACGAGCATCCGCAGGTGCTAGGAGCCGGGCTCCCTGCACACGTAAACATCGGGTAACTAAGAGAAGCGCTTTCCTTGGATACCCGATATTTATCTTGGTTACGACTGTCCGCAGCTCCCAGGAGAGGGTGGGAGAGAGGCGAGGGTGGGAGAGAGGCGAGGGTGGGAGAGAGGCGAGGGTGGGAGAGAGGCGAGGGTGGGAGAGAGGCGAGGGTGGGAGAGAGGCGAGGGTGGGAGAGAGGCGAGGGTGGGAGAGAGGCGAGGGTGGGAGAGAGGCGAGGGTGGGAGAGAGGCGAGGGTGGGAGAGAGGCGAGGGTGGGAGAGAGGCGAGGGTGGGAGAGAGGTGAGGGTGGGAGAGAGTCAGAGGGGGTGGGGGAGAGGCGAGGGTGGGAGAGAGTCAGAGGGGGTGGGGGAGAGAGACAGAGGGGGAGGGGGAGAGAGACAGAGGGGGAGGGGGAGAGAGACAGAGGGGGAGGGGGAGAGACTGATCACCCGAGGCTGGTTTCTGTGCATGCTCAGTAGAGCAAGCAGGATCCTGTCTATCAGCATGCCAGCGTTCACATGCTGTTTAGTCAGGATCCAGTGACATGCAGTATTTGGACGCAGCTCAAAAACGCTACAAGTAGCGTTTTTGAAAGATGTTAAAAAACTGCAAGTCGCTGAATCCTCACTATAATGGACGCAAATGCAGGTGAACGCATGTTGACGCGAGTCCATTGCAAATGCATTGAAATGAAAATGCATTTGCACTGGATCCGTTTTTGCGTTAAAAAAAACGTTCATGACGGATGTTAAAAAAAAGTAGTGTGAAAGCAGCCTAAGTCCTTTAGCTCAGCGTTACTCAGTGTGACTTTTCTGCTCTCCCCCTTCATTTTCTATGATATAGTTGGTAGTGAGAGGGGGTTGTACACAGATGGTTAACAGTGTTGAGAGAGGAGAAAGCAGTCTCGGGGAAGGCAGAGAAAACTGAGCTCACATCCAGCCTGTATTACTGAGAGAGACCTATAAATCTGGAGCTTGGATGAGGCTGCAAACTGCAAATCAGAAGTCTGAAATCTTCATTCTCATTCATTTTTAGACCAAAAGAAACCACTAAAATATCGAAAAATATATTTTTAGGTCATTTGAAAGGTGTTCATAGCCATTAAAGGGAATCTATCACCGAGTTTTTGCTACCTCATCTGAGAGCAGCATAATGTAGGAAACGAGACTGTTTACTGGGTGCAGCACTTCTTAAGCCGGGGCCACACGGGCACTAGTGCGATCCTCGCATGACACTCGGGTCACGCTGGCAGCACAGAGAGAGCCGAGTGTCATGCGAGTGTCACTTCGACTGCGGTCTGATCATTCGATCGGACCTCAACTGCGGGGGCGGGCCGGCGCTGCGGAGGGGAGGGAGGGATTTATCTCCCTCTCTCCTCTGTTGCCGGCAATTGCGATTCTCGCCCTGCACTCGCGGTACACCGGTATTCGAGTGTAGTGTGATCTCTCTCTCGCCCCTTAGACTTGAATGAGTCAGAGAGAAAGCGTCTCTCATTACAATCGTAGCACGCTGCGAGTGTTTTCTCGGTCCAATTGGGGCCAAGAAAATAATCACTCATAGGTGCTGGGACATAAGTTAATATTGGTCCGAGTGGAATGCGATGTTTTATCGCATTTCACTCGCTCTGATTTTCATGCCGTGTGTCTTGGGCCTTAGATGTAACAGAGCTCACAAAGATACCCCCACCTACACCACAGCTCTCAATGTATATTGTGTTTAGACAATGAGCTGCTAATCGGAGGAGGTCAGGCAGTGATAATCTGGATAATCTGGTGATAAACCTCTCATTGTGTGGAAACCGCACACAGACTAAAGCTGGGTTCACACTAAGCGACAGCGACAACGACGTCGCTGTTACGTCACCTTTTTCTGTGACGTAACAGCGACCTTGTAAGTCGCTGTTATGATCGCTGCTTATCTGTCAAACACAGCGACGCAGCAGCGATCATAACGTCGCTACATGTGCAGAGAGCAGGGAGCCGCGCTTAGCGCTGGCTCCTTGCTCTCCTAGGTACAGTACACATCGGGTCAATTAACCCGATGTGTACTGCAGCTACATGTCACAGTGCAGAGAGCAGGGAGCCGCGCACACTGCTTAGCGCTGGCTCCTTGCTCTCCTTGCTACAGTATACATCGGGTTAATTACACGATGTGTACTGCAGCTACATGTGCAGAGAGCAGGAGCCGCCACTGGCAGCCAGGGCGGAGCCTGGTAACGAAGGTAAATATCGGGTAACCAGGGAAAGGTCTTCCCTTGGTTACCCGATGTTTACGCTGGTTACAGCTTACCGCAGCTGCCAGACGCCGGCTCCTGCTCCCTGCTCGCTTAATTTCGTCGCTCTCTCGCTGTCACACACAGCGATGTGTGTGTCACAGCGGGAGAGTGACGACCAAAAAATGAAGCTGGACATTCAGCAACGAGCGGCGACCTCACAGCAGGGGCCAGGTCGTTGCTGGATGTCACACACAGCGACGGGACGTCGCTGCAACGTCACAGAAAATGGTGACGTAGCAGCAACGTCGTTGTCGCTGTGTGTGACACCAGCTTAATAAGTGACACATCCCTAAATTCAGTGTTTTAACCTCTACATCATGCTATCTTCAAATTACATAGCAAAAACCTGCTGACAGATTCCCTTTAAGGTAACTGTTCTAAGTTCTAAGTTGGGGGTATACATAGTTAGAATCTCCCAAAAGTATACTTCCGTTACTTAATTTTTGTTGCTTATAGCACAAATAACACATGCCTCAGCGATTTACAGACCTGATGACGTGCTGTCCTCAGCTTACGTCTCTGCTGCTGTGGTTTCATGCGTGACGTTTGCTAGTATGGTCCAGAGCACAGCCTAGGTATGATGGCGGCTGACTGCGTGCCATGTATCATCCATGTTTGTGGGATGGGGCAGAACAAATTGTGGCTTTTACTCATCTTTTTTTGGCCATTTCTGAGGTTTTGTCAATATAGCTGAATGCAGACTGATTCCTTTCTCTCCGGAGGGTAAAAGTGCTCACTGCTGCTTTTCATTTAAAAGTAGTCTGTGGGTGTCCGCACTTCTTGTGAGCACATGCTTTGTTGAATACCTTCCTTCTGGGAAGAGAGAAAAGGACTTTTACTCCCCCTGATGATTGCTGAGCTATTTTGACAAGTTTAAAGGTGCAATTAGTTCCTGGACAGAGGGAGCCGCTCCTGACAGCTCCTCTCCGTTCCCTCTAAACACCGCCGTGTTCTTGTTGCAGAATGAGCAGGCGTACGAGGAGGTATTTCAGAATGCCAACTTCCAATCTTACACCTTCAGAATTCGGGTCAAGTTGGAGACGTACAATGTAAGTACATGATGATGATTTTATTTTTATTATATGTAATGTAACGTTTTCTAAGTTTTAGCTGGGCCTCATTAGTTTGATTGTTAATGGATACAAAATAACTTGCTTATATGGTTATTGAAAATGAGCACAGCGCTTTTGCTAAGTGCAGAGGTTTGGACATCCATCACTGACATTTGGGAATGTCTATAATCTGTCTTCACGTCTGAAGTAAGTATAGCCATATTTTTGTGGTGGATCATAAGGAGAATGTGACCTATCTCTTCAGTAGCTCCGGCAGTGACTGCGCTGTACGAGCATTGTTTTTGCTCAGATTTCATAATCACTTGCTGAAGAATCGGGCAGCATTTTATGTATCTGACCACATAGATATAGAGCTGTTTACAGCCGGTAGCGTTAAGGGCGCTTTACACGCTACAATATATCTTACGATGTGTCGGCGGGGTCACGTCGTAAGTGACGCACATCCGGCATCGTAAGGTACATTGTAGCGTGTGACAGCTACGTGCGATTGCGATTGAACGGTAAAACGTTCATCGCATGCACGTCGTTCAATTCCTAAAAATTGAACGTCAGGTTGTTTTATCGTACCCGGGGTAGCACACATCGGGTTGTTCATCGTACCCGGGGTAGCACACATCACAGTGTGTGACATCCCGGGAACGATGAACAGATCTTACCTGCGTCCCGTGGCTCCCGCCAGCAATGCGGAAGGAAGGAGGTGGGCAGGATGTTTACGTCCGCTCATCTCCGCCCCTCCGCGTCTATTGGCCGGCTGCCGCATGACGTCGATGTGACGCCGAACGTCCCTCCCACTCCAGGAAGTGGATGTTCTCCGCCCACATCGCGGTCGTATGGACAGGTAAGTACGTGTGACGGGGGTTACTCGTTTGTGCGACACGTTCAACAAGTTGAACGTGCCGCACATACGATGGGGGCGGGTACGATCGCATACGATATCGTATCCTGGATCGTATGGTGTAAAGCAGGTTTTAATCTTATTATCTCGGAAGCATCGATGGTATGAGGGCCCACGTGACAGATTTTAGGGTTAAACTGCATTTACACTGAAAGTTCTTCATATACGAGCATTTTTTTATGATTGATTGTTTCATGATCTTTCATTGTCATCAGGCTGCCCAACCCCTGATGTATCGTTAGTAAAATTTTCCTGATGGTCAGTACTGTCTGCTTCTGCACTGTAGAAAAAACCTTGGAGGCACCATGCAGCCCAATACAGATGTGTGCCACAGGCAATAGCAATTACATTGGCCAAAATCAAATGTAATAAACCTAGTGTCCAGAAGGCAGAACTTTAGAATTGAGAATTTGGTGGAGTGTGGATCACTTAGGTCATGGCTGCCTTTATATACAGGGTAGGCCATAAGTATGGATACACCCTGATTAAATGGAAGTGGTTGCTGATATCACCTTACTGTTTGTGGCATATTAGTACATGGTAGGGTACAAACATTTGAGGCCGGATGACGCCCATGGCGGCCATCTGCAAAGCAGCCATTTTGAATTCAACTTTACTTTTTTCAATGGGAAGGGGGTCATGTGACACATCAAGCAGAGAATTGCACACAAAAAAACCAATGGTGTGCTCAATTTTAACGTAGCTTTATTCATTATCGAGTTATTGACATGTTTGTGACATGGAACAACGACAGTAACCCACTAAAGGATGTGCTCAAAGTGCTGCCAATTGTGTTGAATTGTCAACGCTATTCTCTTCTCCCACTCTTGACACACTGGGAACAATACCGCAGAAGAAATGCTACCACTGGCCTCCTGTATCCGTTGTTTCAGGTGCCCCACATCCTGGATCTGCGGTATTGCTCTGTGTGTCAAGAGTGGGAGAAGAGAATCTCGTTGACTATTCAACACAATGGGCAGCACTTTGAGCACATCCTTTAGTCGGTTACTGTTATTCCATATCACACACGTGTCAATAGCTCGATAATGAATAAAGCTATGCTAAAAATGAAAAACCATTGTTTTTCTTGTGCAATTCTGTTTGTGTCACATGACCCCCTTCCCATTGAAAAAAGTAAAGTTTGAATTCAAAATGGCGGCTTTGCAGATGGCCGCCATGGGCGTCACCCGACCTCAAATGTTTGGCCCCTACCATGTACTAATATGCCCCAAACGGTAAGGTGATATCAGCAACCACTTCATCAGGGTGTATTCATACTTATGGCCCACCCTGTAGTGTCATGTCATGTTCTGGTGTAGGTGTATCAGCCCGGCAGGATTTGGAGTGGACCATGGAAATCTACCTCATAGGTTCCATTGAACAGTGTCGCTTATCAGGACGAGTTACCTTATAAAGCTAGTGTTATGGCTGCTTAGGTTTTAGAACACTAATAAAAATCATACTTGTTTCGTAGTATTTCGTAGTGCTACATCAAATGTTGGAGCAACAGGCAAAATAGCCTGGAAGGCAATGAGGGTGTTCTGCTGTACCTTGAGTATTTCATCCCATCCAAATGCACTCCTAGGCTTATTTGTATGTAGCTTCCAGTCTTTATTTTATCGAGTTACCGCAAAGTAAACTTCATAAAATCGTCAGTTATTTTTAGGATTAAAGTCCCTCAAGTTAATGACAAATATAACATGTTACCATTGTTTTGTTCTTAACAATCTCTAACACGAAGCATGTGTCAATACTGACTCACCACACACACACACTCCTCAGCATTAAAACCGCAATGCCAATAACAGTCATGGAATTATGAAAATTACACAATTATTGAAAAAGTGAAAATTAAATTTCCAAACATCTCAAAGTAATGAGTATGTGCACCACCACAGAATGACAAGGCATTTAAGCTTAATATGTATCAGTCAGGTTATTAATGAAAACTGTTCTTCCATGCTGAATGCACTTGGGCAAATAATCAAAATTCACTGCTGGCAGCTACTTTTGCAATTGCCAAACAATGGACTTGATTGGAGACAAGTCTGGAGACTCTGCAGGCCATGGTAGCACATTTACAATAGCACATGGCGGCCTAGCTTTTTTATGTTATAAAGACTGCACCTGGGGAATTTCATGTTCCCGCGCGAAGGCCTCTTCATGGCGTTGCCTATATGATCTCCAAACAAACCTTTGGCTATTCTTGTGTCCAAGACAAAAGGATGGCATCTCACCAAAGAGGAAAGACCTCAATTCCAGCCTCCATTGCCTTCTATGAAATACTGAGATCTGTGGCGTGAGGTCAATTTAATGGATACCTGGAACTGGACATCTGGCTTGTAGCCCAGTGTTGGTTTGACACCTTAGTATTGGTATGTGACGACTAATTTTACTTGCAGATATAGAAATGGTAACTACTTGTCATTCTTTGAGTCTGACCAAGTGGGCAATGCTATGGAGAGGCCTTCATAAAGGAATGCTACACTAGTCCTCCAATGGATTTTGGTGATTGAATTATTTTGGATTTTTTTTTTTTTCTTAACAACAATTTCCTTATTTCTTTGGCTTTGCTTTTTATTATACATTGATTTGTTGGTGGAACCAGGAGTGTCCCAAGAGCAGTTTTTCAACCTGACAACAGGCTGCATGTTTCTCGTGCTACTATGAGCAACCTCCATGGCATAAAGGTTCTACCATGGTCTTCAGCGTCTCTGGACTTGTCTCCCATTGTACACATCTGGCACATCATTAGCCCTGAGAACATTCTTCAGACAACCATTAACCCCTTTATGATCTTAGATTTACCAGTACATCCAGGATCATGTGCCTCTCATTAATGCGTGGCGAGCCCGCATGTTTTCCCGCACATATTGGCTGATCTGATCAGCTGACATGCAGCTAACAAGCACTGGGGGATTGGCGATACATCCGTGCCTGTTAACCAGTTAAATCCCACTATCAATCTCTGGGTGACAGCTGGGGGTCAGTTGATGACTCCTGTCACTGTCATGATGTAGTTCTTATGAACGTCCACTGAACGCCGGCATTCACAGGAGATCAGCTTTTCTGTTGTACATTGTAGTACTGAAGCAGAAGTAAATAGAGTATATCAGCTTCATGTCCCTGTAAGTGTGACTAGTAAAAACAATTAAAGGGAACCAATCACCAGGATTTTCGTACATAAGCTAAAGCCAGTGCTATACTGGCACTATCGGGCTGATTCTATACATACCTGTAGTGGTCAGCTCGGATGTTTAGGTTTTGAAATCCAAAAAAGTTTTATAAAATTAGCTCCTTGTTGAGTGGCAGTTGCAATGGAGTAGATAATATATTCATAGTTATCCCCTCCCTCTGTTAGAATTAGCATAAGGATTATACAAATGATTCACTTTGCTCCAGGACCTGTGTGAGGTCGTACCCATGTGACCAGAAGGGGCGGGGCCTCAGCCAACAAAGCTGGATACCAGGTCACATGGGTATGACATCATACAGGTCCTGCAACAGACAGTGAATCGTTTGTATAATTCTTATGCTAATTCTAACAGGGGGAGGGGATAACTATGATCTGCTCCAGTGCAGCTGTCACTCAACAAGCAGATTATTTTATAAACTTTACTTTTTTGGATTTCAAAACCTATGTATCCGAGCTGACCACTACAGGTATGTATAGAATCAGCCTGATAGTGCCAGTACAGCACTGGCTTTAGCTTATATACGAAAATCCTGTTGATTAATTCCCTTTAAATGTGTGTTAAAAAAAAAAAAAACCATATGGTTAAAAACAAGTTCAAATCGCCCCCCCCTTTTGCCCCATGGACAATGAAACAAAAAAATAAGTCATATTTGGTGTCACCGCATTCAGAAATGCCCAATCTATCAAAATATTAAATTCATCTGCTCTGTAAAGGATGTAAGTCCAGAATTATGTTTTTGTTGGTCACCGCAACATTGCAATAAGAGGCGATTAAGGAATTGCATTTTTTTTTCCCCAATTTAACCGCACTTGGAAATTGTGCCTTATTTTCCAGTACACTATATGGTGAAATTAATGGTTTAATTCAAAAGTACAACTCGTCCCACACAAAAAACAAAACCCTCGTATGGGTGTATTGGCTGAGAAATAAAAAAGTTATGGCTCTTGGAAGAAAAAGAGGGAAAAAAGGAAAACCACAGAGGGGTGAAGGGGTTGATAACCTTATTATTAAGTGCGAGGATTTCTGTGTGTGGCGCTCATACTAGATATTGAATAAATAAGGCTGTTTTGACAATTGTTACCTTTTTCTCATTTGCATATTATCATGTCTTTTGGCACTTTGATGTTCAGAATTTTCATGTAGCCGATCCAATATTACTGCTCCATCAAAGTTTAAGGATCGGTTGTAGACGACTTGTCCCGTGCAATAAAATGGTTAAGTCATTCCATACTAGTGAATTCTAGGAAAGGCAACCTAGCATTCGCTCTGTTCCAGCTTCACGTTCCCAGTACATGTGTGGGCTGAGTGTAATGTTCCAGCTTTCTGCAAGTTACAAATGTGTGTGTCAATTTTACCCAGTTGTTTTTATCTCAGCAGCTTCCAAGATTTATTTTAATTGCTTTAATCAGAAGTACCGCCTACTCCTAGTTTTAGATAGAAAACTGCTGTGATGGCGTTATGTGAACTTCCACTCTTGGCATGTCTACATAGCAATGACTACATTTTGGCTTTCCACTCTCGTTCTTGAATATAAGCAGATCTTACTTGATTAGCGAGAATCAATCATCGGGATATACGAGGTAACATATGAGCGCATTTTAGGGAGAGGGTTACAGCTTGAACACTTAACAACTCAAAGGAGACAAACTGGGATCTACACTTATTCTAGACATGTCTGTCGATTGTGGGTGTAATCCAGACCATATTACTACTGTTTGAATCCATATGACAACTTCAGTGCTCCCAGGAACCTGTCATTAGATAACGGAGTATTTCTCTGTAGCTTCCTTGGTGGACACAGGAACTGTGGGTTAGTCTGCTGCCACCTGGAGGCTAACACTAGTAATACATTTTAACTAAAAAATAAAAGTTGACCCTCCCCAGGAGACTATTCCTCGCCTGCTAGCACCAGACCACAGTTTAGCTTAGTGTAAGTTGGAGGCAGACTTCGTCTTTCTTTTTTTTTTTTTTTTTCTTTTCTTCTTTTTTTTTTCTTCCTTTTTTCTTCCTTCTTCTTCTTCTTCTTTTTTTTCTTCTTTCTTTTTTTTTCTTCTCTTTTTTTCTTCTTTCTCCTTTCCTCCCCACATAGCGACAGAGTACAACCTGTACTGTTCAGCCTATATCCTCTCTCGTTGGAATGGTAGCACTGTGTACCTTAATGCGCTCTGTGATTGGTACCTTGGTTGTTTTGGTCTTTTTGCCTCCTTACCACCCACCCACAGTAGTGCGATGTCTTTTCATGAAGCACATTTTCTTGTGCCTTTTGAGGGTCTACCAAGAAGCCTGCCTCCTCCACTAGCGTTTTTCCTGGTAGTTGAAAGGTCTTTGCTGTTCCACATTCCAGTGGAATCTTGATCTTTTCCTATTAGGGGAAGATTCTCCTCACCCATCTTGGTCTGAAGATGTTGAATGCCTGCT
Source organism: Anomaloglossus baeobatrachus (assembly GCF_048569485.1). Classification (NCBI taxonomy): domain Eukaryota; kingdom Metazoa; phylum Chordata; class Amphibia; order Anura; family Aromobatidae; genus Anomaloglossus; species Anomaloglossus baeobatrachus. The sequence goes on from NC_134354.1 coordinate 128,667,604, forward strand.
AAGCTCAAGACTTTTCTGATTGAGTCCAGAATTCCCATTCGTTGTTGCAGATCCACCCCAAGCACCACCCGTAACATCCTGACGTACCTTTCCCAATGTTCTCCTCTTCTACACAGTTTTTGGGTGATTTAGTTTTCAGTCAGTCCTCTTGCATGAGAAGTTTGGAATGCTTTTGGCCTTTCAGATTAGATTTGCCTGACTAGACTAGGTTTAGGCAACAAGGCCGTCAGGCATCACTTTTTTACCATTTAATTTTTCAGTGCTGAGAATGTATGGGCAGTGCTCCTATGGCAAGATCTTTTTCATTTTTGCATGCCTATCTTGAGGTTAGGACTTGCCAGTCTGGGCTGGGCAAATTCAAGGTTACCATATTTAGGCCCCTGGAACCAGAGAACTCGATCAGGTTCTGGTTGCCTTTTTTGCTAATCATAGAGATATCTCCAGTTTGCGTTTCTCATGGGTTTTTTTTTTCTCCCTTCTTTCGCGATTTCTTCCATTAGGCGAGGCACCAAAAGAGGTTCACAGCTGTGCCTCTCTCCCCGGACAGATTAGTCTGGCATTTGCATCCCTCCTTTCACCTTAGCAGGATTCTCCGCCTTTCACTTAAACAAGGGAATTTCTCGCCTTTCTTTAGACGCTTTGCCTCTCCTCCCTAAAAGGCTACCGCACAATGTGATGAAGCCATCACCGTGCCCCTCTATTTGTTTCTCACTGCTTCGAGCCTTGTGGGTATGCTTCGGCAGAGGTCAGATTCTCTCTTGGGCTACCCTTTTTTCTCTGTTTTGATGTGCCAATGTGGAGGGTCAGACTAAGCTAGGACGGCCCTGCAAGGTTGAAAACTCCTGGGTTTTGTGCTTCCTGGTGTCTTATTCTATAGGGCTGCGACTTAGTTTCTGTCCACATGTGTGTGGAGCTCTTGCATTTTGGTTCTGGTAATGCAAGTCTTTGCAGAAGGGCAAGTAGAAGACTACAAGCAGCAGTAGCCTGGGAGATTGCTTTTCTTCCTTTTGCACTACTGGTATTCGTTTTCGCACCCTGGGGACTGTTTTACTACATCCCATGGTTCCTGTTTTCCCCAATAAAGCAACCTAAAAAAATGAAGATTTACTTACTCTATCTGATAGTTTTCATTGGAGGGATCCAGCACACACCCATGGTTGCTTGGTTGGGTGTGCATTTAATTTGTTTTGGGGTTTTTTCTCGGGTGTTGCTTTTCTTTCATTCCTTCATTCTTTAGTTCTTTTGGCTTCTGACTCCTACATTCTCGTTAAAGGGAACCAATCACCAGGTTTTCCCGTTGTGAGCTTCATTCACCATCAGTGAGCCCTTGTATACAGCATTCTAGAATACTGTGTATGAGTACTCCGGCCGATCTGTATAACATAATGAACGCCTTATAACACCTGTCTTATGGGTGTCTCTTCACTTGGTCTGGTGCCTCCTCGATCTTGTGCAATCGCTGCCTCCTGCCCAGCCCCACATCCTATGTCATCCACAAAGAGGCCTTCGTTGGTCTTCTGCACATGCGCACTTTGATCTAGAATGCAACAGATGAGAAAGCAGCTCCTGGAGTCAGGGCGACTACGATAACTTTCCACTGCGCTCGAACTGCTCTCTTAGGCTGCTTTCACACATCCGGTTGGTGCAGAGCCGGCCAGTCCGGCTCTAAAACCTATGCAACGGATGCGGCGAAAAAGCCGCATCCTTTGCATAAGTTTTTTAAATGCGGCCTGTCCGGTTTTTGCCGCTTGCGGCATGCTACTAAGCATGCGCAGTGGCAAAAACCGAATGCGGCGGCCGGATGTGTTTTTTTGCGGCATCGCGCCACATCCGGCATCCATAGGCATGCATTGAAAAATGCGCCGCATCGGCTGGATGCGGCGCGATTCGTGGTTTTTTTTTGCTGCACAAAAAAACGTGCCAGGCAACGTTCCATCCGGCCGCCGCATCGGCTAAATCTGCCGCATGCGACAAAAAACGGACGGAACGCAAGCCCATGCGGCACTAATTAAAGTCTATGCAGGAAAAACGCAACCGGCAGCAAAACAAAAACTGTTGCGTTTTTCCTGGAAAGTGCCGGATTGTGCCACACAAGAAAAACCGGAGGTGTGAAAGCAGCCTTAGTGGGAATCCGTTGCATTCTGAGGAAGGTCCAGAAAGGGGACCGCAACGTCATATTTCATTGCAACTTGATTGCCATATTAAGCTTGCTTTCATTCATTGCTGCATTCTGAGGGCGAAGTTTTTCTCTTATTTATGCACTGGACCCCCTACCCTGGCACCAATTCTTTCATGGTGTGACATATATTTCCTTGCATCTCGGTCTTTATTCTTTTTATTTTCTTAAGAGGCATAAGGCCGATTTATGTATGAAAAGATGGTCTCACATTCATTGTCACATTTTGCTGTTGAAGTAAAGGTTTAATGGCCTTAGGAAACCTTGAGCATTGCTTTCAGTTAACCCGTGGCCTATTATTTTAGGTTTCTGTGCAGTAATTTGTATTCTTCATTGGGTTGCATTACATAACGAGGCATGTGACTCACAAAACACTGTAATATAATAAAGGGGGCTGAGATATACATCAATTATACCTCGTCACACTGTGCTGGTACGACTCCTAGGTGCTGGCACAAAAGGCCTTATTTTATAACGTGCCTGCTAGTTATGTAGCTCCCACTGCTCGCTTGTTAAGTCTTTGGAAAACAAAGTGGCTCTCAACCGCACATTAAATGTGAAGAATTGAGGCTTTTACTTGTTTTTGTGTGATATGTAATTTTTTGTAGATCCAGATTCTTTTGCCTTTCTGAGCTTTGTTGAGCTGAATATTGAATATTTTTGGTATGAATATAATGTTAAGAGCAAACTGGGAGCTGAGGAGCAAGTAGCGTAGAGTTATAACCTATTGAGCTTTTAGCTAGTTAAAGATGCAAGTTCAGATTGCCACTGATCTACGGTACGCTGAAAATATGCACCCCCTGCTGCCATAACGCCAGCCGTGTGTTTTCGTCCTCATTTTGCCTTATCTGGTAGCACAACTATACTCCACCTGCTCCATTAAAGAGAACCTGATGAGAGATTCATGCTGACCCAACTACATGCAGCGTCAAGCAGACGCTGGCTTCATTAATTCGGATGATTTACTCTGAAACTCTGCTGTGTTTTGGAGAAAATATATCTTTATAAGCTGAACATAACTATTGTCACCACTAGGATGATGATTAGTCGAAAGGGCAGGTCCTTGTCGGCTTCTTTCTGCCTTGTTCCCCTATCCTATACTCATGGGTCTCACGATGTGCGTCCCTTCCAATTCCAACCACTTGACCCATATTGTTTTCATGTTTTTGAAGACCCTTCCTGTTCACATAGAAATTTGCAGATTGTTCTATATATTATCAATAATTCTTAAGATAAAACAAAGGGGAAAATCTAAGAAATTCAAAGTGCTCATTTAAAAAAATGGAGAACTTTAGACCAAAATGGAACCAATTTTTAGGCAGATTTTAGAACCTACATCTGACAAGTCATGAGTAGTGGAGTATAGTAAATTATGGGCATGAAGTTGGATTAAAGAATCCTGGGCCCATATGGAGGTCTTTTGATCCCCTAAATTTTTCATCACAAAGAATATTAAGGTCCTCTACCCAATTTTACGTGATTTTTTTTTTTCTTTTTTTTTTCATTTTAATGGTTTAGCTTTAGTTTCCTGTTAATATTTTGGCTAGGGTCTTTACACTAAGTCCAGTGTGTCCAAAAACCGTTTTAAAGGGAAACTGTCAGGTGCAATATGCACCCAGAATCATGAGCAGTTCTGAGTGCATATTTCTAATCCCTGCCTAACTGTCTCTGTATACACGAACATAGATAAAGAAATCTTTAGAAAAAGTATTTCAAAAGAACTTTTACCTTATGCTAATGAGCGCAGGGACTAGTCCCAAGGTTGTTATATCCTCTGACTAGCCGCCCTCTTAGCATGTTAGCACGCCCACAGGGGCATACTAACATGCTATTCAATGCAGTGTTACCAGCGGTGATGCGCGTACCTGTGTTCGATGTGACCGCGCTTCTGAATGCCGGGCACTTCCGGTCATGTGCACTAGACCTCTCTGAAGCCGGATCGCGTACACCCGGCTTCATACTTCGCATGACTGGAAGTGCCGGGCATTCAGAAGCATGGTCACATCGTACACCGGTACGCGCGTCACCACTGGTAACACTGCATTGAATAGAATGTTAGTATGCCCCTGTGGGCGTGCTAACATGCTAAGAGGGCGGCTAGTCAGAGGATATAACGCCCTTGGGACTAGTCCCTGTGCTCATTAGCATAAGATAAAAGATCTTTAGAAATACTTTGTTTAAATGTCTCTTTATCTATGCTAGTGTATATAGGGACGGTAAGGCAGGGATTAGCAATATGCACCCAGAACTGCTCGTGGTTCCGTTTAAGGGGTTGGAAAATATTATGAATTGTCGGAGTATTTTTGCATAAATTTGCAAATCTGCCCCAAAATCTTTTACATGTCATTTAGTGTGCATTTTCGTAGCAAAATGCGTATTTAAAATTGATTGTTACATTTGCTGCAGCTGAAACTATGGAGTCAAAATACGCAACGTGTGAACCCACTGCTGCAGGGTCCCATTACTTGCCACTTGTCTGATAAACATCGAAAACCCTTTCAATCTTGTGTTTTTAATTAATTAATTAATTAATGGAATATGAAAATGTTTTGGTGCCCAAATAGAAGGGATCCTGGGGCTAAATGGGAATGGCTGCCAGTTGACCGCTGATTTAGTTGCATATTCAGAATGAATTCTATGCCCTTCAGTCTGCAAAGGCAATTTCTTTAATTAAGGCTACGTTCCCACGATGAGCTTTTGTGAGTGTTGATTTTGCAGATTTTCTGCATCTAATGTCTTTAGAGAATATCTACACAATAAACTCTGCGTACCTACAATAGAAATTGACATGCTGCGAATTCAAAACGCGCACCGTAGGTCAGTATACGCAGCATAAGAAAAGCCCAGTGGGCCGGAGATTTCTATAAATGCCATCTACTTGGCTGGAACTCTAAGGCCACGTTCACGCACTATTTGTAGTGAAAAGTATAATAAAAACACAGGCGCCACTTCTACATTTGTCACCCACTCCTGGTTTAGGCTACAAAAGCTGAGGTAAAAAACTCACCAAATACTCAACATGTGCACATTTTTGAGACCGTGAAAATACTCAGCGTTAAAAGACCAAAAGCTTAACGTGGGATCATAGCCTAAAGGGTGCTTTACACGCTGCGGCATTGCTAGCGATCTCTTTAGTGATGTAACATGCCAGATCGCACATACGATTTGCCGAGATCTCACATGAGACCAGCGCTACAAAAAACCGACCTATGTGCGATCTCTGCAAATCTTATCTGCGATCTGCGGTGTCACATCGCTAGCGATGTTGCAGCGTGTAAAGCACCCTTAAGGCTGCATGCCCATCATCAGGGTTCACAGCGTTTTGGATACAGTGTGTTTTTGCTACGTCCAATACTCTGTGTTGTACAGTGCAAGCACAGTGGATGGGATTTCTAGAAATCCCATGCCCACTGTGCTTGTTTTTCTCACAATGAAAACTGACCTGCGGTGCGGCTTCCCGAGCCACATGCATGCCAATTCTTTGTTGTGGAGACGCAAGGATTCTCCGCAGGGAGTATAGAAGAGAGAGACCGCAACTGCCCGGGCCTGGATCATGGGCACAGGCAGCTGTGGTCTCCTGCGGAGGAGACTCGCAGCTCCGTAGGTCTGGACCCGCATCGTTCAGGACGCAGCAGGTCCTGATCATGGGCACGTACCATTACATGGTTTTGTGTTTCAGAGCTGCCGCTGTTTCTTTATCTTTTTATTTTTCTTTTTAAGGATGAATCTCGTATCAAGGCTACAGCAATGGATGCAAAACCAGTTGATCACAAAGAATACTCCAGACGTCTTATTATGAATATCCGGAAACTGGCCTCTCAAGGAGTCTGATGCTGTATATGTAGTTATCCTCAGAAGACCAGTGCAAGACATCAGTATGATAATGGCGCCCGGGCTGAGCCTTCGAGCAGCTTCTCCATCTCTAAAGCCTGTTACTGTTCTGTAATTGATAATAAACCAAGCTTTCCGATCACAAAACATCTCCTGTAGACTCGCTGCCTCCCTTGTTAGTTCTCCCCCACCCTCCCATGCAGCAGGCCTCGGCCTGACCCGAGGTTGCAGAACACACACTTCTGAACACGTTACCACTGCAGATGAGGTAGAGGAGCACTTAGTATGTGACATTTTGTACATTAGCCTGCAACTTTTGTAAATATGTTTATCTAATTATTACTCTCATACTTACCTTCCTGAGCCTTCTCCTCTTATGCTAATTTACAAGAAAGCTTAATTACATTTAACCAGGACTTAATTAGCATCCAATGAAGTAATTGGCTGCTGCTGAGCAATCGGATGCCCACCCACATCCCCATTTAACACACTTAAAGGTTCCATAAGCTCGGAGCTGATCGGGGGGCTCCTATCCCTCTCGCGAAGACCGGGGGCTTATTGCCTTCGCAGTGCGCTCCGCTTGCTGTGGGGGAGATGTGCCATACAGTTTGCAAATGCTTGGAATGACAATATGGAGGAATTATTAATCAAAGACCTATCTTTTCTATCTGAAGACTTTCCTTCGGGGTTTAATAGACTGAGTCAGATGGTCCTGATATTAATCAAAATTGTCTCTTCTGAGAAGCTCTGATAAGCATTGACTCTCCGGCCCCTGGGGAAATCTGGCCAACTACAAAGCTTTGCTTTATTTTTCATTTAAATTAATATTGTGCTTTCTTACTCTTCTCCTTTTTTTGACAGTGTGTAATTGCAGAAGTTTGCGGTCTGTACATTCACAGTATTTCACTGTTTTGAGCTGCTTTGTGTGTTTTTATTTGTTTTTCCCTTTTTTTTTGTAATGGAATTAATCGGATCACTTAAGTCTGAGGAAAAATGTTCCTTTTTATTCCGAGACCCGAATAAAAAGTTTAGTTTTTGCATGTCTGTTTGCTTTTTTTATAAACCAATTTCATCACGAAAGCAATCAATTTTTCTCTTAAAAGGTGCTAGCAAAGTGAAGCAGGCAAATCTGACATTTCCCAGGCTTATTACCATTTGCGGCTGTAAGATAGGATTCTCAGCCGCCACTGTCTTAAAGAGCTGAGGCAGCACCTTTTTATGCTTTTATTGACATGTGCACAGCCCTCTGAAACCAAGCAGGATTTAAAATTTGCCTAGAAAACTGTAATTCCGCTAGTGGGATGCTTTCAATTGCTGTTCGCAGCCTGTGTGAGGGCTTCATTATATTCACGGCATGTCTCCAGCTACTGCAAAGCTACTCGGCCTTCCAGTCCTAATTCACGGGAACTTGGCATTCATTTCTGAGTTCTCTAAATCACATAGGCTATGCTCTAATATATACATTACTATAGACGACCTATGTCTAGTTAGTGGAGATCTTACAAAAATTAGCATATTGCACATCTTGTTAGGCCATTTTACACACCACAAATCTCTCGTGCTCAGTTTCCTACCAAAGTCCACAAAGAGGTTAAAGGGGTTTTTCGGTAACTGTAGACATCCCATAACCTCTTTTTTTAAGGATTATTACAGCTCATAATGACTATAAACAACCAAACACAGCGCTTAGTGCACAGACGGCTATCTCTGCCCTTGTCTGTGAATAAGAATATAATAATCACTTGTATAGCACCATTAATTATACAGCACTTTACATACATCAAAAGCACTGTCCCCATTGGGGCTCACAATTTAAGATCCTAAACCGGCGTGCCCGGAGGAAACCAACACAAACTCGTGGAGAACATATAAACTCCTTGCAAATGTTATGCTTAGTAGGATTTGAACCCAGGACCCCAGCGCTGCAAGACTGTAGTGCTAACCACTGAGCCACCGTGCCGCCCATGTGAAGTCATAGCTGTCAATCAGGGAAAATTGGGGCAGTGATTTAAGGAAAATAAAGTTGCTGGGAAGGTGTATTGAAATGCATGGCCACAGCAAGAGTGTATAGAGCTCCTGTGTTTGGTTTGGATGCTCATTTTGCACTAATAGATTCCCCGTCAATAGAGAATGACTGTTCAAACCAAGCACAGGTGCTCAGTGCACCTTCTCAACTGCTTTTTTTTTTTTTTCTTTTCCTTTCCCTTCCTTCTTTCTCTACCTACCTCCCCGCCTTTTTTGATTGACAGCTTTGGCTTTATAGAGCCAGTGAAGGCTGGATATGGATGGAGAATGAGCAGGTAGGAAGGTGCACTTACATGTTTGTTCATATCTAATACAAGCATTTGATGCACCCTTGGTGTAGACGGTCATTTTGTGCTTACAGTGTCTCTTTAACTGTATAAGTATATTTATCTGGACTTTGAAAGCAATATGGTGGTTCTGAAGTGTCTCTCACCATCTCCCATGCCCGTTTGGAGTTGTGTTCTGTGCTGTACGCACTACGTGTGATTTTTATTTGTGTGTGTGTATAGATGTACAGTATATCCCAAAAGTGAGTACACCCCTCACATTTTTGTAAGCATTTAATTATATATTTTCATGGGGCAACAGTGAGGATACGACTATACACACACACACACATATATATATATATATATATATATATATATATATATATATATATATATATATATATATATATATATATATATATATATATATATATATATATATATATATATACACATACACACACACACACACACACACACACACACACATACACACATATACACACACACACACACACATATACACACACACATACACACACACTAGAGAAGGTTTGGAGCTCTACAGTTCTCAATCGCAAAATATTTCTGCAGTATTGAGTGTTGATGACTTTTATGTACTATGCACCTCAGTATTCGGTGACCCCGCTCTGGGACAATTACTTCATGGTTAGAGTTGCTCTAGTTTGTAAATGCTTCAACTTCTTGATAAAGCCACACACCATCGATTGTAGAATATTTTATAGACCAGTTTCATGAATGATTTGTTGCAATGGTGGCATCCTATTTCCCTACCACATCCAATTTCAATGAGCTCTTATGTACCACACATTCTTTCACAAATGTTTGGAAATGGAGACTGCCTGAATTCATTGATAAAGATGTGTGTCCCAATGCATTTGTCCATGTAGTGCATCTTATTGTATTTACATGGGCTTCATGTATGTGTGGATGGGTTGCTAGGCTTAGAATACCCATATATAAATACCCTTTTATGGGAAATAAGTATTAATAAAAGGCAGTCCTTGTTCTGGACCGCCATCTATCAGCCACAGCCAAGAGTAGCAGCTAAGTCTTCATTTGGTTGGATATGGCACATTCATATATTACATGAACAACCATAAAAACAGTTATTCACACATTTTATTTGTATTTTATAAATAGACAGCATAAGGATTCACACAAATCAATAGGGCTATTCACATATTTCATTTTTCTATTCACGAACCTGCATGCCTGATCTGAGAAACTCATGTTTAACCTCTTCCAGAAATCTTTTTTGCAGGCCAATAATTGAGAACAATGGAAGCCATCGGGACCCATTTAGAAGCTGAATGCGAAGGTGCATGTGCCATTAATGTCGTCAACGCATTGATTGAAACAAAGTTATTTACCGTATTTTTTTGGATTATAAGACGCACTTTTCCTCCCAAAAATTTGGGAGGAAAATGAGGGTTGCGTCTTAAAATCAGAATCTAGCTTACCTGGGATGGCTGTCTGTTGGATGATTGGGTGACCGGGTGCCTGACTCTGTGTGTGCGTGCAGGCGGCTGTGCGGCAGGTGTCCCAGTGTGTCCGCGGTTCCAGTTTCAAATGATGGCGCCGGGAGTCAGTAAGTGCGCAGATGGAGCCCTTGGATGAGAGCTCCATCTGCATATACGCTGCTCCAGGCGCAATCATTTGACTGGGATGCTCACCAGCCTGCTCCACCACAGAGCCGCTGCTAGCACAGCCTCTGCCTCCTGTGACCCCACTTGACCACCACTGCTGCCTCCCTCCAGTAAGACAATACTGGAGTATAAGATGGACCCCCATTTTTATTTTTTTTTTTTACCTTTTTTAACTCTAAATTTGGGGTGCATCTTATAGTCCGGTGCGTCTTATAAAACGAAAAATACGGTACCCTCAATTTTGGAAAGGTGCCAACAAGTTTGTTCAGCCCATTTTGGTGGTTTTGTGTGAAATTATGCCCAATTTGCCTTTTTCTGTTTTTTTGGGGAGTTAGTCTAATACACAAAAAAAACAAAAAACTTGTGTATGACAAACCATGTGGAATTGCAATAATTTCTTGGGAGAAATACTTAATTTTCTGGAACAATTTGTATAGGCCCTTATTAGCTACTGTGTAATGGAGGTGTCTGACCGTACCAAGATATGCTCTGATCATGATACATCTCCTGGGCAGGGGAAGATGCAAAAAAGTATAGACTTTACAGCATGGGATTGCAGCTGATTCTTTTTGTGAGGTAAAACATTTCCCTGTTTTGTGTTTTTTTTTTAAAAAAAAAAGTTTTACATGAAAGAATAATTTGCAATCTCGTGCTGTAATGTTTGTATACTTTATTTCTTTTTCCCCGGCCCAGGAGCTGTGTTATGATCAGACCATGTCCCTATGCGGTGAGACACGGCCTTTACACAGAACATAGCAGGGGCACATTTATAAGATTATCTCAGCACAGGAACATTTTTTTTTTAACACATCCAATAAGGGAACTTCGTACGTTTTAATCCATAGATCTTGAAATAATGTGTTCAAAGGTAAACCCCTTTAATGCTTTTTCAGCGTGTTATGGAGCAGAGCCGCCTGAAAAACATAGTGTGCACGCACTTTTAGGTTGTAGGTTGACGAAGGGTCCAACATTTTTACAGATATTTGATTCACCTCTTAATAATGACCACATGTCAAATAAATTGAGATGTGGTCATTAATAAGAGGTGAATCAAATATCTGTAAAAATTTTGGACCCTTCGTCAGGTCAAAAAAATTTCAAAGGTAGGTTGGCAATCCCAAGTGTAATCTGTAGGTGTCAAAATACTTTTGTCCACTAAGTTTAATTAGCAGTCGCTATAGACCAGAGAGCAGTATGCTTCCAAATATCATGTTTTATTAATAATCAAAATCCCGTTGAATAATATCCATGGATGGTAAGCCGTCAATAAAACCCACAAAGATGGCTAAGGCTGAGCGTCTGAGGATTTCATTATTCCAATTACTCTGCAGTGTTTTACTTCTGCCTGAAAAAGTGTTTCTGCTGTGGGAGGGGTATGCAAACCACTGTTAACCAAACATGCATCCAAACTCATTTAAATGAGCTAATATTTACTCAGAGATGTACAGAAGATTTACTAAGCATATATAAATATAATTGCCTTTTTCATCTGCATGAGGGTTGAGTAAATAGCTGGAAAATGTTCTCAACACAGACATCATTTATGTCCTCAAAAGTCTGCGAGGGTGCAGGGTTCAAATAGCACAGGATAATGTATTAATAGATGTTAAAGGGAATGTGTCATCAGAAAAGGGCCTATTGTTTAACCCGTTAGCGGCGAGCGCCGTACATGTACTGCAAATTTGGAGTGGTATGTGCAAATCACTAAACTTAAAGGGAACCAATCACCAGGATTTTGGTATATAACCTAAAGCCAGTGCTATACTGGCACTATCAGGCTGATTCTATACATATCTTTAGTGTTCAGCTCGGATGTTTAAGTTTTGAAATCCAAGAAAGTAAAGTTAATAAAATTAGCAGCTTGTTGAGTGACAGCAGCTGAGGATCAGATAATATCTGGGGGGGGGGAATTCAGTTATCCCTTCCCTCTGTTAGAAAGTATTACCTCATCGATGTAACTTTTCACTTCCAGGACCTGTGGTGAGATGATACCCATGTGACCAGAAGGGGCGGGGCTGCAGCCAATAGGAATATGTTGCTTCCTGATATCTGCTTTCCTGGCTGTGGCCTCGCTCCTTCTGGTCACATGGGGATGACCTCTCCACAGGTCCTGGAAGTGAAAAGTTACATCGATTGTATAATACTTATGCTAATTCTAACAGGGGGAGGGGATAAGTATGAATACCCCCCAGATATTATCTGATCCTCAGCTGCTGTCACTCTAGCAGCTGCCGATTTTTATAAACTTTACTTTCTTGAATTTCAAAACCTAAAACATCCGAGCTGACCACTTAAGGTATTTAGAGAGTCAGCCTGATAGTGCCAGTATAGCACTGGTTATAGGTTATATACAAAAATCCTGGTGATTGGTTCTCTAAAGGGTAACTGTCATTTACCTTTTAAATTTCATAAATCAGTAGTACACATGAAAATAAGAATCTTTATAATATATCTTATCAGAGAAATTTGCTTCTTTCTCTGCCAGAATTGATTAGTCATTATAAAAAAAAATCACAATTCTGAGGTAAAATTGGAGGGAGGAGCTAGAGGCAGAGCTCCACCCCCTCCTCACTCTTCTATCTACATAGAATCTCCTCAGTAACAGCCGCCTTCTCCTATCTCAGTAATGGGAAAGTCTTCACTGAACACAGATTTTACTTCAGAATTGAGAATTTTGATAATGACTGATCAATTCTGGCAGAGAAAGAAGCAACTTCGTCTGATAAGATGTATTACAAAGCTGCTTATTGTCATGTGTACTATGAATTTATGAAATAAAAATTAAAACAATGTTTACCCTTTAAAGTGAACCTGACAACTGACTCATGCTCCACGAGCTGTGAAAATCCAGCTCCATAATTTGTCAGGTATGTGGTGGAATTTCAAGGAAAGTATACATTTAAAAGCCAGCCAGGAAGCCTACATATCGTCTGACTAGTCCAGGAGGCCAGTTCCCAGTGTCTTGAACATTGGAACAGCACTACTATGGGAGGTCAGTATCATTTGGGTTTTGTGTTTTTTGTTGTTTTTTTTTGTTTTTTTTGCTATAGGGCCCTGAGGTGATGAAGCAGGGGCTGTGCAGTAGTGATCAGTCCCTTTAATATGTAACCGTATACAGTATGTTCCCTCTAGTGGTGGCTGTGAGCAGGCAGAATACCATAATTAATTACCATACAGGAGATTTGGAGCTCTTTATCAGAAAAATGGAGCTCCAACTCCATGTTGGACTTATTTAAATTAAAAAGTAAATGCTTTGTATGGATGAATATTTACTTAAGGATTCCAGACAGGACAAAATACTGAATTATGAAATACTATGGAAAAAAAATTCTCTCAAGGTTATAATTCACATTCTGAAGTTTTCTCGATATTTTCATAGAAACCAAATTGGTTCACATTTTTCATGTCCCTTAATGAGGATTGCAGAAAAATGGATGGAGATGGGGCAGCCTTACCCTGGAAGTGTATGGCTCAGTGTCTACCGTATCTTCACTAGTGCCTCTGATGGGGAGGATAGGCTGGGCTACCTGAAGTAAAAAGGTACCACTCCAGGGCAGTCCCCAGTACTGCAGCAGCTGGTCAGAGGCAGGGGTGTAAAATACAAGAGGGCAAGACATATGTAGCCAGAAAGTCAAGGGTTGGGTCAGGCAGCACAGGTTCAGGCTACAGAGACGAGGTCAGGAGCGGAGAGGTCAGACAGGATGGGTATACTAGCCGGGTCGTTCAATACAAACTTGAGCAAGAAATTGGAACTAGGAGATTGACTGACTAAGAACTGACATTCAGGCAAGGAATAGTGAGGGGAGTTGCCTAAAATAGACTTTGCTTGCACAAAATAGGTCGGAGAACCTAATCTCTGCAGGAAACAGCAGGGTGAAAGTCCTGCAGAGACTGGCCATGTCCCCTAAGGCCAAATCGAAGTAGTTACAGCAGAAGTAGCAATGTAGAGGAGTGCTGCAACAGCAGGGAGACCTGACACGGGGAGACGCTGTGCGGTAATCAGTGAGTGGGTCGGCGCCGTAACAGATATTTTGGGAACAGCGTTCTACTAAAACCAGCTAACCCTGCATTAATCTTTGGCTCAAATTGGCTGAAACCCAAATAATTCTTTTTTTCCGAAACCCGTTTGATGTTTCAATTAATATTTATCGCATCCCGATGAATCCGTTATCTACACCGTACATTTCAGCTCCATGGCAAATAACTCATATCATGGTTTGAAGTGCAAAGTAAGCAAACCCACAAACATCAACTTTATCTTATCGGCGTGTCAGCAAAAAGCATATAAGGTGTGGATTTAATGTCCACAAATCTCTTCCGAACATGTTCAAGCAAAAAAATAATAATTGAAGTGTCAGTATAGCTTGCACATTTCATTTAGACGTAACACCTTGGTATCTTTTTGGAAAGGTACAGACTGAAGAGTGACGGTAAAGTGTAGACTGTAGGAGCGCCATGCCTCTGCTTCCAGAACAGCAGATTCTGCAGGACATGCATTTTGTGAATATGGAAATATAGCAAACAGAATGAGCTCATAAGTTAGATATATAACATTTTTCAAATCTTCGCAAAAATAATCTGTTGTGTATTTCTAGAGTAGGTTTGCTTTAGTACAGAACAGATCACAGCTATAAACTGGACCTGATGACTATTTACCAGCTGGAAAATTGCATCTAATTAATGATGCCTGTTAAGTATCTTATGGAAAATTGAATGTGTGGTATGTGTGTTGATAAACTTGAAAAAAGACAGAGGTCGATCAAATCCAACCTATAATTACTGTTAATCCAAGGGCAATACCCCTGGGATGCTAACTGCCTTATATTAGAAGAAAAAAAATCCCTCCTTTCCTAGAACAACTTTGCATCCAGCAATTTTGTACATATAACTTGTAGTTTTATGGGGTTTTTAAATAAAGGCTTCCAGGCTATATAGGTCGATATGCTCTTACAGTAAAGAATCCCATCTCTAATTATTGTGAAACTGAAGATGAGCAGATCAGAAAAAAATCAAAATCAGCTGTAGGCCCAGATTTTCCACAAAGTAAAAATCCCTTATTAAACTTAATGATCTCTACAAACCCCAGAGCATAATGAATGGAAAATGTAAAAAATTGTTATACTCACCTTACTGCTCACCTCTCTGGCCCTTCAGCTCCTCACTGTCACCCATCTGGTCTTCATTGAATCTTATCACCTCAAATGCTGAAGCCCTGGGCCTCTTCATGCTAAGCCAAGACTTCCAGCACTGATCACACCTGCGAAGGTTCTACACATGCACACACCAAGTCATGGCGCACGTCTTAGTGTTATATTATCATCTGGTCTTTGTCACATCTTCTGATCACCACTGCAAGCGCTGATCTCCGAGTGTCTTCATACTAGGCAAGAACCTATAGCTCTGGTGATACCCGGGACGATTCTCCATTAACACACATGAAAGATCATGATGTCATGACACCATGGTGTGTGCTGTAACCTAGTGTGCATGCGCAGAACCATCCTGAGTCTCATCTGAGCTGGAAGTTCTGGCCTAGCATGAAGAAGCCTGGGGATTTAGCACTCACAGTGTTAAGAAGATACAACGAGGAACGGATGGGTGACGTCGAGGAGCAGAGGGGCCAAAGAAGTGAGTTGTAATTTAGTATAAATATTTTATTTAATGTTTTTAATATTTTAATGCCTTTTTACAGTTCCCAAAAATTGTAGCAGCTGCCATTTTGCTGCAACTGCACAGTAGCAAATGACAAAAACCTGCTTCTGTAGAATGTAGATTTTTGTATTAATTGAATAGGATTCATTTCCTCTTTAATATATAATCTCTAGAAGAAACCTTTTGCCTAAATAAAAAGTACAGGCATATGTATAAACAGGTTATTATACAGATATATTTGCATATTTCAGTTAGAAAACGTCTAAGCCTTTATTTCCAAACTGGAAAACCTCAAGTTTCATCATCTTTCTTTGTCCTGCAATTCAAATACTTCCATGAGAGGGAAGGACCATGAACAGTATTTATCTCCTATGCACAAGATACTGTCCATGATAAATGTGCTATCATCAGGGATCCCACCTATGGAACCTACACCAGTCATAATGGAGCACTGGTCACACATGCTCGCTACAACTCACTGCAATGTCTACGGGACTGACAGCGGAGTACAGGGCTCGGGTGTCTCATAGACTCACAGATAAAAATGTCTAATATATCTCTTGGATAATCCATTAACATCCAATTATTCTTCATATGTTTCAAAGTCTATGAAAGATAAAGAAGCAAAGAGCAAAGTGCTGATTATATACCGTTAGGTCCAGAAATATTTGGACAGTGACACAATTTTCGCGAGTTGGGCTCTGCATGCCACCACATTGGATTTAAAATGAAACCTCTACAACAGAATTCAAGTGCAGATTGTAACGTTTAATTTGAAGGTTTGAACAAAAATATCTGATAGAAATTGTAGGAATTGTACACATTTCTTTACAAACACTCCACATTTTAGGAGGTCAAAAGTAATTGGACAAATAAACCAAACCCAAACAAAATATTTTTATTTTCAATATTTTGTTGCAAATCCTTTGGAGGCAATCACTGCCTTAAGTCTGGAACCCATGGACATCACCAAACGCTGGGTTTCCTCCTTCTTAATGCTTTACCAGGCCTTTACAGCCGCAGCCTTCAGGTCTTGCTTGTTTGTGGGTCTTTCCGTCTTAAGTCTGGATTTGAGCAAGTGAAATGCATGCTCAATTGGGTTAAGATCTGGTGATTGACTTGGCCATTGCAGAATGTTCCACTTTTTTGCACTCATGAACTCCTGGGTAGCTTTGGCTGTATGCTTGGGGTCATTGTCCATCTGTACTATGAAGCGCCGTCCGATCAACTTTGCGGCATTTGGCTGAATCTGGGCTGAAAGTATATCCCGGTACACTTCAGAATTCATCCGGCTACTCTTGTCTGCTGTTATGTCATCAATAAACACAAGTGACCCAGTGCCATTGAAAGCCATGCATGCCCATGCCATCACGTTGCCTCCACCATGTTTTACAGAGGATGTGGTGTGCCTTGGATCATGTGCCGTTCCCTTTCTTCTCCAAACTTTTTTCTTCCCATCATTCTGGTACAGGTTGATCTTTGTCTCATCTGTCCATAGAATACTTTTCCAAAACTGAGCTGGCTTCATGAGGTGTTTTTCAGCAAATTTAACTCTGTCCTGTCTATTTTTGGAATTGATGAATGGTTTGAATCTAGATGTGAACCCTTTGTATTTACTTTCATGGAGTCTTCTCTTTACTGTTGACTTAGAGACAGATACACCTACTTCACTGAGAGTGTTCTGGACTTCAGTTGATGTTGTGAACGGGTTCTTCTTCACCAAAGAAAGTATGCGGCGATCATCCACCACTGTTGTCATCCGTGGACGCCCAGGCCTTTTTGAGTTCCCATTCTCACCAGTCAATTCCTTTTTTCTCAGAATGTACCCGACTGTTGATTTTGCTACTCCAAGCATGTCTGCTATCTCTCTGATGGATTTTTTCTTTTTTTTCAGCCTCAGGATGTTTTGCTTCACTTCAATTGAGAGTTCCTTAGACCGCATGTTGTCTGGTCACAGCAACAGCTTCCAAATGCAAAACCACACACCTGTAATCAACCCCAAACCTTTTAACGACTTCATTGATTACAGGTTAACGAGGGAGATGCCTTCAGAGTTAATTGCAGCCCTTAGAGTCCCTTGTCCAATTACTTTTGGTCCCTTGAAAAAGAGGAGGCTATGCATTACAGAGCTATGATTCCTAAACCCTTTCTCCGATTTGGATGTGAAAACTCTCCAGTTGGGAGTGTGCACTTTCAGCCCATATTATATATATAATTGTATTTCTGAACATGTTTTTGTAAACAGCTAAAATAACAAAACTTGTGTCACTGTCCAAATATTTCTGGACCTAACTGTATTCCTCATCAGGTTTAATTAACAACATCTGCAGCAGCTTCTCAAATGGGAATAGGGGACAAAGCACCACAATATTTGACTCAATAAGCAGTAGCGTAACTAGAGTCCGATAGGTCCCGGTGCACAAATTGGACCCGCTCCCCCCCTGCATATTGTAGCATTCTAAATCCTATAAGGACATATCAACCCTCACCTTCCATTATTTGGTAATGTCTCATATTTGGTACTAATGTCTCCCAGCCTGTGGCCCTTCTTGGTATATATGTCCCCCATCCTTGTGTATATATCCTCTATCCTGGTATATGTTTCCCTTTCTGGTATATATGTTACAGGTCCTTATCCTGGGTCCATCCTGGTATATATTTCCTCCATCCTGGAATATTTAGCCCCATCCTGGGCCCCTTCCTGATCTATATCTCCCCATCCTGGCATATATGTTCTCCAAATAGAAAAGGGTTTTTTTACAGTTAGAGCAGCCAGGCAATAGAATGCCCTACCGCAAGAGGTAGTAATGGCTGACACTATAACAACTTTTAAAAAGGGCTGGATGATTTCCTCAGTACACACATTGTTGGTTATAAATGATTTAGTGACAAAATGTATAATTGGTGGAGGAATGTTCAACTAGATGGACCTAGGACTTTTTTCAACCTATGTAGCACCCTGGTATATACTGTATGTTCCTCATACTGGTTTATATGGCCCCCATCTTGGTACACATGTCCCCCATCCTTGTCCCCCATCCTTGTTACCATTCTGGTATGTGTATATATATATATATATACAGTGCCTACAAGTAGTATTCAACCCCCTGCAGATTTAGCAGGTTTGATAAGATGCAAATAAGTTAGAGCCTGCAAACTTCAAACAAGAGCAGGATTTATTAACAGATGCATAAATCTTACAAACCAACAAGGTATGTTGCTCAGTTAAATTTTAATAATTTTTCAACATAAAAGTGTGGGTCAATTATTATTCAACCCCTAGGTTTAATATTTTGTGGAATAACCCTTGTTTGCAATAACAGCTAATAATCGTCTTTTATAAGACCTGATCAGGCCGGCACAGGTCTCTGGAGTTATCTTGGCCCACTCCTCCATGCAGATCTTCTCCAAGTTATCTAGGTTCTTTGGGTGTCTCATGTGGACTTTAATCTTGAGCTCCTTCCACAAGATTTCAATTGGGTTAAGGTCAGGAGACTGACTAGGCCACTGCAACACCTTGATTTTTTCCCTCTTGAACCAGGCCTTGGTTTTCTTGGCTGTGTGCTTTGGGTCGTTGTCTTGTTGAAAGATGAAATGACGACCCATATTAAGATCCTTGATGGAGGAGCGGAGGTTCTTGGCCAAAATCTCCAGGTAGGCCGTGCTATCCATCTTCCCATGGATGCGGACTAGATGGCCAGACCCCTTGGCTGAGAAACAGCCCCACAGCATGATGCTGCCACCACCATGCTTGACTGTAGGGATGGTATTCTTGGGGTCGTATGCAGTGCCATCCAGTCTCCAAACGTCACGTGTGTGGTTGGCACCGAAGATCTCGATCTTGGTCTCATCAGACCAGAGAACCTTGAACCAGTCTGTCTCAGAGTCCTCCAAGTGATCATGAGCAAACTGTAGACGAGCCTTGACATGACGCTTTGAAAGTAAAGGTACCTTACGGGCTCGTCTGGAACGGAGACCATTGCGGTGGAGTACGTTACTTATGGTATTGACTGAAACCAATGTCCCCACTGCCATGAGATCTTCCCGGAGCTCCTTCCTTGTTGTCCTTGGGTTAGCCTTGACTCTTCGGACAAGCCTGGCCTCAGCACGGGAGGAAACTTTCAAAGGCTGTCCAGGCCGTGGAAGGCTAACAGTAGTTCCATAAGCCTTCCACTTCCGGATGATGCTCCCAACAGTGGAGACAGGTAGGCCCAACTCCTTGGAAAGGGTTTTGTACCCCTTGCCAGCCTTGTGACCCTCCATGGCCTCTTGTCTCTGATGGCCTTTGAATGCTCCTTTCTCTTTCCCATGTTGACCATGTATGAGTGCTGTTCACAAGTTTGGGGAGGGTCTTAATTAGTCAGAAAAGGCTGGAAAAAGAGATAATTAATCCAAACATGTGAAGCTCATTGTCCTTTGTGCCTGAAATACTTCTTAATATTTTAGGGGAACCAAACAGAATTCTGGTGGTTTGAGGGGTTGAATAATAAATGACCCTCTGAATAAACTTTTCACAATTTAAAAAAAAAAAGAAATAACATTCTTTTTTGCTGCAGTGCATTTCACACTTCCAGGCTGATCTACAGTCCAAATGTCACAATGCCAAGTTAATTCCGAATGTGTAAACCTGCTAAATCTGCAGGGGGTTGAATACTACTTGTAGGCACTGTGTGTGTATATATATATATATATATATATATATATATATATATATATATATATATATATATATATATATATATATATATATATATATATATATATATATATATATATTCCCATCCTGGTATAGGGCCCTTCCTGTTATTCAACCCCTGGCAAAAATTATAGACTCACCTGACTCTGAGGATGTTCATTCTGTTGTTTACTTTTGTTTAAAAAAAGCAGCTCACAGACATGGCACAAAACTAAAGTAATTTCAAATGTCAACTTTCTGTCTTTAAGAAACACTAAAAATAAAAATCATGAAAACATAATGTGCTAGCCAGTAACGGTTACTTTTCAAAACCAAACAGGGGGAAGAAATTATGGAATCACTCCATTCTTAGGGAAAAATTTTGGAATCATGAAAAACAAACAAACAAAAAAACACTCCAATACATCACTAGTATTTTGTTTCACCACCTCTGGCTTTTATATCAGCTTGCAGTCTCTGAGGCTTGGACTTAATGAGTGACAAATAGTACTCTTCATCAATCTGGCTCCAACTTTCTGATTGCTGTTGTCAGATCAGCTTTGCAGGTTGGAGCCTTGTCATGGACCATTTTCTTCAACATCCACCAAAGATTTTCAATTGTATTGAGATCCGGACTATTTGCGGACCATGACATTGACCTTATGTGTCTTTTTTCAAGGAATGTTTTAACAGTTTTTGCTCTATGGCAGGATCCATTATCATCTTGATAAATGATTTCATCATCCCCAAACATCCTTTCAATTGATGGGATAAGAAAAGTGTCCACAATTTCAATGTAAACTTGGGCATTTATTGAAGATGTAATGACAGCCATCTCCCCAGTGCATTTACCTGACATGCAGCCCCATATCATCAATGACTGTGGAAAGTTACATGTTCTCTTCAGGCAGTCATCTTTATAAATCTCATTGAAACAACACCAAACAAAAGTTCTAGCATCATCACCTTGCCCGATGCAGATTCGCGATTCATCACTGAATATGACTTTCATCCAATCATCCTCAGTCCACGATTGCTTTTTTTTAGCCCATTGTAACCTTGTTTTTTTTCTGTTTAGGTGTTAATGATGGCTTTGGTTTAGTTTTTTCTGTATGTAAATCCCATTTCTTTTAGGCAGTTTCTTACAGTTCGGTCACACACATTGACTCCAGTTTCCTCCCATTCGTTCCTCATTTGTTTTGTTGTGCATTTCCTGTTTTGGAAACATATTGCTTTAAGTTTCCTGTCTTGACGCTTTGATGTCTTCCTTGGTCTACCAGTATGTTTGCCTTTAACAAGCTTCCCATGTTGTTTGTATTTGGTCCAGATTTTAGACAGCTGACTGTGAACAACCAACATCTTTTGCAACATTGCATGATGATTTACCCTCTTTTAAGAGTTTGATAATCCTCTCCTTTGATTCAATTGACATCTCGTGTTGGAGCCATGATTCATGTCAGTCCACTTGGTGCAACAGCTCTCTAAGGTGTGATCACTCCTTTTTAGATGCATATTAACGAGCAGATCTTATTTGATGCAGGTGTTAGTTTTGGGAATGAAAATTTACAGGGTGATTCCATTATTTTTACCTCAGAATTGAATGATTCCATAATTTTTTTTCCCCCTGTTTCGTTTTGAAAAGTAACCGTTACTGGCTAGCACATTATGTTTTCTTGATTTTTTTTTTTTAGTGTTTCTTAAAGCCAGAAAGTTGACATTTGAAATGACTTTAGTTTTGTGCCGTGTCTGTGATCTGCTTTTTTTTTAAACAAAAGTAAACAACTGAATGAACATCCTCAGAGCCAGGTTACACCATACATTTTGCTAGGGGTTGTATATGTTCCCATCCTGTTATATATGTCCCACATCTTGGTATTTGTTTCCCATCTTGGTATATGTGTCCCCCATCCTTAGACCCTTCCTAGTATATATGTTCTCATTCTGTTATATATGTTCCCCATCCTGGTGTATACAGTATATTCTCCATCCTGTCCTGGTATACATGTCTTGTGTGGGTCGCAGTAAGTATGGATAACAGAAAAAGTAGAAGAGAATTGTCTCAGGACTTGAAAAACAAAATTGTTGAAAAATATCAACAATCTCATTGTTCCAAGTCCATCTCCAGAGTCCTTGATGTTCCTTTATTCAAGTGCGCAACATAATCAAGAAGTTTACAACCCATTTGTGCTTGAATGTGGATGGTAGAGAAAAATTGATGAAGAGATGAAATGCAGAATAGCCTGGATAGTGAATAAGCAGCCCCAGTCAAGTAAAAAAAAATAAAAATCAGCTGTTCTGGAGGCTCAGGGTGCATCTGTGTCATCAAAAACTATCCGTTGACATTTGAATGAAATTACACATTATGGCAAGAGACCCATGAGGACCCCATTGCTAATACAAAAGCAGTAAAAAGATATACTGCAGTTTGCCAAAATATTTGTGATTAAGCCAAAAAATCTGCTGGGAAAGTATTTTGTGGACAGATGAGACCCAAATAGAGTATTTCGTAACGCACAACACTCTACTGTTTACTGAAAACGGAAAGAGTCCTACAAAGAAAAGAAGACCGTGCCTGCAGTCAAATATGGTGGAGATTGAAAGATGTTTTGGGGTTGTTTTGCTGCATCTGGAATTGAGTGCCTTGACTGTGTGCAAAGTGTCATGAAATCTGAAGATTACCAAACATTTTAGGTTTCAATACAGTGCCCGGTGTCAGAAAGCTGGGTTTGCATCCTAGGTCATGCATCTTCCAGCAGGACAATTACCCCGAACATACTTCAAGAAGCCCCCAGATATAGATGGAACAAAGCACTGGAGAGTTCTGACGTGGCAGCAATGAATCCAAATCTAAATCCCATTGAACTCCTGTTGAGAGATCTTAAAATTGTTGTTGGGAAAAGGCGCCTTGACATATAAGAGACCTGGAGCAATTTTCGAAAGAAGAGTGGTCCAAAGTTCAAGTTGAGAGGCGAAAGAAGCTTATTGATGGTTATAGGAATTGATTTAGTACAGTAATTTATTCCAAAGGATGTGCAACCAAATATTAGGTTGAGGTTGCTAATAATTTTGTCCAGTCCATTTTTGGAGTTTTGCATGAAATTATGCCCAAAGTGCCTTTTTTCCTCCCTTTATTTGTGTTCCAAAACACACAAAGGAAATAAACATGTGTATAACAAAAAATATGCACTTGCAATAATTTTCTGGGAGAAATTCTTAATTTTCTGGAACAATTTCAAGGGTGCCAACACTTTCAGGTATGACTGTATGTTCCCCATCCTGGGCCCATCCTGGTGTATATGTTCCCTATCCTGGTACAAATAGAATTTTTTCATCCTGGGTCCCTTCCTGGCATATATGTCCCCCTCCTGGGCACATCCTGGCATATATGTCCCCATCCTGTATACAAGAGCAAAAGTGTAAATTTTTTTAACTTTTTAATTTCAGTCAAAAGTTAATGTGAATGTGAATCTGTCCAGTCTTGGCAGTGTGATCCTCTTACATTATTTTTGGACCGGCGATCCACCGGACCTTCTGAGTCTATTGTTTTGGGGACCTCTGACACCACTTGGTGATTGCTTGGTATAATATAAGTGTTAATGATCTGCCTTTACTGGAGATTATGGATGGGCGAACCCGAACTGTAAAGTTTGGGGTCCGTACCGAACACATGGTGTTCATGCACACGACCCCGAACACGAGCTTTCTGGGACGTTCGTGTTACAGTTCGTGTTTCAGTTAGGGTCCAGGTGCTGTTAAAAAAAAAAAAAAAAAAAAGCACGTTATTAAAAAAACATTATGATCATACTTACAGGTCCCACGATGTCCTGCAGACTCTGTCTCCCAGTGCTTCTGCTTCCGCGTCCGTCCGATCATTGCTGTTCCCCCCAGTAAGCACCTCTGACTAAAAGGACCTGCCGTGACCGTGACGTCATACCCATGTGACCAGTCACATGTGAATGTTGTATTACCTCATTGGCTACAGACTGGTCACGTGAGTATTCAATGAAGATACACTGCACACTGTACAGTAAATTCTTTGCAAGTGGAAATTATTTATTTTACACAGGAGAGATCATTAAGTTTATTGCGACTAATTCCTACGTTTCGGCTAAAAATAGCCTTGTTCACGTAGTCGCTTTAGGTGTTGCTCTCCTTTGTATTTGATTTAGAAAAAGTGAGGGTTCCTGAACGTAATGCGCACCTCCGTGCTGCTGTGTATCCTGAGCGAGGGTCACGCTCAGAATACACAGCAGCACGGAGGTGCGCATTACATTCAGAAACCCTCACTTTTTGTAAGTCATATACAAAGGAGAGCAACACCTGAAGCGACTACGTGAACCAGGCTATTTTTAGCCGAAACATAGGAATTGGTCGCAATAAGCTTAATGATCTCTCCTATGTAAAATAAATAATTTCCACTTGCAAAGAATTTATAGTGTGCAGTGTATCTTCATTGAATGTTTACTGGGAACTCTACCCGTACACTTGCACCTTGAATCATTGATTAGAGTGCATGTCTTTTTTCCTTTGGTCACATGAGTGTGACGTCATCAAAGGTCCTGGTGCGCCGTGATGCGAGTTTCATCTCATCACGGCGCACAATCTCCCGACGACAGCGGGTCAGCTGCATCTAATACCACAGCTGAGGTGCTGCTGTCGGGAGAGTGGGGTGATGCAATGTGAGACTGCACGAGTCATACCCTCACTCTCAGCGTCTGCTTCATCGCTCTGTCCAGAGCGATGTAGCAGACCTGACATGGCTCTCTGTGCTTCTCACTGTGTATAGACACTGTCTATACACAGTGATGAAACAGAGTTCACATTGTTCTTTGCTTCTCACTGTGTATAGACTGTCTGTGCACAGTGATGAAGCTGACATTGCTGTCCCTGTGGATTACATCGGACTAAGGATTTTTTTATAATAAAGGTGGCGTCTCTAAATGTTTTTTTGTTTTATTTCTAATAAAAAAAAAATTCTCTGTGTTGTGTTTTTTTACTGTTTCCTAGAAATTCATGGTGGCCATGTCTAATTTGGCGTGACACCATGAATTTCGGGCTTAGTACCATCTGAGAATACAAAGCTGGTATTAACCCCTTTATTACCCAGTGAGCCACCGCCATCACAGCCGCTGGACGAGTCGGCTAATCACCTGAAAATGGTGCTAAGAAACAATGCGCCATTTCCAGGGGCGGCTGCGGGCTGCAGAGAATCCCAGCCCCCAGCTGCCTGGCTTTACCTGACTGGCGATCAAAATACAGCAGGAGCCCAAGCATTATTTTTTTAATTTTTTTTTTTAAATAAAATAAAATTAATGGGCTTCCCTGTATTTTGATTGCTAGCCAAGGTAACGCCAGGCAGATGGGGGTGGCAGCCCGTAGCAACGGAGCGGAGCGCTATGTCATTTTTTTTAATGATTTATTTTTACAGTACTATGATGTCAGGCAATCAAAATACAGGGAAGCCCATTTTTTTTTAGTTATTTAAATAAATAATTTTAAAAAAAATGCGTGGGCTTCAGCTGCATTTTTTTGTATTGCTAGCTAAGGGTAATCCAAGCAGCTACTGGCTGCTAACCCCCACTGCTTGGAGTTACCTTCACTGGCAATGGAAAATCCAGGGAAGCATTTATTTTTAATTTTTTTGCCAAAAAAATTACGTGGGCTTCGCCATATTTTGTATGCTAGCCAAGTACAGCAGGCAGCTACGGGCTGACGCCAACCCCCAGCTGCCTATTTGTACCGGGCTGAGAACCAAAAATATAGAGAAGCCCTTTTTTTAATTAGTTCATGAATTTCATGAAATAATTAAAAAAAAAAAACGACATGGGCTTCGCCCCATTTTTGTGTTCAGCCAGGTACAACTAGGCAGCTGGGGATTGGAATCCGCAGCAAAGGTTGGCCCAAGCTTTCTGGGCATCCTCTGCGAATTTCAGTCCGCAGCCGCCCCAGAAAATGGCGCTTTCATAGAAGTGCCATCTTCTGGCGCTGTATCCAACTCTTCCAGTGGCCCTAGTGACGGGTGATGCGCTGGGTAATAAGGGGTTAATACTAGCTTTGTTTTACTAGCTAGTATTAAGCCAGAGATTCTTAATCTCAGGCAAGTTTGACCCGGCCATTAAGAATCTCCAACAAAGGGTTAAAAAAAGACACCACACAGAGAAAAAATACTTTATTAGAAATAAATACACAGACACACTTATAGACTCCATGTTTATTATTCCCTTTCACCCCTCCACGATCCTGGTCTTCTATCTTCTTTCTTCTTCAACCCATGCAGCTCTGCTACATCAGACAACACTGCATGGGAGGAAGAACGCTTCTGCTCCCCCATGCAGTCTAATCACTCAATGAGTGAGCAAAGGCTGCGGGTTGGTAAGCAGTGACGTCACCACTGCCACCGTTACAATAGTAACCTGACAGGAGGGTTACTATAGCAATGGTGATCTCCAATCACCTGATTCCCGGTGCTGCTATTCACTGGCTGTGGCAGCTAATCCCTGCATGTGGACTGACTCTGTAAATAGCGCCGACATGCAGGGATGGGGAGCCAAGCATGTGCCCGAGGATCTCGCCGGTACACGGCAATCGCCGAGTATACTCAGTACGGAGATGCTCGGGCAAGCACCACATACTGGTGAGATGCACTGACAGGACCTAGTATGACGTCATAGCCATGTGACCAGTCTGTAGCCAATGAGATAATACACACGTGACTGGTCACATGCTATGATGTCATGGAAGGTCCTATCATCAGTGCTGGTTACCGGGAGAGCACAGTGATAATCGGAAGGAGAAGCGGCAGGAGACAGTCTGCAGAACGCGTCGCGGGACCTGTAAGCAGCGTCTGAATGTCTGTCGGAGGAATCTCCAGTATTGCCAGGCCTGGATTCAGGTACCTGCATTGCACTCCGCTACTCTCACCTGAGCTCCGACATGCAACCTAGACTGTACCGTAAGCACCGAGTGATTGATTCCCCGGCGCTTGCGGTTCAGTTCATGTCAGCTGCAGACAGGCCAGGATGATCTCCGGTGCTCTCACCTGAACTTCGGAGATCAGCCCGGCCTGTCTGCAGCTTTCATGAACTGAACCGCAAGCGCCGGGGAATCAATCACTCGGTGCTCGCGGTACAGTCTAGGCTGCACGCCGGAGCTCAGGTGAGAGCTCCAGAGTGCAATGCAGGTACCTGAATCCAGGTCTGGCATTACTGGGGATTCCTCCGGTAGGCAGTCCAATATTGCCTGTAAGTATGATGACAATGTTTATTATTAACTGTATTCTTTATTTTACAGCTCATCACATAACTGTAAAGTCCAAGATCAGTGTTCTAACGCAAGTTCACGTTATATAAGAACCCAAACGCGAACTTTACAAAACGTTCTGGCGAGTCTCCCGAACATCGGGGGGTTCGCCCATCACTACTGGAGATTCATATACTTTTGCAACACCATGCATGATTTATGTTTTATGTGGGCTGAACGTTACCCTTGGAATCACGGACCGATGGTGGATTTCTCTGGTACTTTTACATTTACCTGTGTCTGATTTTTTTGTAAGCAATGTATACTATGCAGCTATTTTATTCCTCTTGTGTTAAAAATACTATGATTTATAAAGCTTTTTTACTTTTGTGATAAAGAGAATTTTTTGTGGAATTTTCTCTCACTTTGTCTGGGCTTTATTATGCTCCCTGGACTCTGTGTGTGGTACTTTAGCAATATTCGGGAGTAGCCGGTAATATTTACTAAATTTTAATATGATCCTTCTGGTTGTCCTTGCTCGTATTTTAAAATATAGTGTACATAGTATTGAAATTTGTTTTTTTTTTATCCCCCTGCATGGAATCTCTTCTCTAAACATACTGCTACAGCTTCCAAGTACATAACGTATTACTTTGCTATATGATGTGTTCTTAGTTTTGCTTCTGCTCCTCTCTCAACACATGCAGCTCCTCAGAAACACGATGAGTATAAAGAACTGCAGCTGCATCCCCCTCCTACTCCCCCACCTTCTCCTGCCTGTCAGATGAGGTTTTTGAACATTTACAGAAACTGCTAAGAAAATATATCATTTTTTTCATAAATCTTTCATTTTTGGGGATTCTGACATATATTACTGTGCCCTATGTACTGATGAACCACCCGCCAAACCTTTACAAAGTGTGTGTTTTATTCTCCACGCTTGTTACTGTACTTTCGGCAAGTATTCTGCCCATTTGTTTGGAAAGCTATTAAATATATATGAACTAATAAAGCCGTCTCTATAATGGTAAGGATGTTATTGCAAGGCTAAGTGCTTTCACTTAATTACTTTTTCAATATATGTTGCACTATGTGACAGGACATTAAGGCTTTGATGGGGTAAATATAATCTTTGTCTATCAGATTGAGATGAGCTTTGAACAGTGTGTTCTAGCGGAGAGCATGTCTGATGTTCAGAGAAGAAATTCTGCTTTCTTCTTCTCTCTGCAGTTCACAGAGCGACGTCTGAGGTCGAATCCGCACTTTAGCAAACTCCCCGCATCTCTTAGCTTCTTTTGAAACTGCATCTCCCTGCGTCCATTTTTTTCCTTCTTTTTAGAAAAGCTCTGAGAGCTGCAAGCTATCCCTTCTCCCTCCCTCCGGCTGATGTCTTGCTGAGACGTCACCTGTTCTGACCTTGCTTAGAAGTGAATACTGCACAATGATCCGCAGCACTCTGCAAGATTGACAAATTATAGGGTGAAAAGTAGCGATCAGTCTTTCTATTGTAGTAACCCACCTTTTTATTTTTAAATGCGTCCAACCTCCAATTTACAGGAGAAGTGGCTCCAAGCAAAGCATCCCTGTGACAGCTTTCTGCCCTGACTACCAAGCGCCATCCCAAGAGATAGCTGGCATGTTTTATCTGTGCAAATACCATTCAGATCAGTGACACACAACCCTGTGATCTAGCGGATAGCTTTCCTTATACCGTATATGGCGCTTGCTTACTGATCGCTGTGTCATCATATTGCAGGATTTATTTTTATACCATATATTCTCCAACTCCCTTCCTTTTGTTTCCAACGTACTGTAAATGTTGGGGACATTTCAATCATTCGGCTATTACAAGCTCATAATCTTTAAGGAATTATTTTCGTAAATTTCACATGAAGATCAAAGAAAAAATGGCAATGAAACTAATTTGTTTGCTCCAGATATGTGGTATAATGGCAGAAATATGGATTGGACCTGTATCAATGAGTCTGTATTCCCAATAACCAGGGCTCTTAAAAAGAGAATTATCCACAGTGACGTACCTCTCCCAGTCTGGAGTTATTCTATGGCTCTAATTATATAAGCCCCAACTAATTTGATTATAAAAAGCTAGGTTCACAGATACAGAAATCTTGGAGCTGTGCTAAACAGTATTAATAGAAATGTATCAGAAAATGCCCTATTGTTTAAATATTTTTTAAAAATGTGATACCTTTTTTTTGTTTTCCAGGAGGTGTATTAATATCTTCTACTGTCATCTTCTCCGGTATCCATTCTGCTCCTTTTCTCAGTGATGTCACCGCTCTGTAGACTCTCCGTATCACACTGCTTTCTGCGTGACTCGAAAGTGGCTTTACAATTTAAGTCTATTGAGCGTCAGAACGAGGCTCAGAACGAAGCTCTATAGGTTTACATTGTAAAAGAGACTCCTGGCTCATACATAGCCGGATCGTCT
This sequence comes from Anomaloglossus baeobatrachus, assembly GCF_048569485.1. NCBI lineage: Eukaryota > Metazoa > Chordata > Amphibia > Anura > Aromobatidae > Anomaloglossus > Anomaloglossus baeobatrachus. The sequence goes on from NC_134354.1 coordinate 128,697,593, forward strand.
GAAATATGGTGATGTCACTGAGAAGAGGAGCAGAACTGCGGTGGATCCTTGGGAAAGCTGCACTGGGTAAGTATATTAATTCACTCACTACACTGCATGCACATATACACAGATTTAATAAAAAAAGAAACTTCATTAGAGTGCCACTTTAGTGTTATGTACAGTAGCCACATGGACATAGGCAGCAAAAGACGTGCTCTCAGGCTGGAGACACATGGGCATTTATGCAAATCAATTGCATAACACTCGGCTCCCGCTCTGCTGAAGTTTAAGCCGAGTGTCATGTGACTGTCATGCCACTGTGATGCGATCCTGCAATCACAGCACAGCCGCGGAGGACAGGGTGGGTGCTGTTGAGGAGGGGGAGGGACTAATCTCCCTATCTCCCCCATTGTCATCTGATGCAATTCTTGCACTGCACTAGCATTACACCGGTGCACTGCAATGTTTCTCTAGAACCCATAGTCTTGTATGGGTGCGGGTGAAAACAAATCGTATTCCACCCGCAGTATGCTGAGATTGTTTTCTCGGTCCCGTTAGGGCTGAGAAAAAAAATCGCTCATTGGAGCGGACCCATAGAGTAACATGGGTCTGGTTGGAATGCGATTTTTTTTATGACATTCAACTCACTCCGAGCTTTCTTGGCATGCTCTGATATGGGCAACTATTATTGTGAAAGGAGGAGAGACAGGGTAGCTGTCACAATACCTATTGTGAATAGTGGATCCCATGTTATGTACTATATATTGAGGTGTTACCTTTCTTTGAAATTCTGTCTGTCATGATAATAAGACTGCTGAAAAGTCATCTGTGCAAAAAAAGTATGAGTCTAGCATTAAGCTAAGAGGTTAGTATGAAAGTTGCCAGGTTTTATTTTTTTTTATTTTTACATATCAATAGAAAAGTTAAAGAAAAAATCCTGGCTGGGGGGAAACATGCTCAGATGGATAAGATCTCGCTATAGCTCACCGTCGGCAAGCATACGGGTTAATGGGGTGTTGTCGGAGAGATTTCCTATCGCCAATGGCACGCGGCAGGGCTGTCCTCTTTCCCCACTAATTTTTATACTTAAATTAGAGCCCCTGCTGCGACACATTCAGAAAAATTCGAGCATTAGAGGGCCGAAGATGGGTAGCGCGACCCACAAGATAGCGCCTTTGCGGACAATCTATTATTTTCATTACAGACCCAATCACTTCACTCCAAGCGCTAATGCAGGAATTTAAACGTTATTCCTTACTCTCTAATTTTAAGATCAACTTATCTAAGTCGGAGGCACTAAGCGTTAACCTCCCCTCAGGGGTAGTCTCGCAGCTGCGGGGAGCCTTTGATCTCTAATGGGCCCCGCAGTACCTGCGATATCTGGGACTCAAATTGTCGGCCGATGTGAGCTCCTTATTCAAGTTGAACTTTACTCCACTTCTCCAAAAAATTAAAGAAGATTGTAAAACCTGGTCAAAAGGTACATTTACGTGGCTTGGACGGTCCGCGATCCTTAAGATGAATATCTTCCCAAGATTGTTGTACCTCCTCCAGACCTTGCCCATCGGGATCCCCAAGCCCTTCTTTAGAGAAGTTTCTTTCATGCAAACGAGGTTCCTGTGGGCAAACAAGCCGGCGAGATTGGCGCAGTCGCTGTTGTGTAGACCTAGAACCCGGGGTGGGCTGGGTCTCCCGGATCTCAAGGCATACTACGTAGCCACACACTTAGCCAGAGTGGTGGACTGGTGCACTCTAAGGCCAAACCATGGGTGCCGGTGGAGCAGAGCTTCACTGATATTCCACTGGCGGTGCTCCCATGGGTGATTTCCCCAATAGGCACAGAACTCAGGACCCATCCCACGATTGGCGCCACGCTATCTTGTTGTTCTCAACAGGTGGTCCGGAGATCCCTAATTCCTTTACCCTCTCCCCTTTTCCCGATCCTTGGCGCCCTAGATTTCTCCCCGGGTCTCTCTGACCCGGTGTTTCCTCTGTGGATTTCTCGAAATAGATTTCGAGCCCACCAAATTGGAGTTGGGGGGCATTGGCCAACGACGGAGGAACTTCGGAATTACCGGGTCCCTGGACCTCTAGGCTTGTGGGGTTCTATGCAGCTTCGACATTTTCTCTGTTCTCTACCAGACTATAGTCAGTTTGACAGACCCCTCACCGAATTCGAGAAAGTTATGCATGGAGGGGAGGATCCTTAGACACTCATTGGCCATCTCACATACCATGCTAAACATCTCCACGGATCTGCTTCCTCCTAGATTCCTCTTGCAGTGGGAGTCGGACCTGGGCCTCACTCTTTTGGCCACGCAGAGAATCAAGGGGCTGTCACTTGCTCACAAAGCATCTATTAGTTCAAAACTTCAAGAAGCCAACTACAAACGCATCTCTCGGTGGTATAGGGTCCCAACAAAACTCCACAGGATGTTCCCAGCAGTAAACTCTGGTTGTTGGAGATGTGGTGCAGGGGAGGGAGACTTCTTACATATATTTTGAGAGTGCCCAGTGTTACAGCAGTTTTGGGAGAGGGTACGGGGATTGATCAGGCATGTGACTGGATACACGCAAACCCTGGGCCCGGAACTCTTCCTAATCCAATTATCTGAGTCCTCTGTTTGTGCATACAAAGGGTCTCTGTTAAGCTTTCTGGTGATGGCCGCCAGGATGTGCATCCCTCTGAGGTGGAGATCCTCTTCCCCGCTGACGTTATCAATGTGGGAAAACAGGGTGAACGAACTGTTGTACATGGAGGACCTGAGGGCGTCTCTCTATGACAGACATGAGGCCTTTCACAAGACATGGTTCTCCTGGATCGAGTTTAAATACTCTAATGACTACGGTACATGGATACCCCCTGATTGAGGGGGTGTGTACTGATGCCGTGGGACGGAGATGTTCTGAGAAGGTGGATCCCTGCTTTGTGTCCGTTCGTGTCCCAGTGTTTCCCTCTTCCCACCCCTTTTTCCTTTTGTGTTCCTCCCGCCCCCTTCCCCCCCCATACTCGGCACTTGTCAAATCTTTCTTGTCTTACTCATTTCTTTCTTCTCTTATTCTCAATTTACCCTGGTATTCCCGTATTACAATAATTTTCGGGTAAACATGGAGGGGTCAAAGTGTTGAAATTTTCATATGTACCAATTAGTCTGTTATAAGATGTCATACAATGGATGTGAAATGTATTGCAATTGATTCAGTTTGGAATGATTCCATGTTTACGGTTAAATTAAGAATTTAAAAAAAAAAATCCTAATAAATCAAAAAACTTAACTTTCAGTAAAAATCCTGGTTTAAACAATAATTTTTTAATTGCACATTCTGTTTCAATGAAGGTGATTAGTTTTCTAAACATATACGTATTTTTATTAGTAGTAACAGCATTACAGTATGTAATGTATTTAAATTACCTGCTTATGAAAATAGTCATGGACGTAGAGTTGCTTGCCACATTGATTGGTCTCTTATCACATCCATTCTGACTTGATGGATATCCTTGAGGCTGCAATACTCTATTTCTTGAGCTGCCTCGCCACGTCACGGCAAATCTCATTTGTTTTTCTCTATTATAAGGCTGTTCCAAATTTTTGTAATTCAAATCCACCCATATTCCGCAAACTGGAGGTTGCTGGCTACCATTTTTCTGAGCCATGTGAGGCCGTAAAAATGTTAGCAATAAATAAAACCTTATATCCACCTCTGCAGCCCTTCCTCTACTCATATCCACTGTCCGGTCATCATGGCATCTTTGAATCGGTATCAGCACCACTGAAATCCCCGGAGCATCGGTCACTAGGCTAAGACGTCTGGGTTTGCTAGGCCCAGGAGGGTTCTGTGTATACAGTCGCAAAGGTCGCAGCCCATGATGTCATAGCATGCACCTCGACATTTCAGGGACGATGCCCAGAACCATTTCAGGTCCAGGAAATCTGGAAGTCTTGGCATAGTGACCGAGGCCCTGAGGATTTCAGTACTGAGACAAAAATGCTCCAAACAAAAATCAGTGTAAGGGATAGACAATCAGAACACTGTTAAAAAATTAAGGACTAAATCACTAGTCAGCACTAGACATATAGTACCTACAAAAAAATTGCACATCAAGACAAGATAACTCATAAAATTAATTTTTATTAATCACTAAAATCAAAATATAAATGGTAGGCAGAGTATCACACAGTGTGGTAACAAATGGGGTACCAGCACAGATACTGGTATAGAAAGCTCTTTAAGGTGCATACATAGTGCAGCAGTATAAAGTCCATAGGATAAGTAACCATGTTACATGTCAGAAAAATAATTAAGTTTACTACTCAGGCATCTTGGCACAGCCATCCCAAACAGCTAATCAACTTGTACAAAAGTACGACAGTATACTTGTTATTATTACAAATAATAACAAATGATTTGTCAACAGCACAATAGTTATTCACAAGCATAAAGCTGTCAGCAATGGGTAAACCTTAATGTCTGATTAAACTGATAAATATATATGTAAAAAGGAAAGGGTTAATCCAAATGGGATCTTACTGCATCGTAATAGTATGAGACAAATCTACATAAAGTGTGTAGCTGAAAGTGCCGTGGAGCTGTAGTGCCCCCGCTCTCGACGCACGTTTCAGTGTGTTGCCTTTCTCAAGGGAGATATTAGCAGATCCGAAAATGTGAACAAGGCCTGGATGAGTAGCTGTGAGGAGTGGAGGGACCAGAGAGATGAGTGGTTAGATGAGTATAATTTTTAACATATTACGAGTATTAGGTTCTGGGAAGAATAACTTCCTTGCAAATTGAATTTGCCAGGAAAAACCATGAGAGCAAATGAATTTGAATTTTGCCTGATTCGCTAAACTTTCGTCTCTATCCATCTTCCTCTCTCCACAGGAGTATATATCGCTTCACTATCACGTTTGAGAACTAGAAGGAATGGTGCATGTTTTGGATTTAGAAAGAGCTTGTGATGATGTCGTGGGGAACAAAAACAAGGTCAACACTGCTCCGCTCTACTTCACCAGACCGAACCTGTGCATATAATCCACCCCGGACGTGGGGTGCAACACTTCAGTCTTCAGTGGATCATCCACCTCCCACCACCGGTCAACGTCGTAGACGTGGCAGGAGAACACATCACACAGAGAATCTCTTTACAAAACAACATGAATTGGTTTATTTGTTCTTCAACCTTCTTGACAGACATGGTCATTTCCATCCCGTTCTGCTGCCACTGTTCTCTGGGATATTTCTGCTTAGCCCTCGCCCTGGGTATTAGCCTTCCAGCAGCCGAGTCTAAAGGGCGCTTTACACGCAACGACATCGCTAACGAGATATCATTGGGGTCACGAAATTTGTGTCGCACATCCGGCCTCGTTAGCGACGTCGTTGCGTGTGAGACCTACGATCAATTGCCAACGATCAAAATTACTCACCTAATCGTTGATCGTTGACACGTCGTTCATTTCCCAAATATCGTTGCTGGTGCAGGCCGCAGGTTGTTCGTCGTTCCTGAGGCAGCACACATCGCTACGTGCGACACCCCGGGAACGATGAACAACAACGTACCTGCGTCCTGCCGGCAACGAGGTGGGCGTGTCGTTAATGCGGCTGGTCTCAGCCCCTCCGCTTCTATTGGCGGGCCACTTTGTGACGTCGCTGTGACGGTGCATGAACCTCCCCCTTAAAAAAGAGGTTGTTTGCTGCCCACAGCAGCGTCACTAGGAAGGTAAGTCTGTGCGACGCATTCTAGCGATATTGTGCGCCACGGGCAACGAATTGCCCGTAACGCACAAACGACGGGGGCGGGTGCTTTCACGAGCGACATCGCTAGCGATGTCGCTGCGTGTAAAGCGCCCTTTAGTCTCTCTTTGAATATGGCTACCTTGCTACCCGTGTTCAATTACTGCCATGTTCAATTACTGTGGGCTCCGGACACAAAGAGGATACACGGAGGATACCTCCAAGTTCCCCGATGGGCCCAAGATACAAAGCGTCATCCTCACACCTGGAACCTCTGTGCAGAACTAACTTTCTCTCTGGCTTGCCTCATCAGCCAACCCTCTGGCTCCCTGATACTACTCCCATCCTGACTATCCAGTACCTCGGCAACCAAGAAGTATCTGCCACGCTGTACATACTAAACCTTCACTTACTATAATACCTATCTAGCAAACATTCCTGCTTAACATTCTCATACTTTACATTATACTGTACTGTTAACACATTAATCACACATTACAGGTTATACTTTACATTACCACAACACTTTTAACTCTCGACCGACCGCTGCCCTGCTCCAGCTCTGCTACATAATCGTATTCTTCAGTGGCACCAACACATAAACATTATGGAAACATAATAGGAGTGGGGCAATCGGACCACCTCCTACAATGACATCCATGAATCAGGGACCTCCATTCAAGCTATAATGATTGTGTTTATTGACCAGGAGCCTTGAGTCTTCAGTTGAGTGGTCTACCTCCATTCTACATTATGTATACATGTGTTTGGAATAATGAAATAGTGTGTAAGTCCCCATTGAGGACAAGGATTGATGTAAGTGATGGAAATCTCCATCCGGCTCCGCAGAATATGTCTGTGCTGTATAAGCAACAGTCTAATATCTCTCATCCACTTTTGATGTATGATGTTCATTCTGACTTTGAGCCTCTGGGAATGTTTATCCCAGTAAGTAAAAACTCCATTTCTGTAGGAATGATAACTACTTCCACAATATTTTATCTCCTGAGCCATTACCCTCTACACATATCCATTCTTCTGTTGCTTTACTGTGGCACTGCTATGACTTTGAAGGACCACCGTTTTGTGTTCTCCCTTTATATACTTATCATCCAAACATGGCGACCTTTTCAACTTTCCGTTACAAGAGCCATCTAAATTAGCAATTTCTGCAATGAACCGCTAACAATGAAAAGATAGGTTATAACAATGCAAAGACAAATCTCCGCTTTTCAGCTTCTGCGAAGACGGTTGTGCTGATTGACTACAATAATCACAGCAAATGCCCTTTACAGTATTGTCTCAGCAGATAACACTAGTATACATTAACTCCAGCTGTCGGCACTTGCTTCTTGCTATTCAGATGGGAAAGCTCTTTGTTGCCGGTAACTATGCTCCCAATGCTTCTCGCCTTCCTCCTGCCAGTGTTTTATCAACGTCACCTTATATTCCGCATTATTTGTGTGGCTGGATTTACAAAACAGTTTCAACGCGATTAGCTCCGTATGAGAAAATAATATGGCAATTAAAAATAAAACGTGATCACGGCGCCTTTTATGTTGAGTGTGAATCTCCCTTCTGCCTCATTCTGGCAGATGATAGAGGAGAAAATTCCTAATCTGGTATCTGTCCATGTTGGAAATTCTTTATGCTGCCCATTAGGGCGCAGTCTGTCTCACGCATACCACACCGCCATGGTAAAAATGCTTTTCTTCCCTCTGGTGCAGTCTGACTGTGCAGCGTATAAATATTATTGATCCTGGTGTTTAATACACTAATGAAAGCCACTGTTATTGACTTTGTAATTAATACGCTGTCTCGGAGTAAAGTTTGTCAGGAGGAGTATGTATGAAAGCAGCTTAGGCTTTGTTACACAAAATAAAGCGATTTGCTGTACTGTCCTGAAGTGGACCTCTTGCCTGTAGTTCTCCCTGGAGAAAGGCACTTCCCTGCTAACAGCAGACAGATTGAGGGATAAGCTCTCATTTCTTCAGACGGAGACTGAGGCATGGCTCCTTGTGGTGTTTTCACTTAGAAAAAAAATCTATATGGATGTTGGATAGTTGATTAATATGTTCTTTTTGTTCTGTATGAAGCTATGACCATATGGATAGAAATATTACTTAGCTTCTTTAATAAGTTGATTTTTTTTTTATTTTGCAATAGCTGTCAGCTGTAGGTGGAAGACTGACAGGTTGTTACCACAGTCCAAACCGTAGAAGTGATCGCAGCACAATCCGACAAAGCAGTGGAGTAACTAGAGTCCAATGGGCCTTGTGCAAAATTAGGATCTGGGCCCAAACCTACATGTTGCTCAAATGTCTCTTGTAGGGCCCTTGTAGCATTGTAGATCCTATAAAGACATGCGTATTTGCCTCTAATGTAATATAGACTTCTATCATGGATCCTTCCTGTCATAATCTCCCTTATACTGGCTTCTTCCTGTAATAATGTCCCCTATACTTGGCCCTTCAAGTAATAATGTCTTCTGTCCTGGGCCCTTTCCTGTTCTAATGTCCCCAACCCTAGGCCCCTTACTGGTATAGTTGCATTGTGCAGTGATCACTTCTATGGTTTGGCTTCATGGTAGCAACCTGTCCTGGGCCCCCTACTGGTATAATATTCCCCACCCAGAGCCCTTCCAGTAATAATGTCCCCTGTCGTGGGCCCTTTCCTGGTATAATGTCCCCCACCCTAGGCCTCTAACTGGTATAGTTGAATTGTGCTGTGATCACTTCTACTGTTTGGCCTCATGGTAACAACCTGTCCTGGGCCCCTTACTGGTATAATGTCCTCCACCCATGGCCCTTCCAGTAATAATGTCCCCTGTCCTGGGCCCCTTCTTGGTATAATGTCCCCCACCCTAGGCCCCTTACCGGTATAGATGCACTGTGCTTTGATCACTTCTATGGTTTGGACTCATGGTCACAACCTGTTCTGGGCTCCTTACTGGTATAATGTCCCAAACCCAGGGCACTTCCACTAATAATGTTCCCCATCCTGGGCCCCTTCCTGGTATAATGTCCCCCACCCTAGGCCCCTTAGAGGTATAGATGCACTGTGCGGTGTTCGCTTCTACAGTTTGGCCTCATGGTAACAACCTGTCCTGGGCCCCTTACTGGTATAATGTCCTCCACCCATGGCCCTTCCAGGAATAATGTCCCCTGTCCTGGGCCCCTTCTTGGTATAATGTCCCCTACCCTAGGCCCCTTACCGGTATAGATGCACTGTGCTTTGATCACTTCTATGGTTTGGACTCATGGTCACAACCTGTTCTGGGCTCCTTACTGGTATAATGTTATTTGTCCTTATCCAGCACATTTAAAAAACTTAACAATTCTACCCACCTTCCCCCTCTCTTATGACGAGGCATCCTCATCTACAGCAGAAGCCAGGAGCTGACTTCAGTGTGTTGGCACGAGCAGTGCATGATGTCATTGCCGTGTGCCAGATTGTAGCAGGCACGTCTGCTGTCTGCCTCTGATTTGCTGGCAGCATGTACCGTAATTCAGTGCAGGGAGCCGGAGGTAAAATGATGGTAAAAAATTACACTCTGATCAAACACTGATTAGTATCTGATGCAGCATAATAATGGATCGTAGACTCTTTTTCATGCAGGCAAAATAACCTGAAACATGAACCCGGGCTTACACAGACTGATAATCGTATGAACAAGCATTTGCAAGAAAGTTCTCAATCATTAGCCCATGTAAATGACTCGCCCACCCCAGGGCTATGGGACACCCGGTGCCGGGCCGGACTAGTCCGGTGGTAGTCAGTGGTGGCTGGGCCCGGCTCCGTGGCCCTGGTGGGTGTCAGTAGGATATGTGGCTTGGTGAATAAAGTTGTGTTCGTGACGCCACCTGTGGTATGCGGCTATTAAGCCGCCGCTGGTGTGTGAGGCCTCCGGGATGGTGTTATGGCAGCAATGGTGGTACTGCTCCCCACAGGTGGAGCAATGCCCGGGGCACAGTTGGTGCTTGTGAATGTCTATGCAGCTGAAATAACAGAGACCACTTCAAGGGTGCAGTTCAAGTTCTTTACTCACACTTCTTGTCACAGCGCTGTAGGGACCCTTGGACTGCTGGGACCACTGTCAGGGACCTCCGCCATTTCTGGGTGATTCTGAGAGTGAAAGCCGGTAACCTTCTCTTAGTGTCTCTATCTTCTGCTGTCTTCCTTAGCCTTGCCTTTGATAGGATAAACCTGGCTTGGCCTCCACTACAGCCTCCAGGCTGGGGGGGTCACCTGTCGGCTGATTACCCCTTTTCTGGAAGTTCTGCTATGGGTTCTGGCCCGGGGAGTCTACAACATTCCCTGGGCCTCGGTTTTTACTGTTTGGAGATGATCTTTGCACTCCTCCAGTCTCTAGGGACCGTCCCCTGTCGCAGCTTGATCCCTCCACCGATGTTCTTGTGGAACAGGCCACCGTAGCTCTAAACTGCCCCGACAGCTATACAGACTACCCGTGGCCCTGCGACTCCTTCTGCCTTCTACGTGGTGTCACCTGGACCTCTGGGTCCCAGGATCTTCACCAGGAAGCGTCTCCTTCTGTTTCTCTGCTCCTGTCTGACTTGGAGCTTCCTTTCTTTCTTTCTTTCTTTTCTCCTCCTTGCCTGCCTCCAGCAGGCCTCCTCCTCCCTCCTTTCTCTCGTTCTTCTTCTCCAACTACATGCTGGCTCCTCACTCTCTCACTCCCTGAGGTAGACTAGCTAAACTTGACCTTCCTCTCTGTGTCTGCTCTCAGATGGCTCCTCCCACCTCCCCAGTTGCCCTGTTCTACCCTATAGGAGCAGGGATGGGTCTTATGACCCCTCCCAGCATGCAGCATGGGAGGGTTGTCTGCCACTTTCCCTGGTCCCAGTGTGTTCCTAGCAATGGGTGTAGTGTGGATTTACCAGGGGACCGGAGTTCACTCTCTTCCTCTCCCAGAATGGGGCATCACACCGCTGGATGGGGTGCAATGACCTGTGGCGACGGAAGCCTCAGGGGCGCCACATAAACATGGCTTGTTCATTGGCTGATTATACTTGTTATTCAGCCATCAGCCTAATTGTTGTTGCCTGTAAATCTCACTGTGTAAACATGGCATGTGAAAACTGTCTTGTATTGAAGAAATCCTATTAAAGGGTTGTATTATCTATCATCAGAGGCATACCGCTCATCAGCTGAACAACTTCTACTTGCCAGAGAATGGTGCACTTCTGATAGTTTGGACCAGCATTATATTTGTGCTACTAACCCCAACTGTGCACTGTACTATGCTGCAATGCTACAGGCAGAGGCAACTTTATCTCTGCCACAAAGAAGGAGCTCAGTGGCACTAAATCTGGCCAGAGCCATAGATCTGTCCGCCTTCAGACCAGTGCTTTTGAGCACTATAGCAAAGCGCCTGTTAGCACTGAACACCTTACCTAGGTCACCGGCCACTGCTGTAAGACTGCAGAGGTTGTGGGTAGTGATGGGCGAACATGCAGATATCCAGGATTGGAGGGTCAAAAAATACAGTTCTAGCCTAGAATTAATCACTGGACGACGATACCCATATAAGTCTATGGGAACCCAAATCATGCGCTTTAAAATGGTGGTAGAAAGGGCTAGGGGGATTAGAGCAGAAGCGTTATACTTACCAGTCTCCATTCAGCTGTAACACTAATTTTGGGGCTGCTCATTATCCCTCATGAATATGCACTGCTTCCCCCACCCACAGTCTCTGCCTGAAGCCCACAGCGTGCGGACATGTTCTGTGACTACGTGCTGTGAATTTAATATGTATATAGCAGATCCGGAATCGTCATGGGACCTCGTGTGGATTACGTCGGAACTGTGTGTCTGGGAGTTAATAAAGAGGTGAAAGAAGGTGTTTCATTTTGTATTTTAATTCAAATAAAGGATTTTTTCAGTGTTTGTGTTCATTTCTTTTCACTTATAGATTAGTAATGGGGGGGTCTCATAATTACTAATCTAGGGCTTAGTGGCAGCTGTGAGCTGTCATTAACCCCTTATTACCCAGATTGCCAACGCAGCACGGCAATTGGAATGAGCTGTGTAAAATGCCAGGATTGTCGCATCCATTAGATGCAGGCTGCTATTTTTAGGCTGGGGGGCCCCAATAACCATGGGACTCCACAGCCTGAGAATACTAGCCCCCAGATGTCAACTTTATCATGGTTAGGTATCAAAATTGGGGGGCCCTCAAACTGGTGTTTAAAATTATTTATTTCAATAATTTTTAAAAAAGCACCATGATGTCCCTCTTACTTTGATACACAGCCAAGATAAGCACATGGCTGGGGGCGGCACCCTTCAAATTGTTCCAGAAAATGATGTATTTCAATTACACATGTTTTGTTATGCACATGTTTATTTCCTTTGTATGTACTGGGACAACATGAAAAACAAGAAAAAGGCAAATTGAACATAAGATCACATAAAACTTCAAAAATGGGCTGGACAAAATTATTGGCACCCTCAACTTAACAATTGATTGCTTACCCTTTGGAATAAATAACTGCAATCAATCGCTTCCTATAACCAGCAACAAGCTTCTTACACATCTCAACTGGAATTTTTAACCACTCTTCTATTTCAAACTACTCTATACTCCAGGTCTCATATTTGAAAGGTGCCTTCTCCCAACAGCAATTTTTAGGTCTCTCCACGGGTGATCAAAGGGATTTAAATCTGGACTCATTGCTTGTCACTTCAGAACTCTGCAGCACTTTGTTTCCATCCATTTCTAGGTGTTTATTGACATATGTTTGGGGTAATTCATCTGCAGAAAGACCCATGACAAAGAATGCAAACTCAGTTTTCTGACACTGGGCACTACGTTGTGACACTAAATCCTTTGGTAATCTTCAGATTTCATGAAGCCTTTCACAGTGCGAGATGTGGCAGAACAACCCCAAAACATCTTTGAACCTCCACCATATTTGACTGTAGGTACTGTGTTCTTTTCTGTGTAGAGCTCATTCTGTTTCGATAAAAAGTAAAATGATGTCCTTTACCAAAAAGTTCTATCTTGGTATCATCTGGCCACAAGATGCTTTTATGGAAGGATTTTGGCTTACCATAGCATTTCATTCAAATGTTGATGACAGTTTGCGCTGACACTGATGCACTCCGAGCCTGCAGAACATCTTGAATTTCTTTGGAACTTGATTAAGGTTGCTTATCCATCATCTGGATTATCCTGTGTTGCAACCTTTCATCAATTTTTCTCTGCCATCTACGTCCAGGGAGATTAACTACTGTGCCGTGGGTTGTAAACGTCTTGACTATGTTGCACAAAGGAACATCAAGATCTCTGGAGATGGGCTTGTAACCTTGAGGGAGTTCATATTTTTCAACAAACTTGGTTCTAAAGTGTCCTCAGACAGTTCTCTTGTCCTCTTTCGCTTCTCCATGCTTAGTGTGGCACACACACAGACATAATGCAAATAATGAGTCAACTTCTCCCCTTCTATCTGGTTTCAGGTCGGATTTTAATATTGCCCACAACTGTTGAATGTCTGAAGAAACGTTGTTTACCCACAATTTGTTAAGGTGCCAACAATTTTGTCCAACACAGTTTTGGGGTTTTGTGTGAAATTATGTCCAACTTGTCTTTTTTTTCTGTTTGTTTTTTTTTGTGTTTTTCCAATATACACAACAAAAACAAACATAAGTAATTGCAATAATTATCTTTAAGAAATACTTAATTTTCTGGAACAATTTCAAGGGTGCCAACATTTTTGGCCATGACTTTATATATCTAAATATTAAACACAAACTAAAGACATGTTTCCATCTGGACAAGCCCTTTAAATAATAGTATTTTGGCTACCCGCAGACACCACTAGAGGCAGATTAACTTAATTTAATCATAAACGTAGTGTAGCAGTTGTTAAATCCAACCCAAACCACCTGTAAGCCAGTTGCTTGTTCAGTTGTGTCCAATGAGAAGTTGTGATCCATTGTTGAATTATTTTGGAATAAATTACTACATTAATAGTTCCACTGGCAGCAGTGATGGAGTTAACAAAACAAGAGTCTTCATTCTACAGCAGGTTTACGTTATTTGGTTTTATAGTGTTGAACATCATTGCATAATAAATTATTTGCATCCTCGATTCTGAAGCTAAAAATATACATTTTCTTTTTCTTACTTTGAGGTATTTTATTATAATTCTTCTTTTCCCCAGTGTATCTACATAGTAATTGGAGGAGCGTCTGTTACCATTAAAATGACAGCTTTCATAGATAACATAACTGATGCTTAGATGAGTTAGTTATAACATCTTCAAATTAACCGCTGCTGAATTTAAGATGTCTTATTTTTTTTAAACCTAATTTTAACTATCACCAACTATTCTGTGGAGGAGAAAAATGTGTAATATATTAAAATCAGATATTTCTTCTATAAGTGTTTGTTGCCTTAAGATAATTAATAAAGATCATGGTTGTCCAATGATATTTGTGTATGCCATCTCAAACATCTAACAAGAGTTGAATAAAATCACCCAATGTATTTTGACAGTTTTTATTTTAACAGTGCACCTTAATCTATGTCTAAAACAAAGAAAAGAAAAGCAACCAGCCTTCTAAATATCAAAAGGAATACATAATCAAAAAATGACATCTGGTTTACTTCACATTTTATTACAAACATATTTTTTTACATTTTCAGTGCTAGTTTTTTTTCTTCTGAAACTATTAATATAAAAAGAATTTTTTTAAATATTATAGGTTTTCAAACTAAAATTTCAAACTCGGTCTCCAGTTTCCTAAATATTATTTTTCAGCTTTGGTTTGTAGATTGGGATATAGTAAACAGTCATTTTTATTATCATTAGAGGGTATGAAATGTAATGATACATGCCAGTTCTTTTAAAGGCAACCTGAGCATTGATGCATGCCACCTCCTCCACTGGAGTAATAGGTCTCTCAGCTCTCCCTATACATGCATGCAGGGAGAAACCTCTCACTCCAGGGGAGTGTCGGGGCTTGCCTGTCCGAATAGTCTGCCATGCAGCTCGATCTCTGGCAGCTATTAAACTGAGAGTCAAACATGCATGGCTGAAATCTTCCAGAATCATAGACTGTTAGAGTTGGAAGAACTTCCAGGGTCATCATGCTCAACGGCCAACTCCCAACTCAATGCAAAATTTGCTAAACCATCTCAGACAAATGTCTTCCTGCTTCTGGTTGATGACTTCCATTGAAGGAGAACTCACCACTAAAGATGAGTGAACCCGCAAATGTTCGGGTTCGGCAGGTCCAACCGGACTTAAAAAAAAAAGTCTGGTTCAGGACCAGACTTGACCCAAACTTGAGCCTGGACCCCAAACCCCATATAAGTCTATGGGGCCCCAAACGTAAGTGCTATAAAATTGTGGTAGTAAGGGCTAGGGAGCTGCAAAAGGAAGCAAAATGGGGATTAAAGCAGGACAATCATACTTATCGAGTTTCTGTCACACTGCTTCTGGGTCCACTCTTTAAATATTATGAATATTCACTGCTTCCCCCACCCACCCTTTGTGACGACATCTGTGATTGCTTGCCCTCACACTAGCTGTATGGGTACCTGAAGTGGAGAGTAAAAATAAATAATTATTTGGAAAAATGACTTACGGTCCCCCATGTAGCTTTATAAAAATTATTTACAATTTATTTAAAAAAATGGCATTGGGACCCCTCAATTTTGACACCCAACCAATATAAAGCAAACAGTTGGAGACTGGTGTTCTCAGGCTGGGGAGGCCCATGGTTATTGGGCCCTCCCTAGCCTAAAAATAGCAGCCTGCAGCCACCCCAGAATTGGCGCATCCATTAGATGTGCCAATCCTGTTGCTTACCCAGTTCATCCTGATTAAATTGGTATAGTGGCAATTGGGGAAATATAAGTGGTTAATGACAGCTGTGATATTTGTAAAAAAATTACAGCTGCCATGAATCCCTGATTAGTAATGGGTAGGGGTCTATAAGGCCTCCCATTACTAATCCCTTAAGTAAGAAGAAATAAACAAAATACAGACAAAAATCCTTTATTTAAAAAAATAAAAAAAAACACACTTTCTCCAATTTATCAGCTCCCAAAACACTCCTGCAGGTCCGACATAATCCACACCATGACGATCCCGGCTCTTCTGCATCCTGAAGTCCCAGTGCGTGGTCACATTACAAAACGTGACTGATCACTTCTGGCTGCAGGACACACTGATGAAGCAATAGCTGTGAGAGTGGCGACGTCAATGAGCTCACCTGAGGTCGTAGATGTCGATTCCCACGGTACCCCAGCCGTTACCTCAGTGAACTCATTGAACTCAATGCCGGACTACTGGATTAGGCTATGTGTGCACGTTGAGTATTTGGTTGCAGCAATGTCTGCACCAAATCAGTATCTCTGGGCAGAAAACCACACCGAAAACAAGTTAAAAAAAAACATTGTGTAACCTTGTCAATCCCGTACTTAGTCATTTTTTAAATAAGGATAGTGTGAGATACTTTATCAAATGCTTTGCTGAAGTTCAAAAATACTATATCTATCACATTTCCCTGATCACAGGGAAACCCTGTGTCTAGGGAAGGGGGACATGATAACCAATGACCAAACCTACTGCTTCCCTGATTTCCTGCACCAATCTTAGGCTATATGCGCACACTGCATCTTTTACTGCATTTTTAGTGGGTTTTTTGTGAAGTTTGTGGTCACCAAAGATGCACCCAAATGCATGCATTTCCTTCCCCCAGAAAAGTCTGAGATTTCTATTTTGCTGTCTACACAGTGCATATTTTTTTTGGCTGCATTTTTGAAGACACAGACAAGATGCAGCATGTCAATTCTTTTTGAGTTTTGTCAATGCGTTTCAGAGAACTGGCAGATCAATCCTCCGCTGACTCGTGATCGGCAGGGCATTGATCCCTGGTTTCTGGCCGGATGCCAATCTCCATATTAAGTCTATGGGGACCAGAATCCAGCACAAAGGGGTAGGAGCAAGTGCTTCATACTTACTGAGTTCCCACTGGTCACATGGCTCACTTCAGTCCCTGCCTGAACCTCACAGTGGGCATTTATGGTCTATGGTGCTTGCTGTGAGCTTCAGATGTAGCAGTTCTTGCATCGTGGGATCTCATATTGATTATGTCCGAGGGTGTTTTTGGGGTTAATAAAGTGGTGAAAGAGGATGCTTTTTTGTCTTTTATTTCAAATAAAGGATTTATTGGGTGTCTGTGTTTATGCACTTTCACTTACAGATTAGTGATGTGGGGTGTCCAATAGATGTCTCCCATTACTAAACTAGGGCTTAGTAGCGGCTGTTGGCTGCCATTAAGTCATTATTTCCCCAAATGCCACCGCACCAGGGCAACGGAAGAGCCGGGTCTAGCACCAGAATTGGTACATCTAATGGATGCACCACTTCTGGAGTGGCTGTGGACTGCTATTGTTAAGGCTGCTTTACACCAGAAGATCTATCGTGCGATAGATCGTCGGGGTCACGGTTTTTGTGACGCACATCCGGCATCGCTTGCGATGCCGGCCTGTGTGACACCTCCTAGCGACGCAGTATCGCTCACAAATCGTGAGTCGTGTACTGCTCGTTAGGTTTCATAATATCGTTTAATTTAATTGTTCATCGTTCCCGGGGTAGCACACGCCGCTCCGTGTGACACCCCGGGAACGATGAACATCGATTACCTGCGACCCGCGGCTCTCGCCGGCTATGTGGAAGGAAGGAGGTGGGCGGGATGTTTACGTCCCGCTCATCTCCGCCCCTCCGCTTCTATTGGCCGGCGGCCGTGTGACGTCGCTGTGACGCCGAATGTCCCTCCCACTCCAGGAAGTGGACGTTCGCCGCCCACAGCGAGGTCGGACGGGAGCTAAGTACGTGTGACGGGGGGTTACCGACTTTGTGCGCCACGGGCAGCGATTTGCCCGTGATGCAAAAAGGATGGGGGCGGGTACGATCGATTGTGAAATTGCACAATCGGTCGTACCGTGTAAAGCAGCCTTTAGACTGGAAAAGGTCAAATAACCATTGCACTTCCCACCCTAATAATATGAGCCCCCAGTTGTCTCCTGTACCTTGGCTGCTTAAAGAAAGATGAACAGACCCCACATCATTTTTTTTTTAAATAAATCAAATAATTAAAAAAAAAAAAAAAGCGTGTGAGATTCCCTCTATTTTTCATAACCAGCCATGGTACAGCAGACAACTGAGGGATGCAGCCCGCAGCTGCTGCTGTTCCTGTACTGGATATGAAAAATGAGGAGAAACCCACATCATTTTTTTGCCAAAAAATAATTAAAAACAGCTGGCCATGCTAGTTAGCACTCTATCTATCAAGTAATTCTGTTATTTCTATTTCTATTATTTCTAATCTAACTGTTCTTTCTTTCTATCTATTCTATATGTTCTATCTATCTATCTATCTATTTATCGTTTTTCTATCTATCTATCTATCTATCTATCTATCAATTATCCTATCTTATTGTCGCGGGCGGAGGAGGGGACGCTGCGCTCTCCCACTGCTCGGGTCCGGCTGCTGCGGCTCGGTGGTGGCTCGAGCGGTGGGCCGGATCCCGGGGACTCGAGCGGCGCTCCTCGCCCGTGAGTGAAAAGGGTGGGGATTGATTGTGGGGATTGGATATTGTCCGTGACGCCACCCACGGTTGTGGTGATATTGGTGACACCACCGCTGCTCTAGACGGGGATCCCGGGAGTGGTGACAGGGAGCAGCTTTGATGTTAGTTCTCCCCTCCGTGGGTAGGGGGTTGGTTGTCCCGGGGCCCTGTGATGGGGTAGGGATGGATGGCAGGTGGGTTACGGGGCCTGGCGAGGTGCAGGGTCGCGGGGGCAGCGCTGTGCCGCACGGCACGGTGGTACTCACTCAGCCAATGATGAGGACACAGTTCTCGGTAAAACACACGACTGGATGGACGGGTCCCACAGACGGCTGCGGTGTTGTTTCTCCCGGCAGGTTGATGGTGACTGCCTTTCCCTGCACCTGTGTACTGTAAATGGTTCCAATGGGTTCCCACCGGTAACCCGCTCCCCAGCTTGGATATGGGCTGGAGGAGCCCCTTTTGCCCGCAGGCTCTGGCCCTGGGAACTTTAGCCTTGGCGGTGACTGTGTTTCCCTCTCTCGGTTGGACGGTTGCCTTCTGTTGGGACTTGGCTGCTGGGTTCCCTTCGCTAACGGATTTGGCAAATTCACGGCGACTCCTAGCCTTGCCGGGGTCCGTAAGCTCCTGCCAGATGGTGCTGGTTTCTCTTTGCGCACCGGTCCGGTACCGCCGGGCCACCGCCCGTCCACGGTCCTTACGGTAGACTCCGATAGGCCACTCCTGCAGACGGTCCCCACCGTCTGCCAACCTTGCTGTACCGCCCGGGCCACACACCCGGACGTTGTCAGATAGTTGCTCCACTACCACACTTTCCTTCCTCCAACTTCAGACTCCACAACTAAACTAAACTCTCTACTTTTCCCGCCTCCAGGACTGTGAACTCCTCGGTGGGCGGGGCCAACCGCCTGGCCCACCGCCTGGTGTGGACATCAGCCCCTGGAGGAAGGCAACAAGGGTTTTTGTCTGACTTAGGTGTGCCTGACCGGGAGTGTGGGGTGTGTAGGTGTTGTTCTCTGTGGCCCCTGGCTTGTCCAGGGCGCCACATTATCATTTTGTTTCTCTTTTGAAAAATGCACTAACAAAAATGCGGCAAAAACGCAGTAAAAAGCTATGTGGTTTTTTTTGGCCACAAGCTGCTTTTTCTGTGACAACAGGAAAAAAGATGAACTCAAGATGCACTCAGAAAAAGATGCAGCATGTGCATATAGCCTAATACAGTGATGGTGAACCTATGGCACGCGTGCCAGACTGGGCACGCAGAGCCCTTTTTGCTGGCACGCGCGCTGTCACCACACTGAGCCACTTTGAACTGTCGGTGTGATCGCGCCAGCAGTTCAAAGTGGTGTTTAGCAGAGGAAACATTTCTCCTTCCTCTGACACGCCTCCTCTCCTGGGCCGCAGTCCTGTTGCCTAGGAGACGGAGGAGCGTCAGTAGGTGGCGCCAGTGTCTTGTGGCCGTGTGGGAACTGAACTGACTGATGTCCCAGCAGCGCGCAGCGGTGGAGCGGTGCTAGGAAGTGAGTTTTTTATTTTTATTTTTAAAAGCTGTGTGCGGCTGTGCCAAGGTGTGGGGGACAGTGCCACGCGGGGGGAACGTGGAGAGCACGGGGCAAACATGGGAGCACGGGGCAAGCAGAGCACGGGGCAAACATGGAGAGCACAGGGCAAACATGGGAGCATGGGGCAAACATGGGAGCACGGGGAAAACATGGGAGCATGGGGCAAACATGGGAGCACGGAGCAAACATGGGAGCACGGGGCAAACATGGAGAGCACGGGGCAAACATGGGAGCACGGGGCAAACATGGAGAGCACTGAGGAAACATGGAGAGCACTGGGGAAACATGGAGAGCACTGGGCAAACATGGAGAGCACTGGGCAAACATGGGAGCACGGGGCAAACATAGGAGCACGGGGCAAACATAGGAGCACGGGGCAAACATGTGAGCACGGGGCAAACATGGAGAGCACTGGGGAAACATGGAGAGCACTGGGCATACATGGGAGCACGGGGCAAACAGAGCACGGGGCAAACATGGGAGCATGAGGAAAACAAACAGAGCACGGGGCAAACAGAGCACAGGGCAAACAGAGAACGGGGCCAACAAACAGAGCACGGGGCAAACAAACAGAGCACGGGGCAAACAAACAGAGCATGGGGCAAGAAAACAGAGCATGGAGCAAGCAAACAGAGCACGGGGCAAGCGAACAGAGCACGGGGCAAATAAACAGAGCACGGGGCAAACAAACAGAGCATGGGGCAAACAAACAGAGCACGGGGCAAACAAACAGAACATGGGGCAAACATGGCTGCAAGGATGGAAGAAACATACAAAGATGGGGGAAACATGGCGGCAAGGATGGGGGAAACATGGCTGCAAGGATGGGGGAACTTGGCTGCAAGGATGGGGAGAAACATGGCTGCAAAGATGGGGGAAACATGCAAGGATGGGGGGAAACATGTAAGGATGGGGGGGAAACATGCCAGAATGTGGTACATTTAGCAGGAAGGGGTGCATTTACCAGGATGGGGGATACATTTACCAGGATGGGGGGATACATTTACCAGGATGGGGGGAAACATGAAAGGATGGGGGGAAACAAGCCAGGATGGGGGTACATGAACATGCCAGGATGAGATAAAATGCCATGATGGGAAACATTTAGCAGGAAGGGTGACATTTACCAGGATGGGGTACATTTACCAGGATGGGGTACGTTTACCAGGAAAGGGGACATTTACCAGGATGGGGGAACATGCCAGGATGGGATACATTTACAATGATAGGGTACATTTACCAGGATGGGGTACATTTACCAGAATGGAGGACATTTACCAGGAATGGGGTACATTTACCAGGACGAGGCCATGATGGGGACAAATATACCAGAATGTGGGAAATATATATCAGGATGGGGGGGACATGTTTACCAGGAAGTGGCACAGGAAGGGGGACATAACTACACAATGAAGGGGGAGGGGAGCAACTCGCACATCTTTATGGGATTTCAGGATGTTCAGACTTTGAAATGTAGATGTGGATTACAGGGTAACATCTGATTGCGTTCCATGATAAAATCTCTGTCTAATATGCTGCAATTTTTTCCAGAAAGATCAATCCAACTGCTGTGTCTGGAAAGGGCAGGGGCTCAGCTTCAATGTGTGGTAAGCATGCATGAGCGTGATGCCTCCTGCTGAAGAGAAGAGAAGACGGCAAAGGTAAGGTTACAATCAATTATTTACATAATAGCATTGGTTGGCACTTCGGAAAAAAAAATGGGTTTAGAGCTACAGTTTGGGCACTCAGTCTGTGAAAGGTTCGCCATGACTGGCCTAATAGGTTCCACACCTATGCACCTTGTTGGATACCTGACCCTGAAAAAGGCCCTAGGTAGGGAATGGATGTGATGAGCACTAGTCAACTCCACTAAGCTCTAATTGATCACAAACAGCACAAAGTAAATGAATAACTTATCTTCAGATGACTGAAACAGAGGAACTGCAATAACAACAAAGTTTCTTCAGATGAATATAAGCCGACTGCTTACACTGAAGACTTTTTAGGTGTATTAAACCTATCACCAGCATAGACAAGAAAGGAATGAGAGTATTTAAGGACAGAAAGGGTAGTGCTGATGAAAACAGCTGAAAAGGGTACTTTACATGCTGCGATATCGAAACTGATATCGCTAGCGATCGTACCCGCCCCCATCGGCTGTGCATCCAGGGCAAATCGCTGCCCGTGGCGCACAACATCGCTTACACCGTCACACGAACTTACCTTCCCTGCGACGTTGCTCTGGCCAGCGATCCACCTCCTTTCTAAGGGGGCGATTCGTGCGGTGTCACAGCGACGTCACACGGCAGCCGTCGAATAGCAGAGGAGGGGCGGAGATGAGCGGCCGGAACATGCCACCCACCTCCTTCCTTCCTCATTGCCAGTGGACACAGGTAAGGAGATGTTCGTCGTTCCTGAGGTGTCACACATAGCGATGTGTACTCCCGCAGGAACGACGAACAACCTCGTACCTGCAGCAGCAACGATATTTGAAAAAGGAGCGACGTGTCAACGAGCAACCATTTTACATGTTTTTGCGCTCATTGATCGTCGCTCCTTGCGACCTTCTCTAGACGGACACTACAAGACTGTCTGTCATCCGTGACACATTATTGATGTCCATCTAGTCAGTGATTCCATCATAGAAGGAAATTAGATTAGCTTGCCATGACTTGTTTGCTACAAGCACATGCTGGCTCTGGTTATTAACTGTATTCTTATCCAATTACTTACGTACATGCTGTTTAATAATTTGTTCAAAAATCTTTTCTGGTATAGAAGTAAGGCTCACTGGCCTGTCATTTCCTTGCTTCATCTTTCCCTCCTTTTTTTTTTTTTTTTTTTAAAAATAGTTTTTATTGAGAAGAAACAAAAATAGATATACATATCTGGGATAAAATAAAAAGAAACAAAGGAAAATACTGCATGTCAATAATAAGACAATCCAAAAAGATTAAACGGTAAATTTTGGAACGCAACAAAACTGGGAGAACCTCCCACAACAACCCCCCCCCCCTTGGGCACGCACAGAGAAGAAAGAACCCTTATGACAAAACCTTACATTACACAAGCCTAATAGGTACTCTGCCAGCAATTAGCTCCTTCATATACCAATCCGTAAACTGGAAACAATCATGTATCGCTTGACGTGTAGACAGTGGTTGGGCGTTAATAATGGAAGTCCGAGTAAGAAAGAAGCGTTTAGTGAGTTTCTCTTTGTTGAGTAATGACTGTATCCAGTCCATTTTGAAGAGGTAGGCCACCTTTGTGCTAATCAAACTAAGGGGCACTTTGCACACTACGACATCACAGCTGCGATGTCGGTGGGGTCAAATCGAAAGTGACGCACATCCGGTGTCGCAGTCGATATCGTAGTGTGTAAATCCTGTTTGATGCGATTAAGGAGCGCAAAAACGTCCAAATCGTATCATCGGTGTAGTGCCGGTCATTTACATAATTTCGGAAGGACCGATGTTACGATGTTGTTCCTCGTTCCTGCGGCAGCACATATCGCTGTGTGTGAAGCCGCAGGAGCGAGGAACATCACCTTACCTGCGTCCTGCGGCTCACGCCGGCTATGCGGAAGGACGGAGGTGGGCGGGATGTTTACGTCCCGCTCATCTCCGCCCCTCCGCTTCTATTGGCCGCCTGCCGTGTGACGTTGCTATGACGCCGCACAACCCGCCCCCTTAATAAGGAGGCGGTTCGCCGGCCAGAGCGACGTCGCAGGGCAGGTGAGTGCATGTGAAGCTGCCGTAGCGATAATGTTCGCTACGGCAGCTATCACATGATATCGCACTTGCAACGGAGGCGGGGACTATCGCGCTCGGCATCACAAGCATCGGCTTGCGATGTCGTAGTGTGCAAAGTGCCCCTAAGAGTAAGGACTGCGTCTTGCGCCCAGAAGTGTAGGAAACATTTCAGAGAGGCCACTGCCCAAATGAATAAAGTGCGGTGCTGATGGGCATGAAGTCTATCCAACTGGTCCTGGGGAAGAATATTGAAGATGGCCCACTCAGGAGACAAAGAAATGGAAAGATCAAAGGTATTAGTAAGGTGTTGTGAGAGTGCACACCAGACCTCCTGTATCTTTAGGCAACCCCATAGACAGTGAAAATGTCTGCCGGTGAATGCATGCATTCAGGGCAGGGATGGAAACCGGATGAGGACATTTTAGATTTAATAGCCGGGGAAATATATGCTCTATGAAAAATCATGAGTGCCATGGTGTTATAACTATCGTATGATAACATGGATATAATGCGTAGCGTGGCTTCCAAGAGAACCTTTACCAGACAGTCAGTTAGCTGAGATACCGATTTTCCCGGGCTTGGCAAAGAGTCCAACAACTGGATAGAGGGCTTAAGAAACTTATATATGAGACTCAGGGAGTAAATCCCTAGGTGGGCTCTAATAAAGATTAAATTTAAGGGGTGCTCTCTAACGTCCTCTGGGATAGCCTGTAACACCGAGTTTACATAATGCCTGATCTGGTCGTAAGTGAAGTTATCACCCACCAGCACTGGATGCTTGAGAGCAATGTCCTCTGAAGTAAGAGGACGTTGTTTATCTGACAACAGATCACAGACTAAACGACAACCATTATTCCCAAGTACACGATAAATAGGAGGTGGTCTATCCTGCAAAAAGTAGGGATTACCCCGGAAATGAAGGAGAACTGAGGTGTGAGGGTCAAGTCCACTAAATCGTCTTGCCAGGCGCCAACCCAAAACAACAAACCATAACAAGAGGTTCTCTTTAACCGCTATGGGAACATCAACTGGTCGTAAATGGAACAAAGCCGAGAGAGTAAAAGGTCCACACATAGCCTCATCTATTGGAGTATTAGTGAAGCGGATGGAAGCACTGATCCAATCCAGTGAGTGTTGAAAGAGGGCCGCTATACTGTAAAGGTGTACATTCGGAAAATTAAGGCCACTCAAAGATTTTGTTTGTTGCAACTTAAAAATGCTAATTCTGGAACCCCATTCTGATTCCCAAATAAAGTGAAGTAAGACCTTCATTAGAAGCTTGTCATCAGCTTTAGAGAGCAAAACCGGCAATGTTTGCAAGGGAAAAAGGAGTTTGGAGAAAGAAATCATTTTAATAAGAAGGGCCTTACCTGCAAAGGACAGTTTAAGGGATTTCCAGGATTGAATTTCCTGAACAACTGCAGAGATAAGAGCGCAAACATTCAATTATAAATATTATGGGGATTTGAGGACAGGTGTACTCCAAGATAAGGCAGGGAATCTCCCTTCCACTGAAAGGGAAAGGGGAATGGCCACCATTTCTGAGCAGTTTTAAAAATTGATAAGGAATGAGATTTAGTGAAAGTTATACAAAACCCTGAGACTGTGCCAAACTCACTGAAGGCATCCATTATAGAAGGAATGGACTCCTTAGGGTTGGCTATCATAAGTAAAATGTCATCCACAAATGCTAATGTTTTGAGTATGTGTGGTGGCTGATCTCAATGCCCCCAAAGGAAGGGATCATCAAGTATCTCAGTAGGGGGTCTAGGGCAATGTTGAATAGTAAGGGTGATAGGGGACAGCCTTGTCTCATGCCTCTCAGAATGGGAAAAGGAGCCGATTTTACGCCATTGAGCCAAATTGAGGTCTGGGAATTATTATAAATTGTCCGTACAAAGTTGTAGAAGGTAAAGCCAAACAATCTATACTTAAGAGTTCGTATAAGATGAGACCATGACACTTGATTAAAAGCTTTAGCAGCATCAAGGCTGACCAGTACATTTTGCCTGGCCCTAGCCTGACGACTATGTGTGATAGCAGCCGATGCTGTTCTAATATTAAAGGTAATAGACCGGCCATGAACAAAGCCTGTTTGAGATGGAGTAAGAATATTAGGAAGCATGGACTGTAGCCTATTAGCCATGATTTTAGTAAGCAGTTTCAAATCGAAATTTAGGAGGGAGATTTGGCGATATGAGGCAGTGAGAAGTGGGTCTTTGCCTGGCTTCAACAACAAGGACAAACAAGCCTCATTAAATCAGTCAGGCAAAGAGCCAGAGTTGACAATCTGATTAAAAGAGAGGTAAGGTGAGGTATAAGTAAGGGTTGTAATAGTTTATAAAATTCAAACAAAAATCCATCTGGGCCAGGTGCCTTAAGCAATCTAGAGGACTTAATGACCGATCCTACCTCCCCAGCAGAAATCGGCAGGTCAAGAATTTCCCGTTGAGAAGCAGTATGTCTCGGTGGGTCGACCTTACGCAGAAATTGATAGCCGTCCTCCTGAGAATTCAGGGAGGGGCCATAAAGATCCGCATAAAAATCGCAGAAAACCATGAAGATTTGGGTCGGGTCATGAGAAATGGAACCATCGGGCATTATAATGTTAGGGACTTTGGTAGCCATCCGAAATGGCTTTGTTAAAGAAGCCAGAAGCCAACCTGGTCTATTACCCCAGCGAATATATCGGTTGCGTTGATGGGCCAGTTGATTGTGTGTCTGTTCGTGTAATAGTGTATTCAAATCTTGCTTAGCTGTAAGGCAGGCCTCTCTAGAAGTGGGAGTGTTACATATTTTGAAGTCCTTATATGATTGAGTGAGCCGGTCCAAGAGAGGCCGCAAGGAGGACAACAGTTTCTTTTTTCTTCTGAGAAGCATAAGAAATAATTTGTCTCTAGAGCATCGTCTTGGCAGTGAGCCAAAATAGGTTAATATCATCCTGATGTTCTGTCACACTGGGTGTGGGGAGAGACACCCAGCAAGTGGACTCCTGGGAATAAAGGATGCTGAAACACAAAGAGGGGAGTAACCAGGGGCTCCTGCGCTGACCCTAACACTGGGGGGCCCTTGCCCTCAAACCACAGGTACCTATAAGGGTTAGGAGGTGTGACCCGCCAACGTGCCCCTGTCTCCTAGCCAGACCCTAGGACTAAATCCCACCACTGAGGGAGAAACAAACACAAAAATAAACAGCAAAAGGGGAAAAACAACAACTTATCTTGAGAGGGAATCTTCAGAACATACAGCAACAGTAGTCTAAAGCCACATGCACGCCTGAGCAGCAACTTCTCCAAGTGACGAGTATAACTCGCACTGGAGGAGTGAGAGGTCCCACATTATAAAAGGCCCTTAATTACCAGCTGGAGGAAAGGCTCCTCCAACCTGGCAATGAAACAGAAAAAATAACCTAAATCAAGCCTTTAAAGGGACAGCGTCCATTAACGTCTGGATGATCACCAGGCCCTTCTGCACCTGGTCCCAGAAGCAGCACCTGAAGGTCCAGACACATCTGTGACATATTCTAGGTCCTCCATTAAGGCCTCCCACCAAACGGTTAGGTAGCGCTTGAAATCATCAGAGGTATAAAGATAAGAGGGAAAGCGCCACCAAATAGATATGGTTTTACTAGTAGTAAGTTCCAAAGTTAGTAGAACTGGTGAGTGATGTGAGATGACAGAAGGGAGAATGTCAACTGCGTTCAGAGGAGAAAGAAGAGGGACAGAAGTTAACCAATAATCAATACAAGTATGAACATTATGCACTCTTGAGTAGAAGCTGTACTCTCTCTCCGTGGGGTGACAACATCTCCAAGCATCAACAAGGTGGAGTCTATCCAACAGGTTAGGAATTACTCGAGTGGAGGGATGAGATACAGGCATAGGTCAGGATCTATCAAGAAATGAGTCATGAAGAGTATTCATATCTCCACCGAGCTGTATGTTAGTAGAATGCCAACCATGAACCACTTCGAGAAGTTTGGAGAAAAAGGAAGAATTACTAGTATTAGGAGCATAAACATTAATGAGGCAATATTCCTGCTGCTCAATAAGAGCCCTTATCCGTAGGTACCGTCCCGCCCGATGCCTCACCACCTCCTGTATAGAGTAGTCTAGAGCCTTATGATATTAAATGGCAAAACCACACTTCTTCTGATCTTTCCTTTTTTTTTGAAGATAGGGACATCATTTGTCCTAAATATCTAATCCACTGCAGTCTTGAGAAGCCAGTAAACTCCCAAGCCTAGAGTCTGTTGGAGAGGCTAGCCTAAGCACATCTCCTAAGTCCCTTTATAGTGTTGTCTGTTGATGGGAGAGCTCTGTCCGTGACAGTCCAGTTTGTTACAGTGCTGATGAAACTTGGGGTGGGAATTTTGCATTCCGAGAAGATTGCCTTCCTTTTGCTACCAGGCATGTTTCATCCTTTGATCCTGGGTCTGCCGTGGTTACGAGTGCACAAGCCCATTTTAGATTGTATGTTCGGGGAAGTACTTTGTTGGGGTCAGGCTTGTCACAGGAAAGGTTTTGTCCCCATTCGTCCTGCTTGATCTTTGGCAACTCCATCATACCTACCGGGCTTGCCAACTGCTTATTGGTCTTATGTGGACGTCTTTGATAAGTAGGAAGTAAAGACACTACCGCCTTACAGACAGTCTTATTGTCCTATAAATTTGCTTTCCAGTTCCACTTCTCCTTCAGGCTGTATCTACCCACTGTCCCAGGCACAGACCCAAGCTATGTCCGAGTACATCAAAGAGAACCTGGTAAGGGGATGTATCCAGAAATCTTCCCTCTCGGCGGATCTTTTTTGTAAAGAAAAAAGGATGGCTCTCTCCGCCCCTCTATTGAGTACAGGTGTCTCAATCAAATCACTATCAAGAATAAATATCCGCTCCCTTTCATTCCAGAATTGATGCTCGTGTCAGAGGCTACAGCATCTTAACTAAACTCAATCTTTGAGGAGCGTATAACCTGATCCGCATCCTCCAGGGAGATGAATGGAAGACCGCTTTTAGCTCCAGGATGGTTATTATGAATATCGAGTTATGCCGTTTGGGCTCAACAGTGCCCCTGCGTTCTTCAATAGATTCATAAATTACATTTTCCATGATCTACTCAACTCTTGTGTGGTGGTATACCTGGAAGACATCCTGGTGTTCTCCCTCGATTTACCCACTTACAGGAGAAATGTTCACCAGATCCTGCAGAGAGTTAGGGAGAACCATTGGTATGCAAAGTTTGAAAAGTGCATGTTTGAGCCAACCTTTTCCCTTCCTGGGTTACATAACCTGACTCCGGGCTGAGAGTGGATCCTGAGAAGGTGTCTGTGATTCTTAAGTGGCCTCGTCCTGAGGTGTGAATGCTATCCAACGGTTTCTGAGATTCGCTATTTACTATTGTCAATATATACTGCATTTTTGTCCTAAACATCCCCAATTTTTGCTTTGATCTGCAAGGATACTATCTCCCTGAAGGATGTTTTTTCATTAGTTCCCACACTGCATATACCTGAAGCTAATAAACAGCTCTTGTTGGAATGCTTCTTCCTCTGGGGCCAGGGCAGTCCTCATGCAGAAATCTCCTACCGGGGGCGAATGGTGACCTACGGTTTATTTTCCAAGGGATTCTCTGCTCCAGAACGCAACCATTCTATTGGCCACTGAGAGTTGCTGGTGATTAAGATTGCTTTGGAAGAGTGGTGATATCTACTAGATGGGGCAATCCATCCAGTTGTCATATACACCGACCATAAGAACGTGGCCTACCTGCAGTCTGGTTAGAGGCTGAATCCATGCAAAGCTAGGTGGTTATTGTTCTTATTTTGACTTCATTCTCCATTTTTGGCCAAAGTACAAGAACATCAAAGTGGATGCGCTTTTCAGGTCCTTTTTGTCAACTGACCAAGAGGAAGAGCCTCAACACACCATTGGGCCCTCCAAGATGAATACTGTGGCTCCGGTAAATTTGTCTCGGGTTTCACCCAGAAAGACCTTTGTTGCAGAGGCTGGAGGGAAGCTAGTTCTACAGTGGGGTCACTCGGTTAAGTTGGCTGCTCATGCCTGGCAGAAAAAGATGGCTCTTCTCATCTCATAGCATTATTGGTGGCCATCACTGCGCAAATACATAATTGAGTTTGTCTGTGTCATGCTCAGAATAAGACTCCAAAGCAGCTTCTGTCAGGTCAGTTATTATTACTTCCTATATCTTCCACTCAATGGCTGCACATAGCTATGGACTTCATCACAGATCTGGTGGATAGCTTCTACAAGATGGCTCTGTTTGTTTCTCTGCCTGGTCTTCCCTCAGCTCCTGAAATGGCTAGAGAATTTATCCAGGATATCTTCTGTCATCACAATATTCCAAAACACTTAGTTTATTACAGGGGTGTTTAGTTCATATCCAAGTTCTGGAGAGGTACGTATAAACTTCTGGATGTGTCTTTGGTTTTCTCTTCAATGAGAAAACTGATGGCACTTCATAACAGACAAATGTGAACAGGTGCAAACTGAACATGAAATATACTCTGACAAATATACAGCTGCACTCTGAGACACTAAGGTATGCAAACATTGAATATAGGAATTTGGACATGAATTACTGCTAAGGAAATAAATTTTAAAATTGAAACACAGCGTATAAAAAACGGTCATTTTTTTGTGAACCCAGCAGCCTGCATCAAGGCGTAATCTCTCTTTGCTGGGTCACGCAGGGTGGGTCACCCTACCTGTCACGCAGTTACTACCAAGGTTCTGCCACGTACACAAAAACCTCCGTTGAGCGCCACAACACACAGGGTACACGATGCAATGGTGAGCCCTGGTGCTAGGGAAAGGGGAGCAAGGTCACCTTCTAAACTCACCTGAGGCTGATCCCTGCACTCTCTAATGTCCCTATATGGGTTCTTTAACCCCGTTGTCGATTACTTGCATATCCCTGTCTTTCCCTGGACTCAGCCCTGTATAATGCGCAGGGCAGTGGGAATGCTAGTCCCACTCTAGATTAAAGACACAGAGAGGATTAGACAGACAGGGGTAAAATAAACAGCAATCATACAAAGCACTCCAAATGACAAGAGGTAGTAAGGAGGAACGGACCAGAGGAGCAAAACCAAAAAGGACAAAGGAAGCGAAAAACTCAATCCTGGGTGGCTGCAGGTTGCTATTTATAGGCTGGGGGGCTCAATAACCATGGGTCCTGCCCAGCCTGAGAATACCAGCCCTCAGCTATTGGCCGGGTCAGAACTTGGTTTTTTTTTAAGCCCAGTTAGACACACTGATCCTGGGCATCTGCGGGTTTACCCATCAATAATGATCAGGAACAAAGGAAATGTGAAGTTAATACTGTGCTGCCGAAGATATGACATAAATCCAAAGATGATCAAATGAAGGTGGTTTTATTGTTCTTTATTTCCAAGTGTCTCCCCACTTCTTCATCAGGAAATCCACCAATACATTGGTGGATTTCCTGATGAAGAAGCGGGGAGACACTTCGAAACACTTAGAATAAAACCACCTTCATTTGATCTTCTTTGGATTTGTGTCTTATCTTTGGCAGAGTAGTATTAGCTCCACATTTCCTTTGTTCCTGATCTGCTTCGGCTTCTTAAGAACATGGACTCTGTAGCAGCTGATTACATGCTTTAAATCAGGTTGTGTGACACACAACCCCAAAAGATGAGCACATTCCCTTATTATTTTTGCATAGTTGTTGGATAAGACCCTATTGCGCTTTTTCCCTTTCAGTTTTTCATAACTAATGATGAGCTACCTTAAACAATAGGCTATCAATAAAAGAGTCCAGAGAAAATTGATTACACATCAAAAGCATTTTGAGATGGTTGTGCAATGTAAATTATTAAGATGGTGTATAGTAACTGCATCACCATCATTACCCACAGACTGGTTGTAAAATACAAACTCAAAAATTACCTTCCATGTTAATGAAGTTGAGTGATAAATATTTTTAGGCATTGCACTTATATACCTAAATGGATGATTTTTCTTGTTTCTGTTGCATGGCGGTCAACCCCTTGAGTCTATAAAGTCCTTTGAACTTCAGAAAATCCTTGTTAGGAAAGATAGTCATACTGGGTCTGCATCTGTAGACTGAAACCATGAATGTATAAATAAAATGTTGTAGGTCTTGGACATTGACTTATGCGTAATTTTCCTGTAACTGCAGTTCATGTTGTTTCCTGAAGAGCAGATAATGAAAAGGCTTCTGTTGTACTGGAGCTTTTTTCCATTTGCACTACCTTGAAATAGAGAGCTTATTTTTTACAAAGACCTCACACAGAATATTGGCTTTTAACATTATGAAATAAATATTGCGTGTAAGCCTACCTATGTCTAGCTGGCTTTATGATAGTCTCTGAATACTTCCAGGAGAAAAATCTCTGAATCCAGGGTGCTTATTTACCTTGGCACTGAAAGAATCACTGTCTACTATTCAAATGGTGTCATCTGGCAGATAATAAAAACTATATGTAGGAAAAAAAAACACCTTTCAGAGAAACATTAGATTAAAGTATCAGAAAGCATTAAGATGCAGCATTTCAATGATTAACAAAAGGTTTTGAAGGAGCGTAGCGAGTGATACACATTAAAAGACAATGAACCATCAGTTTTCCTACAAATTAAAGTATGCCGTACATTACACAATCGAGCAAAAAGAGTGAGCTCATTATTTCAAATTCATGTACAGCTCAGACAATGTCTAACAAAAAAACTTAGAACTTAAGCGTCTTATTGATGGAAGGGATGGACCTCACGCCAGCAGCCACTGTTCAGTGAAATATTTTTCTGGCTGACGAGGTTGGCTTCTGCTTAATGGGTCCCACAGCCAAGGTCCTCTTGTGAACAGCTGTTTTTGCTTGAAGAACAGTCAAGCAAATGCAGACAGTACAGTCAAAATTAAGATGGGTTGTCCAGTCATGTGTTCTTTAAAGTGATGCTTTAGCGTGGCCAATAAGCCACTTCCACATGGCAGAATTTGTCAGTATTTTGCATCGGTAATTGTAAATTTGTAAACCAAAACCATGAAAATTCCAAAAAAAAAGAAGAGGTATAAATCTTTCTATTTTTGTTTGGATTACAAATATCATTGAAAAATATTTACCAAATTAAGCCTTGGTAAAGTGCCAATAGATAAGGTTTGGGCTAGCACTTCTTTCTCTATTTCACCACATGCTCCAACAAAGTGAGTGTAAATAGGTTGTTCAAATCCAACTACTCCTGTCACATCTTCCCGTAAAGACAGTTTTCTTCCTGAGAAGACAAAATTTTTAAATTCTCTCCAGTATCACTTTATGTGGTAATTACTCACAAATGTTTCAACATATTGTCACAATGACTAGGATTAAGAGGGGAAAGTGGCTCCTATGCCGTCCCTCATGCTAGGGGACCATAGGTTATCCCTAACCTCAGGCTTACTCCTGATGGTGGAGATGCCTGAGTCCCATGCCTGGCGATGCTCCTGACCAGATCTAATCTGATTCCCCCCTCTCACCAGGGAAGGAAGGGGCAGAAGTGAGAAGGAAACACAGATAAAGACAGACAAGGGAGAACCAAAATTCTGACACACAGCACACACGAGTAAACAATAAGAGACTCAGGAGAATAGCAAGAGCAGGAAGGTAGCAACAAAAGATAACAAGGGTTAACCCCACATCTGCACTCAGCATTTGAAGAGCTGCACAAATCCCACACAACTGAGCCAATTTTGGAAACTATGCCCCTTAGAGAATTCATCTAGGGGCGTGGTGAGCATCTTGAGTCCACAGGGGCTTCACAGAATTTTAAAATATTAGACTGTATAAATTAAAAATATTTTTTTTCCCACCAAAGCTTTACTTTAGACCCAAGTTTTTAATTTTCACTAGGGAAAAATGAGAAATTGGACCACCCAATTTGTAGTGCAATGTCTCTTGAGTATGTTGATGCCCCATATGTAGGGGGACAACCACTGTTTGGGAATACAGAAGAGCTTTGCAGGATTGCTATTTTTGAGACCAGATTTTGACAAAATAGATTGCAAACGCCGTGTTGCATGTGAAGAGTTCCTCAGGTAATAAAACAGCAGAAACCCCAACAAATTACCATATTTCGGAAATTACATCTCTCAAAGAATTGATCTAGGTATTTACTAAGCATTTTAGAACCAAAGATGATTCAAACAATTGTGTAACTTTGGGTTGTGGAAATTAAATTGTAAGTTATCCAGAAAAATGTTGTTTTAGCCCCAAGATTTTAACTTTCAAAAGGGCTAGTGGGAGAAAATTGACCACATACATTTTTTCAGCAATGTCTTCTGAGAACTCCAATACCCATATGTGGTTGGAAACTACTTTTAAGGCCCCCTTCACGCATCCGTGAAAATCATGCACGTGTTTCACGGACATGTCAAAGGTGCGTTTTCCCCTCCGTGAGCCGTGTTTATGGCACTACATGTGTTCTCCGTGTGTTATCCATGATAACACACGAAGAATGGGAACTTTCTACTCACCTGTCCCTGGCATCGCTGTCTGTGGTGCTGAACTTCGGTCTCCAGCCCTCCCAACTCACCGCTGCTGCTGCTTACGGCCGAGGTGAAGTGAATATTAATTGAACATAATGAGCGGCGGTCGGCAGCAAGTGACAGCAACGGCAGAGACAGGAGGGCTGGAGAAGGTGAGCAAAGATTTGTAATTTTTTGTCTCTGACACGTGAGTTTTCTCCGGCGCGTGTCATACGGGACCGCATCCACACTACACCCGTGTGGTCCGTATGTGGGCCATGTGACACCCGTGATGCCGGAGAAAATGTGGACATGTCTACATGTGGAGCACACGGACAAGCGTATGCTCCACACGTACACACATTCCATGGCAAAACACACGTGTGCGCAGACCCATTGATTTTAATGGGTCTTCGTGTGCCCGTGTCTCCGGTACATGCAGGAACGGACCTAACACGTACCGGAGACTCGTGCGTGTGAAGGGGGCCTAAGGTAGAGTGCAAAGGTCAGAAAAGAAGGAGCCCCATAATGGATTACAGCAGAACCCCCTATAATTGATCACATTTCACAAACCACACCCCTCAATGAATACATTTAGGGGTGCAGTGAGCATATTGACCCTACAGGTGTTTCACAAAATGTTATACCATTGTGCACTGAAGAAAAAATAATTACATTTTTATCACTAAAATGTTGTTTGAGCCCCAAGATAAAAATAGATAAAAATAGCCCATATTTTGTTACACAATTTCTCTTGAATGTGGCAGTATACCACAAGTAATGGAACAGTATAGTTTGACCACACAGCAGGGCTCAGGAGGGAGGGAGCTCTATTTGACTTTTGGGGTGCAGATTTCCCACAAGAGTTTGCAGATTTCATTTATTGAGCCCCCAGGTGCCAGAACAGCAGAAACTCTTCTCAAGGGAATTTTTTTTTGGTATTTCATCTATAGGTGTAGTGATGATTTTGTTTTCATGTCTGTTTTCCAGAAATAAGAGAAAGTTGCACAGTGAACATGCAAATATGCCATTGTAGTGCCCAATACATTATTCATATCTTGTGCTTCTGCATACGCGTGAATTCAACGGGCTCTCCTTGCTATAGTAATGCCAGCCATGTGGATACTAACTATGGTTCAGGGACCCTGTGGTGCTGAGAAGGGAGAGGGGCATTTGGATTTAGAACGCAAATGTCATTGACTGTTTTAGGGGGGGAACCGAGTTGTTTTTGCAGAGCCTTTGCTACCAGTAACATGGAAGTCCCTATATTTCTGTTAACACATGACGGACCTGAATAGGGGCTATTTTTAGTGTATTAAGTTGAAGCTTTTATTGGTAGTATTTTGGGGTACATAACATTTGGACTGCTTTTAAGGCTTGGTTTACATTTATCCTGCGCTGAGCACTTAGGGGCACTTTGCACACAACGACATCACAAGCCGATGCTTGCGATGCTGAGCACGATAGTCCCCGCCCCCGTCGTACCAGCGATATCTTGTGATAGCAGCCATAGCGAACATTATCGCTACGGCAGCTTCACATGGACTCACCTGCCTTGCGACGTCGATCTGGCCGGCGACCCGCCTCCTTATTAAGGGGGCGGGTCGTGCGGCGTCATAGCGACGTCACACGGCAGGCGGCCAATAGAAGCGGAGGGGCGGAGATGAGCGGGACGTAAACATCACGCCCACCTCTGTTCTTTCGCATAGCCGGCGTGAGCTGCAGGACGCAGGTAGGAGATGTTCCTCGCTCCTGCGGCTCCACACACAGCGATGTGTGCTGCCGCAGGAACGAGGAACAACATCGTACCTGTCACAGTCGCGTAATTATGGAATTCCCAGACACTACACCGATGATACGATTACGACGATTTTGCGCTCGTTAATCGTATCATCTAGGATTTACACACTACGATGTCGAGTGCGACGCCGGATGTGCGTCACTTTCTACATGACCCCTCCGACATCGCACCTGCGATGTCGTAGTGTGCAAAGTGGCCCTTACATTTGGGTTTCCATCTAAATCTCAGAAATACGTAATTCAGATGAAACCACTGACAGATGCATTTACAGTGGAACCTCGCTTAACGAGTAACCCAGTTAGCGAGTATTTTGCTTAACGAGCAAAGCTTGCTGTAAATTTGTAACTCAGTTTACGAGCAAGCTTTGCCGTATGAGTAAAATACTCACCTCACACACTTCCGGTTCCATATATCCATCGCGCTCTAACCCGCTCTTGCAGTCCGCACAAACACACATAAGCACGCACAAACACACACACACAAACACACACGCACACACAAACACACATATTATGCTCACCTTACCTTCCGTTCCATCGCCGGCCTCCCGGTTCTTGTAGTTCGCCGCTACAGGATGTGTATCGGTAACCATCGCGACGATGGAGAAACTTCCACTGTCAGCCGCTACTCAAAGGCAGCGCACTGACCAATCAGAGGCAAGCGGCTCCTGCCTTTGACGTCAGC
This sequence comes from Anomaloglossus baeobatrachus, assembly GCF_048569485.1. NCBI lineage: Eukaryota > Metazoa > Chordata > Amphibia > Anura > Aromobatidae > Anomaloglossus > Anomaloglossus baeobatrachus. Next base: position 128,734,204 of record NC_134354.1, read on the forward strand.
GCTTTGGCAGCGGAAGTTCGTCCCTCGTTGCGATGGTTACCCGATACACATCCTGTACTGGCGAACTGCAAGATCCAGGAGGCCGGCGATGGAACGGAAGGTAAGGTGAGCATAATATGTGTGTGTGCGGGTGTGTTTTTGTGTGTTTGTACGTGTTTGTACGTGTGCTTGAATGGCACAATAGAGGACCAGGATGGCACATTTACCATGTTGTGGAACGAATTGTCTGCATTGCAATGATTTCCTATGGGAAATCTTGCTTTGCTGAACGAGTAACTTGGTTAACAAGCACACTCACAGAACAGATTGTTCTCGTTAACCAAGGTTCCACTGTATTATAATGAAGCAGGTAGAGTTAGGGTACCTTCACACTTTAGCGATGCAGCAGCGATCCGACCAGCGATCTGACCTGGTCAGGATCACTGCTGCATCGCTACATGGTGGCTGGTGAGCTGTCAAACAGGCAGATCTCACCAGCGACCAGTGAACAGCCCCCAGCCAGCAGCGACGTGGAAGCGACGCTGCGCTTGCACGGAGCCGGCGTCTGGAAGCTGCGGACACTGGTAACTAAGGTAAACATCGGGTATGGTTACCCGATGTTTACATTAGTTACCAGCGCACACCGCTTAGCTGTGTGTGCAGGGAGCAGGGAGCTGCACACACTGAGCGCTGGCTCCTTGCTCTCCTAGCTACAATACACATCGGGTTAATTAACCCGATGTGTAATGCAGCTACATGTGCAGAGAGCAGGGAGCCGCGCACACTGCTTAGCGCTGGCTCCTTGCTCTCCTAGCTACAGTACACATCGGGTTAATTAACCCGATGTGTACAGCAGCTACATGTGCAGAGAGCCGGAGCTGGCAGCACAGGCAGCGTGAGAGCTGCGAAGGCTGGTAACTAAGGTAAATATCGGGTAACCACCTTGGTTACCCGATGTTTATCTTAGTTACCAGCCTCCGCAGCTGCCAGACGCCGGCTCCTGCTCCCTGCTCGCTTCATTTGTCGCTCTCTCGCTGTCACACACAGCGATCTCTGTGTCACAGCGGGAGAGCGCCTTTGAAGAAAACGAACCAGGGCTGTGTGTAACGAGCAGCGATCTCGCAGCAGGGGCCAGATCGCTGCTCAGTGTCACACACAGCGAGATCGCTAATGAGGTCACTGCTGCGTCACAAAAAGCGTGACTCAGCAGCGATCTCGGCAGCGAACTCGCTGTGTGTGAAGCACCCCTTACTCTGGATTTTATCTGCTCTCTATTCAGCAAATTCTGTCTTTTCAGGGCTGCACAAACCTGTGGCAAACCACGCTTTTGTGGATACCTTTAGGCTATGTGTCCACGTTGCTTTTTACCTGCTTTTTTGCTGCTTTTTCAACTGCAGCGTTTAATGCCAAAATGGATGTGTTCTGCTTTTCAAGCAAAGTCTATGGGAATTTGGGTTTCTTGTGCCCACTATGCAGTTCAAACTGCAGCCTTTTTCTGGCAGAAATTTGGGCAAAAACTCTGCTTTGCAGTTCAAAACGCAAATGGCAAAAACAATTGACATGCAATTGTTTTTGCCATTTGGGTTTTGCACTGGAAAGCTGAGTTTTTGTCCAAAGTTCTGCCAGAAAAAGGCTGCAGTTTGAACTGCATAGTGGGCACAAGAAACCCAAATTCCCATAGACTTTGCTTGAAAAGCAGAACAGATCCATTTTGGCATTAAACGCTGCAGTTGAAAAAGCAGCAAAAAAGCAGGTAAAAAGCAGGTAAAAAGCAACGTGGACACATAGCCTTATAGGCACCAAAAATTTCAGACACTGCCTTATCATAGGCTATATGGAGTCCAAAATGACCCCACCTGCCTCATTATAGGAAATGTTTAATTGGGGATTTTGTGTGAATGATATATTTCATTTATGAATAACCCCAATATAAGCGCTCAGATTAGAGCACAGGATAAATGTGAGCTAAGCCTTATTGCCATCTTTGGGAGAGAGAAAAAATAAATCAAAAGCAGGTCAAGAATTGTTTTTATTTTTTTGCTGTTAACTGTGTGGTATATTCTGCAGATCAGTACAATTACAATGATACCAGATTTATATAATTTGTTTAGCTTTTGCTAGTATCACACAATAAAGAACACTTTCTTGCAAAACAAGGTTTATGGATAAATGTCTAATTTTTCTATTTTTCTGCAGGCAGAGTCATTTGAGGATTAGTTCTTTGCGAGTGAGTTTGAGTTTGTGTTGGTATCATTTTTGGGCACATAACATTTTTTGATCACTTTTTAATCTGCTGTTTGGGAGGCAGAATAAGCAAAAAATAGTAATTCAGGAATAGTTTTCTTCTTATGTCAATCATCGTGTGATAAAATTGTTAAGGCAGATTTATTTTTTGAGTCAGTACGATTAAAGCGATATCACATTTATATGTTTTATTTATGTTTTGCTGCTTTTACACAATAAAACAATTAATAGAAAAAAAATGTATTTGCATTGTCTTATGCTGACAGCTATAGCTTTTTATTTTTTTTGCTGACTGCGCTGAGTGAAAGCTTGTTTTTCATGGGAGATGATTACGATTTCAGGGATAATATACACATTTTTTATAACTTTTTTCTATACTTTATTTAACTGTATGATGAAAAAATTAACTTTTTACTGAAGAGGTTAAATAGTGCGATAGTTTATAGATCAGGTTCGTTTGGATGCTACAATAACAAATATGTCTACTTTTTAGTTTATTTATCTTTTTACATAAATATTTGTACTTAATGTCATAATATTTTTTGACAATTTTTGTGGGTTTTATTTATTTTTTTATATTTTTTATAAAAAATGTAACTCTTTTTAAAAAACGTTTTTACTTAAGTCCTCCAAGAGACTTAAATTTTTACTTAGCACTGATTTAATGCACTGCACTACAAATGCATTGCAATGCATTAGAGCTAGTGGTGAGACACTGACAGATGCCTTTTAGAACCTGCTTATGGCATGGTCTAAAAGAATACCTAAGCTGGGAGACACAAAACTCATTATTTGACCTCTGGCTGACAGAACAACCATTGGCTCCCTGTGATCATGTCAGAGGGGTGTCAAGGTAAGGAAGGGTGCCCCCTCCTTTTTACCACCAACTAAAGTAATTGATCCTAGAATTTAGAGGTTTAACATCCAGGGGCTATGAATTTTAAGTGCATTACTAATATGTACTGATTACCGTCTTTTACAGTTTCCAGCGCCGCTATGGTCCTCTTCTAGATGACAAGTACTCTTCTCCTTTGCCGGCACTCACAGGACCCCTTTATGTTAGGCAGTGCTATTTTCACAGAGTAAGAATCTCTCTACTCTTATTTTAGGTAGAGTGACTTAACTTCTGACCGCAAGGTGGTTTTTGTGTCAAACGGAAGATACTTTTACAAGGTACGTCTGTGTGGCCTCATTCAGTTTCTCCCTAGATTTACATTGAGAAAGTAGCACCGCTCACACTATGGTCCCGGTGAGATAAGATGTCACGAAATTAATGTGGTGGGCGCGTTCAGACCAATAGATGTCTGACGCACAACAAAATCCCACAACTACACCACAAACAAGGGGAAACACCATGAACACAATAACAACGGTGGGCTATGGCACTAGTGATAGAGTAGATGGACTCCTCCTGCCTTAACCTGGCACTGTACCCTCCACTACTAGCCAGACCCTATACAGGCTCCGCACCTGTTGCCGAGCAGGAATACCTGAAGCCCTAAAAAATCAATACTATAGTCCTAGCTAAGGAGTGGGGTGGTACAGCTCACTAGGCCAACCACTGCACTAATACAACAAGATGGCAGATGAGACAAACATGCAACAAAAAATGGAGAAGATCTAATTTCAGGACGAATCCTCAGCAGCTTCTTCACCAAGGGGGCCGGCATTCAAATTGCTTTGTTTAATCAGAAAGGCTTGCTGGGAGACCAAGCTATTTAAACACAAAGGGGTGTGTGGCTACAGAGCAGCTACAGCTGAGCTTAACTGTAGAAGACCTGCTAGCAGAAAATCTGACATTAACTACTTTAATACCAAAGGAAACAAAACGACATTTCAATGCAGAACCCCATATAGAGATGAGGGATGCCAGTCAAAAAGCTGTCATAGTCTTTAAAAATAGGGAGACAACCGTGACAGAAGAGGAGCACTCACGTGATGTAGAAAAGGACCTAAACGTGCTGGAAGCCCAGAAAAATGTAGATCGGTTAGTATATTAACACAGCTACACTACAATACATAGTTAGACAGTATTAGGAAAAAATTGTTGGGAGTGCTTCATAAATTCCATCGTGATCCAATGTCAACACACAACAAAACAAGAAAAAGCCTATAGAGGGATGATTACTTTTGAAAGCATCGTATAAAGACATTATTCATAACCAAGAATTTTTATTCACAAGGTAAAGCAATGCTAGATGCTCCTCCAAAAAAAACAAATCAAATGAATAGAGAAATGTAAATGCATTGAATGTGCAGGAATTAACAAAGGCAGCACAGCAGTATGAATTTTTCATATTTATCCTCCTTTAACGCTTCCATTCCCAAGGTGCACAATTTAGAACAATCACGTCCACCTCCCTCCTCTTTTAGCTGGGCATGTGGAGCTCGGAGTTGCTATTTGTATCTCCACTCAAGCATGGGTAAAGGCCATATCCCTCGGCTCCAGGCCTCAAAGCAACTTCACAGCCATGTCTTAATGCAAGGCTAGAATTAAGTGGCAGTATCAGGCTGCCGTTCTTCACCAGCTAATGACAGAGGAGACACTTGAACTGAGTGGCCCAAGCTGTCTAATGCTTCATATGAAAGCAAAATGTGTAAAGAACGAAAAATCTCTGCAAGTGCAAAAGAAAAAAAACCTTCCACCTTCTAATTGAGACAATTTATCCTAATTACTTCACATAATGCGAGGGAGGTTTCACAAGGGATGTCCTTGATTAAATATAAAACGGCCTATTGCAGAGAATGGTTATAATTTGTCTAAGGCAACATTAAGCCGCCCGGACTCAGTTGTCAATTGAAGCAGTGATATTGCAGTTAGTTCAGTAGTTTCTGGATGGTACATGAAAATTATGACTGAATATATGTTATTATTTAATCACGTCTGTGCGCTTTCAGATTTTAACAATTCTAGTATGAAGGCTTCATAAAGAGAGTACTGGTGATCGCACAGAACATGAACTGTGGCAAATGGAGCATCTTCAGTACCACGGAGCTGAATGCATGGGTCGACTTATGGTCTCGTCCTTCAATACCGTATTCTAGAGGTATTCTCATCAATAGGCAAATCTTATAGGGATGAACACCTGCATATAACCTGTCAAGAAAACCTCTGTACACTGTAAGCACAATTATTAGGCAACTTGTATTTTTCACGATTCATTTTATTATTGAACAATTGCACTACTGTCGGTCAATCCGAATGGTTAAAGGGAACCTATCAGGTCCAATATGCACCCAGAACTACGAGCAGTTCTGGGTACATATTGCTGACCCCTGCCTAACGGTCCCTGTATTTGCTAGCATAGATAAAGAGATCTTTAGAAAAAGTGTTTCTAAAGATCCTTTATAATATGATAATGAGCACAGGGACTAGTCGCGAGGGCGTTAGTTCCTGTGCTCAGTCTGCCCTCTTAGCTTGTTTGCACGCCCATAGGAGTGTGCTAAAATGCTATTTAATGCCTAATGCCCAGCGTCATCATCAGCAGTGGCACGACGTGTACCTGTGTCAGTTGCACCGCCTCAGACTCCATGCTTAGTCTTGGCGCATGGATCAGAATGCCCTGCACTTTCGGTCATGCGCACTATGAAGCCAGGTGCATGTGTATTATACTGGTGACAAGGAGGCTGTGAACTGTTTGTGACTACCTTGTTTTGCCAGGGCATCACACGCTCGTCACTGACGATGATGACGCTGAGCCATGGGCGTTGAATAGCATGTTAGCATGCCTCTGTGGGTGTGTTAACATGTTAAGAGGGCGGAATGAGCGCAAAAACTAATGCCCTTGCGACTAGTCACTGCGCTCATTAGCATTTCTCAAAGGATCTTTAGAAATACTTTTTCTGAAGATCTCTTTATGTATGTTACTAGATGTAGGGACTGTTAGGCAGGGATTAGCAATATGCACCCAGAACTGCTCGTGGTTCTGGATGCATATTGCACCACCTGACAGGTTTCCTTTAATAAATCGGAAACCTGAATAACTAAGAAAGTCAAGTGATTTTTCTTTCTTAGGACAGACCTGAATCTAGGATTTCCGGCACCCTGGGCAAGAATTCTGTTTGCCGCCCCCCACCCCCACCACATGTGGTTTGAATAGTCAGTATGAGACCACTCATTCATATGTGAGCTGCTCTTCATAATTCTCTCAATATTCAGTGGAAAACTGTTCATAGATAGAAGCAGGAAGAACAGCTAGACCTTAAGGCTGGAGTCACACTAGCGTATGGCATCCGATGCGAAAGCAATGCAATCGGGTCACAGCTGTGAAGCTGAGGGCGGGCCTGCGTAGGAGAGGGAGGGGTTAATCTTCTCTATTGTCAGCCTGTGCATATATCGCACTGCACTGGGATAACATAAGAGTACACTCCGATGTTTTTCTCGCACCCAGGTGCGAGTGATACAGCTCTTGCAGAAAATCACACCATGTTGCGACTTTTCTCGAATCCAGAATCTGGATGCGAGAAAAGCTGACCAACTGCTCTGCCTCATTCACTAACATTGGTCAGAGTGCAATGCGAGATTTTCTAGTATTGCACTCGTCCGTTTTTCATGCTCATATGAGCACACCCTAAGGGATTAGCCGCCACTGCAAGATGTTGCTCTCCTCCGGAGCTGATCTTATTGCAGCTCAGATAGTCCAGCTCCCCACAGGTGGAGTGAGCACCGGGGAGGACGGTGGTGATGGGAGAAGGGCCGTTGGCGCTGAATTGCGGGGCGGCGGCAAATCAGAGTCTCACACAGGGGCTGTGGTTCCAGGTGTTTTACTCACAGTTCGTGTGCTGTGCCCCCAGAGTACTGGTCATCGCTGTGATGAGCCCCAGCCAATCCCGGATGAAGCAGAGGTCACCACCGGTGTTGTGAAGCATGTGAGACCTTCCTCCTTGCACCTTTAAGTGTGGATTCTCGTGGCATGAAGCTACTTGGGGACCCCAGTGTCCTTGACTTTAGTTGCCGTCCCGTTTGCAGGTAGCGCAAAACTTGTTATGCACCCGATCGTGGTTCCGATGGGGCTGTTGGGGCTCACCCTCTGGCTACCGTATGAACTCCACTGTCTCACAGCTCCACTCGGTCATCTCCTGCTTCTCTCTCTGTCTGTCCTGTGCAAACTCAGTGCGGTGTCATGGCCCCTGGTCCTGGGACTAATTCCTCCAGCCTCCCATCCCCAGGACCAGTCTGCTAAATTCTGCTCTCCTAAGTGTGTGTGCTCTCTTCTGCTCCAAAACTGTTCTGAGGTCAAAAACCTTCTAAAGTGAAACTAAGCGTGTTCGCTCACTTTCCAAGCAGCCCTCACCTTTTTGATGACTCATCCTGCCCAGGAATTTCCCAGCCTGGCTTACTGAGTAATGTAAGTGCTGGCTCACTAACTGGGTGTTTATCTAAGTGTATTGTGTAAGCTCCAAGCACCAGCGGTTAACCTCCTCTTACCCGGGATAAGCATTACACCTTAAGACAGATGCAATACTCTGTGGCGACTGAAGCCTCAGGAGCACCACATTATCAGTCATTGTCAAACTGCAAATCATACTGATGAGAATTAGTCAGTATCATAAATTATCATTTACATCCATGTACTTTATAGATGACATTGTCTCTGATTAGAGTCATTCTCTTTCTTTTCTCCATCTTGTGCAGACACCATGATGACTTTTCACATCCACAGCTCATCTCTGCTGACTTCCATCTTCCCTGGTCTTCTGCATCACATCCTGACACAATGCACTAAAAATAATAGAAGAATTATAATGTTCTTGAATATAAAATATCTGCCCTATGCTGCGCCTCTAAAGAATAATTTTCTTTCACTGTTTCCTGCACAAAGTATGACTCATACACTGTCCCTCTTATGGTACATGCCCTGCACATTGCCCTGTCCTTTCAATAATGAGCCCCTTCTGCACATTGTCCTCTTTACTGTGTTCCCCTATACTGCACAGTCTTTATACTGTGCCCCCTATCACACTCCCCCTCCTCAGCATACTGTCCCTCCTGACTGTGCTTTACACTGTCCCCACATGCAATTCCCTCTCTATATCGACCACTTTCCACACACTATCTAGTTTCTATTTTGTATCCCTCACACTTTTCTCCCAAATACTCTCTCCTCTGAATATTCCCTTCAAAAGTCTCCACTTTACATTTCCACTCTCCCTCATACTATCCCCATCCCACATTCCTCGATAACCATACTGTCTCATCACATATTAACCCCCTCACTCCCCATACTGCCTCCTCACACATTTCTCCTTTCCCCATACTGTGTATGTATACATCACCCATCTCATACTGTTTCCTCATACATGCAATTACTCGAGCTCTATACTGTGTCTGCACCCATTCCTCCCTCACTCACTCTTCATCCTGTGTCCACAAATGTTTCCCTTCCCCCTCACTCCTCATACTATATCTGTACACAGAGAATCAACAAAGATGCTGATACAATTGAAAGCAATGATGATAGACGGAGCTGCGCGCTTCTTCTCTCATCATTCTCCTGCAGCGTCTGTCTGCAGTCTGCTTCTGACAGCTCAGTACAGAGGAGCGTGATGACGTCATTACTGTGCGCACCTGTGTGCTGAGCTGTCAGAGCGGCAGAACAGTGGACGCGCTGAGGAGACCGTTGCATTGGGGGAACGAGGAGGAAGTGAGTATGTATTGATCACGGCGGCCAGATGACTTCGGGGCTGCATAGTACTGCTACATAGGGCTGCATAGGGCAGCTACATGGGGCTGCATTGTGCTTCTACATGGGTCTGCATAGTGCTGCTACATGGGGCTGCATTGTGCTCCTACATGGGACTGCATAGTGCTGCTACATGGGGCTGCATAGTAAAAAACACAAAAAACCTGAGCTGAAACAATGTTCAGTAAACATGCAACATTAAGCATGTGAATTGCAGCCTTAAGACTAGAAAAAAAACAAAGAGAAAATTGCATGAAAAATACCCTGACTATAAATAAATAAATTGCAAGTGCTTAATAACAGGGTACTTAGTGTATACATTTTTGCAAAAAGGTAAAAAGCTGTCTCACCTCGTCATGGTGTACCCATCTGAGACAGTCCCTAACCTACTGAAGTTAAAAACATTATCAATACCTGACTTGTGTCATGTCAAACTCCAATATGAATGGTGGCAAGTGGTCAGCGAAGTGAGACGCAATTAGTTGTTCAGTCTCAGTATTAGGAGGGCTGCGCCCCCAACTTGCAAAAAAACAAGATAACATACAAAAAACACAAAAAACCTGAGCTGAAACAATGTTCAGTAAACATGCAACATTAAGCATGTGAATTGCAGCCTTAAGACTAGAAAAAAACCAAACTGAACATTGTTTCAGCTCAGGTTTTTTGTGTTTATACACTAAGTACCCTGTTATTAAGCACTTGCAATTTATTTATTTATAGTCAGGGTATTTTTCATGCAATTTTCTCTTTGGTTTTTTTTCTAATCTTAAGGCTGCAATTCACATGCTTAATGTTGCATGTTTACTGAACATTGTTTCAGCTCAGGTTTTTTGTGTTTTATACACAAAGTACCCTGTTATTAAGCACTTGCAATTTATTTATTTATAGTCAGGGTATTTTTCATGCAATTTTCTCTTTGGTTATTTTTCTAGTCTTAAGGCTGCAATTCACATGCTTAATGTTGCATGTTTACTGAACATTGTTTCAGCTCAGTTTTTTTGTGTTTTTTGTATGTTATCTTGCTTTTTTGCAAGTTGGGGGCACAGCCCTCCTAATACTGAGACTGAACAACTAATTGCGTCTCACTTCACTGTGTATTTAATCTGGGACACAGCTGACCACTTGCCACCATTCATATTGGAGTTTGACATGACACAAGTCAGGTATTGATTTTGTTTTTAACTTCAGTAGGTTAGGGACTGTCTCAGATGGGTACACCTTGACGAGGTGAGACAGCTTTTTACCTTTTTGCAAAAATGTATACACTAAGTACCCTGTTATTAAGCACTTGCAATTTATTTATTTATAGTCAGGGTATTTTTCATGCAATTTTCTCTTTGTTTTTTTTATGGGGTTGCATAGTGCTGCTACATGGGCTGCAGTATGCTGCTACTTGGTGATGCATAATGCTGCTACATGGGGCTGCATAATGCTGCTACATGGGACTGCATAATGCTGCTACATGGGGCTGCATAGTGCTGCTACATGGGGCTGCATAGTGCTGCTACATGGGGCTGCATAGTGCTGTTACATGGGGCTGCATAGTGCTGCTACATGGGGCTACATAGTTCTGCTACATAGGGCTGCATAGTTCTGCTACATGGGGCTGCATAGTGCTGCTACATGGGGGCTGCATAGTGCTGCTACATGGGGCTGCATAGTGCTGCTACATGGGGGGCTGCTGAGTGCTTCTACATGGGGGCTGTATAGTGCTTCTACATGGGGCTGCATAGTGCTGCTACAAGGGGGCTGCATGGTGCTGCTACATGGGGGCTGCTGCATGGTGCTGTTAAGTGGGGGCTGTTACTTGGGGGCTGCTGCATAGTAGCTGCTACATGGGGGCTGCTGCATGGTGCTGCTAGTTGGGGGCTGCTGCAAGGGGACTGCTACATGGGGTCTGCATTATATTATGTGGAGCAATCTGGGATGCATTATATTATATGGATTAATATTTGGTGCATTATTCTATATGGATGAATATTTGGTGCATTATTCTATATGGAGGACTATGGGGGCTGCATAACACTATGGAGGGTGCATTATATGGATTAATATGAGGCTGCATTAAATTATGTGACGCAATATGGAAGCATTATGTTATATGGAGGAAGAGGAATGTGGGGGCTGCATACTTCTATACCCCCCAGAGCTGTATGTCCCCTCCACCCCAGTGCTGTATACCCCCACAGAGGCCTATGTCACTTCCACCCCAGTGCTGTATATCCCGCCTGAGTTGTATGTCCCTTCCACCCCAGTGCTGTATACCCCCCAGAGCTTTATACACTTTCCACCCCAGTGCTGTATACCCCTCAGAGCTGTATTCCCCGTCTGGAACTGTATACCCCCCATTGCTGTATGCACCCCTCCTCAGTAATGTGTATTCCCCCCAGTAATGTGAATGTCCCCAGCCTCTACTGTGATGTATATACAGCAGTATCTGTGTGCGGCCATGTCTGTTAGTGACAGCCACTAATCGGTGCAGCACAGCCACATGCCCTGGAGTAGCTGGACGGGAGACAAGCAGGGGAGGTGAGTGAGGCTGCTGCCGGCTTCCCCATATTAATAATACCTCTAATGTGTGTGTCAGTGTATATGACTGTGTATAGATATATGTCAGTTTATATGTTTTTCTGAATTTCTCTTTAAATATGTATATGTACATATGTCTGTATCTGTACGTGCGTGTCTGTGTGTGGATGGAGCACACTGAGACTCTTTCACCCGGGGCCCACGAAAACTTGAAGAAGGCCCTGGATACGGAGGACACAGATGATAAACCTCCCACCGAGAACAGCTCTTCGTTGCCTCAGGGCAGCCTGGCACACATGAGTGAATACATGCTGCAAGGCCTGCACAATGATTGCTGAGTTGCCTGGATTGTTACCAGTGCTGATTACTCAATGTCCACGCTGCTGGATTCCCATCTTTAGATCGATCAATGGAGTGTGATCGGAAAATGCGGGAATACCACCAATAAGTTGGCCATTATGGTATTGTCGCTAGAGGCAGAGAAGGCCTTTGATAGGGTTTCCTGGCCCTCCATCTCTCAAACTCTGCGTGACATTGGCCTGGGCCTCAGAGTTTCCTCTAAAGTGCTGGCCCTGTATCACTCCTCCTCTGCCAAAATTAAGGTCAATGGTGTATTGTCTGATTCCTTCTCCATTGGTAACAGAATGCATCAGGGTTGCCCGTTATTCCCACTCCTCTACGTGTTAGTAATGGAACACTTTCTGCACGTGATCTACGAGGAGCCGGGCATTTGGGGTATCAGGGTGGCGGGAGTAGAATACAAATGTTTAGCTTTCGCTGACGACCTTTTGGTTTATATCACCAGCCCGTTCGTCTCCCTGCTGCCTCTGATGTCCGTTATCCAGCGGTTCGGGGATTGGTCCAATTTTAAGCTCAACTTAGATAAATCGGAGGCCTTGGGTATAGCCCTCCTGCAACAGGTAATCAGGCCGGTGCAATCTGCTTTTCCCTTCCATTGGCCCCCCTAACAAGGCTATAGGTTATTAAGGTACCTTCATTCCATCTGTCCTCACGACCACCCTTGGCTGGCTAAGCTTGAGAAGTGTCTGGCAGCCTGGGATAAGACAGAATTTTCCTGGTTTGGTAGAATCAGTATACTCAAGATAATGGTCCTTCACAGGCTGCTATACTTCCTACACACCATTCCGTTATATCTTACCGCCCGCTCTTGGACTAAAACACAGCGTGCCTTTAGAGGCTTAGTGTGGGCTTCCAAAAAGCCTAGACTTTGTCTCGAAATACTGACTTGGCTGCAACTAGCCAGCGGATCCAGGTTGCCTGACTATAGATGCTACTACTTTGCAACAGCACGTGCGAGACTGCTCAGCTTAATTCATTGTCAGGCCTCCAACTTGTGGATGCAGTTAGCCCATGATACTTGTTCCTTATCGGGAGTCACGACCCCCTGGACCTGGCCCTCCCTCGCTATGGGAAACATCCCCTTATACCTTTTTGTTAAACAAACCCTAAAAATGATTCACACTCCGTCGGTCAGGGGAGTTCTGGTGGACCCTGACAGGACTCTGCAGCCACTGGTGGACTACCCTCTTTTTCCACTGGGTATCTCCACATGCTATTTCCTATATACGTCTAAAAGAATCCCGCTCCGCATGCATCATGCAGCTCCAAAAGGTGTGTAGAGTACATAGGACTTGCATGGGTGATTGGGGGTTAATAAAGTGGTGAATGAGAATGCATTTTTGTCTTTTATTTCAAATAAAGGATTTTATGGATGTCTTTGTTTCTTTACTTTCACTTACAGATTAGTCCCATAGACGCTTGCCATGACTAATCTAAGACTTAGTGGTAGCTATGGGCTGTTATTAACTCCTTATTACCCCGATTGCCACCGCACCAGGGCAATCGGGAAGAGCTGGGTAAAGTGCTGGACTGACACATTTAATGGATGTAGCAATTGCGGACAGCTGCTGGCAATATTTAGGCTAGGGAGAGCCTAATAACCATAGGCCTCCCCAGCCTGAGAATGCCAGTCCCCAGCTGTGGGGCTTTATCTTGGCTGGGTATCAAAATTGTGGGAATCAAAAGCTTTTTCTTTAAAATTATTTATTCTACTGTGCAATATAGATGAGCCCATCGGTGGCTCTGATTGTTTGTAGTCAGACAGCTGTCACTCAGCATGAGGGAGCGTCTGACTACAATCAATCACAGACGCTGGTGGTCGAGAGAAGCAGTGAATATGTATGAGCCTAATTAGCCGCTCCGGAAGAAGAATGAGAGGCAGCGGGAGCAGTGTGACAGCCACGCTGGTGATCGGTGAGCATGCAGCGCTTGGAGGGAGAAACAAAGAGAGAGAGAATGAACTTATCCTGGAGCAATGTGGGTGACCTGCGTTTTTATTGAGAAAAACGTATCCAAAACGCAACAAAAACGCATTAAAAACATTTTTTCTTGCATTTTCCCATTCATTTCAGCCTTTTCCTCAGGCCCCCAGACCTCTTTGTTGGGTTCAGCAGAAATTTACTTGCTTTGTACTCGCTATTCAAAACGAATACGCGAGTATTATAAAGTACTCGTTACGAGTATAGCGATTATGAATATTTCGGCACGCGCTCATATCTACTTATAACTTGAAATTGCAAACTTTTTATTTGAAAAAAAAAAAAGTCTCAATTTTGTTTTCTCTGGAATAGTGTGTTTGTGTATACAAATTTGTCTTCGAAAAGGCTCATATATGCATTAACTTAAGACAGAGCAACGTTCGAGCCCCTGGCGGTCCCACAGGTCTTAAGATAAAAAGTGTCACTGAATAGAAAATAGTTTATGTACATTTCCTTGTAAATATTTGTTATATATGTGTGATGTACACTTACGCCATTCTTACTTCTTGTTTTTTTTCCCCTGCTTTTTTTCTAGAGCGACATTATGAATAAGACCTTAGATTAGGTCAAAACGTTAAATAATTGTTGCATCAACTGTTATAAATTATACTGCACCATTCTACATATTTTTAGTGTGCACCTGCATTTGAGAAAAAAAATTTCATAATAAAAAAACGCAAACATGAAGTACATAAACAGTGCTTTCCAGAAATTCCTGCAGCTCCTTTAATGTTGCTGTAGGCTTCTTGGCATCCCCCTGGACCAATTTTCTTCTTTCCTTTTCATTAAATATTTAGGGACAGTCAGTGCTAGGTAATATCACTCCATGATGATGTCTTGACAGTGTTCCACGGTATACCTAATGTCTTCAATAATTTTGTACCCTTCTCCTGAGTTATAACTTTCAACAATGAGATCCCTTTACTGTGTTGTAAGCTGTTTACAGAACATGGCCTCCTAAAGCAGCTAAACTTTATATTGAAATAATCAGAATTCCTGTACATGATGGCGGTCGAGGGTAAATATGAGGGTACATGTGACTGACTAATTCTGAAGATAAATACATTCCAATTAGGGGGTGTTCACAAGTGCAGTTATGACCATATATATTTGGACAGAGACATTTTTCACATTTTTGTTCTGTACATTATCACAATGGATTTTGAACAAAACAATTAAGCTGCAGTTGAAGTTCAGACTTTCATTGTTTATTCAGTGGATTGAACAAAATGATTGTATTTTTTAAACTCAATCCCATCATTTCAGGAGCTCAAAAGTAATTGGACAAAGGAAATATTTGGAAATAAAATGTTAATTTCTAATATTGGTTGAAAACCCTTTACTGGCAATGACTGCCTGAAGTCTTGAACTCATGGCCATCACCGGCCGCTGTGTTTCCTCCTTTTTCATGTTCTGCCGGGCCTTCACTGCAGTGGTTTTCAGTTGCTGTTTGTTTCTGGGCCTTTGTATGTAAAGTTTAGTTTTTAACAAGTGAAATGTGATTCTATTGGGCTGAGATCAGGTGACTGGCCATTCAAGAATATTCCACTTCTTTGCTTTAAAAAACCTGGGTCACTTTGGCTTTATGTTTTGGGTCATTGTCCATCCGTATGATGAAATGCCGACCAGTCAGTTTGGCTGCCTTTGGCTGGATTTGAACACATAGCATGTCTCTGAAAACCCCAGAATTCATCCAGCTGCTTCTGTCCTGTGTTACATCATGAATAAACATTTGGGACCCAGTGCCACTGGCAGCCATGCATGCCCGGCCATCACAATGCCTCCACTGTGTTTTACAGATGATGTGGTGTGCTTTGGATCATGAGCTGTACCATGCGTTTCCCATACTTTTTTCTTTCCATCATTCTGGTAGAGGTTGATCTTAGTTTCATCTGTCCAAAGATTCTTCTTCCAGAACTATGCTGGTTTCTTAAGATTTATTTTTTTAGCAAAGTCCTATCTAAACTTCTTTCTCTTGAGGCCTATGCGTGGCTTGCACCGTGCAGTGAACCCTCTGTATTTTCTTTCATGCAGTCTTCTCTTTATGGTAGATTTGGATATTGATACGCCTACATCTTGGAGATTCTTGTTCACTTGGTTGGATGTTGTGAAGGGGTTTATCTTCATCATGGTAATTATTCTGCGATCATCCACCACTTTTGTCTTCCGTAGGTGTCCAGGTCTTTTTGCATTGTTGAGGTCACTATTGCTTTCTCTATTTCTTTCTCAGGATGTACCAAACTGTAGATTTAGCCACTTATATCGTAGCAATTTCTCGGATTTTTTTTTCTGATTTCGGTGAAGGATGGCTTGTGTCATAGAGAGCTCCTTTGACTGCATGTTTACTTCTTAACAAAAACTTCAAAATGCAAGCAATCAAGGGTGGAACGATTGTGGTCGCAAGGGACGCCATCGCGACTGGGCCCGGGGGTTCTCCCCGAGGATTGCACTTTCAATCGTATCGGCATCACAGATATCAATACAATTGAAAGAAATGATGAGAGAGTCAGCGTCGCACTCCCTCTCTCATCATTCTCCCACTGTGTCTGCGCTCTGACAAGTCAGCACAGTGGAGCACGATGATGTCACTACTGCGCACTGTGCTGAGATATGCAGAGTGGCAGAATAGTGGAAATGCTGAGGAGTCCGAACAGCGGGGTAACAAGGAGAAGAATGTATTTATTCACAGTGGCCAGAGGACTAAGGCAGTGCATTAAATTATATGGAAGTTGTATGCTACTATATGGAGGAATATGGGGCTGCATAACAATATATAGGGCTGCATAATGCTCTATGGGGGCTATATGATACTACAGGGTGGTCCATAAGTATGGATATGTGTCGCCCACCTGCAGCGGTCACCTCAGGGACTTCACTCCACCTTCTGGGACGCCACAGGGGCTCCACTTGATTACCGCTGGCAACAGGTATGTCAGGTCGTTTACTTCTGAGTCGTGACGCCACTGTCGGTTTGCAGTCAGGATGAGGAATGACCGCCACTGCAGTTTAACGAGCGTCTGGGGCTGATGGGATCTGCAGTTGGATGGTGTGGCCTCCCGAGAGTGAGGCTGGCCTCAGGGGCTCGGGTGTATGTGTGTGGGACAACAGGTCGCAGAATAACTCAGTCGCAGTCCAGAAAGTCTTTCAACTCGTTTACTCACGTTCAGCTGGTTTTGTGAGGTAGCCCGGGCGATACTGAGATAGACCAGGGGGAACCAGGTATCCTTCAGGCTGGTATAGGGGTAGCTGCTGACTCGCCTTCCTAGCACTTCTTGTTTCGAACAACCCCTGACTTAAAGTACTGTGGGATTCATCCAGGGAAGTCGCAACTGCCTTTTCTCCCCTTTCTGGCCCGTTTGCTGGCAGCGTGGACCAAGGAAGATGGCTCCAGGCTCAATCCTCCTTATGGGCCCCCTCGTTGCTGCTGATGCTCAGACTCTGTTTTGGTTGGTGTGGGACTTGTTGTCCACCCCACCGGCAGGTTTAGCAGACCACTAAATGGATGTCTGGCTCTAGGGACCTGTTCCCCGTGTGTGCCTAGCCCTCCAGTAATCTCCATACACGACCAGCTGATTTCCTCAGTGTCTTCCTGACCAACTGGCTTCCTCAGAATCTTTCTGTCCAACGTCTGGTGACCGTTCTCCCCCCGCCAACAGCCACTACACATGCAGGGTCTGACTAGCGTGTCTGCGTGCCCGCTCCCCGCTTCAGACTCAGCTTGCTCCTCTCCTACTCCTTCTCTGACTGCCACTGCACTTCTAGCTTCCAGCCTCCCTACCGCACCACTAGTTGGGATGTAGAGGCCACGCCCCCTCCTGGGTCTGCCCAGGGGTCCCCTCTAAGGTGTGTGTGGGAGACCTGGTTACTATGTGTCTGTGCGTACACACCCTATTCAGCCTTTAGGATTACCTGTTTGCACTCACCCAGCATGGGTGCAGTACTCAGTGGTGCCTGACCAGGTCAGGGGCGCCACAGATACACCCTGATAAAATGGAAGTGGTTTCTGATATCACCTTACCGTTTGTGGCATATTAATACATGGGAGGGGCCAGACATGTTTGTGACATGGAACCACCTAAAGGATGTGCTCAAAGTGCTGCCTATTGTGTTGAATTGTCAATGCGATTTTCTTCTCCCACTCTTGACACACCGAGAGCAATACCGCAGAAAAAATGCTACCACAGGCCTCCTGTATCCATTGTTTCAGGTGCCTCACATCTTGGATCCTGGATCTGCAGTATTGCTCTCGGTCCTTTAGTGGATTACTGTCATTGTTCCATGTCACAAATGTGTCAATAACTCGATAATGAATAAAGCTATGTTAAACATGAGCACACCATTGTTTTTCTTGTGCAGTTCTCTATGTGTTTGATGTGTCACATGACCCCCTTCCCATTGAAAAAAATTATAATTGAATTCAAAATGGCTGCCTTGCAGATGGCCGCCATGGGCGTCACCCGGCCTCAAATGTTTGGCTCCTCCCATGTACTAATCTGCCCCAAACGGTAAGGTGATATCAGCAACCACTTCCATTTTATCAGGATGTATCCATACTTATGACCCACCCTGTATATGGGGGCTATATACATACTATA
Organism: Anomaloglossus baeobatrachus; assembly: GCF_048569485.1. Classification (NCBI taxonomy): domain Eukaryota; kingdom Metazoa; phylum Chordata; class Amphibia; order Anura; family Aromobatidae; genus Anomaloglossus; species Anomaloglossus baeobatrachus. The sequence continues at coordinate 128,752,573 of NC_134354.1, forward strand.
TCGGAGCTAAATAATACTACATAGAGGACAATAGGGGTGCATTAAACTGTATGCAGGACTATGGGGAGTGCATTCTAATACATGGAGGACTATGAGGAGTGTATTATAATATACAGAGGACTATGGGGTGCATTATAATACATGGAGGTCTATGGGGGCTGCATTATAATATATGGAGGACTATGAGGAATATATTATAATATATGGAGGACTACGGGGAGAGTATTATAATATATGGAGGACTATGGGAGATGTATTATAATATATGGAGGACTATCGGGGATGCATTATAATATATGGAGGACTATGGGAGTGCATCAAACTATATGAAGGACTATGGGGAGTGTATCTAATTACATAATCACCAGTTTTGTCCGTTCCCCTATTCCGTCATGCACCGCGGCATTGTCCGTTGCGCAGCCGCAGTTCGAACGATGCTCCGGCTTCCGGGTCCTCACTTCACGCACGCATACACACACATAGCAGACACACATAGCAGACACACACAGCAGACACACACAGCAGACACACACATAGCGCACGCAGCAGACACACACAGCAGAGACACGCATAGCGCACGCAGCAGACACACACAGCAGAGACACACGCATAGCGCACGCAGCAGACACACATAGCAGACAGACATAGCAGACACCGAACACGTACACACAAATAGCGCACATGCATGTATACACTGAACAGACACACACACACACTGCTGTATACTCACCTGTCCGGGGCCGCCGGCGACGCCGCTTCTGCTGTCAGCGCTTTACTGCAGTTGAATGCTTTGTGGCGCTGTAAAGCATTCAACTGCAGTAAAGCCATGACATCAACCTGCAGCGGCCACTTCGTACACCGGACGCTATCACGGAGGAGTCTGTGTGCTGCAGCTGCAGGCTCCGTGGGCACAGAGGACAGGTGAGACACTGCATAATAGGGAACAGATGGGAATAAGCAGGAGCATAATGTGCTCATTACTGCAGAGGACATCAGCCCCCACACCAGATCTGTATACCCCCAGTCCCCCTCCACCATATCTGTATACCCCCAGCCCCCCCACCAGATCTGTATACCCCCAGCCCCCCTCCACCATATATGTATGCCCCCAGCCCCCCCGCCAGAACTGTATGACCCCAGCACCCCCCACCAGAACTATATGCCTCCAGCCCCCCAGGACTGTATGCCTCCAGCCCCCATCAACAGATCTGTATACCTACAGCCCCCCCCCCACCAGATATGTATGCCTCCAGCCCCCCCTCTAGATCTGTATGCCCCCAGCTCCCCCCACCAGATCTGTATGCCCCCAGCTCCCCCAACCAGATCTGTATGCCCCCAGCTCCCCCCACCATATATGTATGCCCCCAGCCCCCCCACCATATATGTATGCCCCCAGCCCCCCCACCATATATGTATGCCCCCAGCAACCCCCACCAGAACTGTATGACGCCAGCAACCCCCACCAGAACTGTATGCCTCCAGCCCTCTAGGACTGTATGCCTCCAGCCCCCCACCAGATCTGTATGCTCCCTGCTGCCCCCACCAGATCTGTATGACCCCAGCTCTCCCCACCAGATCTGTATACCCCCAACTCCCCCCACCAGATCTGTAGGCCCCACCACCAGATCTGTATGCTTACAGCTCCCCTCACCAGATCTGTATGTCCCCAGTTCCCTCCACCAGATCTGTATGCCCTCAGCTCCCCCCACCAGATCTGTATGTCCCCAGCTTCCCCCACCAGATCTGTATGACCCCAGCTCCCCCCACCAGATCTGTATGCCCCCAGCTCCCCCACCAGATCTGTATGCCCCCAGCTCCCCCACCAGATCTGTATGCCCCCAGCTCCCCCACCAGATCTGTATGCCCCCAGCTCCCCCCACCAGATCTGTATGCCCCACCACCAGATCTGTATGCCCCCAGCCTCCCCACCAGATCTGTATGCCCCCAGCCTCCCCACCAGATCTGTATGCCCCCAACTCCCCCACCAGATCTGTATGTCTCTAGCCCCCCCACCAGATCTGTATGTCTCTAGCTCCCCCACCAGATCTGTATGTCTCTAGCCCCCCCACCAGATCTGTATGCCTCCAGCCCCCCTAACAGATCTGTATGCCCCTCACCAGATCTATATGCCCCCCACCAGATCTGTATGCCCCCAGCCCCCCCACCAGATCTGTATGCCTCTAGCCCCCCCACCAGATCTGTATGCTTCTAGCCCCCCCACCAGATCTGTATGCCTCTAGCCCCCCCCACCAGATCTGTAGGCCTCCAGCCCCCCCTTACCAGATCTGTATGCCTCCAACCCCCCCACCAGATCTGTATGCCCCCAGCTCCACCAACCAGATCTGTAAGCCCCCAGCTCCCCCCACCAGATCTGTATGCTCCCAGCCCCCCTCCACCAGAGCTGTATGCCCCCAGCACCCACCACCAGAACTGTATGCCTCCAGCCCTCTAGGACTCTATGCCTCCAGCCCCCCCCACCAGATCTGTATGCTCCCAGCTCCCCCCACCAGATCTGTATGACCCCAGCTCCCCCAACCAGATCTGTATGCCCTCAGCTCCCCCCACCAGATCTGTATGCCCCAGCTCCCCCCACCAGATCTCTATGTTCCCAGCCTCCCCACCAGATCTCTATGTTCCCAGCCTCCCCACCAGATCTGTATGCCTCCAGCCTCCACACCAGATCTGTATTCCTCCAGCCCCCCCTCCCTCGAGCTGTATGCCTCTAGCCCCCACACCAGATCTGTATGCCTCCAGCCCCCCACCAGATCTGTATGCCTCCAGCTCCCCCACCAGATCTGTATGCCTCCAGCCTCTCCCATCAGATCTGTATGCCTCCAGCCCTCCCCACTAGATCTGCCCCCCCCAGATCTGTATGCCCCCAGCCCCCCCCCACTAGATCTGTATGCCACCAGCCCCACTCAACACTGCTCCTGTCAGCACCACTAAGCATAGACAGATGTTTATTCCACAGCACTCACGATTCGATAGCATCGGGCCTATTTCTAGTTATAATATATGAAGGACTATGGGGAATATATTATAATATATTGAGCACTATGGGAACTGCATTATAATATATGGAGGAATATGGGGAATGCTTTAAAGCATATAGAGGACTATGGGGGTGCATTATAATATACAGAGGACTATGGTGAGTGTATTATAATATATGGAGGACTAAGAGATGCTTATATGATATGAAAGACTATGGGGATGCATTATAATATATGGATAAGTATGGTGGGTGCATTATAATATCCATATATTATATTACTGTGGGGAGTTCATTATAATATATGGACTATGGGGGTGCATTATAATATCAGATATTATATCAAGATATTGGAGTGTGGGAAAGCTGGGTGCTGAAGTTAAGAGCCAAGTGTCAGCGTACTTATCCTGCACCACAAGGGTGGCAGGGATGGGGGAGGGCAGATCCAAATTTTGCACTGGGGCCCATTGAACTCTAGTTACGCCACTGCAAGTACCATACCTGAAATCAACTCCAGGCCTTTTATGTGCTTAATTGACAATGATATAACAAAGGAATTGCCCACACCGGCCCATGACACGACCTGAGAATCAATCGTCCATTACTTTTGTGCCCTTTAAAACTGGGGGGGGGGGGGGCACATATAAAGAAGATGAAACTCCTAAACCCTTCATTTAATTTGAATGTGGATACCCCCAAATGAAAGTTAAAAGTCAGGACTTTATGTTTATGTCCATTATATAACTATGACTTGAATATGTTTGAGTAAAAAGGTAAAAGAAAATAACAATTGTGTCAGTGTCCAAATATATATGGCCCTAACTGTAAGTAATCACATTCATTTGTTTTTTTGTTTTTATTTCTCTCCTCTGTTACTCAATTCATTTGTTCAGATTCTTGATGACAATAAAGTGTGAAAACTGTTCTTAAATGAGTCTTCTTGGTAGGATTGTTTTACTTGATAAAAGCCTGGCATTGTAACGGAAGTATGTAGACGTTTTACATCAGTGTAGAGTCCAGTCTGTTTTGCTCACAGAAGAATATCTAATCTGAATACAAATGTTGCAAACCCTCAGCTGTGTGAAGTATAAGATCTCTATGGCAAATACCTGTAAAAATGGACCTCATTTATCAAAACTGGTCAGCAAAAAAAAAATAACTTTGCTTTGGGTAACAAACACAATGTTTACCATAACCATTTTGGTCAATATTCTACGTTATTTAAAATAAGTAATGAATTATGTAAAAACAAAAAGTGTCAAGATATAAATTAATATTAATTAAGGGCTTTATACTGAAAAGGTCTTATTTTGGTGTTACATTAGCTTTTTATAAATTATAGTGAGATTTTACAACTGTTCATAAACTCAGGCCTATTAGCCATGTCACTGGCCCATCTGTGATGTCACTTGACCTTTGGCTTTGGTTCCGCTGTGATGTCACTTGACCTTTGGCTTTGGTCCCTCTGTGATGTCATGTGATCATTAGAATATGATGATGTCACAATTGCCTTTGTGATGTCATGGAATCAATGCAATGTCTCTGCAATCTAAATATCCCCCAGTTGTCTTCATCACTTAGTGGGTGAGGGTAATTTTTCTTGCGCTTAGCAAATTTTGGTTTGATATAAAATATATTACGGTAAAGCAGAAGGCCTGTTAAAGGAGCAGTTCCATACTACATCCTGGAGCGCCCTAGAGGTGGACAGGACCTTCCTCAGCCCAAAATGACATCTACGGAGCTGAATAATAGGAAGAGAAAGGGAGAGAGACTTGGTAAGGTGTCAAAAAAGAGCAGAATAGAAGCATCAGAGGGTGAACAAGATGGCACCAACCAAAACATTATCAAAGCTTCAAAAAGACCTGGAAGCCCGATACAGGAGAGTGTCATGAAAAAGAAAAAACAGGAAAAACATGACACCATTATCAAAGCTTCAAAAAGACCTGGAAGCCCGATACAGGAGAGTGTCATGAAAAAGAAAAAAAAGGAAAAACATGGCACCATTATCAAAGCTTCAAAAAGATCTGGAAGCCCGATACAGGAAAGTATCAGGAAAAAGAAAAAAATGGAAGAAGAGATGGGGGACAAAACTGTTGATAGACCCAGTGTGTCCCCCAATACTGACAATGAGCAGCTCTCAGGTGAGTACAGATCCAAGACACAGATACCCAATATCCCCAAATTTAGTTAATGACAGGATTTTCCGCCTTTGTAAGACCCCAATCATTATGATTCTAGTGTTGTTTCTCTATGGTACCCCCATTTACTGTTCTACCCCTCTGTAGTTGGCCACATTAGCATTAGATAAGAGTATTACCTTGTTACTGCAGCAATACGGTGGGCTCCAGAAATTATATTTCTATGAAGCCCCCTACAGCCTATTGTCTGTAAGTCATGTGCCTCTAGTGTTAGGGAGAGGCCGGATGGAAAAACAAAATACACAGACACACGGTGTGTACATTAAAGTTTCTCTATGAGGGTCAAACCTGTTATCCCTTCTTTATTATAGTAGGAGCAGGTTTTACAAAATAGCCAATAAGAATTTAACAGGACATATAATATAAGCCAATCATTTTACATGGACGATAAGCCAATCATAATACAGATTGTTAGATTTAATGAAACCACATTGTTAATAATGAATTACATAATTATAAAAGCATCTCATTTATTGGTAATGCTAAGAAATTTGCCTATAATATATTTTTTGGTATAGTCTGCTACTTTGGTTCTGCAGTGGCATATCTTCTTGTGTAGTGCTGCGGTTGTTTGCTCCAGAAGGCTTAATTAGAGCAAAGGTTATGATATATAGTAAAAAAGTAAGAACAAAGACAAATCACATAAACAGTGAAAGTTGAGATTTATATAAGAAGTCAGATAATGTAGCAAAATGGAGATTAAGTTGCATGAAATATTATATTCACATTCAGATATTGGCTTTGTCTCATCTTATTTCTCCCTTCTTCATCAGGTACAACACCAGATGAATCTCCCATCATTGTGACGGGAGTGGAGAGCTTCACCTTCCATAAAATCCTTGGAGAAGGATCATACGGTAAAGTAAGTATTAGGGATTGTGGTAACGTCTTCCTCATGTGTGTGATGTGGAGCAGTAATATGACTCTAGGAGCATCACTGCTTCACATCTTCTCATCACATCTCATGGCAGGACGAACCTTTCCTCCAGTTCTAAAGCTCTGTTTCTTCCAGGTCATGTTGGCCACACATCAGGCCTGCCAAAAACAAGTGGCAGTGAAAATGGTGAAGAAAAGGCTCCTAGTCAAGGACTCGAGAGATGAAGTCCTGATAGAGCGACAGGTTCTGGAGATGACTAGGAAGAGTCCATTCATTTCTCGGGCTTTTGCCACCTTCCAGTCCCAGGTAAGTGGCTCATAATCCAACAGTTCTGAGTCATCAATGTATTAAATGAATACAGTCTATGTGCCAATTTGTGTGCAATGTTCTTCTAGCCACAGCCATAGTATTTGTTACAAGAATGTGACCTAGAAGAACATTGATTAAAATCAGTGCAACCAGTGTCCCCGACCTACAATATACCATTAACCCCTATTATCTCCTCTGTTTTATCACAGGAACACGTCTTCTACGCCATGGAATATCTGAGTGGAGGAGACCTTACAGGCTTCATGACAACTAATGCCCCTTTACCCATTCCAGCCACCAGGTAAGATAGAACATTGTATATTAGATTAAGATAAGTGTTGTCAGAGATATTCGGCTTTATGTCATTATCAGTCTCTTAGTTTAGTGGATGAAATATTGGATTTTGATGGTTTTCTCTTTTTCCGCATCAGATTTTTTGCAGCTGAGCTGATCTGTGGGCTGCAGTTTCTCCACACCAGTGGCATCATACACAGGTAAGTGTGGCACATCTTCTATGTAGACCTGGTATGAATAGTCTTATACTCTCATCCTAATGCCCTTGTGTAGACACTTCTTATCTCAGGTCACAATGGGGATCTTCAGCCTAGCTAATATAATACATTTGGTATTTTGTCATCTCTTTCCTCTACTAGAGACATAAAACCAGACAACATCTTACTGGACAACAATGGTCATTTGAAGATCGCTGACTTTGGTCTTGCCATGATGAACATCTTTGGCAATGCAAAAACTTCAGGATGGGCCGGGACGCTTGCATACATGGCTCCTGAGGTGAGGAATCATTTACATGTCCCTGAGTCTTCTCAATAAAAGGCTGGACATCTCCATGTTTTCTGCTGTCTGGGCAATATTCTTATTGTCTTCTTTATGTCTTCACAGATTCTTCTAGAGAAGCCGTACAACAAAGCAGTGGACTGGTTCTCTGCTGGTGTTGTGATATATGAGATGGCTACTGGCAGATATCCCTTCGTTGAAGATGAAATTGATGAGAATATCAAGAAGGCACTGATCAATGATGATCCCGCCTTCCCAAAAGAACTGGACCCCCACGTCAAAGCCGTCATAGAGGGGGTGAGTATAATGCCACATCTCAGTAATAAAGTGGTTGAATATAATGAAAAACACAACAATAAAAATTGAAAGCGACTGGAGACTGAATAAACTTCTTCATTATATGTTCCAGCTCTTAGATAAGTCACCAGAGAGTCGGCAGAAATTTGTGGACAACATAAGAGAACATCCATTCTTTATGGAGATCAACTGGACAGAAATAGAAGGCGGCAAAGCACCTCCACCATTCCACCTACCACCTGTAAGTATATGACCCAGAGAATATGGTGACAGCAGTACATCTCTATTGTGTGTCTTTTTATGAACACTAGTTCTTGTATCTTCTGTCCACAGCCACCAGTGATGACATCAGATACAATGAAAGATGTCAATTTTTCCAAAGCCATTAAACCACGAATGGCCAAGAAAAATCAAAAACTCTTCTGTGGATTCACATTTGCTGATGATGGATGGAAGGTCGTAAAGAAGAAATAGAAAGCTGAAACATCGGAGACCTAAAAAACCCCATCACAGGTGAGTCATTGTAAATGGGACTGGGATAGGGAGCATGAAACCCCCTCTTGTGTCCTGTGAATCAGTCAGCACAGTGTAGTCAGGAAAACTCTTACAGAGTGCTGCTTACATTATGCTGATGGCCCATAGGGCCAAACCTGGAGGTGTTTTCACATGAGGATAATCCCATTTCATATGCCCTATTAAGATATAAAAGTTATTTCTAACCTAGTATCTCTTGTTGTGTAGGTCACCTTCCACAGGATCTGAAGGGCTATAAGATGGTGGAAATGAAAAAACGTGACTTGCAGTGTAATATGCAGCCATATCCACTCCTCCCTATTGGAGGCAGGGTTTTGCTGCAATCTAGTACTCTGCAGTGTCCAAAAACAAGAAGAAGCTGGAGACCATGACAATCCTACCAGGAGTCAGTAAAATGACCGTGGACCAGAACTTCTAGATGGCATGTTGCCTCAAATACTAGGAGTGTCCTGAGGGTGGTGACCTGCAGTGTAACTTGCAGCCATATCCGCTCCTCCCTATTGGAGGCTGGGGGTTTTGCTGCAATCTGGTTCTCTGCAGTGTCCGAATACAAGAAGAAGCTGGAGACCATGAAAATCCTACCAGGAGTCAGTAAAATGACTATAGACCAGAACTTCTAGATGGCATGTTCCTTCGACCACTAGGAGTGTCCTGAGGGCTATGACCTGCATTGTAATATGCAGCCATATCCACTCCTCCCTATTGGAGGCTGGGGATTTTGCTGCAATCTGGTCCTCTGCAGTGTCCGAATACAAGAAGAACCTGGAGACCATGAAAATCCTACCGGGAGTCAGTAAAATGACCGTGGACCAGGACTTATAGATGGCATGTTGCCTCGTGCCCCCAGGGAAGGGCAGTTATCTGTAGGCCATGGTTCCCTAGAGGTTTCCCCCACAGGGGGTTTTTCCTCTCCTGAGTGCCGACGGATAAACACAACATGAAAACAAGGGCAACCTGTCATCCTCTGCCCTCGGTAGAGCTCATACTACAATCACTAGTGGCAAAGAGTAACCTAAGAGGACATTTACCATCAATAAACAGGACAATTCACTTCATGTGATAGTAATAGTTTTATTTTATATCTTATGTATATGTATTTTTTCTTTCACCCTTAAAGAGAACAGGGTGTAATTTATTAATAACTTTTATTCACGTCAGAGCTGAAATCCTGGTCACTACGGGTCACTGCTTCACTCTTCCTTCCAATAATTTGGATACATTTCTCCTATTGTGTTTTATTACTAAAAGCTCAGTCAGGGAGTAACACCTCAGTATATATCTGCCTTCAGTCCCTACATTTCTAAAAGATTCAGCTGTTCTTTCCTAAGGTGACACTTCCACTGGCTACCAGGTATATGGGTCTGGCCACTGTTCCCGGTTTGATGCCATCGTAACCCCTTAACTACCGCCAATACGCATTAAAATGGCAGTCACTGAGGGAATAGTGAATAAGGAAATTGCGCTGCAAGAGCTGCAAAATCCCTGGGGTTTCCTCTACCAGGGCTAACAAAGAACCTGGAGAACACAAGCAAGACGAGTTAAAAAACGGCGATTATGTACCTCTCTCTTTTCCCCTTGTAGTTGTACTGGGAGAGACGAGAGATACAAGTGCCGTCCTGTCAGTGAAATTAGAATCAAGTTCAAGATCAAATCAATAAATCCTTCCCCAATCTCCTAATCATCGCCCTCAGATCATCGCCCCCACAGCCATCCCCTGTGTCATCCCCCTAATCAGATTACGTTGGGGTTTTTTATTTTAATCTTATGACTTTATTTTTATTTTTTTATTTGCCATTAGCTGGGTTAGGGTTTAGTGTTAGGGGTTTTTTTTAAAAAAAGTTAAAAAAGTAATAAAAAAAAATTTAAAAAAGAAAAATCATAAAATACAACAAAGAAATATCAGTGTTAGATTAGGTATAGGGTTACTAGTGTTAGGTTAGCTTTTAGGTTTTTTCTTTTATGTTAGGCAAGCAGAAATATACAATAGTTGCCCTCGGAGTGTTTACTATGGAGCAGGCGTACTCACTGCTTTGCTCCAGCAGTTGCGGGGTGGATACAAAATCTGGCTCCAAAGCAGAATTGTTTTCAGCTAGTGATCACTCGGCTTCCTCCACTGGATCCCACAGCCCGATGGTAGCGAAGTCAGTCGTCACTGCTGAAACTATATGGAGAGAAGGTATGCACACCAGTGACTATGTAAGGGGAATATATGAAAAGCAGAAACTGCTGTGTGAATACTGACATGAAAAATCCAATAGCTATATGTAAGAATGAAAATGGAATCTGCATTACTGCCATGAACATATGAATAAAGAGAAATTTAGCTATTGAATTGATCAATGCAACAGAGTCCCCAACACTGCGCCAAAGATTTTCCCCTTACATAGTCACTGGTGTGCATACCTTTTCTCCATATAGTGTAGATTTTTTTAGGTTTTTGCACCCAGTTCAGACTCAGAATTGGTGTTCTAGACGTTACTGCTGAAACGTCAGCATCAGGGCCAAGCTCTGCAGTCACCTGTTCACAGAGGTATCCCGAACAGTCCTTTCCATCGCAACTTCCCTAGTTTTCAGAGGCCTATAGTATAACAGTTGATGTCACTAATTTTAACTCATTTATTTTTGTCATTGCCATGTCATTCTGTCATTTCGCCAAATTATTCCTTCCAAGTGAGCAAACTGTAGTATAAAACTATACAAAATGTGCGAGAGCACAACCCGGTACACATGTACTTCTCTCATTTATGAAGGTAGGTACCACCAAATAAACACACCAAACTGCCCCCAGACATTTGTCATTCTTGGTAAAATATTCTGAGAGCTACTGACCCCATTTCTAGATAAAGATTACCATATGTATGCCGACAATTGTTATACCAGTATCATCCTCTACAAATCCCTCCGTGTTGCAAATTCAGGCGTCGGAAAGTCACAAAAAACTGAATAGGTTTTTCCCGACAGTTGCTGTTCAATTGTTTGGAGAAGAGAGCGTCTTTCTCACAGGCAAGTGGCCAATTATTTGCAGTGAAATGGAATGGCCGGAAGGATGTCTACATGCTGACTAGAGATGAGCGAACCGGCCGTGGTTCGGCTCGAGTTCGGTTCGTCGAACGGAGGTCTCGTTCGAGTTCAGTTCGGCAAACGTTCGACGAACCGAACTCGAACCGCATAGGAAACAATGGCAGGCAATCACCAACACATAAAAACACCAAGAAAACACCCTCAAAGGTGTCCAAAAGGTGACAAACAACTCACAACACAAACACATGGGAAAGTGACAAGGACATATACTCATGCGAAAACAAAAGAGCTGGACAAGGAAAAAGAGGAGGAGACACAGATATAGGCATGGCACGCCTTTCTAAAATCATGTAAAACACCGCAAGGTGACTCCAAGCGGAGTCTCCCTTTTTTCCAAAAATTGGGCCACACAGACACCCACCCCTTCAGTGGCAGCACTTGTGCCCCAGTTGTACACTTCACAGCTAGATTTGCATCAAGCACATTCAAAAATACGCCATACTTAACCGTCCCCAGGATGACCCCGGGATAGGTAGCAAAGTCTTTCCTGATCCCAACTCTGTTCATCTTGGCTCTTTTTAAAAAACACAGCAAGCAAGGGTTACTCCAAGCGGAGTCTCCTTTTTTTTCCCAAAAATTGGGCCCCACACACACCCACCCCTTCAGTGGCAGCACTTGTGCCCCAGTTGTACACTTCACAGCTAGATTTGCATCAAGTGCATTCAAAAATACGCCATACTTAACCGTTCCCAGGATGACCCCGGGGTAGGTAGCAAAGTCTTTGCTGAACCATGACTTGTTCATTTTGGCTCCTTTTAAAAAACACAGCAAGCAAGGGTTACTCCAAGCGGAGTCTCCCTTTTTTCCAAAAATTGGGCCACACACACACCCACCCCTTCAGTGGCAGCACTTGTTCTCCAGTTGTTCAATTCACAGGTACATTTGCATCAAGCACATTCAAAAATAGGCCATACTTAACCGTCCCCAGGATGACACCGGGGTAGGTAGCAAAGTCTTTGCTGAATCATGACTTGTTCATCTTGGCTCCTTTTAAAAAACACAGCAAGCAAGGGTTACTCCAAGCGGAGTCTCCCTTTTTTCCAAAAATTGGGCCGCACACACACCCACCCCTTCAGTGGCAGCACTTGTGCCCCAGTTGTACACTTCACAGCTAGATTTGCATCAAGCACATTCAAAAATACGCCATACCTAACCGTCCCCAGGAGGACACCAGGGTAGGTAGCTAAGTCTTTCCTGATCCCAGCTCTGGCTCCTTTTAAAAAACACAGCAAGCAAGGGTTACTCCAAGCGGAGTCTCCCATTTTTTCCAAAAATTGGGCCACACAGACACCCCATCAGTGGCAGCACTTGTGCCCTAGTTGCAAACAGGATGTTTTGATTTGCATCAAGCACATTCCAAATCCACAAGCATTTACTCTCCCCAGGATGACACAGGGGTAGTAAATTCCTTGTGGATCCATGACTTGTTCATTTTGATGAACGTTAGTCTGTCCACATTGTCACTGGACAGACGCGTGCGCTTATCTGTCAGCACACACCCAGCAGCACTGAAAACACGTTCAGAGACAACGCTGGCAGCTGAACACGACAAAATCTCCAAGGCGTAAGTTGAGAGCTCTGGCCATTTTTCAAGATTTGAAGCCCAAAATGAGCAAGGCTTCATTTGCAAAGTCATGGCATCGATGTTCATTTGGAGATACTCCTGTATCATCCTCTCCAGCCGTTGACTATGTGTCAGACTTGTTGTCTCTGGTGGCCTTGCAAAGGACGGTCTAAAAAAATTATGAAAAGATTCAATAAAATTGCTGTTACCAGCACCAGATACGGTGCTACTGGTACGGGTAGACTGTTGAAGATGACGAGACCGTCCCATGTTTGTCAAGTTACAACTGGGAGATTCACTCCCTGCACCTGCACGGTTGTTTGGCGGAAAAGCCGAGCTAAGATCGAGTAACAGCTTCTGCTGATACTCCTGCATACATGCGTCCCTTTCTATGGCTGGAATTATGTCACAAAATTTGGACTTGTACCGGGGATCTAATAGTGTGGCAAGCCAGTAGTCATCATCACTTCTAATTTTGACAATACGAGTGTCATGTTGGAGGTAGTGCAGCAAGAAGGCGCTCATGTGTCTTGCGCAGCCATGCGGACCAAGTCCACGCTGTGTTTGTGGCATAGAGGTGCTAACTGTTCTTTCTTCCTCTGACATCTCCCCCCAACCTCTTTCAACTGAAATTTGACCAAGGTCTCCCTCATCCCCTGAGTCTTCCATGTCCATGGACAGTTCGTCCTCCATTTCTTCATGTTCTCCTGCACCTTCCTCAACATTTCGCCTGCTACCATGCGCCCTTGTTGATCCCTGTCCCCCATGGTCCCATGCCTGCCGCGTTGGTGATGATGAACGTCTGGACCTTGGTGATGTTGTTGTGTCTTGCGCATATGAATCCTCCTGTAGTTCCTCCCTTTCCTGTTGTCCCATCCCCTGACTCCGAATAGTGTTTAGCGTGTGCTCCAGCATGTAAATGACTGGAATTGTCATGCTGATAATGGCATTGTCAGCGCTAAACATATTCGTCGCCATGTCGAAACTGTGCAGAAGGGTGCATAGGTCCTTGATCTGAGACCACTCCATCAGGGTGATCTGCCCCACCTCTGCATCTCGTTGGCCCAGGCTATACGTCATGACGTATTGCACCAGGGCTCGGCGGTGCTGCCACAGTCGCTGTAACATGTGGAGAGTCGAATTCCAGCGTGTCGGCACATCGCATTTCAGGCGATGAACCGGCAGGCCGAAAGACTTCTGGAGCGATGCAAGTCGCTCAGCTGCGGCGGTTGAACGGCGGAAGTGAGCAGACAGTTTTCGTGCCCTGGTCAGAAGGTCATCTAGGCCGGGATAGTGTGTTAAAAATTGCTGGACAACAAGGTGCAACACGTTAGCCATACAAGGCACGTGTGTCACCTTGCCCAGGCGAAGGGCCGCACCCAGGTTTACAGCATTGTCGCACACGGCCTTACCAGGCTGCAGGTTGAGTGGAGACAACCATTTATTAAACTCAGTCTCCAGAGCTGCCCACAACTCAGCCTCTGTGTGACTCCTATTTCCAAGACATGTCAAGCTAAAGACCGCCTGATGCCGTTGCGCTCTGCTGCCAGCATAGTAATGAGGGGTGCGTGATTCCTTCTGCGCAGTGAGAACGCTGGTGGCCTGACCAGGCAGGCTTGGGGCGGAGGTGGAGGACCCAGATGAGGTGGAGGAGGCAAAAGCAGTGGCAGAACTTGGACAGACAGAGGATTGACACACAAGTCGTGGGGACGGCAAGACTTGTGCAGCAGACCCTTCACCATCTATCACCATAGTTACCCAGTGCCCAGTCAGCGACATGTAACGTCCCTGTCCATGCTTACTGGTCCAAATATCGGTGGTGAAATGCACCCGTTCACACACAGAGTTTCTCAAGGAAGCGGTGATGTTGTGTGCTACATGCTGGAGTAGCGCAGGCACACCTTTCTTAAAGAAGTAGTGGTGACTGGGCATCTGGTACTGGGGCACAGCGACAGACATAAGGTCTCGAAAATCCTGTGTGTCCACCAGACGGAAAGGCAGCATTTCGGTAGCCAAGAGCTTACAGAGGGATAAAGTCAACCTCTTAGCTTTGTCATGGGTCGCAGGAAATGGCCTTTTATTTGTCCACATCTGAGGGACAGAGATCTGGCTGCTGTGTGTAGACGGTGGAGAGTAGGGTGTCCCTGAAAAAATGCAGCTTTGTGAGGAAAGTGCAGGCGTAGACATGATGTTGCCTTCATCCAACGTTGATGCTATCGATGTCTGAGAGAGCTGTACACACGCACTTGTTTCCCCTTCCAAACCAACTGATGACCTACCAAGCAAACTGCCTGTTGCGGTTACAGTGGTGGAAGTTGTGCGTGGAAAACCAGGTGTGACAGCTGTCCCCACAGTCCTAGAAGATGAAGAGCACACGGATGCACTGGAATGGGCAGGCGGTGGAGGGTCCGCTCCGCTAGGCCGCATTGCAGCACGGTGAGCTTCCCACTGGGACATATGATATTTATTCATTTGACGATTCATGGAAGAAGTTGTCAAACTGCTGAGGTTTTTGCCTTTACTAACAGATTCCCGACAAATTTTACAGATCACATGATTTGGGCGATCCTTTGCAAGGTCAAAAAATGACCAGGCTAGGCAAGGCTTAGAGGACATGCGACCTGCTGAGCCACCCCGACTAGTGCTCAGAGTCAGAGTGGTGGCTGAGGATGCAGTTGTAGACGTGCTACCAGTACTCCTCCTCTGTCCAGGAAGGCGCAAGGTAACTTTGTCGTCAGTTGCATCCTCCTCCACCGCCTCTGTTGACCTCCTCGAGTGCCTGACTGTGGGTTGACAGTAGGTGGGATCTAGAACTTGCTCATCAAGCGTTCTGTTTGCACTCCCCTCACCCTCAGACCGAGCCTCTTCCTGCCCTGAACGAATATTTAAGTTGTCATCCCAATCTGGTATCTGCGTCTCATAGTCATCAGTATGTTCCTCATTGTCTATTACAACAGGTGTTACAGTTTGTGAATAAGGGTCAATATTATGCTCATAAACTTGGTCATCACGGCCTGAATCAGAGTCACAAAGGTTATGGGCATCACTGCAGACCATTTCCTGGTCTGTACTCACTGTAGCTTGGGAGCAGACTTCTGATTCCCAGGCTATAGTGTGACTGAACAGCTCGGCAGACTCAGCCATCTCTATTCCACCATACTGTGCAGGGCGGATGGAGACTTGAGAGCTGGGAGGAAGCAAGTATGATTGGGCTGACAACTCAAAGGACTGGTGTATATTGGATGCGGTAGTTGAGGTGGCGGAGAGGGCACTTGTTGGACCACTTGAGATCCATTCAAGCATTTTCTTTTTTTGGCCATCATCTACCTTTGTTCCAGTTGTTCGTGTCCGTAAAAAAGGGAGCACATCGGATTGTCCACGGTAAGTAGTAGACATCTTACTTTTGCTGGAAGATGGCCTATCTTCACCAGATGTTAATGGAGCTTTGCCACATTCCCCACGGACAAACACTTTTTTTCCTTTTCCAACACGCCTGTTCCCCTTTCCACCAGCATCTGTCATTTTGCCACTCATTTTGATTGCGACAAGATTGTGCACTAAAGCCAGCTTTACACCTTACAATTAGGTGTGCGATCTCGTATGCGATGTGACACGCCCAGGTCGCATATGCGATTGAATGAGATTGCACGTAGGTCGTTCATTTGCTGTCACACGTGCGTTAGTAGTCTATGTTAAATTGATCAATTTTGTGTGCGATCCTTTAGATCATGTGTTCTGTGACGTATGCATTGGGCACCCTTTTTTTTTTTTTTATTTATTGACTTGCCAAGCGTGTGTAATGTGTAGGGATGCGTTTTTACTATGTCATCTGCCATTCAGCTCTGCTACATGGCCGCTGACAGCAGCCACAGACAGCCATGTAGCAGAGCTGAATGGCAGATGACAGCAGACACAGACAGAGCCGCACTGTCAGAATGAACTCGTTCTACTCACCGCCGCTCCTCACACCTCCACGCAGCAACTGAGGTGAGTAGCGCGATCAGCTGAGCTGTCACTGAGGTTACCCGCGGCCACCGCTGCATCCACCGCTGGTTCCAGTGACAGCGGGTAACCTCAGTGACAGCTCAGCTGATCGCGCGGCTGTCTTCATTAGCTATGTGGAGGTGACAGGAGCGGCTGCGTCTGCTGCAGCTCCGGTCACCTCCATGCAGCAGCGCTGGATGCGACGCTGCATCATCCTGGAGTACGCCGGACATGTAGGGCTTTTTGGGGCTGATTAAAGTGGTTAACCAGGGTATATGTTTGTGTTTTTTATTTCTAATAAAGGATTTTTTCGGGTGTGTGTGTTTATTTACTGTAATTTACAGATTAATCATGGAAGGTGTCTCATAGAATTAACTCCTTATTACCCCGATTTGCCAACGCACCAGGGCAAATCGGGAAGAGCCGGGTACAGTCCCAGAACTGTCGCATCTAATGTATGCGGCAATTCTGGGCGGCTGCTGACTGATATTGTTAGGCTGGGGGGCTCCCCATAACGTGGAGCTCCCCATCCTGAGAATACCAGCCTTCAGCCGTATGGCTTTATCTGGCTGGTTTTAAAATTGGGGGGGACCGCACGCCGTTTGTTTTAATTATTTAATTATTTATTTCACTGCACAGTATAGACACGCCCACCGGCTGCTGTGATTGGGTGCAGTGTGACACCTGTCACTCAGCGTGGGGGCGTGTCTCACTGTAACCAATCATAGGCGCCGGTGGGCGGGGAAAGCAGGGAATACGAGATTGTTTAATGGGCGGCCGGCTTTTTCAAAACAGTAAAAGCCACCGGAGCAGTGTGAATGCCGTGCAGCGCCGGGGATCGTGGGTCGGTGAGTATGAGAGAGGGCTGCTCAATTCACTTACTCAGGAGTTTAGCGGTCACCGGTGAGTCCTTCACTGGTGACCACTAATCAGGACGCGACACAGACAGAGCCGCAGCATGACAATGAACGATTCAGCTGCGCTCTGAAGCAGACCTTTTTTAAGCTGCGGTGCAGAGCGCACACCGGCGCACATAGCATCAGACATCAAAATCGTATGAGGGATGTCACACGTTTCAATTGACTAGGTTCATACAACAAAACGTCCAATGTATGAGGAATAAACGACGTGTATGCGATCACCGTATTTTCGTTCAATCTTGATTGCACGTAGGTGTCACACGCAAATACGTCACGAACGATGCAGGATGTGCGTCACTTACAACTTGACCCCGACGACGGATTGAAAGATTTATTGAAGCGTGTAAAGCAGGCATTAAAATGTGGTAGTAAAAATTGAGAGGTGGTGTAGATTGCAGCGGTGGTCTACCTTTATTGACAGCAGAATAAACAACAATAACTATCCCTGACAATGCAACTATGGCCCTTAAACTGGTAGCATAGTATGCTATTCTAATAGCTTAGTAAAAATGAGTTTGACGGTGCAATGTAGATGTGCTGGAAATAGCTTGGCACCAGTGGGACACTAATGAAGTCCAACAGCCACTTTTTGGATGCCACTAAGTTTCCTCAGTGTTTGCTATTATAATGGCTTAGTAACAATGAGCTTGAGAGTGCAATGCAGAGGTGCTGTAAATTGCTTGGCACCAGTGGGACACTAATGAAGTCCAACAGCCACTTTTTGGATGCCACTAAGTTTTCTCAGTGTTTGCTATTATAATGGCTTAGTAACAATGAGTTTGAGGGTGCAATGCAGAGGTGCTGCAAATTGCTTGGCACCAGTGGGACACTAATGAAGTCCAACAGCCACTTTTTGGATGCCACTAAGTTTCCTCAGTGTTTGCTATTATAATGGCTTAGTAACAATGAGCTTGGAGGTGCAATGCAGAGGCGCTGCAAATTGCTTGGCACGAGTGGGACACTAATGAAGTCCAACAGCCACTTTTTGGATGCCACTAAGTTTCCTCAGTGTTTGCTATTATAATGGCTTAGTAACAATGAGCTTGAGGGTGCAATGCAGAGGTGCTGCAAATTGCTTAGCACCAGTGGGACACTAATGAAGTCCAACAGCCACTTTTTGGATGCCACTAAGCTTCCTCAGTGTTTGCTATTATAATGGCTTAGTAACAATGAGTTTGAGGGTGCAATGCAGAGGTGCTGCAAATTGCTTGGCACCAGTGGGACACTAATGAAGTCCAACAGCCACTTTTTGGATGCCACTAAGTTTCCTCAGTGTTTGCTATTATAATGGCTTAGTAACAATGAGCTTGAGGGTGCAATGCAGAGGTGCTGTAAATTGCTTGGCACCAGTGGGACACTAATGAAGTCCAACAGCCACTTTTTGGATGCCACTAAGTTTCCTCAGTGTTTGCTATTATAATGGCTTAGTAACAATGAGCTTGAGGGTGCAATGCAGAGGTGCTGTAAATTGCTTGGCACCAGTGGGACACTAATGAAGTCCAACAGCCACTGTTTGGATGCCACTAAGTTTCCTCAGTGTTTGCTATTATAATGGCTTAGTAACAATGAGCTTGAGGGTGCAATGCAGAAGTGTTGCAAATTGCTTGGCACCAGTGGGACACTAATGAAGTCCAACAGCCACTTTTTGGATGCCACTGTTTCCTCAGTGTTTGCTATTATAATGGCTTAGTAACAATGAGCTTGAGGGTGCAATGCAGAGGCGCTGCAAATTGCTTGGCACCAGTGGGACACTAATGAAGTCTAACAGCTACTTTTTGGATGCCACTAAGTTTCCTCAGTGTTTGCTATTATAATGGCTTAGTAACAATGAGCTTGAGGGTGCAATGCAGAGGTGCTGCAAATTGCTTGGCACCAGTGGGACACTAATGAATTCCAACAGCCACTTTTTGGATGCCACTAAGTTTCCTCAGTGTTTGCTATTATAATAGCTTAGTAACAATGAGCTTGAGAGTGCAATGCAGAGGTGCTGTAAATTGCTTAGCACCAGTGGGACACTAATGAAGTCCAACAGCCACTTTTTGGATGCCACTAAGTTTCCTCAGTGTTTGCTATTATAATGGCTTAGTAACAATGAGCTTGAGGGTGCAATGCAGAGGCGCTGCAAATTGCTTGGCACCAGTGGGACACTAATGAAGTCCGACAGCCACTTTTTGGATGCCACTAAGTTTCCTCAGTGTTTGCTATTATAATGGCTTAGTAACAATGAGTTTGAGGGTGCAATGCAGAGGTGCTGCAAATTACTTGGCACCAGTGGGACACTAATGAAGTCCAACAGCCACTTTTTGGATGCCACTAAGTTTCCTCAGTGTTTGCTATTATAATGGCTTAGTAACAATGAGCTTGAGGGTGCAATGCAGAGGTGCTGTAAATTGCTTAGCACCAGTGGGACACTAACGAAGTCCAACAGCAACTTTTTGGATGCCACTAAGTTTCCTCAGTGTTTGCTATTATAATGGCTTAGTAAC
The DNA here is from genome assembly GCF_048569485.1 of Anomaloglossus baeobatrachus. NCBI lineage: Eukaryota > Metazoa > Chordata > Amphibia > Anura > Aromobatidae > Anomaloglossus > Anomaloglossus baeobatrachus. Next base: position 128,772,610 of record NC_134354.1, read on the forward strand.
AATGAGCTTGAGGGTGCAATGCAGAGGCGCTGCAAATTGCTTGGCACCAGTGGGACACTAATGAAGTCCAACAGCCACTTTTTGGATGCCACTAAGTTTCCTCAGTGTTTGCTTTTATAATGGCTTAGTAACAATGAGCTTGAGGGTGCAATGCAGAGGTGCTGTAAATTGCTTGGCACCAGTGGGACACTAATGAAGTCCAACAGCCACTTTTTGGATGCCACTAAGTTTCCTCAGTGTTTGCTATTATAATGGCTTAGTAACAATGAGCTTGAGGGTGCAATGCAGAGGTGCTGTAAATTGCTTGGCACCAGTGGGACACTAATGAAGTCCAACAGCCACTTTTTGGATGCCACTAAGTTTCCTCAGTGTTTGCTATTATAATGGCTTAGTAACAATGAGCTTGAGGGTGCAATGCAGAGGCGCTGCAAATTGCTTGGCACCAGTGGGACACTAATGAAGTCCAACAGCCAATTGTTTGGATGCCACTAAGTTTCCTCAGTGTTTGCTATTATAATGGCTTAGTAACAATGAGCTTGAGGGTGCAATGCAGAGGCGCTGCAAATTGCTTGGCACCAGTGGGACACTAATGAAGTCCAACAGCCAATTGTTTGGATGCCACTAAGTTTCCTCAGTGTTTGCTATTATAATGGCTTAGTAACAATGAGCTTGAGGGTGCAATGCAGAGGTGCTGCAAATTGCTTGGCACCAGTGGGACACTAATGAAGTCCAACAGCCACTTTTTTGATGCCACTAAGTTTCCTCAGTGTTTGCTATCATAATAGCTTAGTAACAATAAGCTTGAGGGTGAAATGCAGAGGTGCTGTAAATTGCTTAGCACCAGTGGGACAGTAATGAAGTCAAAAAGCCACTTTTTGGATAACACTATGTTTCCTCAGTGTTTGCTCTTATAATGGCTTAGTAACAATGAGCTTGAGGGTGCAATGCAGAGGTGCTGCAAATTTCTTGGCACCAGTGGGACACTAACGAAGTCCAACAGCCACTTTTTGGATGCCACTAAGTTTCCTCAGTGTTTGCTATTATAATGGCTTAGTAACAATGAGCTTGAGGGTGCAATGCAGAGGCGCTGCAAATTGCTTGGCACCAGTGGGACACTAATGAAGTCCAACAGCCAATTGTTTGGATGCCACTAAGTTTCCTCAGTGTTTGCTCTTATAATGGCTTAGTAACAATGAGCTTGAGGGTGCAATGCAGAGGTGCTGCAAATTGCTTGGCACCAGTGGGACACTAATGAAGTCCAACAGCCACTTTTTGGATGCCACTAAGTTTCCTCAGTGTTTGCTATTATAATGGCTTAGTAACAATGAGCTTGAGGGTGCAATGCAGAGGTGCTGTAAATTGCTTGGCACCAGTGGGACACTAATGAAGTCCAACAGCCACTTTTTGGATGCCACTAAGTTTCCTCAGTGTTTGCTATTATAATGGCTTAGTAACAATGAGCTTGTGGGTGCAATGCAGAAGTGTTGCAAATTGCTTGGCACCAGTGGGACACTAATGAAGTCCAACAGCCACTTTTTGGATGCCACTAAGTTTCCTCAGTGTTTGCTATTATAATGGATTAGTAACAATGAGCTTGAGGGTGCAATGCAGAGGTGCTGTAAATTGCTTGGCACCAGTGGGACACTAATGAAGTCCAACAGCCACTTTTTGGATGCCACTAAATTTCCTCAGTGTTTGCTATTATAATGGCTTAGTAACAATGAGCTTGGAGGTGCAATGCAGAGGCGCTGCAAATTGCTTGGCACGAGTGGGACACTAATGAAGTCCAACAGCCACTTTTTGGATGCCACTAAGTTTCCTCAGTGTTTGCTATTATAATGGCTTAGTAACAATGAGCTTGAGGGTGCAATGCAGAGGTGCTGCAAATTGCTTAGCACCAGTGGGACACTAATGAAGTCCAACAGCCACATTTTGGATGCCACTAAGCTTCCTCAGTGTTTGCTATTATAATGGCTTAGTAACAATGAGTTTGAGGGTGCAATGCAGAGGTGCTGCAAATTGCTTGGCACCAGTGGGACACTAATGAAGTCCAACAGCCACTTTTTGGATGCCACTAAGTTTCCTCAGTGTTTGCTATTATAATGGCTTAGTAACAATGAGCTTGAGGGTGCAATGCAGAGGTGCTGTAAATTGCTTGGCACCAGTGGGACACTAATGAAGTCCAACAGCCACTTTTTGGATGCCACTAAGTTTCCTCAGTGTTTGCTATTATAATGGCTTAGTAACAATGAGCTTGAGGGTGCAATGCAGAGGTGCTGTAAATTGCTTGGCACCAGTGGGACACTAATGAAGTCCAACAGCCACTGTTTGGATGCCACTGTTTCCTCAGTGTTTGCTATTATAATGGCTTAGTAACAATGAGCTTGAGGGTGCAATGCAGAAGTGTTGCAAATTGCTTGGCACCAGTGGGACACTAATGAAGTCCAACAGCCACTTTTTGGATGCCACTGTTTCCTCAGTGTTTGCTATTATAATGGCTTAGTAACAATGAGCTTGAGGGTGCAATGCAGAGGCGCTGCAAATTGCTTGGCACCAGTGGGACACTAATGAAGTCTAACAGCTACTTTTTGGATGCCACTAAGTTTCCTCAGTGTTTGCTATTATAATGGCTTAGTAACAATGAGCTTGAGGGTGCAATGCAGAGGTGCTGCAAATTGCTTGGCACCAGTGGGACACTAATGAATTCCAACAGCCACTTTTTGGATGCCACTAAGTTTCCTCAGTGTTTGCTATTATAATAGCTTAGTAACAATGAGCTTGAGAGTGCAATGCAGAGGTGCTGTAAATTGCTTAGCACCAGTGGGACACTAATGAAGTCCAACAGCCACTTTTTGGATGCCACTAAGTTTCCTCAGTGTTTGCTATTATAATGGCTTAGTAACAATGAGCTTGAGGGTGCAATGCAGAGGCGCTGCAAATTGCTTGGCACCAGTGGGACACTAATGAAGTCCGACAGCCACTTTTTGGATGCCACTAAGTTTCCTCAGTGTTTGCTATTATAATGGCTTAGTAACAATGAGTTTGAGGGTGCAATGCAGAGGTGCTGCAAATTACTTGGCACCATTGGGACACTAATGAAGTCCAACAGCCACTTTTTGGATGCCACTAAGTTTCCTCAGTGTTTGCTATTATAATGGCTTAGTAACAATGAGCTTGAGGGTGCAATGCAGAGGTGCTGTAAATTGCTTAGCACCAGTGGGACACTAACGAAGTCCAACAGCAACTTTTTGGATGCCACTAAGTTTCCTCAGTGTTTGCTATTATAATGGCTTAGTAACAATGAGCTTGAGGGTGCAATGCAGAGGCGCTGCAAATTGCTTGGCACCAGTGGGACACTAATGAAGTCCAACAGCCACTTTTTGGATGCCACTAAGTTTCCTCAGTGTTTGCTTTTATAATGGCTTAGTAACAATGAGCTTGAGGGTGCAATGCAGAGGTGCTGTAAATTGCTTGGCACCAGTGGGACACTAATGAAGTCCAACAGCCACTTTTTGGATGCCACTAAGTTTCCTCAGTGTTTGCTATTATAATGGCTTAGTAACAATGAGCTTGAGGGTGCAATGCAGAGGCGCTGCAAATTGCTTGGCACCAGTGGGACACTAATGAAGTCCAACAGCCAATTGTTTGGATGCCACTAAGTTTCCTCAGTGTTTGCTATTATAATGGCTTAGTAACAATGAGCTTGAGGGTGCAATGCAGAGGCGCTGCAAATTGCTTGGCACCAGTGGGACACTAATGAAGTCCAACAGCCAATTGTTTGGATGCCACTAAGTTTCCTCAGTGTTTGCTATTATAATGGCTTAGTAACAATGAGCTTGAGGGTGCAATGCAGAGGTGCTGCAAATTGCTTGGCACCAGTGGGACACTAATGAAGTCCAACAGCCACTTTTTTGATGCCACTAAGTTTCCTCAGTGTTTGCTATCATAATAGCTTAGTAACAATAAGCTTGAGGGTGAAATGCAGAGGTGCTGTAAATTGCTTAGCACCAGTGGGACAGTAATGAAGTCAAAAAGCCACTTTTTGGATAACACTATGTTTCCTCAGTGTTTGCTCTTATAATGGCTTAGTAACAATGAGCTTGAGGGTGCAATGCAGAGGTGCTGCAAATTTCTTGGCACCAGTGGGACACTAACGAAGTCCAACAGCCACTTTTTGGATGCCACTAAGTTTCCTCAGTGTTTGCTATTATAATGGCTTAGTAACAATGAGCTTGAGGGTGCAATGCAGAGGCGCTGCAAATTGCTTGGCACCAGTGGGACACTAATGAAGTCCAACAGCCAATTGTTTGGATGCCACTAAGTTTCCTCAGTGTTTGCTCTTATAATGGCTTAGTAACAATGAGCTTGAGGGTGCAATGCAGAGGTGCTGTAAATTGCTTGGCACCAGTGGGACACTAATGAAGTCCAACAGCCACTTTTTGGATGCCACTAAGTTTCCTCAGTGTTTGCTATTATAATGGCTTAGTAACAATGAGCTTGTGGGTGCAATGCAGAAGTGTTGCAAATTGCTTGGCACCAGTGGGACACTAATGAAGTCCAACAGCCACTTTTTGGATGCCACTAAGTTTCCTCAGTGTTTGCTATTATAATGGATTAGTAACAATGAGCTTGAGGGTGCAATGCAGAGGTGCTGTAAATTGCTTGGCACCAGTGGGACACTAATGAAGTCCAACAGCCACTTTTTGGATGCCACTAAATTTCCTCAGTGTTTGCTATTATAATGGCTTAGTAACAATGAGCTTGAGGGTACAATGCAGAGTTGCTGTAAATTGCTTGGCACCAGTGGGACACTAATGAAGTCCAACAGCCCTTTTTGGATGCCACTAAGTGTCCTCAGTGTTTGCTATTATAATGGCTTAGTAACAATGAGCTTGAGGGTGCAATGCAGAGGTGTTGCAAATTGCTTGGCACCAGTGGGACACTAATGAAGTCCAACAGCCACTTTTTGGATGCCACTAAGTTTCCTCAGTGTTTTGCTATTATAATGGCTTAGTAACAATGAGCTTGAGGGTGCAATGCAGAGGTGCTGTAAATTGCTTAGCACCAGTGGGACACTAATGAAGTCCAACAGCCACTTTTTGGATGCCACTAAGTTTACTCAGTGTTTGCTATTATAATGGCTTAGTAACAATGAGCTTGAGGGTGCAATGCAGAGGTGCTGTAAATTGCTTGGCACCAGTGGGACACTAATGAAGTCCAACAGCCACTTTTTGGATGCCACTAAGTTTCCTCAGTGTTTGCTTTTATAATGGCTTCGTAACAATGAGCTTGAGGGTGCAATAAAGAGGCGCTGCAAATTGCTTGGCACCAGTGGGACACTAATGAAGTCCAACAGCCACTTTTTGGATGCCACTGTTTCCTCAGTGTTTGCTATTATAATGGCTTAGTAACAATGAGCTTGAGGGTGCAATGTAGAGGTGCTGCAAATTGCTTGGCACCAGTGGGACACTAATGAATTCCAACAGCCACTTTTTGGATGCCACTAAGTTTCCTCAGTGTTTGCTATTATAATAGCTTAGTAACAATGAGCTTGAGAGTGCAATGCAGAGGTGCTGTAAATTGCTTAGCACCAGTGGGACACTAATGAAGTCCAACAGCCACTTTTTGGATGCCACTAAGTTTCCTCAGTGTTTGCTATTATAATGGCTTAGTAACAATGAGCTTGAGGGTGCAATGCAGAGGCGCTGCAAATTGCTTGGCACCAGTGGGACACTAATGAAGTCCGACAGCCACTTTTTGGATGCCACTAAGTTTCCTCAGTGTTTGCTATTATAATGGCTTAGTAACAATGAGCTTGAAGGTGCAATGCAGAGGTGCTGTAAATTGCTTGGCACCAGTGGGACACTAATGAAGTCCAACAGCCACTTTTTGGATGCCACTAAGTTTCCTCAGTGTTTGCTATTATAATGGCTTAGTAACAATGAGTTTGAGGGTGCAATGCAGAGGTGCTGCAAATTACTTGGCACCAGTGGGACACTAATGAAGTCCAACAGCCACTTTTTGGATGCCACTAAGTTTCCTCAGTGTTTGCTATTATAATAGCTTAGTAACAATGAGCTTGAGGGTGCAATGCAGAGGTGCTGTAAATTGCTTAGCACCAGTGGGACACTAATGAAGTCCAACAGCCACTTTTTGGATGCCACAAAGTTTCCTCAGTGTTTGCTATTATAATGGCTTAGTAACAATGAGCTTGAGGGTGCAATGCAGAGGTGCTGCAAATTGCTTGGCACCAGTGCGACACTAATGAAGTCCAACAGCCACTTTTTGGATGCCACTAAGTTTCCTCAGTGTTTGCTATTATAATGGCTTAGTAACAATGAGCTTGAGGGTGCAATGCAGAGGTGCTGCAAATTGCTTGGCACCAGTGGGACACTAATGAAGTCCAACAGCCACTTTTTGGATGCCACTAAGTTTCCTCAGTGTTTGCTATTATAATAGCTTAGTAACAATGAGCTTGAGGGTGCAATGCAGAGGTGCTGTAAATTGCTTAGCACCAGTGGGACACTAATGAAGTCCAACAGCCACTTTTTGGATGCCACTAAGTTTCCTCAGTGTTTGCTATTATAATGGCTTAGTAACAATGAGCTTGAGGGTGCAATGCAGAGGTGCTGCAAATTGCTTGGCACCAGTGGGACACTAATGAAGTCCAACAGCCACTTTTTGGATGCCACTAAGTTTCCTCAGTGTTTGCTATTATAATGGCTTAGTAACAATGAGCTTGAGGGTGCAATGCAGAGGTGCTGTAAATTGCTTGGCACCAGTGGGACACTAATGAAGTCCAACAGCCACTTTTTGGATGCCACTAAGTTTCCTCAGTGTTTGCTATTATAATGGCTTAGTAACAATGAGCTTGAGGGTGCAATGCAGAGGTGCTGTAAATTGCTTGGCACCAGTGGGACGCTAATGAAGTCCAACAGCTACTTTTTGGATGCCACTAAGTTTACTCAGTGTTTGCTATTATAATAGCTTAGTAAAAATGAGCTTAAGGGTGCAATGCAGAGGTGCTTGAAATAGCTTGGCACCAGTGGAACACTAATGAAGTACAACAGCCACTTTTTGGATTTTGGATGCCACTAACTGGCAGCACTCTTTTCAATTAAAATGGCTTTGCAAAAATGTGCAGGAGGGGTGAATGCAGAGGTAAAAAAAAAAAAAAAATTCTTCATTGAATTGGTCGGTGGTTGACCTCCACCTTGGTTTGCACCCCAATTTGGGATGTATTCCATCTGTCTAGATTTTGGCGGTTGGTGACTGTTCACATTAAGTCATCAGGCTTTGTCCACAGGCTATTTACTTCATGCAGCATTTGCTTGGACCTGTCCCGCCCACAGCCATGACTCAGTCATGGGTACGGGATTGAAATAGACCAGGTGAGTGCTGCTAAGAGCAGTTCTACTATTCATATGTGAGGCCGTATGGCACATTTTATAAAAATATTTTAGTGTGGGACTGCTTCAAATGAGATTTGCCGTGACGTGGCGAAGCAGCTCAAGAAATTGCAATTTTTTGCCAAAAATCTCAAAATTTTTAAAATAAGTACAGTTTGGAATGTTTAGTGCTGTAGTGCACATTTGGTGCTGCTTTTTGTTTTTTCTTCAGTGAATGCAGAGGTGTTGGGACTTGCGTGTCACAAGTGCCACAATAATGGAGGACAGCAGCCACTCTTTGGATTGCACTAACTGGCAGCACTCTGTAATTAAAATGGCTTTGCTAAAAAGGGCAGGAGGATAAAGTGGCTGGGTTGTGGGTCAGTGTAAAGGCAAAGAAGCTTCACTTTCTATCCCTCCTAATGGGGAAATGCAGCGAGGAAGTCCCTGAGCTTAGCTACACAGACGCCGTTATCTGTAGCTGTTAAAATCTGTTTCCATGGACCTGACTGTCACCCATGGCTCTGAGCCTGCTGTAATTAGCCCTTAAAAGGGCTGAAAGAAACTTCTATCCCTATTCTGTATAGCGTTATGTGTAGAGCATATACAGCAGGATCGGCGACAGGAGCTGCACCAGCGGCGACTGACACCCAAACGCAGAAGGCAGATAATGGCGTCCAGACGGGCAGATACCCGTTTTTATAATGCAGGTACATGTGACATGGACATCCTATGACACATACCCTTGCTTATCTGGCAAAAAGTCCACTTGGCTGTGTGTGTGTTTGGGATTGGCTGACATGCTGGCCTGCCCCACTGCACGTGTGCTTAGGGAAGGAAGAAAAAAAAATGGCGATCGCCATTATCCCAGCAGCAGTGATCTGAACGCGCAGTCCATGTACACTGTACGCTGATATTTCATAATAGTGTGAGTCACAGAGTGACTTACACTATTACAGCGAAAAGCCAGCTAGTTATTGGCTTGGCTTTTGGCTGATAGAACCGTTCTCGAACGTAACTCGAGCTAACGAACTTTTAGCAAAAAGCTCGAGTTCTAGTTCTTTCTAGAACACCCCCCAAAATCAGTCGAACCGCGAACTAGAGAACCACGAACCACGAACTGCGCTCAACTCTAATAATAAGTTAATGGGAGTCATTGACATTTCAGAGTAGGTTCTTCAGCCATATCTGGTCAAGTAAAGCGGGCTTTACACGCTGTGACATCGCTAATGCGGAGTCGTTGGGGTCACGGAATTCGTGACGCACATCCGGCCGCATTAGCGATGCCGTTGCGTGTGACACCGATAAGCGATTTTGCATCGTTGCAAAAACGTGCAAAATCGCTAATCGGCGACATGGGGGTCCATTCTCAAATCTCGTTACTGCAGCAGTAACGAGGTTGTTCCTCGTTCCTGCGGCAGCACACATCGCTGCGTGTGACGCCGCAGGAACGAGGAAGCTCCCCTTACCTGCCTCCCGGCCGCTATGCGGAAGGAAGGAGGTGGGCGGGATGTTACGTCCCGCTCAGCTCCGCCCCTCCGCTGCTATTGGGCGGCGGTTCAGTGACGTCGCTGTGACGCCGCACGGACCGCCCCCTTAGAAAGGAGGCGGTTCGCCCGTCACAGCGACGTCGCCGGACAGGTATGTATGTGTGACGGCTGTTGTGCGACACGGGCAGCGATTTGCCCGTGTCGCGCAACAGATGGGGGCGGGTACCCACACTAGCGATATCGGGACCGATATCGCAGTGTGTAAAGTAGCCTTAAAAGACCAAGTCCTGGAATAAAAAGCTAGCAATCTACTTCATCCAGATTGCTACCTATAACCACTATGTCCTTTACAAAAAGACTTAAGGAGGGCTCACTTTCCTCCAGTACCAGGAAAAAATTGTTCAGTGGCTCCTATTTAACTCAGGGGCACAGGAGGCAGCTTTCGACTCAGAGGATCTCCAGAGACTGTCAAAGCACCATTTAATTCCTCTGGTCTCTCCCACATATCTATCAATTAATTACCATGAATGACACCAAATTGTGGGGCGGGAGTTATTTGTATTGGACAAGTAATGAAAAGAAAATTTTTATCAGTAAAACGCATTTTACCCCCGTTCACAATCAATTCCAGGACTTGATCACTCACATACAAAACTTTTATTCAGACACATTCTCATCCACATGCCCACATCTGTATACTCCAGAATGTGGACCCAACTAATGTTCATGAACAGTCAGGCCATCTGACAATGAATTCCAGGACTTGATCACTCACAAAAAACATTTTTGACCATTTACCTTAGTTTGAGTATTTTTATGACTATGCAATGGTACACAGAACTTTTCTTTGATTTTCTATTACTTACACTGCCTACAAGTAGTATTCAACCCCCTGCAGATTTAGCAGGTTTACACATTCAAAATTAACTTGGCATTGTGACATTTGGACTGTAGATCAGCCTGGAAGTGTGAAATGCACTGCAGGAAAAAAGAATGTTATTTCTTTTTTTATTTTTTTTTTAAATTGTGAAAAGTTTATTCAGAGGGTCATTTATTATTCAACCCCTCAAACCACAAGAATTCTGTTTGGTTCCCCTAAAGTATTAAGAAGTATTTCAGGCACAAAGAACAAAAAGCTTCACATGTTTGGATTAATTATCTCTTTTTCCAGCCTTTTCTGACTAATTAAGACCCTCCCCAAACTTGTGAACAGCACTTGTCGCGGGCGGAGGAGGGGACGCTGCGCTCTCCCACTGTTCGGGTCCGGCTGCCGTTGCTGCTGCGGCCTGCTGCTGCTCGGTGGCTCGAGCAATGGGCCGGATCCCGGGGACTCGAGCGGCGCTCCTCGCCCGTGAGTGAAAGGGGTTTGGTTTTTGGGATAGTTTATTGTCCGTGACGCCACCCATGGTTGTGGTGATTGTATGGACACCACCGCTGCTCTGTATGGGGATCCCGAGAGCGGTGACAGGGAGCAGAAAAGTTGTTGGTTCTCCCCTCTGTGGGTAGCGGGTGGTCGTCCCGGGGCCCAGTGATGAGTTGGGGGATGAGGGATGGCGGGACCGGTGCAGGGCTTGGTGGGGTGCAGCGACGCGGGGGCAGCGCTGTGCCTCACGGCACTGTGGTACTCACTCAGCCTGAGACGGGGACACAGTTCTCGGTAAAACACACGGCTGGAAAGACGGTTCCCACGGATGGCTGCTGTTGCTTTTCCCCAGTAGTTGACGGTGACGGTCCCTTTTCCTGCACCTAAGTCTATGTTGGTAGCGATGGGTTCCCACCGGTAACCCGCTCCCCGGCTTGGATATGTGCCGGAGGAGCCCCTCTTTGCCCGCAGGCGCTGGCCCTGAGAAACTGGTGCCTTGGCGGTGGCGGTGTCTCTCTCTAACGGTTGGACTGTTGCCTTCAATCGGGACTTGGTTGTTGGGAGACCCAGAGGTCCCCTTCACTGACGGATTTGGCAAATTCACGGCGACTCCTAGCCTTGCCGGGATCCGAAAGGCCCCTGCCAATGGTGCTGGCTTCTCTTCGTATACCGCTCCGGTACCGCCGGGCCACCACCCGTGCACGGTCCTTTCGGCAACCTCCAAGCAGCCTCTCCTGCAGACGGTCACCGCCGTCTGCTAACCTTGCTGTTCTCAGTCCGGGGCACACACCCGGACCAACTTCAGGCTTTCTCAACTGTCACTTTCTCTTCTACCTTTACTCCTCTCTCTTGCTCCTCTACCACTTCACTTCAACTTCACTAACTGTTCTGCCTGGTTTTCCCGCCTCCAGGGCTGTGAACTCCTCGGTGGGCGGAGCCAACCGCCTGGCCCGCCCTCTGGTGTGGACATCAGCCCCTGGAGGAAGGCAACAAGGATTTTTGTGTAGCTTTGGTGTACCTATCCGGGGTGTAGGGTGTGGTGGTGTCATGACCTGTGACCTCTGGCTTGCCCAGGGCATCACATTCCCCCTTAGGAAAATGCAGACCGTCCGCAGGCTGCCCGTCCAACACCGGTTTTATTTTTCTGAAAAGATAAAAAAAACACAAGACAAGTATAATAACTTCATCCCACAGCGGGAGGCACTTTTCTTTAACGTTACGGTAACATTTTAACGGTTGCTGCTGCCGCTCTCTCCCACCCAAGTAACCTGGCCCTGATGCTGCCCTTAAGAAACAGGCAGCACCCCTTGACCCCAGTCCTGAACCAGTTACCCAAGCGGGATCTGTCCTTCCCCTCCAGAGGGTAGCCACCGGTTCCGGTGGTGGCTGGGCCCCAGCCTGCTCCACTGCGGGCCCTCCCTCCAACCTGCCTCTCCGGAGGCGGTAACGGTTAGCTGCAACAACAATATTTTTATTTACAAGCCACTAACGTTTGTGGTTGCCCTGCAAGTTCTCGGGCCTGTTCATAGGAGTTCCTATGCATAAACTGTGGATGGTCCCCACGGGGACAACGGTGCCGGCAACGGCCGGTTCAATCACGGTGCTGACAATCAGGTTACTCCATCAGTTGATCACTTTCATTTTTCTCTTTCAAAACTTTTAAACTTTAAACACACACAGTTTCTCTCCCCCCCGCCCTTTTAAAGAACGGTTTCCCTGTACCTAAGTGGGGGCCTACCTAGGTTGGGACGGGTGGACCTCCGGGGTCCGGTGTACGTGGGGCTAGGCAGTGGGGCAGAGGGAACAATCAGTTCCTCCTCCCTGCTATCGTGTGGGGCAGGCGGAGGCATAGGGGAGCTGGGTACAGGTTCATCCCTGGGCACTGGCACTGACTCACGGTTGACCGCCTCCGTCACTTCTTCATCCACGGGTTGTGGGAACAGTATCACTGGAAGGATCACCGCGCCGTTCTGTGTAGGCCAGTCTGCTGGGAAGTCTCCCATCGCAGTGTGGATCACCTCTTTTGCCTTCTCTGCTGGTGGAGGAACCGGTACTTCAGCCGCCGCTCTTAAGGCTGGTGGGCACCTTTTCAGATGGTCCCGGGAAACCGTGGCCAAAGTGCCCCCTTGGTCACGACTGATTTGGTAGGCCTTCCCATCTTCCCATCTTGTGGGCTCTATGACGTACGGGGTTTGTTCCCATTGATCATCCAGCTTGTGGGTTCTCCTCTTCCGCTTCAGTACGACATCTCCGGGCTGAAAAGGGCCAGCAGACGCCTTTTGATTGAAGCGCTGCTCCTGCAGTTCCCGACTCCGACTCAAGTTTTTCTCAACATATTCTTGAATCTGCCGGTATTGTACCCTCCGCCGAGTTTCCCATTCAGCTGTCGAAGGGAGTGCTTCTGGGGCCTCCAATCCCATTTCCAGGTCCACCAGCAGTCGGCCGGGGCGAGCCCTCATCAGATATGCTGGGGTGCACTTCGTTGAGCTGGACGGGATGTTGTTGTACATATCGACCAAGTCGGGTAGCTTCTCTGGCCACAGGTTCCGCTCTTCCAGCGGTAACGTCTTGAGGAGTCCCAGGACCAAGTGATTCATCTTCTCACACATGCCGTTGGTCTGGGCATGGTAAGCGGTGGGTCGGATCTTCTTGCAGCCGTACAACTGGCAGAACTCATGGAACACCTCTGCTTCAAAAGCCGGGCCTTGGTCAGTAAGCACTTTCTCTGGGTATCCATGTGGTCGGCAAAAATAAGCCTGGAACGCTCTAGCGGCAGTACGACCAGTTAGGTCCTTGACTGGGACAACCACCATGAACCTCGAATAGTGGTCTACTATGGTCAACGCGTAGGCGTACCCACTTCGGCTGGGGGTGAGCTTGACATGGTCCAGGGCGACCAGCTCCAGCGGCTGATGTGTAATGATCGGGTGTAGGGGCGCCTTCTGGCTGGCCTCGTCCTTCCTCCTCAGCGTACAAGGACCGCACTCTCGGCACCAGGCCTCTACAGACTCCCGCATCCCACTCCAATAGAACCGCTCTCTCAACAGCATCTCCAGCTTCTTCCATCCGAAATGTCCGGCACCATCATGGTATGCTTGCAAAACAGTGGGCACATCAGCTTGGGGAATAACCAACTGGCGGATCTTCTCATGAGTCTTCGGGTTGATCAGCTCACGGTACAACTTCCCTTGATGTAGATACAGCCGGTTCTGTTCCTTCCACAAGCGTTGGGCTTCAGCTGGGGCGGCAGGGTCCATCCCAACAGCGCCTCGTTCCACCAGGGTCTTGACTAGGCAGACAGCGGGTGCCTGGTTTTGAGCTTCCTGCCACTCCTGACTGGGCAGTGGATCCAGGTTCACCCGTTGTTGGTGGACATGTACCTTCTCAGTTAGTGGCTGGTGAAATGCAGGCAACTCGATCTCTTCGAGGTCGTCATCCTCGCACCCTTCTTCTGACAAGTGGGGCATCCGAGAGAGTGCATCAGCATTAATGTTGACACGACCAGCCCTGTATTTGATTGTGAAGTCATAGTTGGCTAGCCTGGCCACCCACCGCTGCTCCAACACGCCCAACTTGGCTGTGTCCAGGTGAGTCAACGGATTGTTATCCGTGAAAGCGGTGAATTTTGCTGCGGCCAAGTAGTGGTGGAACCGCTCAGTGATAGCCCATACCAGTGCCAGGAGCTCGAGCTTGAAGGAGTTGTAGTTCTCAGGGTTCCTTTCAGTTGGCCGGAGCTTTCGGCTAGCATAAGCAATCACTTTTTCCTTCCCGTCCTGGACCTGGGACAGGACTGCCCCCAATCCCACATTGCTGGCGTCTGTGTAGAGGATGAATGGGCAGCCGTAGTCAGGGTACGCTAGGACCTCTTCTCCGGTCAAGGCCGCTTTCAGCTGGCGGAAGGATTCCTCATGCCTTTCTTCCCACACCAGTGGGGCACCGATGGGTCTACCACCTTTGGTCTGCCCCACGAGGAGATCTTGCATGGGGGCAGCCATCTTCGTGTACCCCTTGATAAAGCGTCGGTAGTACCCCACCAGACCCAGAAACTGCCTTACTTCCCTCACTGTGGTTGGTCTTGGCCAGCCTTGGATGGCAGTGATCTTCTCAGGGTCGGGGGCGACACCTTCTGCACTCACTACATGCCCCAGGTACTGCACTCTGGGTTTCAGCAGGTGACACTTAGGCGGGCTTTGCACGCTGCGACATCAGTAACAATGTGTTACCGATGCTGCAGCGATAGTCCCGCCCCCGTCGCACGTGCAATATCTAGTGAAAGCTGCCGTAGCGATTATTATCGCTACGGCAGTTTCACATGCACTCACCTGCCGTGCGACGTCCCTCTGGCCGGCGACCCGCCTCCTTCCTAAGGGGGCTGGTCGTGCGGCGTCACAGCGACGTCACACGGCAGGCGGCCAATTGAAGTGGAGGGGCGGAGATGAGCAGGATGTAAACATCCCGCCCACCTCCGTCCTTCTCATTGCAGCCGGCGGCAGGTAAGGTGAAGTTCCTCGCTCCTGCGGCTTCATACACAGCGATGTGTGCTGCCGCAGGAGCGAGGAACAACATCGCACCTGTCGCTGCACCGGCATTATGGAAATGTCGGAGGCTGCAGCGATGATACGATAACGACGCTTTTGCGCTCGTTCATCGTATCAAAAAGGTTTTACACGTTGCGATATCGACTGCGACGCCGGCTGTGCATCACTTTCGATTTGACCCCATCGACATCGCACGTGCAATGTCGCAACGTGCAAAGCCGCCCTTAGAGGGCTTCAACTTCATCCCGTATTTGGCAAGGGACGCGAACACCTCGGCCAGGTGCTTCAGATGGGCTTCATACGTCTGGGAGTACACAATCACATCATCCAAGTATAACAGGACGTTCTCGAAGTTTAGATGTCCCAGACAGCACTCCATCAGCCGTTGGAAGATTCCAGGGGCGTTGCACAGCCCGAACGGCATACTATTGAATTCACAGAGCCCCATTGGGGTGGTGAAGGCGGTTTTCTCCCGGTCCTCCGGTGCCACTGCCACTTGCCAGTATCCACTGGTGAGGTCAAGGGTAGAGAAGTAATTTGCAGTTCTCAGTGCGGCCAAAGACTCTTCAATACGGGGCAGTGGATAAGCATCTTTATGCATTATATGGTTAATCTTCCGGTAGTCCACACACATCCGCATGGTGCCATCCTTCTTTTTGACCAGTACCAACGGGGCGGCCCAGGGACTACAGCTGTCCTGAATAACCCCTGCCTCTTTCATGTTCCTCAACATATCTTTGGCGCATTGCTAATGCGCAGGGGGAATAGACCTGTACCTCTCTTTGATAGGGGGGTGCTCACTGGTGGGGATGTGGTGTTGGACCCATTTGATCTGCCCAAAGTCTAATGGATGTTTGCTGAAAACTTGCTCATACTCCCGCACCACCCTGTATACCCCTTCTTTGTGATGTGTAGGGGTATCGTCAGTGCCCACGTGTAGCTGTTGGTGCCACTCATTTAACTCCCCTTGGGGCGGGTGAGTGCTGGTAGTAGGTGGGGAGACTGGGGGAGCTGCCTCGTGGATAGTGTGGGGATCCAGGGTGAGCAGCTTGGCAAGGGTGGCATACCGGGGAAGCCTGACTTCTTCCTCCCCACAGTTCAGCACCCTCACGGGCACTCTCCCCTTCTTTACATCTACCACCCCTCGGGCGGCCATTACGGTGGGCCAGTGTTCGGAGGGCATGGGCTCTATCATGGCAGGGTAGTCACGCCCCTGAGGCCCTACTGACGCTCTACACCAAATCATCATCTCACTCCTAGGGGGTACAATCAACGGAGCAGCATCCATCACTCTCACTCCACCAATCTCTCCTCCTGTTGAGTTTAAATGCTGGCGGTACATCAAGGCTCGGATCTCACGCTGCACAGCTCTCTGTCGGCTCTCCGCCGCCGTGGCGGCCAGCTGTTGCAGTAGGGCCAACACATCACCCATATAGTGCTCCATCACATTGGTTCCTAGCACTATCTTCGGGTTATGGTCACTGGGTTCATTCGTGATCACAATCATACCCTGGTGTTGCAGTTCAGCTCGCCCCACTGTCATAGCCACTTGTTTATACCCCACTTGGGTCAATGGGAGTCCATCAGCAGCAATCAGTGTTATACTAGTATCTGGGGGTGCCAGCTCGTCTGTCCCCCAATACCGCTGGTATAATGTGTATGGTATGGTGGTTACCTGTGATCCAGTGTCCAAGAGAGCCATCACCGGTATGCCGTCCACAGCCACGGGGATGATGGGCCGGGCCCCAATATACCGG
The DNA here is from genome assembly GCF_048569485.1 of Anomaloglossus baeobatrachus. Taxonomy (NCBI): domain Eukaryota; kingdom Metazoa; phylum Chordata; class Amphibia; order Anura; family Aromobatidae; genus Anomaloglossus; species Anomaloglossus baeobatrachus. The sequence goes on from NC_134354.1 coordinate 128,789,146, forward strand.
TCCCGCCAGTCTGGGGGGCCACGGGGTTCTACTCCTGAGGATTGGCCCGTGGCCCCAGGGGTTGCTCGTTTAACGGGCACTGTCGGAAGTAATGGCCAGGCTTGCTGCACTTGTAGCAGGTTGGAGGTCTGTTCAGTGAGTTGTTAGCACTTCTCCGCTGCATCCAGGGAACATCCTCAGGGCTGTCGGCGAGCTGTATCCTGGTTGGAGGCTGGGATCTGGTCAAAGGTTGGAGTGCAGCGAGAATCTTGGCGAGGTCTCCGTCCATGCGGCGGACCTGGGCTGCCAGTTCTTCCATTGTTCTGCTGGGAGCTGTAGGCATTGGAGAGGCTGGTGGGGCAGGGGCCACCACGACGGGGGCCGTCTCAATTGGCCATGGGGCTGGCTCCGAGATTTCTGAAGCTGGGGGTTGCAGTGCTTTAATGGCCCGTTCCTTTAACACAGCAAAGTCCACATCAGGGTGTTCCAGGGCCCACAGCCGGAGCTGTTTGCGATCCTCAGAGGACCTCATCCCCTGCACAAATTGCTCTACTAACATCTTGTTGCTGTCCGCCTCATTGATAGTGCCTACCCGCTTTAGGGTGCGAAGGGCGCTTTGCAGACGTAAAGCGTAGTCCCGAATGCTATCCACAGACCGTTGCCGGCACTGGTAAAACTGCATCCTCAGCTCAGCTTCAGTACGGGTCTCAAAGGCAGTCTGTAGCTTCTCAAAGATGGTGGCTACAGAGAACCGGTCCCCCTCGGCCCAGGTCTCCGCTTCCTGCTCAGCCGCGCCGGTTAGCTGGCCCAGCACTACCGCTGCACGTTGCTTATCGGTCAGGGGGTACAATTCCAAAAGCGGATTAAGCTTTTTCCGGAAGACCTGTAAAGCATCAGGTTTCCCGTCATACTGCGGTAGCCAGGTAGCTCCGGGCACATAGGGCAAGGAGAACGGCGTCACCTGAGCGAGAGCGGCACCTCCTGCCAGCACGGCCGGGACCTGGGCAGGCCCATTCCCATCCACGGGTTCCACTGCGGCTGCGACCACCGCTCCTCCAGCGGCTCCGTCGGGCGCAGACATCTTGTGTCCGTCCCCCTTAGCCTCTTTCCGGCCCCTCCTCTATCGGGGCGGGGTTTTGGCCTTCGCGCCTCCGCTACTCGAGAAGACGCTCGAGCGGGAACTCTTCGTGCCAAAGATGGCGACTTCTGAAATTTTCCGGCCGGACACCTCCGGCGGTAACAAGGTGCACCTCTACCCAACGGCAGAGCGGTAAGATCCTGTTCGTGACGCCAAGTTGTCGCGGGCGGAGGAGGGGATGCTGCGCTCTCCCACTGCTCGGGTCCGGCTGCCGCTGCTGCTGCGGCCTGCTGCTGCTCGGTGGCTCGAGCGATGGGCCGGATCCCGGGGACTCGAGCGGCGCTCCTCGCCCATGAGTGAAAGGGGTTTGGTTTTTGGGATAGTTTATTGTCCGTGACGCCACCCACGGTTGTGGTGATTGTATGGACACCACCGCTGCTCTGTATGGGGATCCCGGGAGCGGTGACAGGGAGCAGAAAAGTTGTTGGTTCTCCCCTCCGTGGGTAGGGGGTGGTCGTCCCGGGGCCCAGTGATGAGTTGGGGATGAGGGATGGCGGGGCCGGTGCAGGGCTTGGTGGGGTGCAGGGACGCGGGGGCAGCGCTGTGCCTCACGGCACTGTGGTACTCACTCAGCCTGAGACGGGGACACAGTTCTCGGTAAAACACACGGCTGGAAAGACGGTTCCCACGGACGGCTGCTGTTGCTTTTCCCCAGTAGTTGACGGTGACGGTCCCTTTTCCTGCACCTAAGTCTATGTTGGTAGCGATGGGTTCCCACCGGTAACCCGCTCCCCGGCTTGGATATGTGCCGGAGGAGCCCCTCTTTGCCCGCAGGCGCTGGCCCTGAGAAACTGGTGCCTTGGCGGTGGCGGTGTCTCTCTCTAACGGATTGACTGTTGCCTTCAATCGGGACTTGGTTGTTGGGAGACCCAGAGGTCCCCTTCACTGACGGATTTGGCAAATTCACGGCGACTCCTAGCCTTGCCGGGATCCGAAAGGCCCCTGCCAATGGTGCTGGCTTCTCTTCGTATACCACTCCGGTACCGCCGGGCCACCACCCATCCACGGTCCTTTCGGCAACCTCCAAGCAGCCTCTCATGCAGACGGTCACCGCCGTCTGCTAACCTTGCTGTTCTCAGTCCGGGGCACACACCCGGACCAACTTCAGGCTTTCTCAACTGTCACTTTCTCTTCCACCTTTACTCCTCTCTCTTGCTCCTCTACCACTTTACTTCAACTTCACTAACTGTTCTGCCTGGTTTTCCCGCCTCCAGGGCTGTGAACTCCTCGGTGGGCGGAGCCAACCGCCTGGCCCGCCCCCTGGTGTGGACATCAGCCCCTGGAGGAAGGCAACAAGGATTTTTGTGTAGCTTTGGTGTACCTATCCGGGGTGTAGGGTGTGGTGGTGTCATGACCTGTGACCCCTGGCTTGCCCAGGGCGTCACACACTCATACTTGGTCAACATGGGAAAGACAAAGGAGCACTCCAAGGCCATCAGAGACAAGATCGTGGAGGGTCACAAGGCTGGCAAGGGGTACAAAACCCTTTCCAAGGAGTTGGGCCTACCTGTCTCCACTGTTGGGAGCATCATCCGGAAGTGGAAGGCTTATGGAACTACTGTTAGCCTTCCATGGCCTGGACAGCCTTTGAAGGTTTCCACCCGTGCCGAGGGCAGGCTTGTCCGAAGAGTCAAGGCTAACCCAAGGACAACAAGGAAGGAGCTCCGAGAAGATCTCATGGCAGGGGGGACATTGGTTTCAGTCAATACCATAAGTAACGTACTCCACTGCAATGGTCTCCGTTCCAGACGAGCCCGTAAGGTACCTTTACTTTCAAAGCGTCATGTCAAGGCTCGTCTACAGTTTGCTCATGATCACTTGGAGGACTCTGAGACAGACTGGTTCAAGGTTCTCTGGTCTGATGAGACCAAGATCGAGATCTTTGGTGCCAACCACACACGTGACGTTTGGAGACTGGATGGCACTGCATACGACCCCAAGAATACCATCCCTACAGTCAAGCATGGTGGTGGCAGCATCATGCTGTGGGGCTGTTTCTCAGCCAAGAGGCCTGGCCATCTGGTCCGCATCCATGGGAAGATGGATTGTACGGCCTACCTGGAGATTTTGGCCAAGAACCTCCGCTCCTCCATCAAGGATCTTAAGATGGGTCGTCATTTCATCTTCCAACAAGACAACGACCCAAAGCACACAGCCAAGAAAACCAAGGCCTGGTTCAAGAGGGAAAAAATCAAGGTGTTGCAGTGGCCTAGTCAGTCTCCTGACCTTAACCCAATTGAAAACTTGTGGAAGGAGCTCAAGATTAAAGTCCACATGAGACACCCAAAGAACCTAGATAACTTGGAGAAGATCTGCATGGAGGAGTGGGCCAAGATAACTCCAGAGACCTGTGCCGGCCTGATCAGGTCTTATAAAAGACGATTATTAGCTGTAATTGCAAACAAGGGTTAGTCCACAAAATATTAAACCTAGGGGTTGAATAATAATTGACCCACACTTTTATGTTGAAAATTTATTAAAATTTAACTGAGCAACATAACTTGTTGGTTTGTAAGATTTATGCATCTGTTAATAAATCCTGCTCTTGTTTGAAATTTGCAGGCTCTAACTTATTTAAATCTTATCAAACCTGCTAAATCTGCAGGGGGTTGAATACTACTTGTAGGCACTGTATATATTAGTTATATTGGTGATATCAGCATGCTCATTTTATTGGAGGATCTCTAACAATGAGGCTGTTCTGTATTCATACACTATGGGCTTTAATGCATGGTTCTTGTCACTGGTGTATCACGAGTGATAGACAGTCATGTGGTTTCTGATAATAGAAGATCAGAGCGTTTGGCTGCGGAAAATTCTCCCCGAGTTTCTATTGTTCTTCCTTGTGGTATTCATTGTATTAGGCAGCTTTCCTGCTGGGTTTTCATCTCTTCCCCTTTAGGACCGACAGATAATATAAAAAAAAGAGAAGAGCGCTCCTGTGTGAATCTGCTTAACAAGGTTGGAAAGAGGGAGATGAAAGCAGCTCACCTGGGTGGAACTCCGGTGAACGGGGGGATAGCCGTCACAAACCAGTCCAGCACAGGCGACGTCAATCCATGGAGGTGTCACAATCCAGTGTGGAAGGGGGACCAGAGAACCCTCCGTAGCAACTGCACCCCAGTGAAGGACGAGCTTGCCACAAAAGCTGAGGACCAATGCCAACAACCACAGTGGCTGTCAAGCATACACGACACGAGTCCTGTCGTGGTGGCATGTGATACAAGATCCGGCAGGTAGATTCAATTGGAACTGCTGCTGCGCTCAGAGCCTCTTACCTGCAACCACAGGGATTAAAGATTCAATCACGGAGGAAAAATCAGAGGCTTTGAAATAGGCGCTACAGACCAAAAGAATACTAAGAAGTTTATTCTAAAAGGTAGAAACAATTATTTATATCATAAAACACAACACCTGTGGCCTGAGGAAGGGGACGTTTTTATTGTGTGTCCCAGAAACGTGTTGTTTTTTATGATATAAATAATTGTTTCTCCCTTTTAGAATAAACTATTTAGTATTCTTTTGGTCTGTAGCACCTTTTTCAAAGCCTCTAATTTTTCCTCTGTGAGTGAACCTTTAGGACCCAGGGGAGCTCTCCTTCTATCAGGCTGCTGATTATTAGTATTCTCTTAATGCTTAAATACTCCTGTATTCCATGGACTTGTGCTGGTGATATTATTCAGTTAATTCCAGCACTGGTTGCAAGCAGGGGACTTGTACTCATCTGTAGTATTGTTACTGAACTTTTGCTGAACTTCTACCTGTGAATAAGAAGTTCATGCATTTTTCCATTTTTCCCCATGTGTCCTCCTTGTGTCTTTTCTAGTGTTTAGTGGGGTTGACGAAGAGCTGATCCCACCCGTTCCCTATTTAGGGTCCAGCACTAGGAATACCTACGATCAGGTATTCGGCTTGCCACATACAGTAGGTGAGGAATCTATCTAGGGTGGTGAGGGACCAGCGGTAGGCTTGGTCAGGGGTTACCATCTCCTCCTTCCCTAGGATACAGAATTTCCTTTCCCTTCCCTTTTTGCCGTTGACTTGGTACTTCCCCATACCTAGCATGACAGCCAGAACCTGTTATGGTGTACCACGCCATTTGGCACATTCGTCCCTCATGTAGGGATTGATAGGATTAAGCAGACATTGTATGAAAATTTACCGAATATTGATGTAGAATAATTCTAACTATAGCGCAGAGATTTTTTTTTTAAATCAGATCTTTTTTTTATTAAATCATTAGGGATCAATACAGAGAGTATTTCACTTTTCATATAACTGATAACAATAAACAGATAAACACATGTGATTTATAAATCAGGTTCTTTCTCTGCATGTATGTAAATATAATAATAGAGTTCTCAAATCATAATTATATTATATAGCTTGAGCCTACAAACCTCGTGGCTCTACAAATAAACAAAACTTAAATTATGCAATAATGCCTCAGACTAACAGGAACACCTCCTCCATCAGCCGTGTCGCTCCACATCATATTGCTATACTCTCCTGCCCCTCCCTCTCCGTGCAGTCATCCATAAAACCGTTCCAGTCCTCTCTCACCTCTTCATTCAAAGTCCACTTCGTCACAGAAAAAACTAGTTTTAATTCCCTTCCTCACACATGCCATCACTGCAGGCACAACAGTAACCGGTCCAGCATTGCATCCCGAACCAGTGCACTAGAGGGTAGGCCCGGCAACTCCATCCATGGCCGCCAAATGCTGTAAAACTTTTTCAATGTTTTTCTTTTTAAATAAACTCCCCTTTCCAATCTTATGACGTTATTTAATTTGTTTTTGAGCTCTGGTAATGTTGGTGGTAGAGGGTCTAACCAGTGATATGCAAGTAGCTTTCTTGCTTGGTACAAGATACGGGCTATTCCCAGAGCTGTTGGAGAATCCGGATCCACTTCTCCTTCCCACAGACTCAACAGGCACAGGCGGGGCGATGGTTGTATTGTGATATGATATATTTGATCTATAAGTCCCGGGGTTTGGTTCCAGAAATCACCAATGTGTCCACACTCCCACATAACATGCATCAAATGGGCATCATCCTGTCCATACCTAACACACTGTCCCATCTTAAATAGTAGACTGGGAGTTTTATATACCCTGTGGATGAGATATATTTGAGACAGCTTTTGGCACTCCGATACCGCCAGTTTAGGAACTTGTTCCAATATATCAGACCACTGGCCTTCCGTCAGGGGACCGACGTCTCGTTCCCATTTGCTTTTAACAATCAATGGATGTGTTTCCAGATGGGCAGGTAGTAATTTTTTATATAGTTCCGAAATAAGACCCTTAGAGGACTCAGATGTAAGCAGCCTATGTAATGTTTGATTATGTGTCACTGTTACCGGGTTTGTCCTCCCCTGTCTTTCCAGTGCGTGTCTCAGCTGCAAATACTGATAAAAGAAGACATGCGGAAGGTGAAACTCCGTTCTCAGTTGTTAAAAGCTTTTAAGAGTATTATTTTGTAGTACTTGTGACACTAAATGGATCCCTTTATCCTCCCATCCTCTGAACCCTACTAATTTTTTAATTTCTGGGAAGTCGGGGTTCTGCCACAGTGGCCAGAGCTCTGTAGGTCCGCTTATCCCCAAAAGAGACTTACCCCTGTCCCACACCCGGAATATCATAGCCAGTGTGGGATATCGTGCCCCATTTATCTGTCTTTGTCCCACATCCAACCGGCAACCTGGGTACTTCCATACTGATCCCTCTCTCACTATATCACCACTGGTATCATACCCTCCTTCTTTGCCCCAACCCCTCAGATGTTGCATCTGGGAGGCTATATAGTATATATATGGGTTTGGTACCGCCAGTCCTCCCTCCTCCTTTCCCCGCTGTAGCACTTCCAGTCAAATCCTAGCTTGCTTTTTCTTCCAAATAAGTTCCCGGAATATTGTATTAATTTTTACAAAAAATTCCCTACATATCCACACTGGAGAATTATGTATAAGGTATAGTAATTGTGGCATCATTACCATTTTAATTAAATTGGATCTGCCGATATTTGATAGCGGCAAACGGCACCAGGTATGCACTTTTGCTCTGAATCGCTGTAACAGGGGATCCAGATTTAGGGCCTGGAAATCCTTCGGGATTGGGCTGACAATTACTCCCAGATATTTAAACTCCCGGACCACAGGAACTGGAATCTGTAAGTCCGAAAAGTCCCCCGGAAGGGGGTCCAACGGCATTAAAGCCGACTTGGACCAGTTGATTCGTAGACCAGACCTCTGTCCAAATTCCCGAATGATATTCATTGCCGGCAAAATCGAGGAACGTACCCTGTCTAAATATAAGAGTAGATCGTCTGCGTATAATGATATCTTTTGTTCCACGGCTCTACACCGAAATCCCTCTACCTCCCTGGATTTCCGTATTGCCACTGCCAACGGCTCCACTGCAGTCGCGAATAGCAAGGGTGAAAGCGGGCACCCCTGTCTAGTACCTCTTCCAAGAGGAAAAGACTCGGAGACCCTGCCATTAACCCTAACCTTCGCCACCGGTGAGTCATATAGCAGTTTTACCCAATTTATGAATCTATGTCCAAAGCCCATTTTCCGAAGTACAGCCCACATATATTCCCATTCAAGGCTATCGAACGCCTTAGCGGCGTCTAAAGACAAAATTGCCCTTTCCCCCGGTACCTCAAAACTATGTTGAATTCCCAAATATAATTTCCTGAGATTCATAGATGTGGCTCTGCATGGAATGAATCCTGTCTGATCACTCTGCACTATAGATTAGATGACTCGGGACATCCTATTGGCGAGAACCTTGGCCAGCAATTTAATGTCTGTTTGTAGGAGAGAAATTGGGCGATACGAATCCGGGATCTCTGGATCTTTTCCGGGTTTTAATATTAAGACTATTAAGGCTTCCCTCATAGAGGGCGGGAGGACCCTCTGCCTTTCAGATTCTTCAAATACCTTAAGTAGTTTGGGTAGCAGTAAGGGTGCATACGTTTTATAAAACTCTCCAGGCAGGCCATCCGTTCCCGGAGTTTTTTCATTTTGTGTCTGGCCAAGCGCTTCCTCCAGTTCTTCCAATGAGATGTCCCGGTCCAGCAATTCCCTGTTTACATCACTCAGTGTAGGAAGAGAGAGAGCATCCAAATACCGCTCAATCTCAGTCTCTGTAAGGTCACAGTCTGATGTGTATAGCCGCATATAATACCTCTTTATTTCTCTTATTATATCCTCGCTTGCTGTTACAAAGTCACCTGATTCCGTCTTTAACCTATTTATATAGGAAGATCCTTCCTGTGCTCTAATGACTGTGGCCAGTAGGTGCCCCACGCCCTCCCCCGCCATAAAATAATTTTGTTTAAGGAAATAGCATTTATTTTCTGCCACCGACATGAGATTTTCTTTGAGTGACATCTGTGCTTTCTATAGAGTGTTTTTAGTTTCTACTGTCGGGTTGAGCACCACCGCAGCCTCCGGATCAGATACCTTCTGAATCAGACTCTGGGTGTAACATTTGGTTTGATTTTTGCGTATGCATATTTCTCTAATATATATGCCCCTTACCACAGCTTTCATAGAGTCCCAAACTATGTGTGGCGGTGCAGAGCACTCATTAAGATGAAAGTATTCCAGAATATTATCATATAAAGATCCCCCAATAAGCTGGATCCAGAAGGGATTAAGTTTCCAGATAGGCCTGGGCAGAGCGAGGGGGTTTCCCCATGCAAGCGTAACATGTAATGGTGAGTGATCAGATACACTTCTAGGTAGGTAGGCCACCTTTTGTGTATATGAGGCCATAAGTGCGTTTCCAATAGCCAAGTCTATCCGTGACATGGTGTGGTGGGAGCTAGAGTAACAGGAGAATTGTTTGGTTGTGGGGTATTGGGCACGCCAAAGATCTACAAAACCCAGCTCTGTTAGCATTCTAGCAAATGAAGTCGGGGCGGCGTTCTCCGATATGTTTCCCGAGTGTAATTTATCTAGATAGGGATGTAAGTAATTATTAAAATCCCCTATCAAAAGCGTCGGCACAGATGGAAGGGAATCTAAAATAGACAATATCCTTTTTACCGGTTCGACTGAATATGGTGGAGGGATATATATCGCAACCAGAATAAATTGTATACCATACAGCGTGCAAAGCAAACATACAAATCTGCCCCCCGGGTCAATCACTGATTTGATACATGAGAACGGGATGGATTTGTGCACCAACACACTCACACCCCGTGCATGGGTCGAGTATGTGGAATGATATTCATGCACGATCCATCCCTTCCTCAGCCAATGAACATTATCCCTGACCATGTGGGTCTCGGAGAGACATATAATAGCCGGTAAAAGTTTCTGTAGGTGAGTAAATATAGCACATCTTTTGTTCGCATCTCCGAGCCCTCTAACATTCCACGCTACAATATTTAAAGATGTCGCCATAAGCATAGACTAAGATATGATCCGGACGGATACTTCATACCTGGAGGAGAGAGGCGTTCTCCACCGATTCTCAAAAACATTAGGCTGAGCGACACGACTGAGGCACACCACACTTCCCAAACAGATTGCATCATACAACAATAAACAAGAAAAACAAGGAGAGAGATAGGGCTCCGCACACCAGTGCGCAGTGCCCCTGCCCTCAAAATCAAGTGTATCTTACACATTTCTCCCAAATAGAGAGAATCAGGGCTAAAAATACGCCCCAAGTCCATGCAGGGAGGGGGTCCACAACTCGCTAGTGAAGCGTGTGTCCACAATGAACCGGCCGTCTCCCAACCTGGATCCTAGATGAATTTAACTGTAATGATCTCACCAGCATAGCGTCCCAAACAAAAACAACGCCTGGCGGCAGAAAGGGAAATCTCAGGTATTCTTCCTCCTCAGGGACCTCTCATTGATATCCAGCCAAGACAATGCCGCCCCAGCCGTATCAAAAAAATGAGTCTCTCCGTTCGCAGCAATCCGCAGCTTAGCAGGGTACATCATGGAATATGGCACTTGTAGGTTGCGCAATCGTTTTTTGACCTCAATAAATTGCGCTCTTTTACGTTGCACTTCCATGGAGAAATCAGGAAATATTGAAATCTTCCTCCCATCAATTGCAAGTTCTTTGATATCTCTGGCTCTGCGCAGGATAGTGTCCCTATCTTTATAGTGCAGTAGTTTAATCAGAATAGGACGTGGGGGTGCTCCCGGCTGTGGGGCACGCGCAGGGACCCTGTGCGCTCTTTCAATGGTGAAAAAAGAGGATAGTATGTCTTTTCCCATGGTGTCTTTAAGCCATTTTTCAAAGAAATTCAATGGGTCATTGCCCTCCATCCTCTCTGGGACCCCCACCAGTCTCAAATTACTTCTGCGGGAGCGGTTCTCTAAATCATCCACCTTGTTTAGCAGTGTGGAGATATTTTGCGAGGCCTTTCCCAGCTCTCGTGACATTGGTGGTAATTTATCCTCTGTTGTACTCACTCTTTCCTCCAGCTCCCCCATTCTGACAGTCACCCCTTGCAGCTCACGTTTAATACAGGCTATATCTGAGGTGACAGTTCCCATCTGGCTGCTTAGAGTGGCCAATGTGGTATTGCAAGAGTTAATTGCTGCCAGAATGTCTCTCAGTATGGCCTCAGTGAAAACAGGTGTTGTTTGCTCCACATCTCCCCCTCCTCCCTCTGCCAGCGCAGGCCTCTGTGTCTGCATATCTTGTGCTGCTGAACATGCAGGGCCCAGGGTACTCACAGTCTCACCATCGGGTATGTTTTCTCCCTGCTCCAGGGCCCGTTCAGCGCTGCCATCGGGTGCCTCGTTGTAGGTAGGGTCTGTGCCAGGGGCCACTCTGGCAAACCGCTCCAACCTGCTTGCTACTCCCACTGCTCCAGCTCGGGATGGTGTGGATGCCGGCGGCGCCATATTGGATTCTTCAGAGGCACGCTCCTGCGCGTCTCTGTCCCTTTTATTGCTGCTGCGGGTCGGCATATCCTGGCTGTGCTCGCTTCCCCGGGTGTTATAAGTGGTGTTGCAGCCCTCCAGGGTCGGTAGTGCCTGTCAGCAAGGCCGGTGTGCAGGATATTTCAGGATCCAGGCAGGAGCTCACCCACGCTGCTTCCTCTCTACATGAGGTCCAGGCCACGCCCCCATAGCGCAGAGATTTGACAAAAAGACTCATAAAAATGACCTTCAATAATGATTTTTTTTTAAAAAGAAAGACTAATATAATATATATGTGCATCAACTAACAGGATAAAAATGGCTGCAGTTAATGGTACCAAGAACGAAACTGGTCAAAAAGGGGGGAAAAATAAAAGGGGTCTACACAATTAGAAAAAAATCCCAATTTACACCAGTTATCTTAAAGATACTTAACAGTGCAGTAAAGACACAGTGTAGTCCTTATAAACCCCTATAACAGCAAAGGTGACCAGCTGCAGAAAATCAGTACATTCTGTCAAATATGAAAATACTTAGTCCATATAGTCCAGTCACTACCGTCCGTCTTTTCTGGTGTTTATCTTAATGTTAGGTCATATGTTCAAACCTTAAAAAGTTGATCATTTTCTAAAGGGATAGAGAAGATAAGAAATATCCCAAAACATTCCACCTCTAGATGTCATGAGAGGAGATGTTGATATTTAGGAGAAGGAAGAAAAAAAACAGCCCCCAACAATAGATGTTTCCATAACGATAATATCTGTGGGGAATGCAACACCCAACGCGTTTCACCTATGACGATATGTGGTTCATCAGGGGTGATATTAACGTTCTCCATTATTCAACTGACAAAAGATTCCGTTAAGTACAATTAATGTATCAATGTATCAACAATGTTTGTTTCCTGCAGCTTCTGAGTAGTTCTATATATACATCATTCAATCCATCAGGACTCAAATGTATCACTATTTACTCCGAACAACAATTTTTGTACCACGTTGTGATGCATGCCTACTAGGGGTCCATCCAACCGTCGACCAGGGATCATATATAATTTATTATTATGGTTCTGGAAAATACTTGTTCTCTTTCATACCTGTGGATGAATGCAATCAATGCTATTCAGAGGGTGTCCCAGCAATTGGGCCAATGACCACAACATTCTATGTTCCCTACTTACTATAATAGTGGCTTGAGACACAAGCCTCACTAGTGGTTCAGTGTCCCATGATATAAATACAAAGGAGCCCGGGTGTAGTATAAAATCATTATTTAAAAAAAAAATCATAATCCCTACCTTACTCTAATCAATGTTATGCATATCCTGTTAGGTAGTTTTCCCAAATTTCTGTGCCAACTCACAATCCGGGCTCTTTAAAGAAAAAGGTAATTGTGCCGCCCCTGCAGCAGTCGAACTGCTCAGATCCGGGGTTGCTGTGGCTCGAGGGTCTCCAGACCCGGGGCTCGTGGCCACTTCAAACTGTAAAGGGGGTATTTACAGGGGATAAATGTTCGTGACGCTACCTGTGGGTTGCGTTAAAGGTGAGTACCGCCGCTGCCGATGGGAGTACCGTGGCAGATGGTATGTGGCAGCCAGATGTCAGTCCCTCCGCAGGTAGGGAAGGCCCCGGATGGTGGGGATTTGGTGTACAGGTAGCTTGCTTGGCCTTGGGAAGCAGGGTGCAGGTGTTAGATTACTCACTGCGGTAGTCGTGGTGTTGGATCAGGTGGATTAAGCAGACACTCACACAGCTGGTAAACCAAGGTCTCTGCACTGCACTGCAGTCTCTACGGGGGGAGCCCGTCCAGGTCCCGCTCCCACCAGTGTCACTTGGTAAGTCCGGAGCCCTGCCTGGGGCTGGCACTTGGGATTTTAATAGGTTGTGTGTTTTGGAGAACCCTATCCCCCGCGTTGTGCTGATGCCTACAATCTCTGAGCTCTTGGGGAAAGTTCATAAAGAGACTATCCTCTACAGGTTAATTATCAGGTTGCTTGAAGCTACTCCCCGATCTAGGATTCTGTACCCCGCCGTGCTCAGTATCGATAAGGTTGCTGGGCTTTCTAGTGCCAACAGTCCTCCTAGACTGCGTCTGTTACAGTTTTGTCCAGTGTTTCTAATACCGGTCCCAGACTCCTGTGGTCCCGGACCACCGTTTGCAACCCAACCTGTCGCCTCCCTGGGAGATCCCTGAGGAAGAAGGATTGCAGTCCTTTGAAACGCGTCGGATTTAGTGCCCTTGTATCTGTGCATGCTTGCTAAACCTCCCACTATCCACAGTGACGTCACCCATCCCTGAGCTCACGGTAGTTGGACGGGAGAGTTTCCGGCCGGGACCTCCCACCCACTTCCACTCGGCGGCCTGTTACGACGCGCTCCACGCAGCTCCCAGCGACACTCCTGACGGACCAGCTTCCACGGACATCCCAGCCAGTTAGGTAAGACAATTACTGCCCCTAGCAAGGCGCCTGCTGACAGCCTGACTGTGATATTTTTTCATTATACAGTAGCTGACTCATACAACCAGCTTTCTGACCAATCTTTGAGTACATGTCATGCTCCCCAGTCCCCGTGCTGCGCTCCCCGGTCCCCGTGCTGCGCTCCCAGGTTCCCGTGGCGTGCTCCCCGGTTCCCGACGGCACGCTCCACTCACCACTCCTGCTCCCGGTCCTCCTACTCCCTCTCCCTCGCCGGTATCCTTCAGGCGTTCCCGCTCCAGGCGCCCCTCTGCATCGCAGGACACTCTGCCCGGCACTCCTGCTTCCTCGGCGCCACTTCCCTCCCTGGTCTCAGGCACTCGGGCCTCGTGCATGCGCGTTAGGGCGCGCGGTCATTGACCCTTTCTTAAAGGGCCAGCGTCCAGAAACAGGATATTGGCTTGCAGGTACAGGGTATAAGAGGATTCTTCTTCCAGGTGGGCGGGGCCTGTTCTACGTGTTTAGTAAGCTAGGAGTTCAGGTCCCTCTTTGCCTCGTCCTGTATTAACCCTTGTCTGTCTCGCAGAGCCCGTCCTGGCACGCCATCCGGTCCTAACCACGACTGCTGCGTAATTCCTGTCGGAGGGTTGTCGGCTGAGAACGCCACCATCTTCTTCAGTCCGGACCCGTCTCCGATCCCCAACGCCACGTGGTGACACCCGTCCTCCCGTCCAGCTGGATCCGATTCCACCTGTCATCTCTACCCGGCACCGGAACCAGAGCCTTGTTGTTGGGGCTACCATCTGGACCCTTGTGACCAGGGACATCTTCCTTCCTCCTTCCGGAACGGACTGTGCCCACACAGCTAGTGCTTCGGCTACCGTGCATCAAGGCCCTCTGACGGGGTGACCGGACAGTCCCTGTATAGGGGTTAGCTCCGGGTTGCTCCGCTGGAGGAGTCCGGTGCACGGCCCTGCGTTTCCACCACCAGGACCTTACACTACATCACCCTCTGTTTATTATTACCTAACGCAACCACTAGTCAGGTTTCAGGTTAACCCTTGAGCTTCCACATCCTCATCAGGCAGCCTGAATTCTCAACAGCTGAACTCAGTGCTCACTGACAGGTAAAATAATTTTAAGATTTTTTTTTTATTATTACACAATACTATTACCAATTTTTTATACTGTCTCTTATTTCCATATGGTTATTTATGTGATTACATCATTTCCATTCATACTCTTTCAATATCCTATACCATTTTTACCAGGTGAAACTTCAATCTCTATCATATGTAGCTGCTGAAACCAGCACACATATTATATCCTAAAGACAGCATTCATATCTTCAGGTATATTTCTATCACCACCATTAACACTTGTATTCCTGTGGTATATCTATTAGTACTAATTTCAATCTACTAAAATTTATAGGACATTTTCTTAAATATCGCCAATCTATCAGGCCTCCAAAAGCAAATACACAGGCACTCAAAAGACCAGCACTGGTAGGTTTTCCCCCCTCCTCCACCCCTTTAGGAAGCCCCCACACTGTGGAGCAGACTGTCAACACAGACTAATCTACTTATTTTGGTTTACAGGTTCCTACATAAGGGGGAAACACCAAAAGTTGTTCTCTCCATTGGTCATTTTCACAAATTCTACATTTTCATCCTTATTGTATTCATAACCACCAGGCAATTAGTATTCAACCCCCCGATCCTCATTATTCCTATTATCAGTTTACCTGCATTTGTCGTGGGCGGGGAAGGGACGCTACGCTCACCCACTGCTCGAGTCCGGCTGCTGCTGCTCGGTGGTGGCTTGAGCGGTGGGCCAGATTTCGGGGACTCGAGCGGCGCTCCTCGCCCGTGAGTGAAAGGGGGTGGTTTGGTTTAGGGATATTGTCCGTGACGCCACCCACGGTTGTGGTGAGGTTGTGACACCACCGCTGCTCTGGACGGGGATCCCGGGAGCGATGACAGGGAGCAGCTTGGATGTTAGTTCCCCCCTCCGTGGGTAGGGGGGTTGGTTGTCCCGGGGCCCCGGTGAGGGTTAGAGATGGCAGCCGGGTTATGGGGCCTGGTGAGGTGCAGGGTCGCGGGGGCAGCGCTGTGCCGCACGGCACGGTGGTACTCACTCAGCCAATGATCAATGCAAAGTCTCCAGTAAAACAAATGGCTGGATGGACGGGTCCCACAGACGGCTGCGGTAGCTCTCCCGGTAGGTTGATGGTGACTGCCTGTCCCTGAACCTGTGTTGTGTTTATGGTTCCAATGGCTTCCCACCGGTAACCCGCTCTCCAGCTTGGATGGACGCTGAGGGAGCCCCTTTTGCCCGCAGGCTCTGGCACTGGGAAGTGTAGCCTTGGCGGTGACTGTGTTTCCCTTTACGGTGTGGGCTGTTGCCTTCCATCGGGTCTTGACTGCTGGGAAACCCCGGAGGTTCCCTTCGCTAACGGAGTTGACCAATTTTACAGCGACTCCTAGCCTGGTCGGGGTCTGTAAGCCCTGCCGAATGGTGCTGGCTTCTCTTCACTCCCCGATCCAGTACCGGCGAGCCACCGCCCGTCCCCGGTCCTTATGGTTCACTCCAATCAGTCTCTCCTGCAGACGGTCACCACCGTCTGCCAACCTTGAGGTATGTGCCCGGGCCACACACCCGGACACGGTCAGTTTCCTCTACTACCACTTCACTTCCCAAAACTCATCTGACTTCTCTTTCCCTTTTCCCGCCTCCAGGACTGTGAACTCCTCGGTGGGCGGGGCTAACCGCCTGGCCCACCCCCTGGTGTGGACATCAGCCCCTGGAGGGAGGCAACAAGGATTTGTGTTTGACTTCGGTGTGCCTAGCCGGGGTGTGGGGTGTGTTGATGTAGTACCTGTGACGTCCTGGCTTGTCCAGGGCACCACACATTCATTCCTGTCATTTTGTATTCCTAACAGGTCTCAAGTCTCCCCTTCTGTCCCTAAGTTCCTCACCAGGACCCGCTCCACAATACCTCCACGCAGAGGTTTTTTGTTTTCATCCTTAATTTTAAAACTTGTGTTTTATCTTAAACTATTATACAATAAATCAGCTTACAGTTTACCAATTCTCTGCTGTGTCTCCATATTTGTATACCTAAATTTAGGTCCACCCATTCACTCCCTTTTCCCACTCATCCAGTCAGCGCGGTAGTTTTTAATTTATTTCTTCTTTTAGACAGGTTTACGCGGAAATTATGGACTTCATAAAATGAAAGGAATTGAAATCTGCAGTATATGTAGGTTCATATGGGGAGAAAAATTTGAGGACAGAAAAATGCACAGTACCAAAAGTAATGCCATATAGAAATAATGTCAATTATCCAACCAATGTTAGATTATTATCATATCATACCTAAAGCCTCTCTGGGCCGGTGGCTGCCTTAATGAACAGGTAAATAAATGAGTAAAGGGGTTCCATATGGTACAATTGAAAGGAAGGGAGGGGACGGGGGGAGGGTTAACAAGTTTAATCAACCCTACCCAAAAGAGAACTAAAGGAAACAGTTGAACACAATTTACTCATTGAGTCCTCGTGGACTCATGGTATTCATCCTGTGGATCCACCTTGCATCTTTTTGCATGATTTGATGGTCCCAATCTCTAGAAGAAGGTGTGACCACCTTAATGGCACAAAAACTGAAACTGTCTAAATTGCCCTAATAAATTGTTGTGATGTGTCTAGCTATAGGGATGTCTCTATTGTTCCGAATATCCCCTAGGTGGTCACTGATACGGTTCCTAAATTCCCTCTTTGTTTTCCTGATGTATTCCATTTTACAATCACATTTAAAGAGGTAAATAACCCATTTTGTCCTGCAATTTGCAAAGTGCCTCATGCTGAACTCTTTTTTCGTTTCCTCACTGTAGAATGTTTTTCCCACCTAGATGTACCTTCAGAAGCTACGTTTTCCACACCTATATGACCCATTTGTCCTCCTGTCTAGCCACATGCCTGTTACCCATGGTGTTTTGTACATGCTATGTATCAATTCATCTCTGATACTTCTACCTTTCTGGTAGGTAAATATGGTGAATTTTATGGTAGCATCTTTTTGAGATCTGGGTCTCCCAGTAAGATACTCCAGTATTTTTTAAAAATACTTTTTAACTTCTTTGTCTGGTCATCATATCTGTCGATGATTCTGACCTGTGTGTCTTCTCTCTTATTTTAAAACGATAAAAGGACAATTCTGGAAGTATTTCAAGCCTTTTGATATGCTGTACTCAGAGTTTTCATAGGATAGCCCCTATCCAGAAATATTTTCATAAAATCCTGTGCTTGGGTATAAAAGGACAAATCTGAGGAGCAATTCCTCCGGATCCTTAAGTATTGCCCCTTCAGAATGCCACCCTTGAGGCTAGGTGGATTGTTGGCTGCCCTAAAGTAGGAGGCTGTTTGTGGATGTAGGCTTATAATACGCTCTTATGGCGATTTTCCCCTGCACTATCTCTAGAAATGGTGACATCCAAAAAGTTAATCTCATGTTTTGGAATTCAGATGTAAATCTGAGTCCCAGATCATTGATATTAAAGTGGTTAAAGGTGGTTTCTGTTATAATCTGGTAACCGTGGAATATTACAAAAAACTCCCATTGGTGAAAAAAACACCAAGAAACAGGAGTAGTTGGAACCTTGGCTGACTGGAATCCCCTGACTATCAGAAAACACTAGAAGTAGCCATGGAGCGTTCCTAATATCCTAGATGCCACATCACAGCCTGAGAAACTAGCTATGCCTCACAGAATGAAATGAGGAAATCTACCTTACCTCAGAGTAGTCCCCAAATGAGTAGATAGCCCTCCACATACAAAGATTACGGTGATATGGGAAAACACAATACTCAGATAGGAAAAATAGATTTAGCAAAGGCGAGGCCCAACTAACTAGATACAAAGCAAAGGAAATGAACTGATTGTGGTCAGTACAAAATCCCTGTAGAAAAATACCAAACTCCTTTTAGTAAAAATGGCCCTCGATGTCACACGACCTCACCCCCACTATATCAGTTACTCCTGTAAATAATGGGAAAATAAAATTCCAAAAAAGAACACAAAATTCAGAAGAGCAAATAATCAAATTAGACAGCAATAAAATCCCTTTTCCTGCAGGAGAGCTAGCACAGAGGGAACCCCCATGCTACCAACACAAGAGAAATAGAACTTCACCTGCAAGAAAACAGATACAAAGAAAAACAACACCCTAAGGTGTAAACCAGGAAGCAAGGCAAAAACTTAAAACTTATCTGCAGACGTCTTGCTCAGGAATACAGGGAAGGACAAAGCTCCAGGCCAGGAATAAAGACTGAGAAAAACACAACTATAACCGGCGCCCGCAGGGCACAAAGTGCTCTCCTATATAGACCAGACTTGTCTGCAATAGGACTTCCACAATTCCCAATTAACGCCGACACCTGTCTGAGTCACAGGCTCAGATTCAGCTCCACTACCATTCCTAACCACCAGAGGGAGCTTCAGAACAGCACCCACACAAAAGACATTCACAACAGATTTCATTCCCTGACCACATGATAAGGATGTCATATATCGACCCCAGAATAGAATATGGGGATGCCACCAAACTGATTCATCCTCACTACTGACTACTACAGTATTCTCCCACTAGCCCAGCAATAGGTTATATGGGCATATGTGAACTTTAAGGCTTGAGCTCTGTAAATTGGCCCAAACAAATCATTCTCCGATTTTTGTTTAGCAAACTAGTGAGGGTTCTCATACTAGTGAGGCCCCCTTCATCAATGCCCAATTCTTGGCACTGTTTCTTGTCATGCGTTATGAAAATTTTTTTCCATTAAAATTTTCTGCAAAGTGATCTATATCTTTATGCCATTTGAAGAGTGTGAGCCGGTTTGTTGTAACACAGGAGAGAATTCTATTGAGTACTTTAATCTCAATCAGTGTAAAAACATGCGAAGTTAAGTTAATAATTCTATGCTTATCCTCCAAAGAGAATTCCCTATTGTTCCCTAAGTGCATGTAGGATTTTTCTTGTATCACAGATGCCCTGTTCTGGCCCTCAAATTGTAGGTATTTTGAAAGGCACCTCCCTCTAAAAAAAAAGAAGACGAAGGAGCAGGGGAGGTATTGTGGGGAAATGAAGATGAAGGTACTGACGATGAATATGAATTTCCGGACGGTCCAATAGGACCCTCCCTCCTTGCTGTTTGTCCCCATTTGGGTCTTTTTTTTCCTCTCACTGAGCTCCTAGAGTAATTTCTGGAAGCATATCCTCTACTGTAACCAAATCTTCTAGTAATGCCCCCAATAGTTTCTGGTTCAATATCTGAGTTCTCCACTTCTGAAGAAAAAATGTCAATATTATTGCCCTTGGATGTGTCTGTTATTCTATAGGTTCTTTTTTCGTTGAAGTCAGTGAGGTCCCTAGCAAATTGCTTGTTTCCTTTCTTTAATAAATGTTTGAAAGTTCTCAATGGAGAATTGTAACGTCGACTCTCTACGTGCAAAGTCAGAATCTCCCTTAAATTTTAGTGCTGCTGCTGTGAAATCTGCCAGCTTCTTAGATGATTGTTCAAAGGATTTTTGTTCCTCTTCCAATAATATTTTCATCAATCTCAAGGAACTATCCGTGAGTTATTTTTCACACTTAGTATTAAATTCTCTGCTTCTAGTTCTTTTAGCCGGAATAACATTGAGTCTAAGCCCTTTAGGTACAATCTCACATTTGATATAATTTTGCAAGGACTGGATTTCCCACCTTGTTTTCAGATTCTCTTTATAACAACTGGTGAGCTTCTGGAATGTCCTCCTGATACTGTTAGAATCAGGGCCGGTCTGGGACTAAAATTCAGCCCTGGCATTTGGGGGTACACAGGCCCACTTTTCACGTGGTGAATGTGTAATATATTTCTGCACTTGTATATGTGAGTACTGTATGGCATTATGTGAGCACTGTATGGCACTATGTGAGCACTGTATGGCACTATGTGAGCACTGTATGGCACTATGTGAGCACTGTATGGCACTATGTGACACATTTTTGCAGTGTATAGCAGACCCTGATGCATTTTCTGCTCTTTGCTTCCCTGATTTGTTGATTGTTCCGCCACATACCTGTGTCCTAATTACTCTACAAGCGCTGCAGTCACTACAGGGGATTGTACCTGTGCGGACAGGTCCAGGGCTAATATCACACTAATTAGTCCTCGATTAATGACTTCGCGCCCCTCCACACACACACACACACACACACACACACACACACACACACACACACACACGCACACACACTACAATGCACCCCCATTACCCCATTACCACTCCACACATAATGCACCCCATTACCCCTCCCCACACACAATACAATGCATCCCCATTACCCCTCCCCCCACACACAATAGAGTGCACCCTCCATTACCCCCTCACCAGAAATAATACAATGCACCTCCCATCACCCCCTACACACACAAATTACACTGCCCCATCACTACACACTCCTGCCTCCCCCCCTCGGAATACAGTACTCCCCCTCTGCCTGTCACAAAGCTGTGTTCCTTCACAAATGTTCCCCGTTATGTGTCCTTAGCCCCTCCCCACTCATACCCATTAATTAAACCTGCCATCTTCGGCTCCTCCATGGAGCGCTTACCACTTCCTGATGTCTCCTGTGTGATGCCTGCAGCACTATGATAACATCAGCAAGGTGCTGCTTTCATCATGTTGCTGCACGTTGAAGCGGGGCTCAGTCCCGGCGCGCTGTTCAAATGTATATACATCTGAAAGACGCAAATACATTTGCACAGGAAGGAGGAAGCTGCGGTCACCGGCATGCACACACCGCTGAGGAGCGTGACGGTGACTGCAGATACAGCGGTCCACTACAGGCACCGGCCCACTACAGGGACCGGCCATTCTGGCATTTGCCAGAATTGCCCTATGGTCAGTCCAGGCCTGGTTAGAATAGTCGGCTCTCTTATACACTCCCTGTTTGGAAAAACATCACAGGCCTCTAATGCCCATTGATCACGATTAATATGGCCCGACAGAAAATCTGCCATCAAACAAATCAAAAAACAAACATAAATTCATTGAATATGGATGTGGAGCAGTTCTATCTAAGTATAGCTCACAGATTTGCAAAAAGACTCATATAAATAACTTTAGTAATATTTTTTTAAAAAGACCAATACAAAACATGTGTGCATCAACTATCAAGATAAAAATGGCTCCATTTAATGGTAAGAAGAAGGAAACTGGTGAAAAAGGGGGAAAAGTAAATGGGGTCCACACAATTAGGAAAAATTCACAATTTACATCAGGAAACCTAAAAATACTTAACAGTGCAGTAAAGACATAGTGTAGTCCCTATAAATCCCTATTTATAAGACTGGTATGAATAGTCTTATACCCTCATACTAATGCCCTTGTGTAGACACTTATGTGATGACATCAGATACAATGAAAGATGTCCTATCCTTCTCCAAAACCATTAAACCGCGAATGGCCAAAAAAACTCAAAAACTCTTCTGGGGATTCACATTTGCTGATGTTGGATGGAAGGTCATAAAGCAGAAAAAGAAAACTGAAACACCTAATCCGAGACCTAAAAAACCCCATCACAGGTGAGTCATTGTAAATGGAACTGGGATAGGGAGCATGAAACCCCCTCTTGTGCTCTGTGAATCAGTAAGCACAGTGTAGTAAGGAAAACTCTTACAGAGTGCTGCTTACATTCTGCTGATGGCCAATAGGGCTAAACCTGGAGGTGTTTTCCCATGAGGATAATCCCATTTTATGTGTCCTATTACGATATAAAAATTATTTCTAACCTAGTATCTCTTCCATGTCACAAATGTGTCAATAACTCGATAATGAATCTTAAAGCTACGTTAAAAATGAGCACACCATTGTTTTTCTTGTGCAATACTCTATGTGTTTGATGTGTCACATGACCCCCATCCTATTGAAAAAATTAAAGCTGAATTTAAAATGGTGGCTTTGCAGATGGCCGCCATGGGCGTCACCTGGCCTCAAAGATGGCCTCCAATGCACTAATATGCCCCAAACGGTAAGATGATATCAGCAACCACTTCCATTTTATCAGGGTGTATCCATACTTATGGCCTATCCTGTATATGGAGACTACATGATACTATATCGGGGCTAAATAATACTATATAGAGGACTATAGGGGTGCATTAAACTGTATGCAGGACTATGGGGAGTGTATTATAATATATAGAGGACTATGGGGGGCATTATAATACATGGAGGTCTATAAGGGCTGCATTATAATATATGGAGGACTATGGGAATACACTATAATATATGAAGGACTATGGGGAGTGTATTATAATATATGAAGGACTATGGGGAATAGATTATAATATATGGAGGACTATGGGAACTGCATTATAATATATGGAGGAATATGGGGAATACATTACAATATATAGAGGACTATGGGGTTGCATTATAACATACGGAGGACTATGGGGAGTTTATTATAAAATATGGAGGAGCCAAGTGTCAACATAATTATCCTGTACCACAAGGGTGGCGGGGTTGGGGCAGGGCAGATCCAAATTTTGCACTGGGGCCCATTGAACTCTAGTTACGCCATTGCAAGTACCATACCTGAAATAAACTCCAGGCCTTTTATGTGCTTAATTGAGAATGATATAACAAAGGAATTGCCCACACCGGCCCATGACAATCTGGGAATCAATTGTCCAATTACTTTTATGCCCTTTAAAACTGGGGGGGGGGGCACATATAAAGGAGATGAAATTCCTAAACCCTTCATTTAATTTGAATGGGGATACCCCCAAATGAAAGTTAAAAGTCAGGACTTTATGTCCATGTCCATTATATAACTATGACTTGAATATGTTTGAGTAAACAGGTATAAGAAAACATTTGTGTCAGTGTCCAAGTATATATGGCCCTAACTGTAAGTAATCACATTCATTTAGTTTTTTGCTTTTATTTCTCTCCTCTGTTACTCAATTCATTTGTTCAGATTCTTGATGACAATAAAGTGTAATAACTGTTCTTAAATGAGTCTTCTTGGTAGGATTGTTTTACTTGATAAAAACCTGGCATTGTAACGGAAGTATGTAGACTTTTTACATCAGTGTAGAGTCCAGTCTGTTTTGCTCACAGAAGAATATCTAATCTGAATACAAATGTTGCAAACCCTCAGCTGTGTGAAGTATAAGGTCTCTATGGCAAATAACTGTAAAAAAAACAAACAACTGTTCATAAACTCAGGCCTATCAGCCATGTCACTGGCCCATCTGTGATGTCACTTGACTTTTGGCTTTGGTTCCGCTGTGATGTCACTTGACCTTTGGTTTTGGTCCCTCTGTGATGTCATGTGATCATTAGAATATGATGATGTCACAAATGCCTTTGTGATGTCACGGAATCAATGGAATGTCTCTGCAATCTAAATATCCCCCAGTTGTCTTCATCACTTAGTGGGTGAGGGTAATTTTTCTTGCGCTTAGCAAATTTTGGTTTGATATAAAATATATTACGGTAAAGCAGAAGGCCTGTTAAAGGAGCAGTTCCATACTACATCCTGGAGCGCCCTAGAGGTGGACAGGACCTTCCTCAGCCCAAAATGACATCTACGGAGCTGAATAATAGGAAGAGAAAGGGAGAGAGACTTGGTAAGGTGTCAAAAAAGAGCAGAATAGAAGCATCAGAGGGTGAACAAGATGGCAGCAACCAAAACATTATCAAAGCTTCAAAAAGACCTGGAAGCCCGATACAGGAGAGTGTCATGAAAAAGAAAAAAACGGAAAAACAGGACACCATTATTAAAGCTTCAAAAAGACCTGGAAGCCCGATACAGGAGAGTGTCATGAAAAAGAAAAAAAAGGAAAAACATGGCACCATTATCAAAGCTTCAAAAAGATCTGGAAGCCCGATACAGGAAAGTATCAGGAAAAAGAAAAAAATGGAAGAAGAGATGGGGGACAAAAGTGTTGATAGACCCAGTGTGTCCCCCGATACTGACACTGAGCAGCTCTCAGGTGAGTACAGATCCAAGACACAGATACCCAATATCCCCAAATTTAGTTAATGACAGGATTTTCCGCCTTTGTAAGACCCCAATCATTATGATTCTGGTGTTGTTTCTCTATGGTACCCTCTGTAGTTGGCCACATTAGCATTAGATAAGAGTATTACCTTGTTACTGCAGCAATACGGTGGGCTCCAGAAATGATATTTCTATGAAGCCCCCTACAGCCTATTGTCTGTAAGTCATGTGCCTCTGGTGTTAGGGAGACGCCGGATGGAAAAACAAAATACACAGACACATGGTGTGTACATTAAAGTTTCTCTATGAGGGCCAAACCTGTTATCCCTTCTTTATTATAGTAGGAGGAGGTTTTACAAAATAGCCAATAATAATTTAACAGGACATAGAATATAAGCCAATCATTTTACATGGACGATAAGCCAATCATAATACAGATTGTTAGATTTAATGAAACCACATTGTTAATAATGAATTGCATAATTATAAAAGCATCTCATTTATTGGTAATGCTAAGAAATTTGCCTATCATATATTATTTTGTATAGTCTGCTACTTTGGTTCTGCAGTGGCATATCTTCTTGTGTAGTGCTGCGGTTGTTTGCTCCAGAAAGCTTAATTAGAGCAAAGGTTATGATATATAGTAAAAAAGTAAAAATAAAGACAAATCACATAAAAAGTGAAAATTGAGATTTACAGTTAGGTCCAGAAATATTTGGACAGTGACACAAGTTTTGTTATTTTAGCGGTTTACAAAAACATGTTCAGAAATACAATTATATATATAATATGGGCTGAAAGTGCACACTCCCAGCTGCAATATGAGAGTTTTCACATCCAAATCGAAGAAAGGGTTTAGGAATCATAGCTCTGTAATGCATAGCCTCCTCTTTTTCAAGGGACCAAAAGTAATTGGACAAGGGACTCTAAGGGCTGCAATTAACTCTGAAGGCGTCTCCCTCGTTAACCTGTAATCAATGAAGTAGTTAAAAGGTCTGGGGTTGATTACAGGTGTGTGGTTTTGCATTTGGAAGCTGTTGCTGTGACCAGACAACATGCGGTCTAAGGAACTCTCAATTGAGGTGAAGCAGAACATCCTGAGGCTGAAAAAAAAGAAAAAATCCATCAGAGAGATAGCAGACATGCTTGGAGTAGCAAAATCAACAGTCGGGTACATTCTGAGAAAAAAGGAATTGACTGGTGAGCTTGGGAACTCAAAAAGGCCTGGGCGTCCACGGATGACAACAGTGGTGGATGATCGCCGCATACTTTCTTTGGTGAAGAAGAACCCGTTCACAACATCAACTGAAGTCCAGAACACTCTCAGTGAAGTAGGTGTATCTGTCTCTAAGTCAACAGTAAAGAGAAGACTCCATGAAAGTAAATACAAAGGGTTCACATCTAGATGCAAACCATTCATGAATTCCAAAAATAGACAGGCCAGAGTTAAATTTGCTGAAAAACACCTCATGAAGCCAGCTCAGTTCTTGAAAAGTATTCTATGGACAGATGAGACAAAGATCAACCTGTACCAGAATGATGGGAAGAAAAAAGTTTGGAGAAGAAAGGGAACGGCACATGATCCAAGGCACACCACATCCTCTGTAAAACATGGTGGAGGCAACGTGATGGCATGGGCATGCATGGCTTTCAATGGCACTGGGTCACTTGTGTTTATTGATGACATAACAGCAGACAAGAGTAGCCGGATGAATTCTGAAGTGTACCGGGATATACTTTCAGCCCAGATTCAGCCAAATGCCGCAAAGTTGATCGGACGGCGCTTCATAGTACAGATGGACAATGACCCCAAGCATACAGCCAAAGCTACCTAGGAGTTCATGAGTGCAAAAAAGTGGAACATTCTGCAATGGCCAAGTCAATCACCAGATCTTAACCCAATTGAGCATGCATTTCACTTGCTCAAATCCAGACTTAAGACGGAAAGACCCACAAACAAGCAAGACCTGAAGGCTGCGGCTGTAAAGGCCTGGCAAAGCATTAAGGAGGAAACCCAGTGTATGGTGATGTCCATGGGTTCCAGACTTAAGGCAGTGATTGCCTCCAAAGGATTCGCAACAAAATATTGAAAATACAAATATTTTGTTTGGGTTTGGTTTATTTGTCCAATTACTTTTGACCTCCTAAAATGTGGAGTGTTTGTAAAGAAATGTGTACAATTCCTACAATTTCTATCAGATATTTTTGTTCAAACCTTCAAATTAAACGTTACAATCTGCACTTGAATTCTGTTGTAGAGGTTTCATTTCAAATCCAATGTGGTGGCATGCAGAGCCCAACTCGCGAAAATTGTGTCACTGTCCAAATATTTCTGGACCTAACTGTATATAAGAAGTCAGATAATGTAGCAAAATGGAGATTAAGTTGCATGAAATATTATATTCACATTCAGATATTGGCTTTGTCTCATCTTATTTCTCCCTTCTTCATCAGGTACAACACCAGATGAATCTCCCATCATTGTGACGGGAGTGGAGAGCTTCACCTTCCATAAAATCCTTGGAGAGGGATCATACGGTAAAGTAAGTATTAGGGATTGTGGTAACGTCTTCCTCATGTGTGTGATGTGGAGCAGTAATATGACTCTAGGAGTTTCACTACTTCACATCTTCTCATCACATCTCATGGCAGGACGAACCTTTCCTCCAGTTCTAAAGCTCTGTTTCTTCCAGGTCATGTTGGCCACACATCAGGCCTGCCAAAAACAAGTGGCAGTGAAAATGGTGAAGAAAAGGCTCCTAGTCAAGGACTCGAGAGATGAAGTCCTGATAGAGCGACAGGTTCTGGAGATGACTAGGAAGAGTCCATTCATTTCTCGGGCTTTTGCCACCTTCCAGTCCCAGGTAAGTGGCTCATAATCCAACAGTTCTGAGTCATCAATGTATTAAATGAATACAGTCTATGTGCCAATTTGTGTGCAATGTTCTTCTAGCCACAGCCATAGTATTTGTTACAAGAATGTGACCTAGAAGAACATCGATTACAATCAGTGCAACCAGTGTCCCCTACCTACAATATGCCATTAACCCCTATTATCTCCTCTGTTTTATCACAGGAACACGTCTTCTACGCCATGGAATATCTGAGTGGAGGAGACCTTACAGGCTTCATGACAACTAATGCCCCTTTACCCATTCCAGCCACCAGGTAAGATAGAACATCGCATATTAGATTAAGATAAGAGTTGTCAGAGATATTTGGCTTTATGTCATTATCAGTCTCTTAGTTTAGTGGATGAAATATTGGATTTTGATGGTTTTCTTTTTTTCTGCATCAGATTTTTTGCAGCTGAGCTGATCTGTGGGCTGCAGTTTCTCCACACCAGTGGCATCATACACAGGTAAGTGTGGCACATCTTCTATGTAGACCTGGTATGAATAGTCTTATACTCTCATCCTAATGCCCTTGTGTAGACACTTCTTATCTCAGGTCACAATGGGGATCTTCAGCCCAGCTAATATAATACATTTGGTATTTTGTCATCTCTTTCCTCTACTAGAGACATAAAACCAGACAACATCTTACTGGACAACAATGGTCACTTGAAGATCGCTGATTTTGGTCTTGCCGTGATGAACATCTTTGGCAATGCAGAAACTTCAGGATGGGCCGGGACGCTTGCATACATGGCTCCTGAGGTGAGGAATCATTTACATGTCCCTGAGTCTTCTCAATAAAAGGCTGGACATCTCCATGTTTTCTGCTGTCTAGTCAATATTCTTATTGTCTTCTTTATGTCTTCACAGATTCTTCTAGAGAAGCCGTACAACAAAGCAGTGGACTGGTTCTCTGCTGGTGTTGTGATATATGAGATGGCTACTGGCAGATATCCCTTTGTTGAAGATGAAATTGATGAGAATATCAAGAAGGCACTGATCAATGATGATCCCGCCTTCCCAAAAGAACTGGACCCCCATGTCAAAGCTGTCATAGAGGGGGTGAGTATAATGCCACATCTCAGTAATAAAGTGGTTGAATATAATGAAAAACACAACAATAAAAATTTAAAGCAACTGGAGACTGATAAACTTCTTCATTATATGTTCCAGCTCTTGGATAAATCACCAGAGAGTCGGCAGAAATTTGTGGACAACATAAGAGAACATCCATTCTTTATGGAGATCAACTGGACAGAAATAGAAGGTGGCAAAGCACCTCCACCATTCCACCTACCACCTGTAAGTATATGACCCAGAGAATATGGTGACAGCAGTACATCTCTATTGTGTGTCTTTTTATGAACACTAGTTCTTGTATCTTCTGTCCACAGCCACCAGTGATGACATCAGATACAATGAAAGATGTCAATTTTTCCAAAGCCATTAAACCACGAATGGCCAAGAAAAATCAAAAACTCTTCTGTGGATTCACATTTGCTGATGATGGATGGAAGGTCGTAAAGAAGAAATAGAAAGCTGAAACATCGGAGACCTAAAAAACCCCATCACAGGTGAGTCATTGTAAATGGGACTGGGATAGGGAGCATGAAACCCCCTCTTGTGTCCTGTGAATCAGTCAGCACAGTGTAGTCAGGAAAACTCTTACAGAGTGCTGCTTACATTATGCTGATGGCCCATAGGGCCAAACCTGGAGGTGTTTTCACATGAGGATAATCCCATTTCATATGTCCTATTAAGATATAAAAGTTATTTCTAACCTAGTATCTCTTGTTGTGTAGGTCACCTTCCACAGGATCTGAAGGGCTATAAGATGGTGGAAATGAAAAAACGTGACTTGCAGTGTAATATGCAGCCATATCCACTCCTCTCTATTGGAGGCTGGGGGTTTTGCTGCAATCTGGTACTCTGCAGTGTCCGAAAACAAGAAGAAGCTGGAGACCATGACAATCCTACCAGGAGTCAGTAAAATGACCGTGGACCAGAACTTCTAGATGGCATGTTGCCTCAATTACTAGAAGTGTCCTGAGGGTCGTGACCTGCAGTGTAACTTGCAGCTATATCCGCTCCTCCCTATTGGAGGCTGGAGGTTTTGCTGCAATCTGGTTCTCTGCAGTGTCCGAATACAAGAAGAAGCTGGAGACCATGAAAATCCTACCAGGAGTCAGTAAAATGACCGTGGACCAGTACTTATAGATGGCATGTTGCTTCGACCACTAGGAGTGTCCTGAGGGCTATGACCTGCAGTGTAATATGCAGCCATATCCACTCCTCCCTATTGGAGGCTGGGGATTTTGCTGCAATCTGGTGCTCTGCAGTGTCCGAATACAAGAAGAACCTGGAGACCATGAAAATCCTACCAGGAGTCAGTAAAATGACCGTGGACCAGGACTTATAGATGGCATGTTGCCTCGTGCCCCCAGGGAAGGGCAGTTATCCGTAGGCCATGGTTCCCTAGAGGTTTCCCCCACAGGGGGGTTTTCCTCTCCTGAGTGCCGACGGATAAACACAACATGAAAACAAGGGCAACCTGTCATCCTCTACCCTCGGTAGAGCTCATACTACAATCACTAGTGGCAAAGAGTAACCTAAGAGGACATTTACCATCAATAAACAGGACAATTCACTTCATGTGATAGTAATAGTTTTATTTTATATCTTATGTATATGTATTTTTTCTTTTACCCTTAAAGAGAACAGGGTGTAATTTATTAATAACTTTTATTTACGTCAGAGCTGAAATCCTGGTCACTACGGGTCACTGCTTCACTCTTCCTTCCAATAATTTGGATACATTTCTCCTATTGTGTTTTATTACTAAAAGCTCAGCCAGGGAGTAACACCTCAGTATATATCTGCCTTCAGTCCCTACATTTCTGAAAGATTCAGCTGTTCTTTCCTAAGGTGACACTTCCACTGGCTACCAGGTATATGGGTCTGGCCACTGTTCCCGGTTTGATGCCATCGTAACCCCTTAACAACCGCCAATACGCATTAAAATGGCGGTCACTGAGGGGATAGTGAATAAGGAAATTGCGCTGCCAGAGCTGCAAAATCTCTGTGGTTTCAGCTACCAGGGCTAACAAAGAACCTGGAGAACACAAGCAAGGCGAGTTAAAAAACGGCGATTATGTACCTCTCTCTTTTCCCCTTGTAGTTGTACTGGGAGAGACGAGAGATACAAGTGCCGTCCTGTCAGTGAAATTAGAATCAAGTTCCAGATCAAATCAATAAATCCTTCCCCAATCTCCTGATTATCGCCCTCAGATCATCGCCCCCACAGCCATCTCCCGTGTCATCCCCCTAATCAGATTATGTTGGGTTTTTTTATTTTAATCTTATGACTTTATTTTTATTTTTTTATTTGCCATTATCTGGGTTAGGGTTTAGTGTTAGGGTTTTTTTTAAAAAAAGTTAAAAAAGTAATAAAAAAAAATTTAAAAAAGAAAAATCATAAAATACAACAAAGAAATATCAGTGTTAGATTAGGTATAGGGTTACTAGTGTTAGGTTAGCTTTTAGGTTTTTTCTTTTATGTTAGGCAAGCAGAAATATACAATAGTTGCCCTCGGAGTGTTTACTATGGAGCAGGCGTACTCACTGCTTTGCTCCAGCTGTTGCGGGGTGGATATAAAATCTGGCTCTAAAGCAGAATTGTTTTCAGATAGTGATGACTCTGCTTCCTCCACTGGATCCCACAGCTCGATGGTAGCGAAGTCAGTCGTCACTGCTGAAACGTCAGCGTCAGGGCCAAGTTCTGCAGTCACCTGTTCACAGAGGTATCCAGAACAGTCCTTTCCATCACAACTTCCCCAGTTTTCAGAAGCCTATGGATTAAAAGTTGATGTCACTAATTTTAACTCATTTGATTTTTGTCATTGTCATGTCATTCTGTCATTCCGCCAAATTATCCCCTCCAAGTGAGCAAACTGCAGTATAAAACTATACAAAATGTGCGAGAGCACAACCCGGTACACATGTGTATCGCCCCCGTGTCAGCGGCCGAGCCGCTCGGATCCAGAGCTGCGGTGGCTCGAGGGGTCTCCGGATCCGGGTGGTCCATGCGGACACTCGAATGAAAGGGGGGTTATATACAGGGGTTTTTTGTAAGTAAGGTTCGTAACGCCACCCACGGTGCATGGTAATGTGAGGGACCACCGCTGCGGTTGGGGAGCCCGGTGACGATGGTGTAGCAGCTTGATGTTTTAACCCCTCCGTGGGTAGGGGGGTTTGTGTTCCGGGGCCCGTCGGAAGGTTGGTGAATGGGTGCCGCTGGGGTAAGAACAGGGGTGTCTCAGTGTACTCACTCAGTCCAGGAATAACCACACCGACAGCTTGTAAACCAGAATTCTGAGCACCACTGCAGCCTGTGGGGAGTACGCTGGGGTCCGTGCGTTTGGTGTTGCTGTTGATTTGCGGCCTTGTCCTTGGCACCTCTGCCTCTATTGGACCCTTGGGTATAAAACTCTTCGGGTCCCGCTCACCCGTATGGCTAACGGAGTGAGTTTACTCTCAGGGTTCACACGTAGGATTTCTTTGGACTGTATTAGGAAAGTCCAATCCCATCAGTGCGCTAGTACCCCGATTTTGGAGCGGGTTGGGGATGACACTTGAAGTCTTCACCCCCGTCGGGTAAATTACCAGAACACGTGAAGCTACTTTCCGGCCTAGGGTCCACGTAACCCGTCGTGCCCTAACCCTGCCCGGTGATAGCTCAAGCTCGCCGGCCGCCCTCCTCGGCAGTCTGTGCCCCTTGACACTGTCCCCTGCGACCGGGGTTCCAGCTCCTACCAGACCCAAACCACCGTTTGCCACCTTGTACATAGGAGCTCTCCTCCATGGCCTCTCCTCACGAGAGCCACCACTACCTCCTCTCCTTTCACTCTCCACTCCTCAACTCTCCAAGCTCAACTGACACTTTCCTCAATTTCCCCTCACCAGCCCCCCATGTGGGCAGCCCTATTCCCCTTAGGCCCCCGAAATGGTGTGTCTGTTAGGTTAAAGTGGGAATTGTTCCTAGGGTTTTGATTGGACAAGCTGTTAGCAACACAAAAGGACCTGGATCCGTAACCAAGGAGGGTGGATACTGTGCAGGAGGGCAGATTGCACAATGCCCTGTGACGACCTGATAGGCCAGGGCGTCACACATGCACTTCTCTCATTTATGAAGGTAGGGACTATCAAATCAACCCACCAAACTGCCCCCAGACATTTGGCATTCTTGGTAAAATATTCTTAGAGTTACTGACCCCATTTCTAGATAAAGATTACCACATGTACGCCGACAATTGTTATACCAGTATCACCCTATACAAATCCCTCCGCGTTGCAAATTCAGGCGTCGGCAAGTCACAAAAAACTGAATAGGTTTTTCCCCTCAGTTTCTGTTCAATTGTTTGGAGAAGAGAGCATCTTTCTCACTGGCAAGTGGGAAATTATTTGCAGTGAAATGGAATGGCCGAAAGGATGTCTACATGCTGACCACCCTGCATGCGATCAGACAGAGGTGCTACCAGGAACAATGAGAAACCGCTATATATAGGAGAGTATAAGTTCATGGGAGGCGTTGACATATCAGGGTAGGTGCTTAAGCCATATCTGGTCAAGTAAAAGACCCAGTCCTGGAATAAAAGCTAGCAATCTACTTCATCCAGATTGCTACCTATAACCACTATGTCTTTTACAAAAAGACTTAAGGAGCGCACACTTTCCTCCAGTATCAGGAGAATATTGTTGAGTGGCTCCTATTTAACTCAGGGGCACAGGAGGCAGCTGTCGACTCGGAGGATCTCCAGAGACTGTCAGAGCACCATTTAATTCCTCTCGTCTCTCCCACTCCCATCCAAAACTGTCCCCAAAAAAGATGCTGGGTTTGTAGCAAGCATGGTAGGAGGAGTGATTCCCGGTATTATCGCTCCATGTGCCAATCACAATCAGCTTTTAGCGGGCTTTACACACTACAATATCGTTAATGAATTATCGTCGGGGTCACAGTGTTTGTGATGCACATCCGGCGTCATTAACGATATCACAGAGTGTAACATTTATGAGCGACCTTAAACGATCACAAAAGCGGTCAAAATCATTTGCCGCGGAGAGGTCGTCCTGAAACAAAAAATCGTTTTCTGCTTATTAGTGATGTTGTTCCTTGTTCCTGCGGCACCCCACATCGCTATGTGTGACACCGCAGGAGCGACGAACATCTCCTTACCTGCCTCCACCGGCAATGCGGAAGGAAGGAGGTGGGTGGGATTTTACGCCCGCTCATCTCCGCCACTCTGCTTCTATTGGACGCCTGCCGTGTGACTTCGCTGTGACACCGCACGAACCGCCTTCTTAGAAAGGAGGCGGTTCGCCTGCCAGAGCGACGTCACAGGGCAGGTAAGTCCGTGTGACGGGGGTAAGCGAGGTTGTGCGGCACGGGCAGCGATTTGCCCGTGTCGTAAAACCGACGAGAGCGGGTACAATCACTTGCGATCTTGCTAGCGAGATCGCAGAGTGTAAAGCCCGCTTTTGTGTCACCCTCTGCTTTTGGATCTACCACATATCTATCAATTATTAATTAAATTACAATGAATGACACCAAATTGTGGGGCAGGAGATATTTGTATTGGACAAGTAATGAAAACAACATTTATATCAGTAAAACACATTTAACACCAGTTCACAGTCAATTCCAGGACTTGATCACTCACATACAAAACTTTTATTCAGACACATTCTCATCCACATGCCCACATCTGTATACTCCGGAATGTGGACCCAACTAATGTTCATGAACAGTCCGGCCATCTGACAATCAATTACAGGATTTGATCACTCACAAAAAAAACATTTTTGACCATTTACCTTAGTTTGAGAATTTTTACGACTATGCCATGGTACACAGAACTTTTCTTTTATTTTCTATTACTTATATATTAGTTATATTGGTGATATCAGCATGCTCATTTTATTGGAGGATCTCTTACAATGAGACTGTTCTGTATTCATACACTATGGGCTTTATTGCATGGTTCTTGTCACTGGTGTATCACGAGTGATAGACAGTCATGTGGTTTCTGATAATAGAAGATCAGAACCAGTGGCGTAACTAGAGTTTGATGGGCCCCGGTGCAAAGTTCAGACCTGGGCCCCCCTCCACATACACCGACACTTGGGTTAGGGGATAATGACACTGACACTCAGGATAATGATGCTGACACTTGGCTCTTACCCACAGCACCCAGATTTCTCGTGATCTGAAATCCCTCTATCAGCACCCAGCTTTCTTACTGTATGTTCTGATATCCATCTTGTCCTCGACACCCAGCTTCCCCATGCTCTGCTATACATCTTTCCCTCAGCACCCAGCTTTCCCATATCAGAGCATGGGAAAGCTGGGTGCTGAGAGAAGATGTATAGCAGAGCATGGGAAAGCTGGGTGCTGAGAGCAGATGTATAGCAGAGCATGGGAAAGCTGGGTGCTGAGGGAAAGAGCATTTTTCCCTCAGCACAAAACGTTCCCATCCCCTGATTGTATCTTTGTCCCCCCCTTATATATAGTTCTCCAAACACAATAATGCCCCCCACATAGCCTTCCAAATAGTATAAAGGGTCCCACATAACCCTTCATATATTAGAATACCCTTCCATAGTCCTCCATGTATTATAATGCATTTCCCATAGTTCTCCATGTATTATAATTCACCCCATAGTACTCAAGATATATTACTCCACCACATATTCCTCCATATATTATAATGCAACCCCATAATCCTCCATGTATAAAGTAGCCCTTCAATTATTATCATGAATTTCTCATAGTTCGCCATATATTATAATTCACCCCATAGTTCTCCATGCATTATAATTCACCCCATAGTCCTCCATATATTATAATGCAGCCCTATAGTCTTCCATGTATAAAGTAGCCCTCCAATTATTATAATGAATTTCTCATAGTTCTTCATATTATAATTCACCCCATAGTACTCCATATATTATACTGCACCACATAGTCCCCAATGTTTTATAATGCACCTCCATAGTCCATGTATAAGGTAGGCTCCATAGTCCTCCATATATTATAATGTAGCCCCCATAGTCCCATATGTATTATAATGCAGCCCCATAATACCTTCATATTGTATTATGTAGCCCCATACTCCTCCATGCATAATGCACCCCTATATTCCATGTATAAGGAGTCCTTCATTTTGTATTATGCAGCCCCCCCATACCTCCATATATAATAATGCAGCTAGCCTCCCCAGTCCTCCATGTATAATAATGCAGCCAGTCTCACCAGGCCTCCATGTAAAATAATGCATGCAGCCTCCCCAGTCCTCCATGTATAATAATACAGCCAGCCTCCCCAGTCCTCCATGTATAATAATGCATGCAGCCTCCCCAGTCCTCCATGTATAATAATGCATGTAGCCTCCCCAGTCCTCCATGTATAATAATACAGCCAGCCTCTCCAGGCCTCCATGTATAATAATGCATGCAGCCTCCTCAGTCTTCCATGTATAATAATACAGCCAGCCTCCCCAGTCCTCCATGTATAATAATGCATGCAGCCTCCCCAGTCCTCCATGTATAATAATACAGCCAGCCTTCCCAGACGTCCATGTATAAAATAGCAGCCAGCCTCTCCAGCCCTCCATGTATAATAATGCAGACAGCCTCTCCAGGCCTCCATGAATAATGTAGCAGCCAGCCTCTCCAGGCCTCCAGGTATAACAATGCAGCCAGCCTCCCCAGGCCTCCATTTATACTATAGCAGCCAGC
This sequence comes from Anomaloglossus baeobatrachus, assembly GCF_048569485.1. Taxonomy (NCBI): domain Eukaryota; kingdom Metazoa; phylum Chordata; class Amphibia; order Anura; family Aromobatidae; genus Anomaloglossus; species Anomaloglossus baeobatrachus. The sequence goes on from NC_134354.1 coordinate 128,825,332, forward strand.
CTCTCTAGGCCTCCATGTATAATATAGCAGTCAGCCTCTCCAAGCCTCCATGTATAATGTGGCGCCCTGGACAAGCCAGGACATCACAGGTACTGCAACAACACACCCCACACCCCGGTTAGGCACATCAGTCACATAAATCCTTGTTGCCTCCCTCCAGGGGCTGATGTCCACACCAGGTGGGGTGGGGCCAGGAGGTTGGCCCCACCCGCTGAGGAGTTCACAGTCCTGGAGGCGGGAAAGGAGTAGGCGTAGTTTGGAGAGAGTGAAGGAGTGAAGTGGTAAAGGAGCAGTCTGACCGTGTCCGGGTACGTGGCCCCGGCACCGACAGCAAGGTTGGCAGACGGTGGTGACCGTATGCAGGCGAGGTCAATTGACGCACAACCGTAAGAACCGGGGTCGGGCGGTGGCCCTCCGGTACCGGACCGGGGAGCGAAGAGAAGCTAGCACCATTCGGCAGGGCCTACGGACCCCGACCAGGCTTGGAGTCGCCGTTAAACCGGTCAAATCCGTCAGCGACGGGAACCTCCAGGGTTTCCCAGCAGCAAAGACCCGACTGAAGGCAACCGCTCAACCGTGAAGGGAAATACAGCTACCGCCACAGCTAGAGTTCCCAGGGCCAGCGCCTGCGGGCAAAAGGGGCTCCCCCTCTGCCTGTCACAAAGCTGTGTTCCTTCACATATGTTACCCGTTATGTGTCCTTAGCCCCTCCCCACTCATACCCATTAATTAAACCTGCCATCTTCGGCTCTTCCATGGAGCGCTTACCACTTCCTGATGTCTCCTGTGTGACGCCTGCAGCACTATGATAACGTCAGCAAGGTGCTGCTTTCATCACGTTGCTGCACGTTGAAGCGGGGCTCAGTCCCGGCGCGCTGTTCAAATGTATTTACGTCTGAAAGACGCAAATACATTTGCACAGGAAGGAGGAAGCTGCGGTCACCGACATGCACACACCGCTGAGGAGCGTGACGGTGACTGCAGATACAGCGGCCCACTACAGGCACCGGCCCACTACGGGGACCGGCCATTCTGGCATTTGCCAGAATTGCCCTATGGTCAGTCCAGGCCTGGTTAGAATAGTCGGCTCTCTTATACACTCCCTGTTTGGAAAAACATCACAGGCCTCTAATGCCCATTGATCACGATTAATATGGCCCGACAGAAAACCTGCCATCAAACAAATCAAAAAACAAACATAAATTCATTGAATATGGATGTGGAGCAATTCTATCTAAGTATAGCTCACAGATTTGCAAAAAGACTCATATAAATAACTTTAGTAATATATTTTTTAAAAAGACCAATACAAAACATGTGTGCATCAACTATCAAGATAAAAATGGCTCCATTTAATGGTAAGAAGGAAACTGGTGAAAAAGGGGGAAAAGTAAATGGGGTCCACACAATTAGGAAAAATTCACAATTTACATCAGGAAACCTAAAAATACTTAACAGTGCAGTAAAGACATAGTGTAGTCCCTATAAATCCCTATTTATAAGACTGGTATGAATAGTCTTATACCCTCATACTAAAGCCCTTGTGTAGACACTTATGTGATGACATCAGATACAATGAAAGATGTCCTATCCTTCTCCAAAGCCATTAAACCACGAATGGCCAAAAAAACTCAAAAACTCTTCTGGGGATTCACATTTGCTGATGTTGGATGGAAGGTCATAAAGCAGAAAAAGAAAGCTGAAACACCTAATCCGAGACCTAAAAAACCCCATCACAGGTGAGTCATTGTAAATGGAACTGGGATAGGGAGCATGAAACCCCCTCTTGTGCTCTGTGAATCAGTCAGCATAGTGTAGTAAGGAAAACTCTTACAGAGTGCTGCTTACATTCTGCTGATGGCCAATAGGGCTAAACCTGGAGGTGTTTTCCCATGAGGATAATCCCATTTTATGTGTCCTATTACGATATAAAAATTATTTCTAACCTAGTATCTCTTCCATGTCACAAATGTGTCAATAACTCGATAATGAATCTTAAAGCTACGTTAAAAATGAGCACACCATTGTTTTTCTTGTGCAATACTCTATGTGTTTGATGTGTCACATGACCCCCATCCTATTGAAAAAATGAAAGCTGAATTCAAAATGGTGGCTTTGCAGATGGCCGCCATGGGCGTCACCTGGCCTCAGAGATAGCCTCTAATGTACTAATATGCCCCAAACGGTAAGGTGATATCAGCAACCACTTCCAATTTATCAGGGTGTATCCATACTTATGGCCTATCCTGTATATGGGGACTACATGATACTATATCGGGGCTAAATAATGCTATATAGAGGACTATAGGGGTGCATTAAACTGTATGCAGGACTATGGGGAGTGTATTATAATATATAGAGGACTATGGGGGGCATTATAATACATGGAGGTCTATAAGGGCTGCATTATAATATATGGAGGACTATGGGAATACACTATAATATATGAAGGACTATGGGGAGTGTATTATAATATATGAAGGACTATGGGGAATAGATTATAATATATAGAGGACTATGGGAACTGCATTATAATATATGGAGTAATATGGGTGATACATTACAATATATAGAGGACTATGGGGTTGCATTATAATATACAGAGGACTATGGGGAGTTTATTATAATATATGGAGGAGCCAAGTGTCAAAATAATTATCCTGTACCACAAGGGTGGCGGGGTTGGGGCAGGGCAGATCCAAATTTTGCACTGGAGCCCATTGAACTCTAGTTACGCCACTGCAAGTACCATACCTGAAATGAACTCCAGGCCTCTCATGTGCTTAATTGAGAATGATATAACAAAGGAATTGCCCACACCGGCCCATGACAACCTGGGAATCAATTGTCTAATTACTTTTATGCCCTTTAAAACTGGGGGGGGGGGCACATATAAAGGAGATGAAATTCCTAAACCCTTCATTTAATTTGAATGGGGATACCCCCAAATGAAAGTTAAAAGTCAGGACTTTATGTCCATGTCCATTATATAACTATGACTTGAATATGTTTGAGTAAACAGGTAAAAGAAAACAACAATTGTATCAGTGTCCAAGTATATATGACCCTAACTGTAAGTAATCACATTCATTTAGTTTTTTGCTTTTATTTCTCTCCTCTGTTACTCAATTCATTTGTTCAGATTCTTGATGACAATAAAGTGTAATAACTGTTCTTAAAGGGAACCTGTCATCAGAAATTTCGCCCAAAAGCTAAAAGATTCCTCCTCTGCAGCTCCTGTGCTGCATTCTAGGAAGGTCCCTGTTATTATTGTGCCCCATGTGAGACCAAAATAAAGCCTTTATAAAGTTCTACCTTTTTGTATGCAGCTTCTGAAAATGTGTCATGGGGGCGGGCTCTCTGCCGTCCGTTATTCTGCCTCCTGGTCCTGTATGCCGCCCCCATCGCTCCTTTCCATATCTGATGCACCGCCCACTGCTCCAGCCATCCCCGCGCATGCCCAGTGCCAGTCTCACAGGACTGAGCAGTGTGACCGCTGGTGACGTGTGCGCAGGCAAGTGATTATGGACGGGACTGTGACTGTTATCAGCAAGTACCCGGCCATAATCTCGTGAGCGCGCAAACCTCTCCAGCATTCACACTGAGCTCAGTGTAGATGCTAGACTGTATGGGCTGCTTCCAGGGATGACGTCCCTTTGTCATGTGATAGTATTTCGAACACGCCCCTATCACATGACAAAGGGACGTCATCCCTGGAAGCAGCCCATACAGTCTAGCATCTACACTGAGCTCAGTGTGAATGCTGGAGAGGTTTGCGCGCTCACGAGATTATGGCCGGGTACTTGCTGATAACAGTCACAGTCCCGTCCATAATCACTTGCCTGCGCACACGTCACCAGCGGTCACACTGCTCAGTCCTGTGAGACTGGCACTGGGCATGCGCGGGGATGGCTGGAGCAGTGGGCGGTGCATCAGATATGGAAAGGAGCGATGGGGGCGGCATACAGGACCAGGAGGCAGAATAACGGACGGCAGAGAGCCCGCCCCCGTGTCAGATTTACAGAAGCTGCATACAAAAAGGTAGAACTTTATAAAGGCTTTATTTTGGTCTCACATGGGGCACAATAATAACAGGGACCTTCCTAGAATGCAGCCCAGGAGCTGCAGAGGGGGAATCTTTTAGCTTTTGGGCGAAATTTCTGATGACAGGTTCCCTTTAAATGAGTCTTCTTGGTACGATTGTTTTACTTGATAAAAACCTGGCATTGTAACGGAAGTATGTAGACTTTTTACATCAGTGTAGAGTCCAGTCTGTTTTGCTCACAGAAGAATATCTAATCTGAATACAAATGTTGCAAACCCTCAGCTGTGTGAAGTATAAAGTCTCTATGGCAAATAACTGTAAAAAAAACCCAAACAACTGTTCATAAACTCAGGCCTATCAGCCATGTCACTGGCCCATCTGTGATGTCACTTGACCTTTGGCTTTGGTTCCGCTGTGATGTCACTTGACCTTTGGCTTTGGTCCCTCTGTGATGTCATGTGATCATTAGAATATGATGATGTCACAATTGCCTTTGTGATGTCACGGAATCAATGGAATGTCTCTGCAATCTAAATATCCCCCAGTTGTCTTCATCACTTAGTGGGTGAGGGTAATTTTTCTTGCGCTTAGCAAATTTTGGTTTGATATAAAATATATTACGGTAAAGCAGAAGGCCTGTTAAAGGAGCAGTTCCATACTACATCCTGGAGCGCCCTAGAGGTGGACAGGACCTTCCTCAGCCCAAAATGACATCTACGGAGCTGAATAATAGGAAGAGAAAGGGAGAGAGACTTGGTAAGGTGTCAAAAAAGAGCAGAATAGAAGCATCAGAGGGTGAACAAGATGGCACCAACCAAAACATTATCAAAGCTTCAAAAAGACCTGGAAGTCCGATACAGGAGAGTGTCATGAAAAAGAAAAAAAAGGAAAAACATGACACCATTATCAAAGCTTCAAAAAGACCTGGAAGCCCAATACAGGAGAGTGTCATGAAAAAGAAAAAAAAGGAAAAACATGACACCATTATCAAAGCTTCAAAAAGACCTGGAAGCCCGATACAGGAGAGTGTCATGAAAAAGAAAAAAAAGGAAAAACATGGCACCATTATCAAAGCTTCAAAAAGATCTGGAAGCCCGATACAGGAGAGTGTCATGAAAAAGAAAAAAAAGGAAAAACATGGCACCATTATCAAAGCTTCAAAAAGATCTGGAAGCCCGATACAGGAAAGTATCAGGAAAAAGAAAAAAATGGAAGAAGAGATGGGGTACAAAACTGTTGATAGACCCAGTGTGTCCCCCGATACTGACAATGAGCAGCTCTCAGGTGAGTACAGATCCAAGACACAGAAACCAAATATCCCCAAATTTAGTTAATGACAGGATTTTCCGCCTTTGTAAGACCCCAATCATTATGATTCTGGTGTTGTTTCTCTATGGTACCCCCTATTACTGTTCTACCACTCTGTAGTTGGCCACATTAGCATTAGATAAGAGTATTATCTTGTTACTGCAGCAATACGGTGGGCTCCAGAAATTATATTTCTATGAAGCCCCCTACAGCCTATTGTCTGTAAGTCATGTGCCTCTGGTGTTAGGGAGAGGCCGGATGGAAAAACAAAATACACAGACACACGGTGTGTACATTAAAGTTTCTCTATGAGGGCCAAACCTGTTATCCCTTCTTTATTATAGTAGGAGGAGGTTTTACAAAATAGCCAATAATAATTTAACAGGACATAGAATATAAGCCAATCATTTTACATGGACGATAAGCCAATCATAATACAGATTGTTAGATTTAATGAAACCACATTGTTAATAATGAATTGCATAATTATAAAAGCATCTCATTTATTGGTAATGCTAAGAAATTTGCCTATAATATATTTTTTTGTATAGTCTGCTACTTTGGTTCTGCAGTGGCATATCTTCTTGTGTAGTGCTGCGGTTGTTTGCTCCAGAAGGCTTAATTAGAGCAAAGGTTATGATATATAGTAAAAAAGTAAGAATAAAGACAAATCACATAAACAGTGAAAGTTGAGATTTATATAAGAAGTCAGATAATGTAGCAAAATGGAGATTAAGTTGCATGAAATATTATATTCACATTCAGATATTGGCTTTGTCTCATCTTATTTCTCCCTTCTTCATCAGGTACAACACCAGATGAATCTCCCATCATTGTGACGGGAGTGGAGAGCTTCACCTTCCATAAAATCCTTGGAGAGGGATCATACGGTAAAGTAAGTATTAGGGATTGTGGTAACGTCTTCCTCATGTGTGTGATGTGGAGTAGTAATATGACTCTAGGAGCATCACTGCTTCACATCTTCTCATCACATCTCATGGCAGGACGAACCTTTCCTCCAGTTCTAAAGCTCTGTTTCTTCCAGGTCATGTTGGCCACACATCAGGCCTGCCAAAAACAAGTGGCAGTGAAAATGGTGAAGAAAAGGCTCCTAGTCAAGGACTCGAGAGATGATGTCCTGATAGAGCGACAGGTTCTGGAGATGACTAGGAAGAGTCCATTCATTTCTCGGGCTTTTGCCACCTTCCAGTCCCAGGTAAGTGGCTCATAATTCAACAGTTCTGAGTCATCAATGTATTAAATGAATACAGTCTATGTGCCAATTTGTGTGCAATGTTCTTCTAGCCACAGCCATAGTATTTGTTACAAGAATGTGACCTAGAAGAACATTGATTACAATCAGTGCAACCAGTGTCCCCTACCTACAATATGCCATTAACCCCTATTATCTCATCTGTTTTATCACAGGAACACGTCTTCTACGCCATGGAATATCTGAGTGGAGGAGACCTTACAGGCTTCATGACAACTAATGCCCCTTTACCCATTCCAGCCACCAGGTAAGATAGAACATCGTATATTAGATTAAGATAAGAGTTGTCAGAGATATTTGGCTTTATGTCATTATCAGTCTCTTAGTTTAGTGGATGAAATATTGGATTTTGATGGTTTTCTTTTTTTCCGCATCAGATTTTTTGCAGCTGAGCTGATCTGTGGGCTGCAGTTTCTCCACACCAGTGGCATCATACACAGGTAAGTGTGGCACATCTTCTATGTAGACCTGGTATGAATAGTCTTATACTCTCATCCTAATGCCCTTGTGTAGACACTTCTTATCTCAGGTCACAATGGGGATCTTCAGCCCAGCTAATATAATACATTTGGTATTTTGTCATCTCTTTCCTCTACTAGAGACATAAAACCAGACAACATCTTACTGGACAACAATGGTCATTTGAAGATCGCTGATTTTGGTCTTGCCGTGATGAACATCTTTGGCAATGCAAAAACTTCAGGATGGGCCGGGACGCTTGCATACATGGCTCCTGAGGTGAGGAATCATTTACATGTCCCTGAGTCTTCTCAATAAAAGGCTGGACATCTCCATGTTTTCTGCTGTCTGGTCAATATTCTTATTGTCTTCTTTATGTCTTCACAGATTCTTCTAGAGAAGCCGTACAACAAAGCAGTGGACTGGTTCTCTGCTGGTGTTGTGATATATGAGATGGCTACTGGCAGATATCCCTTCGTTGAAGATGAAATTGATGAGAATATCAAGAAGGCACTGATCAATGATGATCCCGCCTTCCCAAAAGAACTGGACCCCCACGTCAAAGCCGTCATAGAGGGGGTGAGTATAATGCCACATCTCAGTAATAAAGTGGTTGAATATAATGAAAAACACAACAATAAAAATTGAAAGCAACTGGAGACTGAATAAACTTCTTCATTATATGTTCCAGCTCTTGGATAAATCACCAGAGAGTCGGCAGAAATTTGTGGACAACATAAGAGAACATCCATTCTTTATGGAGATCAACTGGACAGAAATAGAAGGCGGCAAAGCACCTCCACCATTCCACCTACCACCTGTAAGTATATGACCCAGAGAATATGGTGACAGCAGTACATCTCTATTGTGTGTCTTTTTATGAACACTAGTTCTTGTATCTTCTGTCCACAGCCACCAGTGATGACATCAGATACAATGAAAGATGTCAATTTTTCCAAAGCCATTAAACCACGAATGGCCAAGAAAAATCAAAAACTCTTTTGTGGTTTCACATTTGCTGATGATGGATGGAAGGTCGTAAAGAAGAAATAGAAAGCTGAAACATCGGAGACCTAAAAAACCCCATCACAGGTGAGTCATTGTAAATGGGACTGGGATAGGGAGCATGAAACCCCCTCTTGTGTCCTGTGAATCAGTCAGCACAGTGTAGTCAGGAAAACTCTTACAGAGTGCTGCTTACATTATGCTGATGGCCCATAGAGCCAAACCTGGAGGTGTTTTCACATGAGGATAATCCCATTTCATATGTCCTATTAAGATATAAAAGTTATTTCTAACCTAGTATCTCTTGTTGTGTAGGTCACCTTCCACAGGATCTGAAGGGCTATAAGATGGTGGAAATGAAAAAACGTGACTTGCAGTGTAATATGCAGCCATATCCACTCCTCTCTATTGGAGGCTGGGGGTTTTGCTGCAATCTGGTACTCTGCAGTGTCCGAAAACAAGAAGAAGCTGGAGACCATGACAATCCTACCAGGAGTCAGTAAAATGACCGTGGACCAGAACTTCTAGATGGCATGTTGCCTCAATTACTAGAAGTGTCCTGAGGGTCGTGACCTGCAGTGTAACTTGCAGCCATATCCGCTCCTCCCTATTGGAGGCTGGAGGTTTTGCTGCAATCTGGTTCTCTGCAGTGTCCGAATACAAGAAGAACCTGGAGACCATGAAAATCCTACCAGGAGTCAGTAAAATGACCGTGGACCAGGACTTATAGATGGCATGTTGCCTCGTGCCCCCAGGGAAGGGCAGTTATCCGTAGGCCATGGTTCCCTAGAGGTTTCCCCCACAGGGGGTTTTTCCTCTCCTGAGTGCCGACGGATAAACACAACATGAAAACAAGGGCAACCTGTCATCCTCTACCCTCGGTAGAGCTCATACTACAATCACTAGTGGCAAAGAGTAACCTAAGAGGACTTTTACCATCAATAAACAGGACAATTCACTTCATGTGATAGTAATAGTTTTATTTTATATCTTATGTATATGTATTTTTTCTTTTACCCTTAAAGAGAACAGGGTGTAATTTATTAATAACTTTTATTTACGTCAGAGCTGAAATCCTGGTCACTACGGGTCACTGCTTCACTCTTCCTTCCAATAATTTGGATACATTTCTCCTATTGTGTTTTATTACTAAAAGCTCAGCCAGGGAGTAACACCTCAGTATATATCTGCCTTCAGTCCCTACATTTCTGAAAGATTCAGCTGTTCTTTCCTAAGGTGACACTTCCACTGGCTACCAGGTATATGGGTCTGGCCACTGTTCCCGGTTTGATGCCATCGTAACCCCTTAACAACCGCCAATACGCATTAAAATGGCGGTCACTGAGGGAATAGTGAATAAGGAAATTGCGCTGCCAGAGCTGCAAAATCTCTGTGGTTTTAGCTACCAGGGCTAACAAAGAACCTGGAGAACACAAGCAAGGCGAGTTAAAAAACGACGATTATGTACCTCTCTCTTTTCCCCTTGTAGTTGTACTGGGAGAGACGAGAGATACAAGTGCCGTCCTGTCAGTGAAATTAGAATCAAGTTCCAGATCAAATCAATAAATCCTTCCCCAATCTCCTGATTATCGCCCTCAGATCATCGCCCCCACAGCCATCTCCCGTGTCATCCCCCTAATCAGATTATGTTGGGGTTTTTTATTTTAATCTTATGACTTTATTTTTATTTTTTTATTTGCCATTATCTGGGTTAGGGTTTAGTGTTAGGGTTTTTTTTAAACAAAGTTAAAAAAGTAATAAAAAAAAATTTAAAAAAGAAAAATCATAAAATACAACAAAGAAATATCAGTATTGGGTTAGGTATAGGGTTACTAGTGTTAGGTTAGCTTTTAGGTTTTTTCTTTTATGTTAGGCAAGCAGAAATATACAATAGTTGCCCTCGGAGTGTTTACTATGGAGCAGGCGTACTCACTGCTTTGCTCCAGCAGTTGCGGGGTGGATATAAAATCTGGCTCTAAAGCAGAATTGTTTTCAGATAGTGATGACTCTGCTTCCTCCACTGGATCCCACAGCCCGATGGTAGCAAAGTCAGTCGTCACTGCTGAAACGTCAGCGTCAGGGCCAAGTTCTGCAGTCACCTGTTCACAGAGGTATCCCGAACAGTCCTTTCCATCACAACTTCCCCAGTTTTCAGAAGCCTATGGATTAAAAGTTGATGTCACTAAGTTTAACTCATTTGATTTTTGTCATTGTCATGTCATTCTGTCATTCCGCCAAATTATCTCCTCCAAGTGAGCAAACTGCAGTATAAAACTATACAAAATGTGCGAGAGCACAACCCGGTACACATGTGTATCGCCCCCGTGTCAGCGGCCGAGCCGCTCGGATCCAGAGCCGCGGTGGCTCGAGGGGTCTCCGGATCCGGGGGGTCCATGCGGACACTCAAATGAAAGGGCGGTTATATACAGGGGTTTTTTGTAAGTAAGGTTCGTAATGCCACCCACGGTGCATGGTAATGTGAGGGACCACCGCTGCGGTTGGGGAGCCCGGTGACGATGGTGTAGCAGCTTGATGTTTTAACCCCTCCGTGGGTAGGGGGGTTTGTGTTCCGGGGCCCGTCGGAAGGTTGGTGAATGGGTGCCACTGGGGTAGGAACAGGGGTGTCTCAGTGTACTCACTCAGTCCAGGAATAACCACACCGACAGCTTGTAAACCAGAATTCTGAGCACCACTGCAGCCTGTGGGGAGTACGCTGGGGTCCGTGCGTTTGGTGTTGCTGTTGATTTGCGGCCTTGTCCTTGGCACCTCTGCCTCTATTGGACCCGTGGGTATAAAACTCTTCGGGTCCCGCTCACCCGTATGGCTAACGGAGTGAGTTTGCTCTCAGGGTTCACACGTAGGATTTCTTTGGACTGTATTAGGAAAGTCCAATCCCATCAGTGCGTTAGTACCCCGATTTTGGAGCGGGTTGGGGATGACACTTGAAGTCTTCACCCCCGTCGGGTAAATTACCAGAACACGTGAAGCTACTTTCCGGCCTAGGGTCCACGTAACCCGTCGTGCCCTAACCCTGCCCGGTGATAGCTCAAGCTCGCTGGCCGCCCTCCTCGGCAGTCTGTGCCCCTTGACACTGTCCCCTGCGACCGGGGTTCCAGCTCCTACCAGACCCAAACCACCGTTTGCCACCTAGTACATAGGAGCTCTCCTCCATGGCCTCTCCTCACGAGAGCCACCACTACCTCCTCTCTTTTCACTCTCCACTCCTCAACTCTCCAAGCTCAAGTGACACTTTCCTCACTTTCCCCTCACCATCCCCCCATGTGGGGGGCCCTATTCCCCTTAGGCCCCCGAAATGGTGTGTCTGTTAGGTTAAAGTGGGAATTGTTCCTAGGGTTTTGATTGGACAAGCTGTTAGCAACACAAAAGGACCAGGATCCGTAACCAAGGAGGGTGGATACTGTGCAGGAGGGCAGATTGCACAATGCCCTGTGACGACCTGTTAGGCCAGGGCGTCACACATGCACTTCTCTCATTTATGAAGGTGGGGACTACCAAATCAACCCACCAAACTGCCCCCAGACATTTGGCATTCTTGGTAAAATATTCTTAGAGTTACTGACCCCATTTCTAGATAAAGATTACCACATGTACGCCGACAATTGTTATACCAGTATCACCCTATACAAATCCCTCCGCGTTGCAAATTCAGGCGTCGGCAAGTCACAAAAAACTGAATAGGTTTTTCCCCTCAGTTGCTGTTCAATTGTTTGGAGAAGAGAGCATCTTTCTCACTGGCAAGTGGGAAATTATTTGCAGTGAAATGGAATGGCCGGAAGGATGTCTACATGCTGACCACCCTGCATGCGATCAGACAGAGGTGCTACCAGGAACAATGAGAAACCGCTATATATAGGAGAGTATAATAAGTTCATGGGAGGCGTTGACATATCAGAGTAGGTGCTTCAGCCATATCTGGTCAAGTAAAAGACCCAGTCCTGGAATAAAAGCTAGCAATCTACTTCATCCAGATTGCTACCTATAACCACTATGTCTTTTACAAAAAGACTTAAGGAGCGCACACTTTCCTCCAGTATCAGGAGAATATTGTTGAGTGGCTCCTATTTAACTCAGGGGCACAGGAGGCAGCTGTCGACTCGGAGGATCTCCAGAGACTGTCAGAGCACCATTTAATTCCTCTCGTCTCTCCCACTCCCATCCAAAACTGTCCCCAAAAAAAATGCTGGGTTTGTAGCAAGCATGGTAGGAGGGGTGATTCCCGGTATTATCGCTCCATGTGCACATCACAATCAGCGTTTAGCGGGCTTTACACACTACAATATCGTTAATGAATTATCGTCGGGGTCACAGTGTTTGTGATGCACATCCGGCGTCATTAACGATATCACAGAGTGTAACACTTATGAGCGACCTTAAACGATCACAAAAGCGGTCAAAATCATTTGCCGCGGAGAGGTCGTCCTGAAACAAAAAATCGTTTTCTGCTTATTAGTGATGTTGTTCCTCGTTCCTGCGGCACCCCACATCGCTATGTGTGACACCGCAGGAGCGACGAACATCTCCTTACCTGCCTCCACCGGCAATGCGGAAGGAAGGAGGTGGGTGGGATTTTACGTCCCGCTCATCTCCGCCCCTCTGCTTCTTTTGGACGCCTGCCGTGTGACTTCGCTGTGACGCCGCACAAACCGCCTTCTTAGAAAGGAGGCGGTTCGCCTGCCAGAGCGACGTCACAGGGCAGGTAAGTCCGTGTGACGGGGGTAAGCGAGGTTGTGCGGCACGGGCAGCGATTTGCCCGTGTTGTAAAACCGACGAGGGCGGGTACGATCACTTGCGATCTTGCTAGCGAGATCGCAGAGTGTAAAGCCCGCTTTTGTGTCACCCTCTGCTTTTGGATCTACCACATATCTATCAATTATTAATTAAATTACAATGAATGACACCAAATTGTGGGGCAGGAGATATTTGTATTGGACAAGTAATGAAAACAACATTTATATCAGTAAAACACATTTAACACCAGTTCACAGTCAATTCCAGGACTTGATCACTCACATACAAAACTTTTATTCAGACACATTCTCATCCACATGCCCACATCTGTATACTCCGGAATGTGGACCCAACTAATGTTCATGAACAGTCAGGCCATCTGACAATCAATTCCAGGATTTGATCACTCACAAAAAAAACATTTTTGACCATTTACCTTAGTTTGAGAATTTTTACGACTATGCCATGGTACACAGAACTTTTCTTTTATTTTCTATTACTTATATATTAGTTATATTGGTGATATCAGCATGCTCATTTTATTGGAGGATCTCTAACAATGAGACTGTTCTGTATTCATACACTATGGGCTTTATTGCATGGTTCTTGTCACTGGTGTATCACGAGTGATAGACAGTCATGTGGTTTCTGATAATAGAAGATCAGAACCAGTGGCGTAACTAGAGTTTGATGGGCCCCGGTGCAAAGTTCAGACCTGGGCCCCCCTCCACATACACCGACACTTGGGTTAGGGGATAATGACACTGACACTCAGGATAATGATGCTGACACTTGGCTCTTACCCACAGCACCCAGATTTCTCGTGATCTGAAATCCCTCTATCAGCACCCAGCTTTCTTACTGTATGTTCTGATATCCATCTTGTCCTCGACACCCAGCTTCCCCATGCTCTGCTATACATCTTTCCCTCAGCACCCAGCTTTCCCACATCAGAGCATGGGAAAGCTGGGTGCTGAGAGAAGATGTATAGCAGAGCATGGGAAAGCTGGGTGCTGAGAGCAGATGTATAGCAGAGCATGGGAAAGCTGGGTGCTGAGGGAAAGAGCATTTTTCCCTCAGCACAAAACGTTCCCATCCCCTGATTGTATCTTTGTCCCCCCTTTATATATAGTTCTCCAAACACAATAATGCCCCACACATAGCCTTCCAAATAGTATAAAGGGTCCCACATAACCCTTCATATATTAGAATACCCTTCCATAGTCCTCCATGTATTATAATGCATTTCCCATAGTTCTCCATGTATTATAATTCACCCCATAGTACTCAATATATATTACTCCACCACATAGTCCTCCATATATTATAATGCAACCCCATAATCCTCCATGTATAAAGTAGCCCTTCAATTATTATCATGAATTTCTCATAGTTCGCCATATATTATAATTCACCCCATAGTTCTCCATGCATTATAATTCACCCCATAGTCCTCCATATATTATAATGCAGCCCTATAGTCTTCCATGTATAAAGTAGCCCTCCAATTATTATAATGAATTTCTCATAGTTCTTCATATTATAATTCACCCCATAGTACTCCATATATTATACTGCACCACATAGTCCCCAATGTTTTATAATGCACCTCCATAGTCCATGTATAAGGTAGGCTCCATAGTCCTCCATATATTATAATGTAGCCCCCATAGTCCTATATGTATTATAATGCAGCCCCATAATACCTTCATATTGTATTATGTAGCCCCATACTCCTCCATGCATAATGCACCCCTATATTCCATGTATAAGGTGTCCTTCATTTTGTATTATGCAGCCCCCCATACCTCCATATATAATAATGCAGCCAGCCTCCCCAGTCCTCCATGTATAATAATGCAGCCAGCCTCACCAGGCCTCCATGTAAAATAATGCATGCAGCCTCCCCAGTCCTCCATGTATAATAATGCATGCAGCCTCCCCAGTCCTCCATGTATAATAATGCATGTAGCCTCCCCAGTCCTCCATGTATAATAATACAGCCAGCCTCTCCAGGCCTCCATGTATAATAATGCATGCAGCCTCCTCAGTCTTCCATGTATAATAATACAGCCAGCCTCCCCAGTCCTCCATGTATAATAATGCATGCAGCCTCCCCAGTCCTCCATGTATAATAATACAGCCAGCCTTCCCAGACGTCCATGTATAAAATAGCAGCCAGCCTCTCCAGCCCTCCATGTATAGTAATGCAGACAGCCTCTCCAGGCCTCCTTGAATAATGTAGCAGCCAGCCTCTCCAGGCCTCCAGGTATAACAATGCAGCCAGCCTCCCCAGGCCTCCATTTATAATATAGCATCTAGCCTCTCTAGGCCTCCATGTATAATATAGCAGTCAGCCTCTCCAAGCCTCCATGTATAATGTGGCGCCCTGGACAAGCCAGGACGTCACAGGTACTGCAACAACACACCCCACACCCCGGTTAGGCACATCAGTCACACAAATCCTTGTTGCCTCCCTCCAGGGGCTGATGTCCACACCAGGTGGGGTGGGGCCAGGCGGTTGGCCCCACCCGCTGAGGAGTTCACATTCCTGGAGGCGGGAAAGGAGTAGGCATAGTTTGGAGAGAGTGAAGGAGTGAAGTGGTAAAGGAGCAGTCTGACTGTGTCCGGGTACGTGGCCCCGGCACCAACAGCAAGGTTGGCAGACGGTGGTGACCGTATGCAGGCGAGGCCAATTGACGCACAACCGTAAGGACCGGGGTCGGGCGGTGGCCCGCCGGTACCGGACCGGGGAGCGAAGAGAAGCCAGCACCATTCGGCAGGGCCTACAGACCCCGACCAGGCTTGGAGTCGCCGTTAAACCGGTCAAATCCGTCAGCGACGGGAACCTCCAGGGTTTCCCAGCAGCAAAGACCCGACTGAAGGCAACCGCTCAACCGTGAAGGGAAATACAGCTACCGCCACAGCTAGAGTTCCCAGGGCCAGCGCCTGCGGGCAAAAGGGGCTCCCCCTCTGCCTGTCACAAAGCTGTGTTCCTTCACAAATGTTACCCGTTATGTGTCCTTAGCCCCTCCCCACTCATACCCATTAATTAAACCTGCCATCTTCGGCTCTTCCATGGAGCGCTTACCACTTCCTGATGTCTCCTGTGTGACGCCTGCAGCACTATGATAACGTCAGCAAGGTGCTGCTTTCATCACGTTGCTGCACGTTGAAGCGGGGCTCAGTCCCGGTGCGCTGTTCAAATGTATTTATGTCTGAAAGACGCAAATACATTTGCACAGGAAGGAGGAAGCTGCGGTCACCGACATGCACACACCGCTGAGGAGCGTGACGGTGACTGCAGATACAGCGGCCCACTACAGGCACCGGCCCACTACAGGGACCGGCCATTCTGGCATTTGCCAGAATTGCCCTATGGTCAGTCCAGGCCTGGTTAGAATAGTCGGCTCTCTCATACAGTCCCTGTTTGGAAAAACATCACAGGCCTCTAATGCCCATTGATCACGATTAATATGGCCCGACAGAAAACCTGCCATCAAACAAATCAAAAAACAAACATAAATTCATTGAATATGGATGTGGAGCAATTCTATCTAAGTATAGCTCACAGATTTGCAAAAAGACTCATATAAATAACTTTAGTAATATTTTTTTTAAAAAGACCAATACAAAACATGTGTGCATCAACTATCAAGATAAAAATGGCTCCATTTAATGGTAAGAAGAAGGAAACTGGTGAAAAAGGGGGAAAAGTAAAGTAAATGGGGTCCACACAATTAGGAAAAATTCACAATTTACATCAGGAAACCTAAAAATACTTAACAGTGCAGTAAAGACAGTGTAGTCCCTATAAATCCCTATTTATAAGACTGGTATGAATAGTCTTATACCCTCATACTAAAGCCCTTGTGTAGACACTTATGTGATGACATCTGCAGGGCCGTATTTGCCACTAGGCACCCGTGGTCCCGTGCCTAGGGCGGCACGTTGCGGGGGGCGGCACTTTCTGGCAGCAAAAAAAAAATAAAAAAAAATAAATAAATAAATATATAAATTTTTTTTTTTTACATCCCCGCCCCCCGTCCTTCCCTCCGTTACACTCGGCTGTGTTCCGGGGGGGGTTGGGAGGGAGGACAGGCGCACTTCTGCTGTTTATTTAAGTACATGGCGGGCGCCAGGCATAGTGAGATGACTAACCCCGGAAGTTCCATGGCCTGCACTTCCGGGGTCAGAGGCGCGCGGGCGCCACAGTCAGCTTACTGCCCCGTGCTGCAGCGTCCAATCCTGCAGATGACACACGCCGCGGAGGAGGACGCGTCTGCAGCTGGAGCAAGCCAGAAGAGGAGCCAGCCAGAGCAGGGCGGCGGGCACCGAAGCAGGTAAGGCAGAGGCAGAGCCTAGAATGTATGGGCTCCTTACAGGTTAGTTGATGATCGTTGCAAATTGCGATGCCTCTTTTTGTCCACTGTAATCATGCAAGGGGAGGCTGGGGGGAGAGAGGCTGAGGCTGGGGGAGGCTGGGAAGAGAGAGAGGCTGGGGGGAGGCTGGGAAGAGAGGGAGGCTGGGAAGAGAGAGAGGCTGGGGGGAGGCTGGGAAGAGAGAGAGAGGCTGAGGCTGGGAAGAGAGAGGCTGGGAAGAGAGGCTGAGGGGAGGCTGGGAAGAGAGAGAGGCTGAGGCTGGGAAGAGAGAGAGACTGAGACTGGGGGGAGGCTGGGAAGAGAGGCTGAGGCTGGGGGGAGGCTGGGAAGAGAGAGAGGCTGAGGCTGGGGGGAGGCTGGGAAGAGAGAGAGGCTGGGAAGAGAAAGAGGCTGAGGCTGGGGGGAGTCTGGGAAGAGAGGGAGGCTGAGGCTGGGGGGAGAGAGGCTGAGGCTGGGGGGGAGGCTGGGGGGAGAGAGAGGCTAAGGCTGGGAGGAGAGAGAGGCTAAGGCTGGGGGGAGAGAGAGGCTGAGGCTGGGGGGAGAGAGAGGCTGAAGCTGGGGGGGAGGCTGGGAGAAGAGAGGCTGATTCTGGGGGAGGCTGGGAGGGGGAGGCTGATGCTGAGGGAGGCTGATGCTGAGGGAGGCTGATGCTGGGGGAGGCTGATGCTGGGGGAGGGGGAGGCTTGGAGGAGGGAAGCTGATGCTGAGGGAGACTTGGAGGAGGGAGGCTGAGGGAGGAGGGAGGCTGGGGGAGGAGGAGGGAGGCTGAGGCTGGGGGAGGAGGGATGCTGAGGCTGGGGGAGGCTGATGCTGGGGGAGGCTGGGAGGAGAGAGGCTGATGCTGGGGGAGGCTGGGAGAGTGAGGCTTGGAGGAGGGAAGCTGATGCTGAGGGAGGCTTGGAGGAGGGAGGCTGATGCTGAGGGAGGAGGGAGGCTGATGCTGGGGGAGGCTGGGAGGAGAGAGGCTGATGCTGGGGGAAGCTGGGAGGGTGAGGCTTGGAGGAGGGAAGCTGATGCTGAGGGAGGCTTGGAGGAGGGAGGCTGATGCTGAGGGAGGCTGATGCTGGGGGAGGCTGGGAGGAGGAAGGCTGATGCTGGGGGAGGCTGGGAGGAGGGAGGCTGAGGCTGGGGGAGGCTGAGGCTGGGGGAGGCTGGGAGGAGAGAGGCTGATGCTGGGGGAGGCTGGGAGGGGGAAGGTGAGGCTTGGAGGAGGGAGGCTGATGCTGAGGGAGGCTGGGATGAGGGAGGCTGATGCTTGGGGAGGCTGGGAGGGGGAGGGGGAGGCTTGGAGGAGGGAGGCTGATGAGGAGGGAGGCTGATGAGGAGGGAGGCTGATGCTGGGGGAGGCTGGGAGAAGGGAGGCTGATGCTGGGGGAGGCTGATGCTGGGGGAGGCTGGGAGGAGGGAGGCTGATGCTGGGGGAGGCTGGGAGGAGGGAGGCTGATGCTGGGGGAGGCTGGGAGGAGGGAGGCTGATGCTGGGGGAGGCTGGGAGGAGGGAGGCTGATGCTGTGGGAGGCTGGGAGGAGAGAGGCTGATGCTGTGGGAGGCTGGGAGGAGAGAGGCTGATGCTGTGGGAGGCTGGGAGGAGAGAGGCTGATGCTGGGGGAGGCTGGGAGGAGAGAGGCTGATGCTGGGGGAGGCGAGAGGCTGATGCTGGGGGAGGCTGGGAGGAGAGAGGCTGATGCTGGGGGAGGAGGGAGGCTGATGCTGGGGGAGGCTGGGAGGAGGGAGGCTGATGCTGGGGAAGGCTGGGAGGAGGGAGGCTGATGCTGTGGGAGGCTGGGAGGAGAGAGGCTGATGCTGGGGGAGGCTGGGAGGAGAGAGGCTGATGCTGGGGGAGGCGGGAGGCTGATGCTGGGGGAGGCTGGGAGGCGGGAGGCTGATGCTGGGGGAGGCTGGGAGGCTGATGCTGGGGGAGGCTGGGAGGCTGATGCTGGGGGAGGCTGATGCTGAGGATGGCTGATGCTGGGGGAGGCTGGGAAAAGGGAGGCTGATGCTGGGGGAGGCTGGGAGAAGGGAGGCTGATGCTGGGGGAGGCTGGGAGGAGGGAGGCTGATGCTGGGAGGAGGGAGGCTGATGCTGGGGGAGGCTGGGAGGAGGGAGGCTGATGCTGGGGGAGGCTGGGAGGAGGGAGGCTGATGCTGTGGGAGGCTGGGGGAGAGAGGCTGATGCTGGGGGAGGCTTGGAGGGGGAGGCTTGGAGGAGGGGGGCTGGGAGGAGGGAGGCTGATGCTGGGGGAGGCTGGGAGGAGGGAGGCTGATGCTGGGAGCAGGGAGGCTGATGCTGGGGGAGGCTGGGAGGAGAGAGGCTGATGCTGGAGGAGGCTCATGCTGGGGGAGGCTGGGAGGAGAGATTCTGATGCTGGAGGAGGCTCATGCTGGGGGAGGCTGGGAGGAGAGAGGCTGATGCTGGAGGAGGCTCATGCTGGGGGAGGCTGGGAGGAGAGAGGCTGATGCTGGGGTAAGCTGGGAGCAGGGAGGCTGATGCTGAGGGAGGCTGGGGGGAGAGAGGCTGATGCTGGGGGACGCTGGGGGGAGAGAGGCTGATGCTGGGGGACGCTGGGGGGAGAGAGGTTGTTGCTGGGGGAGAGGTTGCTGCTGGAGGCGGGGGGAGAGAGGCTGCTGCTGGGGGAATGGGAGGGACCAATGCTAGAGACAGAGGACAAGGGTTGAGGGATACAGCAATGACAATATCGATGGGGGGGAGTGTAAGGACTCAGAATAAGAGGGGGGCAGCATTGGGAGCTCATTATGGAGAAGGGGCAGCATGTGTGGGCTCAGTATGGAGTGGAACAATGTAGGGGGAGTCAATATCAAGAGTGGGGTAGTGTGTGTGTGTGTGTGGGTCTCAGCATAAGCGCTAGTGTGGTGGTCTTAGTATGATGAATGGGGCAGCATGGAGGTGTCATTATGGAAAAGAGGAAGGCAGCATTAGGAGCTCATGGAGAGGGGCAGAATGCACGGGACACTGTGAGGAGGGGGCAGCATGCACGGGACACTGTGAGGAGGGGGCAGCATGCATGGGACATTGTGAGGAGGGGGCAGCATGCATGGGACACTGTGAGGAGGGGGCAGCATGCATGGGACACTGTGAGGAGGGGGCAGCATGCATGGGACACTGAGGAGGGGGCAGCATGCATGGGACATTGTGAGGAGGGGGCAGCATGCATGAGACACTGTGAGGAGGGGGCAGCATGCATGGGACACTGTGAGGAGAGGGCAGCATGCATGGGACACTGTGAGGAGGGGGCAGCATGCATGGGACACTGTGAGGAGGGGGCAGCATGCATGGGACACTGTGAGGAGGGGGCAGCATGCATGGGACACTGTGAGGAGGGGGCAGCATGCATGGGACACTGTGAGGAGGGGGCAGCATGCATGGGACACTGTGAGGAGGGGGCAGCATGCATGGGACATTTTGAGGAGGGGGCAGCATGCATGGGACACTGTGAGGAGGGGGCAGCATGCATGGGACACTGTGAGGAGGGGGCAGCATGCATGGGACACTGTGAGGAGGGGGCAGCATGCATGGGACACTGAGGAGGGGGCAGCATGCATGGGACACTGTGAGGAGGGGGCAGCATGCTTGGGACACTGTGAGGAGGGGGCAGCATGCATGGGACACTGTGAGGAGGGGGCAGCATGCATGGGACACTGTGAGGAGGGGGCAGCATGCATGGGACACTGTGAGGAGGGGGCAGCATGCATGGGACACTGTGAGGAGGGGGCAGCATGCATGGGACACTGTGAGGAGGGGGCAGCATGCATGTGATACTGTGAGGAGGGGGGCAGCATGCATGGGACACTGTGAGGAGGGGGCAGCATGCATGGGACACTGTGAGGAGGGGGCAGCATGCATGGTACACTGTGAGGAGGGGGCAGCATGCATGGGACATTGTGAGGAGGGGGCAGCATGCATGGGACATTGTGAGGAGGGGGCAGCATGCATGGGACATTGTGAGGAGGGGGCAGCATGCATGGAACACTGTGAGGAGGGGGCAGCATGCATGGGACATTGTGAGGAGGGGGCAGCATGCATGGGACATTGTTAGGAGGGAGCAGCATGCATGGGACATTGTGAGGAGTGGGCAGCATGCATGGGACACTGTGAGGAGGGGGCAGCATGCATGGGACATTGTGAGGAGGGGGCAGCATGCATGGGACACTGTGAGGAGGGGCAGCATGCATGGGACATTGTGAGGAGGGGGCAGCATGCATGGGACATTGTGAGGAGGAGGAAGCATGCATGGGACATTGTGAGGAGGGGGCAGCATGCATGGGACATTGTGAGGAGGGGGAAGCATGCATGGGACACTGTGAGGAGGGGGCAGCATGCATGGGACACTGTGAGGAGGGGGCAGCATGCATGGGACATTGTGAGGAGGGGGCAGCATGCATGGGACATTGTGAGGAGGGGGCAGCATGATGTGAGGTCAATGTGCAGATCATATTTCATAATTGAGGAAGGTGTGGTGGGTATAATTTATAAGGGAGGGCAGTGTGTAGTTTATTAGGGGCAGTGTGACAGTCACAGTATATAAGTGGGGACGGTGTGGTGGGAATATTTTATACTCATGCTATGTTTTGATGTGCCCGTGGTGATCCCCATTGGGGGGGGGGTTAGTGCCCTTCGTTTCTCATTGATACTTTTTAGGCTATGTGCGCACGTTGCGCAAATACATGCAGTTACGCTGCGCTTTGTAGCGCAGCGTTACTGCATGCGTCCTGCGTCCCCTGCACAGTCTATGGAGATTGTGCAGGGGCCGTGCACACATGGCGCTTTAGAGCGCACCGCTTCAGCTACTGCCGAAGCGCTGCGTAAAAAGAAGTGACATGTCACTTCTTTCCTGCGCTTTGCCGGCAGCTCCTGCTCTGTCTATGGCAGGAGCTGCAGGCAGAGCGCATGGAATCGGCGCTCACTACGGACATTTTCTGCAGCGATTAGAAGCGCACATGTGCTCTTCAGATCGCTGCAGAAATTTCTGCAGTGAACTGAACGCAACGTGCGCACATAGCCTTAAAGTGTTTTACAGAGTAGATCTGCCTTAAACAGATGTCATGTGCGAAAACTCAGTTTTACGTTGTCAATAAGGGGCGCGACCACTTAAAGTGCCTAGGGCAGCACGAAGGCAAAATACAGCCCTGGACATCAGATACAATGAAAGATGTCCTATCCTTCTCCAAAGCCATTAAACCACGAATGGCCAAAAAAACTCAAAAACTCTTCTGGGGATTCACATTTGCTGATGTTGGATGGTAGGTCATAAAGCAGAAAAAGAAAGCTGAAACACCTAATCTGAGACCTAAAAAACCCCATCACAGGTGAGTCATTGTAAATGGAACTGGGATAGGGAGCATGAAACCCCCTCTTGTGCTCTGTGAATCAGTCAGCACAGTGTAGTAAGGAAAACTCTTACAGAGTGCTGCTTACATTCTGCTGATGGCCAATAGGGCTAAACCTGGAGGTGTTTTCCCATGAGGATAATCCCATTTTATGTGTCCTATTACGATATAATAATTATTTCTAACCTAGTATCTCTTCCATGTCACAAATGTGTCAATAACTCGATAATGAATCTTAAAGCTACGTTAAAAATGAGCACACCATTGTTTTTCTTGTGCAATACTCTATGTGTTTGATGTGTCACATGATCCCCATCCTATTGAAAAAATGAAAGCTGAATTCAAAATGGTGGCTTTGCAGATGGCCGCCATGGGCGTCACCTGGCCTCAAAGATAGCCTCTAATGTACTAATATGCCCCAAACGGTAAGGTGATATCAGCAACCACTTCCAATTTATCAGGGTGTATCCATACTTATGGCCTATCCTGTATATGGGGACTACATGATACTATATCGGGGCTAAATAATACTATATAGAGGACTATAGGGGTGCATTAAACTGTATGCAGGGCTATGGGGAGTGTATTATAATATATAGAGGACTATGGGGGGCATTATAATACATGGAGGTCTATAAGGGCTGCATTATAATATATGGAGGACTATGGGAATACACTATAATATATGAAGGACTATGGGGAGTGTATTATAATATATGAAGGACTATGGGGAATAGATTATAATATATGGAGGACTATGGGAACTGCATTATAATATATGGAGGAATATTGGGGATACATTACAATATATAGAGGACTATGGGGTTGCATTATAATATACAGAGGACTATGGGGAGTTTATTATAATATATGGAGGAGCCAAATGTCAACATAATTATCCTGTACCACAAGGGTGGCGGGGTTGGGGCAGGGCAGATCCAAATTTTGCACTGGAGCCCATTGAACTCTAGTTACGCCACTGCAAGTACCATACCTGAAATGAACTCCAGGCCTCTTATGTGCTTAATTGAGAATGATATAACAAAGGAATTGCCCACACCGGCCCATGACAACCTGGGAATCAATTGTCTAATTACTTTTATGCCCTTTAAAACTGGGGGGGGCACATATAAAGGAGATGAAATTCCTAAACCCTTCATTTAATTTGAATGGGGATACCCCCAAATGAAAGTTAAAAGTCAGGACTTTATGTCCATGTCCATTATATAACTATGACTTGAATATGTTTGAGTAAACAGGTATAAGAAAACATTTGTGTCAGTGTCCAAGTATATATGGCCCTAACTGTAAGTAATCACATTCATTTAGTTTTTTGCTTTTATTTCTCTCCTCTGTTACTCAATTCATTTGTTCAGATTCTTGATGACAATAAAGTGTAATAACTGTTCTTAAATGAGTCTTCTTGGTAGGATTGTTTTACTTGATAAAAACCTGGCATTGTAACGGAAGTATGTAGACTTTTTACATCAGTGTAGAGTCCAGTCTGTTTTGCTCACAGAAGAATATCTAATCTGAATACAAATGTTGCAAACCCTCAGCTGTGTGAAGTATAAAGTCTCTATGGCAAATAACTGTAAAAAAACCAAACAACTGTTCATAAACTCAGGCCTATCAGCCATGTCACTGGCCCATCTGTGATGTCACTTGACCTTTGGCTTTGGTTCCGCTGTGATGTCACTTGACCTTTGGTTTTGGTCCCTCTGTGAAGTCATGTGATCATTAGAATATGATGATGTCACAATTGCCTTTGTGATGTCACTGAATCAATGGAATGTCTCTGCAATCTAAATATCCCCCAGTTGTCTTCATCACTTAGTGGGTGAGGGTAATTTTTCTTGCGCTTAGCAAATTTTGGTTTGATATAAAATATATTACGGTAAAGCAGAAGGCCTGTTAAAGGAGCAGTTCCATACTACATCCTGGAGCGCCCTAGAGGTGGACAGGACCTTCCTCAGCCCAAAATGACATCTACGGAGCTGAATAATAGGAAGAGAAAGGGAGAGAGACTTGGTAAGGTGTCAAAAAAGAGCAGAATAGAAGCATCAGAGGGTGAACAAGATGGCACCAACCAAAACATTATCAAAGCTTCAAAAAGACCTGGAAGTCCGATACAGGAGAGTGTCATGAAAAAGAAAAAAAAGGAAAAACATGACACCATTATCAAAGCTTCAAAAAGACCTGGAAGCCCAATACAGGAGAGTGTCATGAAAAAGAAAAAAAAGGAAAAGCATGACACCATTATCAAAGCTTCAAAAAGACCTGGAAGCCCGATACAGGAGAGTGTCATGAAAAAGAAAAAAAAGGAAAAACATGGCACCATTATCAAAGCTTCAAAAAGATCTGGAAGCCCGATACAGGAGAGTGTCATGAAAAAGAAAAAAAAGGAAAAACATGGCACCATTATCAAAGCTTCAAAAAGATCTGGAAGCCCGATACAGGAAAGTATCAGGAAAAAGAAAAAAATGGAAGAAGAGATGGGGGACAAAACTGTTGATAGACCCAGTGTGTCCCCCGATACTGACAATGAGCAGCTCTCAGGTGAGTACAGATCCAAGACACAGAAACCAAATATCCCCAAATTTAGTTAATGACAGGATTTTCCGCCTTTGTAAGACCCCAATCATTATGATTCTGGTGTTGTTTCTCTATGGTACCCCCTATTACTGTTCTACCCCTCTGTAGTTGGCCACATTAGCATTAGATAAGAGTATTATCTTGTTACTGCAGCAATACGGTGGGCTCCAGAAATGATATTTCTATGAAGCCCCCTACAGCCTATTGTCTGTAAGTCATGTGCCTCTGGTGTTAGGGAGAGGCCGGATGGAAAAACAAAATACACAGACACACGGTGTGTACATTAAAGTTTCTCTATGAGGGCCAAACCTATTATCCCTTCTTTATTATAGTAGGAGGAGGTTTTACAAAATAGCCAATAATAATTTAACAGGACATAGAATATAAGCCAATCATTTTACATGGACGATAAGCCAATCATAATACAGATTGTTAGATTTAATGAAACCACATTGTTAATAATGAATTGCATAATTATAAAAGCATCTCATTTATTGGTAATGCTAAGAAATTTGCCTATAATATATTTTTTTGTATAGTCTGCTATTTTGGTTCTGCAGTGGCATATCTTCTTGTGTAGTGCTGCGGTTGTTTGCTCCAGAAGGCTTAATTAGAGCAAAGGTTATGATATATAGTAAAAAAGTAAGAATAAAGACAAATCACATAAACAGTGAAAGTTGAGATTTATATAAGAAGTCAGATAATGTAGCAAAATGGAGATTAAGTTGCATGAAATATTATATTCACATTCAGATATTGGCTTTGTCTCATCTTATTTCTCCCTTCTTCATCAGGTACAACACCAGATGAATCTCCCATCATTGTGACGGGAGTGGAGAGCTTCACCTTCCATAAAATCCTTGGAGAGGGATCATACGGTAAAGTAAGTATTAGGGATTGTGGTAACGTCTTCCTCATGTGTGTGATGTGGAGTAGTAATATGACTCTAGGAGCATCACTGCTTCACATCGTCTCATCACATCTCATGGCAGGACGAACCTTTCCTCCAGTTCTAAAGCTCTGTTTCTTCCAGGTCATGTTGGCCACACATCAGGCCTGCCAAAAACAAGTGGCAGTGAAAATGGTGAAGAAAAGGCTCCTAGTCAAGGACTCGAGAGATAATGTCCTGATAGAGCGACAGGTTCTGGAGATGACTAGGAAGAGTCCTTTCATTTCTCGGGCTTTTGCCACCTTCCAGTCCCAGGTAAGTGGCTCATAATCCAACAGTTCTGAGTCATCAATGTATTAAATGAATACAGTCTATGTGCCAATTTGTGTGCAATGTTCTTCTAGCCACAGCCATAGTATTTGTTACAAGAATGTGACCTAGAAGAACATTGATTACAATCAGTGCAACCAGTGTCCCCTACCTACAATATGCCATTAACCCCTATTATCTCCTCTGTTTTATCACAGGAACACGTCTTCTACGCCATGGAATATCTGAGTGGAGGAGACCTTACAGGCTTCATGACAACTAATGCCCCTTTACCCATTCCAGCCACCAGGTAAGATAGAACATCGTATATTAGATTAAGATAAGAGTTGTCAGAGATATTTGGCTTTATGTCATTATCAGTCTCTTAGTTTAGTGGATGAAATATTGGATTTTGATGGTTTTCTTTTTTTCCGCATCAGATTTTTTGCAGCTGAGCTGATCTGTGGGCTGCAGTTTCTCCACACCAGTGGCATCATACACAGGTAAGTGTGGCACATCTTCTATGTAGACCTGGTATGAATAGTCTTATACTCTCATCCTAATGCCCTTGTGTAGACACTTCTTATCTCAGGTCACAATGGGGATCTTCAGCCCAGCTAATATAATACATTTGGTATTTTGTCATCTCTTTCCTCTACTAGAGACATAAAACCAGACAACATCTTACTGGACAACAATGGTCATTTGAAGATCGCTGATTTTGGTCTTGCCGTGATGAACATCTTTGGCAATGCAAAAACTTCAGGATGGGCCGGGACGCTTGCATACATGGCTCCTGAGGTGAGGAATCATTTACATGTCCCTCAGTCTTCTCAATAAAAGGCTGGACATCTCCATGTTTTCTGCTGTCTGGTCAATATTCTTATTGTCTTCTTTATGTCTTCACAGATACTTCTAGAGAAGCCGTACAACAAAGCAGTGGACTGGTTCTCTGCTGGTGTTGTGATATATGAGATGGCTACTGGCAGATATCCCTTCGTTGAAGATGAAATTGATGAGAATATCAAGAAGGCACTGATCAATGATGATCCCGCCTTCCCAAAAGAACTGGACCCCCACGTCAAAGCCGTCATAGAGGGGGTGAGTATAATGCCACATGTCAGTAATAAAGTGGTTGAATATAATGAAAAACACAACAATAAAAATTGAAAGCAACTGGAGACTGAATAAACTTCTTCATTATATGTTCCAGCTCTTGGATAAATCACCAGAGAGTCGGCAGAAATTTGTGGACAACATAAGAGAACATCCATTCTTTATGGAGATCAACTGGACAGAAATAGAAGGCGGCAAAGCACCTCCACCATTCCACCTACCACCTGTAAGTATATGACCCAGAGAATATGGTGACAGCAGTACATCTCTATTGTGTGTCTTTTTATGAACACTAGTTCTTGTATCTTCTGTCCACAGCCACCAGTGATGACATCAGATACAATGAAAGATGTCAATTTTTCCAAAGCCATTAAACCACGAATGGCCAAGAAAAATCAAAAACTCTTTTGTGGATTCACATTTGCTGATGATGGATGGAAGGTCGTAAAGAAGAAATAGAAAGCTGAAACATCGGAGACCTAAAAAACCCCATCACAGGTGAGTCATTGTAAATGGGACTGGGATAGGGAGCATGAAACCCCCTCTTGTGTCCTGTGAATCAGTCAGCACAGTGTAGTCAGGAAAACTCTTATAGAGTGCTGCTTACATTATGCTGATGGCCCATAGAGCCAAACCTGGAGGTGTTTTCACATGAGGATAATCCCATTTCATATGTCCTATTAAGATATAAAAGTTATTTCTAACCTAGTATCTCTTGTTGTGTAGGTCACCTTCCACAGGATCTGAAGGGCTATAAGATGGTGGAAATGAAAAAACGTGACTTGCAGTGTAATATGCAGCCATATCCACTCCTCTCTATTGGAGGCTGGGGGTTTTGCTGCAATCTGGTACTCTGCAGTGTCCGAAAACAAGAAGAAGCTGGAGACCATGACAATCCTACCAGGAGTCAGTAAAATGACCGTGGACCAGAACTTCTAGATGGCATGTTGCCTCAATTACTAGAAGTGTCCTGAGGGTCGTGACCTGCAGTGTAACTTGCAGCCATATCCGCTCCTCCCTATTGGAGGCTGGAGGTTTTGCTGCAATCTGGTTCTCTGCAGTGTCCGAATACAAGAAGAACCTGGAGACCATGAAAATCCTACCAGGAGTCAGTAAAATGACCGTGGACCAGGACTTATAGATGGCATGTTGCCTCGTGCCCCCAGGGAAGGGCAGTTATCCGTAGGCCATGGTTCCCTAGAGGTTTCCCCCACAGGGGGTTTTTCCTCTCCTGAGTGCCGACGGATAAACACAACATGAAAACAAGGGCAACCTGTCATCCTCTACCCTCGGTAGAGCTCATACTACAATCACTAGTGGCAAAGAGTAACCTAAGAGGACTTTTACCATCAATAAACAGGACAATTCACTTCATGTGATAGTAATAGTTTTATTTTATATCTTATGTATATGTATTTTTTCTTTTACCCTTAAAGAGAACAGGGTGTAATTTATTAATAACTTTTATTTACGTCAGAGCTGAAATCCTGGTTACTACGGGTCACTGCTTCACTCTTCCTTCCAATAATTTGGATACATTTCTCCTATTGTGTTTTATTACTAAAAGCTCAGCCAGGGAGTAACACCTCAGTATATATCTGCCTTCAGTCCCTACATTTCTGAAAGATTCAGCTGTTCTTTCCTAAGGTGACACTTCCACTGGCTACCAGGTATATGGGTCTGGCCACTGTTCCCGGTTTGATGCCATCGTAACCCCTTAACAACCGCCAATACGCATTAAAATGGCGGTCACTGAGGGAATAGTGAATAAGGAAATTGCGCTGCCAGAGCTGCAAAATCTCTGTGGTTTTAGCTACCAGGGCTAACAAAGAACCTGGAGAACACAAGCAAGGCGAGTTAAAAAACGGCGATTTTGTACCTCTCTCTTTTCCCCTTGTAGTTGTACTGGGAGAGACGAGAGATACAAGTGCCGTCCTGTCAGTGAAATTAGAATCAAGTTCCAGATCAAATCAATAAATCCTTCCCCAATCTCCTGATTATCGCCCTCAGATCATCGCCCCCACAGCCATCTCCCGTGTCATCCCCCTAATCAGATTATGTTGGGGTTTTTTATTTTAATCTTATGACTTTATTTTTATTTTTTTATTTGCCATTATCTGGGTTAGGGTTTAGTGTTAGGGTTTTTTTTAAAAAAAAGTAAAAAAAAATTTAAAAAAGAAAAATCATAAAATACAACAAAGAAATATCAGTGTTAGATTAGGTATAGGGTTACTAGTGTTAGGTTAGCTTTTAGGTTTTTTCTTTTATGTTAGGCAAGCAGAAATATACAATAGTTGCCCTCGGAGTGTTTACTATGGAGCAGGCGTACTCACTGCTTTGCTCCAGCAGTTGCGGGGTGGATATTAAATCTGGCTCTAAAGCAGAATTGTTTTCAGATAGTGATGACTCTGCTTCCTCCACTGGATCCCACAGCCCGATGGTAGCAAAGTCAGTCGTCACTGCTGAAACGTCAGCGTCAGGGCCAAGTTCTGCAGTCACCTGTTCACAGAGGTATCCCGAACAGTCCTTTCCATCACAACTTCCCCAGTTTTTAGTAGTCTATGGATTAAAAGTTGATGTCACTAATTTTAACTCATTTGATTTTGGTCATTGTCATGTCATTCTGTCATTCCGCCAAATTATCCCCTTCAAGTGAGCAAACTGCAGTATAAAACTATACAAAATGTGCGAGAGCACAACCCGGTACACATGTGTATCGCCCCCGTGTCAGCGGCCGAGCCGCTCGGATCCAGAGCCGCGGTGGCTCGAGGGGTCTCCGGATCCGGGGGGTCCATGCGGACACTCAAATGAAAGGGGGGTTATATACAGGGGTTTTTTGTAAGTAAGGTTCGTAACGCCACCCACGGTGCATGGTAATGTGAGGGACCACCGCTGCGGTTGGGGAGCCCGGTGACGATGGTGTAGCAGCTTGATGTTTTAACCCCTCCGTGGGTAGGGGGGTTTGTGTTCCGGGGCCCGTCGGAAGGTTGGTGAATGGGTGCTGCTGGGGTAGGAACAGGGGTGTCTCAGTGTACTCACTCAGTCCAGGAATAACCACACCGACAGCTTGTAAACCAGAATTCTGAGCACCACTGCAGCCTGTGGGGAGTACGCTGGGGTCCGTGCGTTTGGTGTTGCTGTTGATTTGCGGCCTTGACCTTGGCACCTCTGCCTCTATTGGACCCGTGGGTATAAAACTCTTCGGGTCCCGCTCACCCGTATGGCTAACGGAGTGAGTTTGCTCTCAGGGTTCACACGTAGGATTTCTTTGGACTGTATTAGGAAAGTCCAATCCCATCAGTGCGCTAGTACCCCGATTTTGGAGCGGATTGGGGATGACACTTGAAGTCTTCACCCCCGTCGGGTAAATTATCAGAACATGTGAAGCTACTTTCCGGCCTAGGGTCCACGTAACCCGTCGTGCCCTAACCCTGCCCGGTGATAGCTCAAGCTCGCCGGCCGCCCTCCTCGGCAGTCTGTGCCCCTTGACACTGTCCCCTGCGACCGGGGTTCCAGCTCCTACCAGACCCAAACCACCGTTTGCCACCTAGTACATAGGAGCTCTCCTCCATGGCCTCTCCTAACGAGAGCCACCACTATCTCCTCTCCTTTCACTCTCCACTCCTCAACTCTCCAAGCTCAACTGACACTTTCCTCACTTTCCCCTCACCAACCCCCCATGTGGGCGGCCCTATTCCCCTTAGGCCCCCGAAATGGTGTGTCTGTTAGGTTAAAGTGGGAATTGTTCCTAGGGTTTTGATTGGACAAGCTGTTAGCAACACAAAAGGACCACGATCCGTAACCAAGGAGGGTGGATACTGTGCAGGAGGGCAGATTGCACAATGCCCTGTGACGACCTGATAGGCCAGGGCGTCACACATGCACTTCTCTCATTTATAAAGGTAGGGACTATCAAATCAACCCACCAAACTGCCCCCAGACATTTGGCATTCTTGGTAAAATATTCTTAGAGTTACTGACCCCATTTCTAGATAAAGATTACCACATGTACGCCGACAATTGTTATACCAGTATCACCCTATACAAATCCCTCCGCGTTGCAAATTCAGGCGTCGGCAAGTCACAAAAAACTGAATAGGTTTTTCCCCTCAGTTGCTGTTCAATTGTTTGGAGAAGAGAGCATCTTTCTCACTGGCAAGTGGGAAATTATTTGCAGTGAAATGGAATGGCCGGAAGGATGTCTACATGCTGACCACCCTGCATGCGATCAGACAGAGGTGCTACCAGGAACAATGAGAAACCGCTATATATAGGAGAGTATAATAAGTTCATGGGAGGCGTTGACATATCAGAGTAGGTGCTTCAGCCATATCTGGTCAAGTAAAAGACCCAGTCCTGGAATAAAAGCTAGCAATCTACTTCATCCAGATTGCTACCTATAACCACTACGTCCTTTACAAAAAGACTTAAGGAGCGCACACTTTCCTCCAGTATCAGGAGAATATTGTTGAGTGGCTCCTATTTAACTCAGGGGCACAGGAGGCAGCTGTCGACTCGGAGGATCTCCAGAGACTGTCAGAGCACCATTTAATTCCTCTCGTCTCTCCCACTCCCATCCAAAACTGTCCCCAAAAAAGATGCTGGGTTTGTAGCAAGCATGGTAGGAGGGGTGATTCCCGGTATTATCGCTCCATGTGCACATCACAATCAGCGTTTAGCGGGCTTTACACACTACAATATCGTTAATGAATTATCGTCGGGGTCACAGTGTTTGTGATGCACATCCGGCGTCATTAACGATATCACAGAGTGTAACACTTATGAGCGACCTTAAACGATCACAAAAGCGGTCAAAATCATTTGCCGCGGAGAGGTCGTCCTGAAACAAAAAATCGTTTTCTGCTTATTAGTGATGTTGTTCCTCGTTCCTGCGGCACCCCACATCGCTATGTGTGACACCGCAGGAGCGACGAACATCTCCTTACCTGCCTCCACCGGCAATGCGGAAGGAAGGAGGTGGGTGGGATTTTACGTCCCGCTCATCTCCGCCCCTCTGCTTCTATTGGACGCCTGCCGTGTGACTTCGCTGTGACGCCGCACGAACCGCCTTCTTAGAAAGGAGGCGGTTCGCCTGCCAGAGCGACGTCACAGGGCAGGTAAGTCCGTGTGACGGGGGTAAGCGAGGTTGTGCGGCACGGGCAGCGATTTGCCCGTGTTGTAAAACCGACGAGGGCGGGTACGATCACTTGCGATCTTGCTAGCGAGATCGCAGAGTGTAAAGCCCGCTTTTGTGTCACCCTCTGCTTTTGGATCTACCACATATCTATCAATTATTAATTAAATTACAATGAATGACACCAAATTGTGGGGCAGGAGATATTTGTATTGGACAAGTAATGAAAACAACATTTATATCAGTAAAACGCATTTTACACCAGTTCACAGTCAATTCCAGGACTTGATCACTCACATACAAAACTTTTATTCAGACACATTCTCATCCACATGCCCACATCTATATACTCCGGAATGTGGACCCAATTAATGTTCATGAACAGTCAGGCCATCTGACAATCAATTCCAGGATTTGATCACTCACAAAAAAAACATTTTTGACCATTTACCTTAGTTTGAGAATTTTTACGACTATGCCATGGTACACAGAACTTTTCTTTTATTTTCTATTACTTATATATTAGTTATATTGGTGATATCAGCATGCTCATTTTATTGGAGGATCTCTAACAATGAGACTGTTCTGTATTCATACACTATGGGCTTTATTGCATGGTTCTTGTCACTGGTGTATCACGAGTGATAGACAGTCATGTGGTTTCTGATAATAGAAGATCAGAACCAGTGGCGTAACTAGAGTTTGATGGGCCCCGGTGCAAAGTTCAGACCTGGGCCCCCCTCCACATACACCGACACTTGGGTTAGGGGATAATGACACTGACACTCAGGATAATGATGCTGACACTTGGCTCTTACCCACAGCACCCAGATTTCTCGTGATCTGAAATCCCTCTATCAGCACCCAGCTTTCTTACTGTATGTTCTGATATCCATCTTGTCCTCGACACCCAGCTTCCCCATGCTCTGCTATACATCTTTCCCTCAGCACCCAGCTTTCCCACATCAGAGCATGGGAAAGCTGGGTGCTGAGAGATGTATAGCAGAACATGGGAAAGCTGGGTGCTGAGAGCAGATGTATAGCAGAGCATGGGAAAGCTGGGTGCTGAGGGAAAGAGCATTTTTCCCTCAGCACAAAACGTTCCCATCCCCTGATTGTATCTTTGTCCCCCCTTTATATATAGTTCTCCAAACACAATAATGCCCCACACATAGCCTTCCAAATAGTATAAAGGGTCCCACATAACCCTTCATATATTAGAATACCCTTCCATAGTCCTCCATGTATTATAATGCATTTCCCATAGTTCTCCATGTATTATAATTCACCCCATAGTACTCAATATATATTACTCCACCACATAGTCCTCCATATATTATAATGCAACCCCATAATCCTCCATGTATAAAGTAGCCCTTCAATTATTATCATGAATTTCTCATAGTTCGCCATATATTATAATTCACCCCATAGTTCTCCATGCATTATAATTCACCCCATAGTCCTCCATATATTATAATGCAGCCCTATAGTCTTCCATGTATAAAGTAGCCCTCCAATTATTATAATGAATTTCTCATAGTTCTTCATATTATAATTCACCCCATAGTACTCCATATATTATACTGCACCACATAGTCCCCAATGTTTTATAATGCACCTCCATAGTCCATGTATAAGGTAGGCTCCATAGTCCTCCATATATTATAATGTAGCCCCCATAGTCCTATATGTATTATAATGCAGCCCCATAATACCTTCATATTGTATTATGTAGCCCCATACTCCTCCATGCATAATGCACCCCTATATTCCATGTATAAGGAGTCCTTCATTTTGTATTATGCAGCCCCCCATGCCTCCATATATAATAATGCAGCCAGCCTCCCCAGTCCTCCATGTATAATAATGCAGCCAGCCTCACCAGGCCTCCATGTAAAATAATGCATGCAGCCTCCCCAGTCCTCCATGTATAATAATGCATGCAGCCTCCCCAGTCCTCCATGTATAATAATGCATGTAGCCTCCCCAGTCCTCCATGTATAATAATACAGCCAGCCTCTCCAGGCCTCCATGTATAATAATGCATGCAGCCTCCTCAGTCTTCCATGTATAATAATACAGCCAGCCTCCCCAGTCCTCCATGTATAATAATGCATGCAGCCTCCCCAGTCCTCCATGTATAATAATACAGCCAGCCTTCCCAGACGTCCATGTATAAAATAGCAGCCAGCCTCTCCAGCCCTCCATGTATAGTAATGCAGACAGCCTCTCCAGGCCTCCTTGAATAATGTAGCAGCCAGCCTCTCCAGGCCTCCAGGTATAACAATGCAGCCAGCCTCCCCAGGCCTCCATTTATAATATAGCATCTAGCCTCTCTAGGCCTCCATGTATAATATAGCAGTCAGCCTCTCCAAGCCTCCATGTATAATGTGGCGCCCTGGACAAGCCAGGACGTCACAGGTACTGCAACAACACACCCCACACCCCGGTTAGGCACATCAGTCACACAAATCCTTGTTGCCTCCCTCCAGGGGCTGATGTCCACACCAGGTGGGGTGGGGCCAGGCGGTTGGCCCCACCCGCTGAGGAGTTTACATTCCTGGAGGCGGGAAAGGAGTAGGCATAGTTTGGAGAGAGTGAAGGAGTGAAGTGGTAAAGGAGCAGTCTGACTGTGTCCGGGTACGTGGCCCCGGCACCAACAGCAAGGTTGGCAGACGGTGGTGACCGTATGCAGGCGAGGCCAATTGACGCACAACCGTAAGGACCGGGGTCGGGCGGTGGCCCGCCGGTACCGGACCGGGGAGCGAAGAGAAGCCAGCACCATTCGGCAGGGCCTACAGACCCCGACCAGGCTTGGAGTCGCCGTTAAACCGGTCAAATCCGTCAGCGACGGGAACCTCCAGGGTTTCCCAGCAGCAAAGACCCGACTGAAGGCAACCGCTCAACCGTGAAGGGAAATACAGCTACCGCCACAGCTAGAGTTCCCAGGGCCAGCGCCTGCGGGCAAAAGGGGCTCCCCCTCTGCCTGTCACAAAGCTGTGTTCCTTCACAAATGTTACCCGTTATGTGTCCTTAGCCCCTCCCCACTCATACCCATTAATTAAACCTGCCATCTTCGGCTCTTCCATGGAGCGCTTACCACTTCCTGATGTCTCCTGTGTGACGCCTGCAGCACTATGATAACGTCAGCAAGGTGCTGCTTTCATCACGTTGCTGCACGTTGAAGCGGGGCTCAGTCCCGGTGCGCTGTTCAAATGTATTTATGTCTGAAAGACGCAAATACATTTGCACAGGAAGGAGGAAGCTGCGGTCACCGACATGCACACACCGCTGAGGAGCGTGACGGTGACTGCAGATACAGCGGCCCACTACAGGCACCGGCCCACTACAGGGACCGGCCATTCTGGCATTTGCCAGAATTGCCCTATGGTCAGTCCAGGCCTGGTTAGAATAGTCGGCTCTCTCATACAGTCCCTGTTTGGAAAAACATCACAGGCCTCTAATGCCCATTGATCACGATTAATATGGCCCGACAGAAAACCTGCCATCAAACAAATCAAAAAACAAACATAAATTCATTGAATATGGATGTGGAGCAATTCTATCTAAGTATAGCTCACAGATTTGCAAAAAGACTCATATAAATAACTTTAGTAATATTTTTTTTAAAAAGACCAATACAAAACATGTGTGCATCAACTATCAAGATAAAAATGGCTCCATTTAATGGTAAGAAGAAGGAAACTGGTGAAAAAGGGGGAAAAGTAAAGTAAATGGGGTCCACACAATTAGGAAAAATTCACAATTTACATCAGGAAACCTAAAAATACTTAACAGTGCAGTAAAGACAGTGTAGTCCCTATAAATCCCTATTTATAAGACTGGTATGAATAGTCTTATACCCTCATACTAAAGCCCTTGTGTAGACACTTATGTGATGACATCTGCAGGGCCTTATTTGCCACTAGGCACCCGTGGTCCCGTGCCTAGGGCGGCACGTTGCGGGGGGCGGCACTTTCTGGCAGCAAAAAAAAAATTAAAAAAAATACATAAATAAATATATAAAATTTTTTTTTTTTACATCCCCGCCCCCCGTCCCTCCCTCCGTTACACTCGGCTGTGTTCCGGGGGGGGTTGGGAGGGAGGACAGGCGCACTTCTGCTGTCTATTTAAGTACATGGCGGGCGCCAGGCATAGTGAGCTGACTAACCCCGGAAGTTCCATGGCCTGCACTTCCGGGGTCAGAGGCGCGCGGGCGCCACAGTCAGCTTACTGCCCCGTGCTGCAGCGTCCAATCCTGCAGATGACACACGCCGCGGAGGAGGACGCGTCTGCAGCTGGAGCAAGCCAGAAGAGGAGCCAGCCAGAGCAGGGCGGCGGGCACCGGAGCAGGTAAGGCAGAGGCAGAGCCTAGAATGTATGGGCTCCTTACAGGTTAGTTGATGATCGTTGCAAATTGCGATGCCTCTTTTTGTCCACTGTAATCATGCAAGGGGAGGCTGGGGGGAGAGAGGCTGAGGCTGGGGGAGGCTGGGAAGAGAGAGAGGCTGGGGGGAGGCTGGGAAGAGAGGGAGGCTGGGAAGAGAGAGAGGCTGGGGGGAGGCTGGGAAGAGAGAGAGAGGCTGAGGCTGGGAAGAGAGAGGCTGAGGGGAGGCTGGGAAGAGAGAGAGGCTGAGGCTGGGAAGAGAGAGAGACTGAGACTGGGGGGAGGCTGGGAAGAGAGGCTGAGGCTGGGGGGAGGCTGGGAAGAGAGAGAGGCTGAGGCTGGGGGGAGGCTGGGAAGAGAGAGAGGCTGGGAAGAGAAAGAGGCTGAGGCTGGGGGGAGTCTGGGAAGAGAGGGAGGCTGAGGCTGGGGGGAGAGAGGCTGAGGCTGGGGGGGAGGCTGGGGGGAGAGAGAGGCTAAGGCTGGGGGGAGAGAGAGGCTGAAGCTGGGGGGGAGGCTGGGAGAAGAGAGGCTGATTCTGGGGGAGGCTGGGAGGGGGAGGCTGATGCTGAGGGAGGCTGATGCTGAGGGAGGCTGATGCTGGGGGAGGCTGATGCTGGGGGAGGGGGAGGCTTGGAGGAGGGAAGCTGATGCTGAGGGAGACTTGGAGGAGGGAGGCTGAGGGAGGAGGGAGGCTGGGGGAGGAGGAGGAGGGAGGCTGAGGCTGGGGGAGGAGGGATGCTGAGGCTGGGGGAGGCTGATGCTGGGGGAGGCTGGGAGGAGAGAGGCTGATGCTGGGGGAGGCTGGGAGGGTGAGGCTTGGAGGAGGGAAGCTGATGCTGAGGGAGGCTTGGAGGAGGGAGGCTGATGCTGAGGGAGGAGGGAGGCTGATGCTGGGGGAGGCTGGGAGGAGAGAGGCTGATGCTGGGGGAAGCTGGGAGGGTGAGGCTTGGAGGAGGGAAGCTGATGCTGAGGGAGGCTTGGAGGAGGGAGGCTGATGCTGAGGGAGGCTGATGCTGGGGGAGGCTGGGAGGAGGAAGGCTGATGCTGGGGGAGGCTGGGAGGAGGGAGGCTGAGGCTGGGGGAGGCTGAGGGAGGCTGGGAGGAGAGAGGCTGATGCTGGGGGAGGCTGGGAGGGGGAAGGTGAGGCTTGGAGGAGGGAGGCTGATGCTGAGGGAGGCTGGGATGAGGGAGGCTGATGCTTGGGGAGGCTGGGAGGGGGAGGGGGAGGCTTGGAGGAGGGAGGCTGATGAGGAGGGAGGCTGATGAGGAGGGAGGCTGATGCTGGGGGAGGCTGGGAGAAGGGAGGCTGATGCTGGGGGAGGCTGATGCTGGGGGAGGCTGGGAGGAGGGAGGCTGATGCTGGGGGAGGCTGGGAGGAGGGAGGCTGATGCTGGGGGAGGCTGGGAGGAGGGAGGCTGATGCTGTGGGAGGCTGGGAGGAGAGAGGCTGATGCTGTTGGAGGCTGGGAGGAGAGAGGCTGATGCTGGGGGAGGCTGGGAGGAGAGAGGCTGATGCTGGGGGAGGCTGGGAGGAGAGAGGCTGATGCTGGGGGAGGCGAGAGGCTGATGCTGGGGGAGGCTGGGAGGAGAGAGGCTGATGCTGGGGGAGGAGGGAGGCTGATGCTGGGGGAGGCTGGGAGGAGGGAGGCTGATGCTGGGGAAGGCTGGGAGGAGGGAGGCTGATGCTGTGGGAGGCTGGGAGGAGAGAGGCTGATGCTGGGGGAGGCTGGGAGGAGAGAGGCTGATGCTGGGGGAGGCGGGAGGCTGATGCTGGGGGAGGCTGGGAGGCGGGAGGCTGATGCTGGGGGAGGCTGGGAGGCTGATGCTGGGGGAGGCTGGGAGGCTGATGCTGGGGGAGGCTGATGCTGAGGGAGGCTGATGCTGGGGGAGGCTGGGAAAAGGGAGGCTGATGCTGGGGGAGGCTGGGAGAAGGGAGGCTGATGCTGGGGGAGGCTGGGAGGAGGGAGGCTGATGCTGGGAGGAGGGAGGCTGATGCTGGGGGAGGCTGGGAGGAGGGAGGCTGATGCTGGGGGAGGCTGGGAGGAGGGAGGCTGATGCTGTGGGAGGCTGGGGGAGAGAGGCTGATGCTGGGGGAGGCTTGGAGGGGGAGGCTTGGAGGAGGAGGGCTGGGAGGAGGGAGGCTGATGCTGGGGGAGGCTGGGAGGAGGGAGGCTGATGCTGGGAGCAGGGAGGCTGATGCTGGGGGAGGCTGGGAGGAGAGAGGCTGATGCTGGAGGAGGCTCATGCTGGGGGAGGCTGGGAGGAGAGAGGCTGATGCTGGAGGAGGCTCATGCTGGGGGAGGCTGGGAGGAGAGAGGCTGATGCTGGAGGAGGCTCATGCTGGGGGAGGCTGGGAGGAGAGAGGCTGATGCTGGGGTAAGCTGGGAGCAGGGAGGCTGATGCTGAGGGAGGCTGGGGGGAGAGAGGCTGATGCTGGGGGACGCTGGGGGGAGAGAGGCTGATGCTGGGGGACGCTGGGGGGAGAGAGGTTGTTGCTGGGGGAGAGGTTGCTGCTGGAGGCGGGGGGAGAGAGGCTGCTGCTGGGGGAATGGGAGGGACCAATGCTAGAGACAGAGGACAAGGGTTGAGGGATACAGCAATGACAGTATCGATGGGGGGGAGTGTAAGGACTCAGAATAAGAGGGGGGGCAGCATTGGGAGCTCATTATGGAGAAGGGGCAGCATGTGTGGGCTCAGTATGGAGTGGAACAATGTAGGGGGAGTCAATATCAAGAGTGGGGTAGTGTGTGTGTGTGTGTGGGTCTCAGCATAAGCGCTAGTGTGGTGGTCTTAGTATGATGAATGGGGCAGCATGGAGGTGTCATTATGGAAAAGAGGAAGGCAGCATTAGGAGCTCATGGAGAGGGGCAGAATGCACGGGACACTGTGAGGAGGGGGCAGCATGCACGGGACACTGTGAGGAGGGGGCAGCATGCATGGGACATTGTGAGGAGGGGGGCAGCATGCATGGGACACTGTGAGGAGGGGGCAGCATGCATGGGACACTGTGAGGAGGGGGCAGCATGCATGGGACACTGAGGAGGGGGCAGCATGCATGGGACATTGTGAGGAGGGGGCAGCATGCATGAGACACTGTGAGGAGGGGGCAGCATGCATGGGACACTGTGAGGAGAGGGCAGCATGCATGGGACACTGTGAGGAGGGGGCAGCATGCATGGGACACTGTGAGGAGGGGGCAGCATGCATGGGACACTGTGAGGAGGGGGCAGCATGCATGGGACACTGTGAGGAGGGGGCAGCATGCATGGGACACTGTGAGGAGAGGGCAGCATGCATGGGACACTGTGAGGAGGGGGCAGCATGCATGGGACACTGTGAGGAGGGGGCAGCATGCATGGGACACTGTGAGGAGGGGGCAGCATGCATGGGACATTTTGAGGAGGGGGGCAGCATGCATGGGACACTGTGAGGAGGGGGCAGCATGCATGGGACACTGTGAGGAGGGGGCAGCATGCATGGGACACTGTGAGGAGGGGGCAGCATGCATGGGACACTGAGGAGGGGGCAGCATGCATGGGACACTGTGAGGAGGGGGCAGCATGCTTGGGACACTGTGAGGAGGGGGCAGCATGCATGGGACACTGTGAGGAGGGGGCAGCATGCATGGGACACTGTGAGGAGGGGGCAGCATGCATGGGACACTGTGAGGAGGGGGCAGAATGCATGGGACACTGTGAGGAGGGGGCAGCATGCATGGGACACTGTGAGGAGGGGGCAGCATGCATGTGACACTGTGAGGAGGGGGGCAGCATGCATGGGACACTGTGAGGAGGGGGGCAGCATGCATGGGACACTGTGAGGAGGGGGCAGCATGCATGGTACACTGTGAGGAGGGGGCAGCATGCATGGGACATTGTGAGGAGGGGGCAGCATGCATGGGACATTGTGAGGAGGGGGCAGCATGCATGGGACATTGTGAGGAGGGGGCAGCATGCATGGAACACTGTGAGGAGGGGGCAGCATGCATGGGACATTGTGAGGAGGGGGCAGCATGCATGGGACATTGTTAGGAGGGAGCAGCATGCATGGGACATTGTGAGGAGGGGGCAGCATGCATGGGACACTGTGAGGAGGGGGCAGCATGCATGGGACATTGTGAGGAGGGGGCAGCATGCATGGGACACTGTGAGGAGGGGCAGCATGCATGGGACATTGTGAGGAGGGGGCAGCATGCATGGGACATTGTGAGGAGGAGGAAGCATGCATGGGACATTGTGAGGAGGGGGCAGCATGCATGGGACATTGTGAGGAGGGGGAAGCATGCATGGGACACTGTGAGGAGGGGGCAGCATGCATGGGACACTGTGAGGAGGGGGCAGCATGCATGGGACATTGTGAGGAGGGGGCAGCATGCATGGGACATTGTGAGGAGGGGG
This sequence comes from Anomaloglossus baeobatrachus, assembly GCF_048569485.1. Taxonomy (NCBI): domain Eukaryota; kingdom Metazoa; phylum Chordata; class Amphibia; order Anura; family Aromobatidae; genus Anomaloglossus; species Anomaloglossus baeobatrachus. Next base: position 128,866,727 of record NC_134354.1, read on the forward strand.
CAGCATGATGTGAGGTCAATGTGCAGATCATATTTCATAATTGAGGAAGGTGTGGTGGGTATAATTTATAAGGGAGGGCAGTGTGTAGTTTATTAGGGGCAGTGTGACAGTCACAGTATATAAGTGGGGACGATGTGGTGGGAATATTTTATACTCATGCTATGTTTTGATGTGCCCGTGGTGATCCCCATTGGGGGGGGGGGTTAGTGCCCTTCGTTTCTCATTGATACTTTTTAGGCTATGTGCGCACGTTGCGCAAATACATGCAGTTACGCTGCGCTTTGTAGCGCAGCGTAACTGCATGCGTCCTGCGTCCCCTGCACAGTCTATGGAGATTGTGCAGGGGCCGTGCACACATGGCGCTTTAGAGCGCACCGCTTCAGCTACTGCCGAAGCGCTGCGTAAAAAGAAGTGACATGTCACTTCTTTCCTGCGCTTTGCCGGCAGCTCCTGCTCTGTCTATGGCAGGAGCTGCAGGCAGAGCGCATGGAATCGGCGCTCACTACGGACATTTTCTGCAGCGATTAGAAGCGCACATGTGCTCTTCAGATCGCTGCAGAAATTTCTGCAGTGAACTGTACGCAACGTGCGCACATAGCCTTAAAGTGTTTTACAGAGTAGATCTGTCTTAAACAGATGTCGTGTGCGAAAACTCAGTTTTACGTTGTCAATAAGGGGCGCGACCACTTAAAGTGCCTAGGGCAGCACGAAGGCAAAATACAGCCCTGGACATCAGATACAATGAAAGATGTCCTATCCTTCTCCAAAGCCATTAAACCACGAATGGCCAAAAAAACTCAAAAACTCTTCTGGGGATTCACATTTGCTGATGTTGGATGGTAGGTCATAAAGCAGAAAAAGAAAGCTGAAACACCTAATCTGAGACCTAAAAATCCCCATCACAGGTGAGTCATTGTAAATGGAACTGGGATAGGGAGCATGAAACCCCCTCTTGTGCTCTGTGAATCAGTCAGCATAGTGTAGTAAGGAAAACTCTTACAGAGTGCTGCTTACATTCTGCTGATGGCCAATAGGGCTAATCCTGGAGGTGTTTTCCCATGAGGATAATCCCATTTTATGTGTCCTATTACGATATAATAATTATTTCTAACCTAGTATCTCTTCCATGTCACAAATGTGTCAATAACTCGATAATGAATCTTAAAGCTACGTTAAAAATGAGCACACCATTGTTTTTCTTGTGCAATACTCTATGTGTTTGATGTGTCACATGACCCCCATCCTATTGAAAAAATGAAAGCTGAATTCAAAATGGTGGCTTTGCAGATGGCCGCCATGGGCGTCACCTGGCCTCAAAGATAGCCTCTAATGTACTAATATGCCCCAAACGGTAAGGTGATATCAGCAACCACTTCCAATTTATCAGGGTGTATCCATACTTATGGCCTATCCTGTATATGGGGACTACATGATACTATATCGGGGCTAAATAATACTATATAGAGGACTATAGGGGTGCATTAAACTGTATGCAGGGCTATGGGGAGTGTATTATAATATATAGAGGACTATGGGGGGCATTATAATACATGGAGGTCTATAAGGGCTGCATTATAATATATGGAGGACTATGGGAATACACTATAATATATGAAGGACTATGGGGAGTGTATTATAATATATGAAGGACTATGGGGAATAGATTATAATATATGGAGGACTATGGGAACTGCATTATAATATATGGAGGAATATTGGGGATACATTACAATATATAGAGGACTATGGGGTTGCATTATAATATACAGAGGACTATGGGGAGTTTATTATAATATATGGAGGAGCCAAATGTCAACATAATTATCCTGTACCACAAGGGTGGCGGGGTTGGGGCAGGGCAGATCCAAATTTTGCACTGGAGCCCATTGAACTCTAGTTACGCCACTGCAAGTACCATACCTGAAATGAACTCCAGGCCTCTTATGTGCTTAATTGAGAATGATATAACAAAGGAATTGCCCACACCGGCCCATGACAACCTGGGAATCAATTGTCTAATTACTTTTATGCCCTTTAAAACTGGGGGGGGCACATATAAAGGAGATGAAATTCCTAAACCCTTCATTTAATTTGAATGGGGATACCCCCAAATGAAAGTTAAAAGTCAGGACTTTATGTCCATGTCCATTATATAACTATAACTTGAATATGTTTGAGTAAACAGGTAAAAGAAAACAACAATTGTGTCAGTGTCCAAGTATATATGGCCCTAACTGTAAGTAATCACATTCATTTAGTTTTTTGCTTTTATTTCTCTCCTCTGTTACTCAATTCATTTGTTCAGATTCTTGATGACAATAAAGTGTAATAACTGTTCTTAAATGAGTCTTCTTGGTAGGATTGTTTTACTTGATAAAAACCTGGCATTGTAACGGAAGTATGTAGACTTTTTACATCAGTGTAGAGTCCAGTCTGTTTTGCTCACAGAAGAATATCTAATCTGAATACAAATGTTGCAAACCCTCAGCTGTGTGAAGTATAAAGTCTCTATGGCAAATAACTGTAAAAAAACCAAACAACTGTTCATAAACTCAGGCCTATCAGCCATGTCACTGGCCCATCTGTGATGTCACTTGACCTTTGGCTTTGGTTCCGCTGTGATGTCACTTGACCTTTGGTTTTGGTCCCTCTGTGAAGTCATGTGATCATTAGAATATGATGATGTCACAATTGCCTTTGTGATGTCACTGAATCAATGGAATGTCTCTGCAATCTAAATATCCCCCAGTTGTCTTCATCACTTAGTGGGTGAGGGTAATTTTTCTTGCGCTTAGCAAATTTTGGTTTGATATAAAATATATTACGGTAAAGCAGAAGGCCTGTTAAAGGAGCAGTTCCATACTACATCCTGGAGCGCCCTAGAGGTGGACAGGACCTTCCTCAGCCCAAAATGACATCTACGGAGCTGAATAATAGGAAGAGAAAGGGAGAGAGACTTGGTAAGGTGTCAAAAAAGAGCAGAATAGAAGCATCAGAGGGTGAACAAGATGGCACCAACCAAAACATTATCAAAGCTTCAAAAAGACCTGGAAGTCCGATACAGGAGAGTGTCATGAAAAAGAAAAAAAAGGAAAAACATGACACCATTATCAAAGCTTCAAAAAGACCTGGAAGCCCGATACAGGAGAGTGTCATGAAAAAGAAAAAAAAGGAAAAACATGGCACCATTATCAAAGCTTCAAAAAGATCTGGAAGCCCGATACAGGAGAGTGTCATGAAAAAGAAAAAAAAGGAAAAACATGGCACCATTATCAAAGCTTCAAAAAGATCTGGAAGCCCGATACAGGAAAGTATCAGGAAAAAGAAAAAAATGGAAGAAGAGATGGGGGACAAAACTGTTGATAGACCCAGTGTGTCCCCCGATACTGACAATGAGCAGCTCTCAGGTGAGTACAGATCCAAGACACAGAAACCAAATATCCCCAAATTTAGTTAATGACAGGATTTTCCGCCTTTGTAAGACCCCAATCATTATGATTCTGGTGTTGTTTCTCTATGGTACCCCCTATTACTGTTCTACCCCTCTGTAGTTGGCCACATTAGCATTAGATAAGAGTATTATCTTGTTACTGCAGCAATACGGTGGGCTCCAGAAATGATATTTCTATGAAGCCCCCTACAGCCTATTGTCTGTAAGTCATGTGCCTCTGGTGTTAGGGAGAGGCCGGATGGAAAAACAAAATACACAGACACACGGTGTGTACATTAAAGTTTCTCTATGAGGGCCAAACCTGTTATCCCTTCTTTATTATAGTAGGAGGAGGTTTTACAAAATAGCCAATAATAATTTAACAGGACATAGAATATAAGCCAATCATTTTACATGGACGATAAGCCAATCATAATACAGATTGTTAGATTTAATGAAACCACATTGTTAATAATGAATTGCATAATTATAAAAGCATCTCATTGATTGGTAATGCTAAGAAATTTGCCTATAATATATTTTTTTGTATAGTCTGCTACTTTGGTTCTGCAGTGGCATATCTTCTTGTGTAGTGCTGCGGTTGTTTGCTCCAGAAGGCTTAATTAGAGCAAAGGTTATGATATATAGTAAAAAAGTAAGAATAAAGACAAATCACATAAACAGTGAAAGTTGAGATTTATATAAGAAGTCAGATAATGTAGCAAAATGGAGATTAAGTTGCATGAAATATTATATTCACATTCAGATATTGGCTTTGTCTCATCTTATTTCTCCCTTCTTCATCAGGTACAACACCAGATGAATCTCCCATCATTGTGACGGGAGTGGAGAGCTTCACCTTCCATAAAATCCTTGGAGAGGGATCATACGGTAAAGTAAGTATTAGGGATTGTGGTAACGTCTTCCTCATGTGTGTGATGTGGAGTAGTAATATGACTCTAGGAGCATCACTGCTTCACATCTTCTCATCACATCTCATGGCAGGACGAACCTTTCCTCCAGTTCTAAAGCTCTGTTTCTTCCAGGTCATGTTGGCCACACATCAGGCCTGCCAAAAACAAGTGGCAGTGAAAATGGTGAAGAAAAGGCTCCTAGTCAAGGACTCGAGAGATAATGTCCTGATAGAGCGACAGGTTCTGGAGATGACTAGGAAGAGTCCATTCATTTCTCGGGCTTTTGCCACCTTCCAGTCCCAGGTAAGTGGCTCATAATCCAACAGTTCTGAGTCATCAATGTATTAAATGAATACAGTCTATGTGCCAATTTGTGTGCAATGTTCTTCTAGCCACAGCCATAGTATTTGTTACAAGAATGTGACCTAGAAGAACATTGATTACAATCAGTGCAACCAGTGTCCCCTACCTACAATATGCCATTAACCCCTATTATCTCCTCTGTTTTATCACAGGAACACGTCTTCTACGCCATGGAATATCTGAGTGGAGGAGACCTTACAGGCTTCATGACAACTAATGCCCCTTTACCCATTCCAGCCACCAGGTAAGATAGAACATCGTATATTAGATTAAGATAAGAGTTGTCAGAGATATTTGGCTTTATGTCATTATCAGTCTCTTAGTTTAGTGGATGAAATATTGGATTTTGATGGTTTTCTTTTTTTCCGCATCAGATTTTTTGCAGCTGAGCTGATCTGTGGGCTGCAGTTTCTCCACACCAGTGGCATCATACACAGGTAAGTGTGGCACATCTTCTATGTAGACCTGGTATGAATAGTCTTATACTCTCATCCTAATGCCCTTGTGTAGACACTTCTTATCTCAGGTCACAATGGGAATCTTCAGCCCAGCTAATATAATACATTTGGTATTTTGTCATCTCTTTCCTCTACTAGAGACATAAAACCAGACAACATCTTACTGGACAACAATGGTCACTTGAAGATCGCTGATTTTGGTCTTGCCGTGATGAACATCTTTGGCAATGCAAAAACTTCAGGATGGGCCGGGACGCTTGCATACATGGCTCCTGAGGTGAGGAATCATTTACATGTCCCTGAGTCTTCTCAATAAAAGGCTGGACATCTCCATGTTTTCTGCTGTCTGGTCAATATTCTTATTGTCTTCTTTATGTCTTCACAGATTCTTCTAGAGAAGCCGTACAACAAAGCAGTGGACTGGTTCTCTGCTGGTGTTGTGATATATGAGATGGCTACTGGCAGATATCCCTTCGTTGAAGATGAAATTGATGAGAATATCAAGAAGGCACTGATCAATGATGATCCCGCCTTCCCAAAAGAACTGGACCCCCACGTCAAAGCCGTCATAGAGGGGGTGAGTATAATGCCACATCTCAGTAATAAAGTGGTTGAATATAATGAAAAACACAACAATAAAAATTTAAAGCAACTGGAGACTGAATAAACTTCTTCATTATATGTTCCAGCTCTTGGATAAATCACCAGAGAGTCGGCAGAAATTTGTGGACAACATAAGAGAACATCCATTCTTTATGGAGATCAACTGGACAGAAATAGAAGGCGGCAAAGCACCTCCACCATTCCACCTACCACCTGTAAGTATATGACCCAGAGAATATGGTGACAGCAGTACATCTCTATTGTGTGTCTTTTTATGAACACTAGTTCTTGTATCTTCTGTTCACAGCCACCAGTGATGACATCAGATACAATGAAAGATGTCAATTTTTCCAAAGCCATTAAACCACGAATGGCCAAGAAAAATCAAAAACTCTTCTGTGGATTCACATTTGCTGATGATGGATGGAAGGTCGTAAAGAAGAAATAGAAAGCTGAAACATCGGAGACCTAAAAAACCCCATCACAGGTGAGTCATTGTAAATGGGACTGGGATAGGGAGCATGAAACCCCCTCTTGTGTCCTGTGAATCAGTCAGCACAGTGTAGTCAGGAAAACTCTTACAGAGTGCTGCTTACATTATGCTGATGGCCCATAGGGCCAAACCTGGAGGTGTTTTCACATGAGGATAATCCCATTTCATATGTCCTATTAAGATATAAAAGTTATTTCTAACCTAGTATCTCTTGTTGTGTAGGTCACCTTCCACAGGATCTGAAGGGCTATAAGATGGTGGAAATGAAAAAACGTGACTTGCAGTGTAATATGCAGCCATATCCACTCCTCTCTATTGGAGGCTGGGGGGTTTTCTGCAATCTGGTACTCTGCAGTGTCCGAAAACAAGAAGAAGCTGGAGACCATGACAATCCTACCAGGAGTCAGTAAAATGACCGTGGACCAGAACTTCTAGATGGCATGTTGCCTCAATTACTAGAAGTGTCCTGAGGGTCGTGACCTGCAGTGTAACTTGCAGCCATATCCGCTCCTCCCTATTGGAGGCTGGAGGTTTTGCTGAAATCTGGTTCTCTGCAGTGTCCAAATACAAGAAGAAGCTGGAGACCATGAAAATTCTACCAGGAGTCAGTAAAATGACCGTGGACCAGTACTTATAGATGGCATGTTGCTTCGACCACTAGGAGTGTCCTGAGGGCTATGACCTGCAGTGTAATATGCAGCCATATCCACTCCTCCCTATTGGAGGCTGGGGATTTTGCTGCAATCTGGTGCTCTGCAGTGTCCGAATACAAGAAGAACCTGGAGACCATGAAAATCCTACCAGGAGTCAGTAAAATGACCGTGGACCAGGACTTATAGATGGCATGTTGCCTCGTGCCCCCAGGGAAGGGGAGTTATCCGTAGGCCATGGTTCCCTAGAGGTTTCCCCCACAGGGGGTTTTTCCTCTCCTGAGTGCCGACGGATAAACACAACATGAAAACAAGGGCAACCTGTCATCCTCTACCCTCGGTAGAGCTCATACTACAATCACTAGTGGCAAAGAGTAACCTAAGAGGACTTTTACCATCAATAAACAGGACAATTCACTTCATGTGATAGTAATAGTTTTATTTTATATCTTATGTATATGTATTTTTTCTTTTACCCTTAAAGAGAACAGGGTGTAATTTATTAATAACTTTTATTTACGTCAGAGCTGAAATCCTGGTCACTACGGGTCACTGCTTCACTCTTCCTTCCAATAATTTGGATACATTTCTCCTATTGTGTTTTATTACTAAAAGCTCAGCCAGGGAGTAACACCTCAGTATATATCTGCCTTCAGTCCCTACATTTCTTAAAGATTCAGCTGTTCTTTCCTAAGGTGACACTTCCACTGGCTACCAGGTATATGGGTCTGGCCACTGTTCCCGGTTTGATGCCATCGTAACCCCTTAACAACCGCCAATACGCATTAAAATGGCGGTCACTGAGGGAATAGTGAATAAGGAAATTGCGCTGCCAGAGCTGCAAAATCTCTGTGGTTTCAGCTACCAGGGCTAACAAATAACCTGGAGAACACAAGCAAGGCGAGTTAAAAAACGGCGATTATGTACCTCTCTCTTTTCCCCTTGTAGTTGTACTGGGAGAGACGAGAGATACAAGTGCCGTCCTGTCAGTGAAATTAGAATCAAGTTCCAGATCAAATCAATAAATCCTTCCCCGATCTCCTGATTATCGCCCTCAGATCATCGCCCCCACAGCCATCTCCCGTGTCATCCCCCTAATCAGATTATGTTGGGGTTTTTTATTTTAATCTTATGACTTTATTTTTATTTTTTTATTTGCCATTATCTGGGTTAGGGTTTAGTGTTAGGGTTTTTTTTAAAAAAAGTTAAAAAAGTAATAAAAAATTTTTTAAAAAAGAAAAATCATAAAATACAACAAAGAAATATCAGTGTTAGATTAGGTATAGGGTTACTAGTGTTAGGTTAGCTTTTAGGTTTTTTCTTTTATGTTAGGCAAGCAGAAATATACAATAGTTGCCCTCGGAGTGTTTACTATGGAGCAGGCGTACTCACTGCTTTGCTCCAGCAGTTGCGGGGTGGATATAAAATCTGGCTCTAAAGCAGAATTGTTTTCAGATAGTGATGACTCTGCTTCCTCCACTGGATCCCACAGCCCGATGGTAGCGAAGTCAGTCGTCACTGCTGAAACGTCAGCGTCAGGGCCAAGTTCTGCAGTCACCTGTTCACAGAGGTATCCAGAACAGTCCTTTCCATCACAACTTCCCCAGTTTTCAGAAGCCTATGGATTAAAAGTTGATGTCACTAATTTTAACTCATTTGATTTTTGTCATTGTCATGTCATTCTGTCATTCCGCCAAATTATCCCCTCCAAGTGAGCAAACTGCAGTATAAAACTATACAAAATGTGCGAGAGCACAACCCGGTACACATGTGTATTGCCCCCGTGTCAGCGGCCGAGCCGCTCGGATCCAGAGCTGCGGTGGCTCGAGGGGTCTCCGGATCCGGGGGGTCCATGCGGACACTCGAATGAAAGGGGGGTTATATACAGGGGTTTTTTGTAACTAAGGTTCGTAACGCCACCCACGGTGCATGGTAATGTGAGGGACCACCGCTGTGGTTGGGGAGCCCGGTGACGATGGTGTAGCAGCTTGATGTTTTAACCCCTCCGTGGGTAGGGGGGTTTGTGTTCCGGGGCCCGTCGGAAGGTTGGTGAATGGGTGCCGCTGGGGTAAGAACAGGGGTGTCTCAGTGTACTCACTCAGTCCAGGAATAACCACACCGACAGCTTGTAAACCAGAATTCTGAGCACCACTGCAGCCTGTGGGGAGTACGCTGGGGTCCGTGCGTTTGGTGTTGCTGTTGATTTGCGGCCTTGTCCTTGGCACCTCTGCCTCTATTGGACCCTTGGGTATAAAACTCTTCGGGTCCCGCTCACCCGTATGGCTAACGGAGTGAGTTTACTCTCAGGGTTCACACGTAGGATTTCTTTGGACTGTATTAGGAAAGTCCAATCCCATCAGTGCGCTAGTACCCCGATTTTGGAGCGGGTTGGGGATGACACTTGAAGTCTTCACCCCCGTCGGGTAAATTACCAGAACACGTGAAGCTACTTTCCGGCCTAGGGTCCACGTAACCCGTCGTGCCCTAACCCTGCCCGGTGATAGCTCAAGCTCGCCGGCCGCCCTCCTCGGCAGTCTGTGCCCCTTGACACTGTCCCCTGCGACCGGGGTTCCAGCTCCTACCAGACCCAAACCACCGTTTGCCACCTAGTACATAGGAGCTCTCCTCCATGGCCTCTCCTCACGAGAGCCACCACTACCTCCTCTCCTTTCACTCTCCACTCCTCAACTCTCCAAGCTCAACTGACACTTTCCTCACTTTCCCCTCACCAACCCCCCATGTGGGCGGCCCTATTCCCCTTAGGCCCCCGAAATGGTGTGTCTGTTAGGTTAAAGTGGGAATTGTTCCTAGGGTTTTGATTGGACAAGCTGTTAGCAACACAAAAGGACCAGGATCCGTAACCAAGGAGGGTGGATACTGTGCAGGAGGGCAGATTGCACAATGCCCTGTGATGACCTGATAGGCCAGGGCGTCACACATGCACTTCTCTCATTTATGAAGGTAGGGACTATCAAATCAACCCACCAAACTGCCCCCAGACATTTGGCATTCTTGGTAAAAAAGAGAATTTTGTTACTTACCGTAAATTCTTTTTCTTATAGTTCCGACATGGGAGACCCAGACCATGGGTGTATAGCTTCTGCCTCCGGAGGACACACAAAGTACTACACTCAAACGTGTAGCTCCTCCCTCCTAGCATATACACCCCCTGGTAGCCAGTCCTAGCCAGTTTAGTGCAAAAGCTGAAGGAGGACATCCACCCACAAGTAGAGACAGAGCAAAACCCGGAACAACCGGAACCTCTGTCTACAACAACAGCCGGTGATAACACACGGAACAAGAAACGTGCTAACAGGCAACAGGGAGGGTGCTGGGTCTCCCATGTCGGAACTATAAGAAAAAGAATTTACGGTAAGTAACAAAATTCTCTTTTTCTTCATCGTTCCTTATGGGAGACCCAGACCATGGGACGTTCTAAAGCAGTCCATGGGTGGGAATAAATAGAAAAACTGAGAAGTAGGCGAAACCTAACTTCACAAATGGGCGACAGCCGCCTAAAGGATGCGTCTGCCCAAGCTCGCATCTGCCGAAGCAAGAGCATGCACTTGGTAGTGCTTCGAAAAAGTATGCAGACTAGTCCAAGTGGCAGTCTGACAGACCTGCTGAGCCATAGCCTGGGCCTGAAAGCCTAAGAGGCACCGACAGCCCTGGTCAAGTGTGCCTTGATCCCCGGCGGGAGAGGCACTTGAGTACCCTGGTAGGTATCGGAAATGGCCGACCTAAACCAACGAGCCAGGGTCGGCTTAAAAGCCGAAAGGCCCTTACGCTGACCAGTAGTCAGCACAAAAAAGAGGTGCACCGCCTAAGAACAGCGGTGCGAGACACATAGATCCGGAGCGCCCGCACCAGATCCAGAGTATGCAACGCCCTTTCAAGCGATGAACAGGAGCCGGACAAAAGGAAGGCAGGGAAAATGCCCCGGTTAAGGTGGAACAGCAACCACCTTAGGGAGAAAAGTCCGGAGTCGGACGGAGAACCACCTTGTCTTGATGAAGGGAGGACTCCGAAGAGAGTGCAGCCAAAACAGAGACTCTCTTTAGGGAAGTTATGGCCACTAGAAAGACCACCTTCTGTGAAAGACTAAACTAAGAAACCTCCCTAAGAGGCTCAAAGGGGGGTTTCCGGAAGCCGTGAGGACCGAATCAAGGTCCCAGGGCTCCAAGGGCCGCCGGTAAGGCGGAATGATGTGAGATACGCCCTGCATGAAGGAGCGCACCTGGGCCAGCCGGGCGATACGCCGCTGGCACAACACTGATAGAGCCGAGACCTGTCCCTTAAGGGAATTGAGGGATAGTCCTAGCTGCAGACCGGACTGTAGAAGGGACAGGAGGGTCGGCAAGGCCAAAAGGCCAAAGGATACTTCCGAGCTCGAGTCAGAGTGGAGATGACTTCAGGAGGGATACCAGAAGTCGACAAGATCCATGACTCAAACGCCACGCCGTCAATCTGAGAGCCGCAGGTTCTGGCGGAAGGACGGACCTCGTGAGAGAAGGTCTGGACAGTCCGGGAGATGCTATGGCACCTCTACGGACAGACGGAGCAGGTCAGGGTACCAAACTTGCCTGGGTCAGTCTGGAGTAATGAGAATGACCCGACGGCCCTCCTGTCTGATCTTGCGCAGGACTCTGCGCAAGAACTAGAGGGTGAAACACGTTAAACAGACGAAGCTGGGACCAAACTTGAACCAGTGCGTCTGCCGCAAAAACCTGAGGATCGTGGAGCCACGGTTTGACGGCTGAGACAATCAGCCTCCCAGTTTTCCACGTCTGGGATGTGGGCTGTGGATATGGTGGACTAGAAGTCCTCCGTCCACTGAAGAATGCAATGAACCTCCAACATTGCCAGGCGGCTGAGTGTCCCGCCCTGGAGGTTGATGTAGGCAAACGCTGTAGCGTTGTCTGACTGGACTCGAATGTGCCTGGCCGCCAACAGATGGTGAAAGGCTTAGAGAGCTAGAAACACAGCTCTGATTTCCAGCACATTGATCCAGAGGGCTGATTCGGACAGAGTCCAAGTGCCCTGCGCTCCATGGTGGAGATATACTGCTCCCCAGCCGGATAGACTAGCATCTTGGTGAGGATCACCCGGGACGGAGCCAAGAAGGAGCGTCCCTGAGACAGAGGGGACGAAGCCACCACTGAAACGAGCCCCTGGTCTGTGGCGAAGCCACCGCCCCGTGGAAGGAGGAAGTCCGCTTGTTCCAACAGCGGAAAATATCCAGCCGCAGAGGACGCAGATGGAACTGGACAAAGGAATCGCTTCCATTGACACCACCATCTGATCCAGCACCTGTATTAGGTGCCTGATGGAACGACGTCGACCGCCAGCGGAGGGACTGCTGTTTGACTAAGGGCAGCTTCACAAGTGCCGACAGAGTCCAGAATTGCGTCCCTGAGTATGTGAACTTCTGGGTCGAAGTCAGAGTGGACTTGGACAGAATGACAAACCACCCAAATTGGTTAGAGTGGCGAGAGTGAGCGAGGCACTCCGCTAACAGTCTGCACTGGATGAAGCCCAGACCAGAAGGCTGTCCAGGACAAAAGGATCACTGCCAACCCCTAGAGGTGCAGGCCCGCAAACACAGCTGCCCCGACCTTGAGAATACTCAAGGGGCCGTGGCTAACCCCAAGGGAAGAGCCACGAATTGGACCACTCTGATTGCAAAACGTAGCCAACGCTGGTGTGAAACTGCGATTGGCACATGCAGATAGGCATCTCTGATGTCGATGGAGGCTAGGGAATCTCCTTGGGTCATTGATTGATCGCAGAGACTCTATGCGAAACTGCCGCACCTGAACATGCTTGAGAAGCTTGAGATCCAGGTCGGAAGGCACCGCCCTCCTCGGGTACTAGGAATAGATTTAAGCAGAAATCTCAGAACCGTTCCCAGTCGGGAACCGGTACAATCACTCCAGTGGCCTGCAAGAATGCCACAGCCTGTGAGAAGGCGGCGGCCTTGGAGCAGGGGGGAGTTGACAGAAAAAAATCTGTTTGGCGGGCTGGATAGAGTTCTATCCTGTAGCCGTGGGAGATGGTATCTCGCACCCACTGATCGGAGACGTGTTAAAACCATACGTCGCCAAAGTGGGAGAGCCTGCCACCGACCAAGGACGTTGTTGGCGTGGCTAGATAGCCAGGAGGAGGCTGACTTAGTGGCAGCATCTCCTGCGGTCTTCTCGTGCGCCATTTGGGTTTACGATCCTTGGCTGAGTCAGTGGACGAGGCCGAGGGCTTAGAGAACGATCAGATGGAGGAACAAAAAGAACAAAACCTCGACTGATTCCTGCCCTGGACAGGTTTCCTGGTTTAGGTTTGTGGCATGGAAGAAACTCTTCCCGCCAAGAGCTTCCTTAATAATTTCATCCAGTTGTTCCCGAATAGTCTGGTCCCAGCACAAGGGAGCCCAGCAAGGAACTTCTTTATAAGCATCCGCCTTCCGCTTCCGAAGCCACCGGAGCCTGCGGATAGCGAGGAAATTAGCCGAGGCCACCGCAGTGCGGTGAGAGTCTCCAGCATGGCGGACATGGCATAGGATGAAAATACTGAAGTCTGGAAGTTAAGGCAACCATTTCGGGCAAAGGGTCCCTGTGAGGGAATGCATCTCCTCAAGAGAAAGCAGAGATGGCTTTGAAAGCCGCACTGCTGCAAAAGCTGGGGAGAACGAGGCCCCTGCCGCCTCCATACAGATTTGGCCAGAAGGACAACCTGGCGGACAGCAAAACCGTAAGTGAGGAGCCATCAGCCACTGATACAACGTCCGGGCTGAGAGTCTAAACACCAGAGGGACCACCTTTGGTGAATGAGCCCACTCCTTGACCACCTCTGGTGGAAGGGGAAAACTGTCATCAGAACCACGCTTTGGGAAGCGTTTGCCAGAGCAGACCCTGGACTTGGTCACAGTAGCCTGAAAACTGGAGCGGTTAAGGAACACACTCCTTGTTCTCTTAGGCAAGGTAAACTGGTGCCTTTTTGCCAGAGAGGGTTGCTCCTCTGATACTGGCGGAATGAGGTCCAGTACAGAATTAATGTACAGTGGGAACCTTAGAGAGGTGCCGTCAGCCACTGATACAACTATCAGGGCTGAAATACTAGACACCGGAGGGACCAACCTTGGTGAATAAGCCCACTCCTTGACCACCTCTGGTGGAAGGGGGAAACAGTCATCAGAACCACGCTTTGGGAGCGTCTGTCAGGACAGGCTCTGGGCTTGTCACAGTGGGCTGAAAACTGGAGTGGTTAAGGAACACACTCCTTGTTCTCTTAAGGTATACTGATGCCTTTCTGCCAGAGGGGGATACTCCCCTGATACAGGTGGATTGAGGTCCAGTACAAATATAATGGACGCAACCAAATCATTAGCATCTGCATCACCTTCGGACCGATCAATGGTACATTAAGTAGCGTCCGAGCCCCCAGTAAAGACATCCTCCTCGTCCAGCGAGTCAGCTCGTGAATCAGAGCTGCGGGACGGGGAAGGACAGGGGACCCTGCGTCTCCATTTTAGGAGGACGGGGTCTAAGATGAAGAGTCCTCTGAGAGCTTTGCTGAGCGAGCCGTAGCAGCCGAAGCGCCCTAAGAAGGGGGCTAATGCATGCTCAGCACCACCGGAGCAGCTGGAGGGGCCACTGACGAGCCTCCAGGCTGAGGGACCACTGTGTTTATGTGCTCAGTACAGGCAGTACGAGTCTACATGCAGTGCGTACTAAGAACAGCCTTGCAGCCTTGCTCTGATGTGACTGAATAGGATAACTGAAGTGAGCACTAATATATATATTATGAGTGCAAGCCAAAAAATACATACTATACAAAGGATAAGGCTGCACATCAAACATAGATAATGGTATAATGCCTCAAGCATATGGAAAAATATTGGAATATACAATGAAAAATGCTACTTGCTAATTTGAACATGTGAATAATGAATTGCATACTTGCCATGAATATTAGTAAAAAGGAGATATTTAGCAATCGCATTGATCAATGTAACTGAGCCCCAAGACCTCGTCAAGGTATATCTCTATATTGGGGTCCCTAGCTCTGTGACCCTAACTGTGTGTCATCTCATTGCAATTAAAAACTGCTGTGGGTGGAGAGGGGTAACTAAGGACTTTCTTATATAGGAGATGGAAAAAACATGGCCGAAAGGGGCGGAGCTGTGTTCACATTCAGAAAAAAACTACATATAACTGAATAGGATAACTGAAGTGAGCACTAATATATATATTATGAGTGCAAGCCAAAAAATACATACTATACAAAGGATAAGGCTGCACATCAAACATAGATAATGGTATAATGCCTCAAGCATATGGAAACATATTGGAATATACAATGAAAAATGCTACTTGCTAATTTGAACATGTGAATAATGAATTGCATACTTGCCATGAATATTAGTAAAAAGGAGATATTTAGCAATCGCATTGATCAATGTAACTGAGCCCCAAGACCTCGTCAAGGTATATCTCTATATTGGGGTCCCTAGCTCTGTGACCCTAACTGTGTGTCATCTCATTGCAATTAAAAACTGCTGTGGGTGAAGAGGGGTAACTAAGGACTTTCTTATATAGGAGATGGAAAAAACATGGCCGAAAGGGGCGGAGCTGTGTTCACATTCAGAAAAAAACTACATATAACTGAATAGGATAACTGAAGTGAGCACTAATATATATATTATGAGTGCAAGCCAAAAAATACATACTATACAAAGGATAAGGCTGCACATCAAACATAGATAATGGTATAATGCCTCAAGCATATGGAAAAATATTGGAATTTACAATGAAAAATGCTACTTGCTAATTTGAACATGTGAATAATGAATTGCATACTTGCCATGAATATTAGTAAAAAGGAGATATTTAGCAATCGCATTGATCAATGTAACTGAGCCCCAAGACCTCGTCAAGGTATATCTCTATATTGGGGTCCCTAGCTCTGTGACCCTAACTGTGTGTCATCTCATTGCAATTAAAAACTGCTGTGGGTGGAGAGGGGTAACTAAGGACTTTCTTATATAGGAGATGGAAAAAACATGGCCGAAAGGGGCGGAGCTGTGTTCACATTCAGAAAAAAACTACATATAATTAAATAGGATAACTGAAGTGAGCACTAATATATATATTATGAGTGCAAGCCAAAAAATACATACTATACAAAGGATAAGGCTGCACATCAAACATAGATAATGGTATAATGCCTCAAGCATATGGAAAAATATTGGAATATACAATGAAAAATGCTACTTGCTAATTTGAACATGTGAATAATGAATTGCATACTTGCCATGATCAATGCGATTGCTAAATATCTCCTTTTTACTAATATTCATGGCAGGTATGCAATTCATTATTCACATGTTCAAATTAGCAAGTAGCATTTTTCATTGTATATTCCAATATTTTTCCATATGCTTGAGGCATTATACCATTATCTATGTTTGATGTGCAGCCTTATCCTTTGTATAGTATGTATTTTTTGGCTTGCACCCATAATATATATATTAGTGCTCACTTCAGTTATCCTATTCAGTTATATGTAGTTTTTTTCTGAATGTGAACACAGCTCCGCCCCTTTCGGCCATGTTTTTTCCATCTCCTATATAAGAAAGTCCTTAGTTACCCCTCTCCACCCACAGCAGTTTTTAATTGCAATGAGATGACACACAGTTAGGGTCACAGAGCTAGGGACCCCAATATAGAGATATACCTTGACGAGGTCTTGGGGCTCAGTTACATTGATCAATGCGATTGCTAAATATCTCCTTTTTACTAATATTCATGGCAAGTATGCAATTCATTATTCACATGTTCAAGTTAGCAAGTAGCATTTTTCATTGTATATTCCAATATTTTTCCATATGCTTGAGGCATTATACCATTATCTATGTTTGATGTGCAGCCTTATCCTTTGTATAGTATGTATATTTTGGCTTGCACTCATAATATATATATTAGTGCTCACTTCAGTTATCCTATTCAGTTATATGTAGTTTTTTTCTGAATGTGAACACAGCTCCGCTCCTTTCGGCCATGTTTTTTTCCATCTCCTATATAAGAAAGTCCTTAGTTACCCCTCTCCACCCACAGCAGTTTTTAATTGCAATGAGATGACACACAGTTAGGGTCACAGAGCTAGGGACCCCAATATAGAGATATACCTTGACGAGGTCTTGGGGCTCAGTTACATTGATCAATGCGATTGCTAAATATCTCCTTTTTACTAATATTCATGGCAAGTATGCAATTCATTATTCACATGTTCAAATTAGCAAGTAGCATTTTTCATTGTATATTCCAATATTTTTCCATATGCTTGAGGCATTATACCATTATCTATGTTTGATGTGCAGCCTTATCCTTTGTATAGTATTGCTCTGATGTGAGACATGCTGCAGAAGTGGGGGCTCTGTGAGGGAATGCATCTCCAGAATGACCCCCAGCAGAGTATATAAACAGAGAATATAAGCAGCTGCACAACTGGAGGTTGTGGATTGCCAGACCGTTTAACATACATTTCTGTGCCCTCCAGTCCCCCAGCCCAGGCCCCCATTTGTCACAATGTGGTATCTCTGTGCCTATGCAGACATTGAGAACGCTGAGAAAGTGGCGACCGGAGCGAGGAGAGGGGGCGGGGCCTACTCTGAGAGCGGGCAAATGAGGTATACAGGGGAGGGAATCTGTCCTCAGTGAGGAGTGTCCGCTCCCTGTGCTGAACAGCCGCTGGGCGGAGCCACACTGTCCCTCTGCATGACTGACATGCAGAGGGAGTGAAACTGAAACTAGGCCTCAGGCGAAGCCGGGGCCTAGATTTAAACATGCGGCCAGCGTGCAGGCACCATCGGCGCGGTTCTCCAGTGAAAACTGCAGAACCGGCCGGAAATGTTACCACAGTTACATAACACACTCCCCCCAATAAATAAAGTACAAGGGGCCCCTGGAACGACCACTTTCTGTGGTAAAAACGTCTCAATACTTAGCTTTTGAGACGCAGGTGCCAGGTCCCTGGGGGGGGTGTTAAACGCTCCGTCCGGCAGGATCCTGAACAGGGCTGCGGATGGAGACCGGTCTCCTGCAAAGCAGTGAGAACCGAGATGGCTCCCACTTCAAGCCAGAGCCCGAGGGATGGTGAAGGAGCACGGCATGTGAAGGCTCCAGCCTTGTAAAGTCAACCTTAACAGCACCGCCGACACAGTGGGGTGAGAAGGGACATGCCGGGAGTCCAGATTGGACCCGCTTTTCTTCCAAATCTTTGAAATCCAAAAAATCAAAAATCAGAGAATGCATGTGTGTGTGTGACCTCCTGAACACAAAGCATTGAAACTGGCTAGGACTGGCTACCAGGGGGTGTATATGCTAGGAGAGAGGAGCTACACGTTTGAGTGTAGTACTTTGTGTGTCCTCCGGAGGCAGAAGCTATACACCCATGGTCTGGGTCTCCCATAAGGAACGATGAAGAAATATTCTTAGAGTTACTGACCCCATTTCTAGATAAAGATTACCACATGTACGCCGACAATTGTTATACCAGTATCACCCTATACAAATCCCTCCGCGTTGCAAATTCAGGCGTCGGCAAGTCACAAAAAACTGAATAGGTTTTTCCCCTCAGTTTCTGTTCAATTGTTTGGAGAAGAGAGCATCTTTCTCACTGGCAAGTGGGAAATTATTTGCAGTGAAATGGAATGGCCGAAAGGATGTCTACATGCTGACCACCCTGCATGCGATCAGACAGAGGTGCTACCAGGAACAATGAGAAACCGCTATATATAGGAGAGTATAATAAGTTCATGGGAGGCGTTGACATATCAGAGTAGGTGCTTCAGCCATATCTGGTCAAGTAAAACACCCAGTCCTGGAATAAAAGCTAGCAATCTACTTCATCCAGATTGCTACCTATAACCACTACATCTTTTACAAAAAGACTTAAGGAGCGCACACTTTCCTCCAGTATCAGGAGAATATTGTTGAGTGGCTCCTATTTAACTCAGGGGCACAGGAGGCAGCTGTCGACTCGGAGGATCTCCAGAGACTGTCAGAGCACCATTTAATTACTCTCGTCTCTCCCACTCCCATCCAAAACTGTCCCCAAAAAAGATGCTGGGTTTGTAGCAAGCATGGTAGGAGGAGTGATTCCCGGTATTATCGCTCCATGTGCCAATCACAATCAGCTTTTAGCGGGCTTTACACACTACAATATCGTTAATGAATTATCGTCGGGGTCACAGTGTTTGTGATGCACATCCGGCGTCATTAACGATATCACAGAGTGTAACACTTATGAGCGACCTTAAACGATCACAAAAGCGGTCAAAATCATTTGCCGCGGAGGGGTCGTCCTGAAACAAAAAATCGTTTTCTGCTTATTAGTGATGTTGTTCCTCGTTCCTGCGGCACCCCACATCGCTATGTGTGACACCGCAGGAGCGACGAACATCTCCTTACCTGCCTCCACCGGCAATGCGGAAGGAAGGAGGTGGGTGGGATTTTATGTCCCGCTCATCTCCGCCCCTCTGCTTCTATTGGACGCCTGCCGTGTGACTTCGCTGTGATGCCGCACGAACCGCCTTCTTAGAAAGGAGGCGGTTCGCCTGCCAGAGCAACGTCACAGGGCAGGTAAGTCCGTGTGACGGGGGTAAGCGAGGTTGTGCGGCACGGGCTTCGATTTGCCCGTGTCGTAAAACCGACGAGAGCGGGTACGATCACTTGCGATCTTGCTAGCGAGATCGCAGCGTGTAAAGCCCACTTTTGTGTCACCCTCTGCTTTTGGATCTACCACATATCTATCAATTATTAATTAAATTACAATGAATGACACCAAATTGTGGGGCAGGAGATATTTGTATTGGACAAGTAATGAAAACAACATTTATATCAGTAAAACACATTTAACACCAGTTCACAGTCAATTCCAGGACTTGATCACTCACATACAAAACTTTTATTCAGACACATTCTCATCCACATGCCCACATCTGTATACTCCGGAATGTGGACCCAACTAATGTTCATTAACAGTCAGGCCATCTGACAATCAATTCCAGGATTTGATCACTCACAAAAAATACATTTTTGACCATTTACCTTAGTTTGAGAATTTTTACGACTATGCCATGGTACACAGAACTTTTCTTTTATTTTCTATTACTTATATATTAGTTATATTGGTGATATCAGCATGCTCATTTTATTGGAGGATCTCTAACAATGAGACTGTTCTGTATTCATACACTATGGGCTTTATTGCATGGTTCTTGTCACTGGTGTATCACGAGTGATAGACAGTCATGTGGTTTCTGATAATAGAAGATCAGAACCAGTGGTGTAACTAGAGTTTGATGGGCCCTGGTGCAAAGTTCAGACCTGGGCCCCCCTCCACATACACCGACACTTGGGTTTGGGGATAATGACACTGACACTCAGGATAATGATGCTGACACTTGGCTCTTACCCACAGCACCCAGATTTCTCGTGATCTGAAATCCCTCTATCAGCACCCAGCTTTCTTACTGTATGTTCTGATATCCATCTTGTCCTCGACACCCAGCTTCCCCATGCTCTGCTATACATCTTTCCCTCAGCACCCAGCTTTCCCATATCAGAGCATGGGAAAGCTGGGTGCTGAGAGAATATGTATAGCAGAGCATGGGAAAGCTGGGTGCTGAGAGCAGATGTATAGCAGAGCATGGGAAAGCTGGGTGCTGAGGGAAAGAGCATTTTTCCCTCAGCACAAAACGTTCCCATCCCCTGATTGTATCTTTGTCCCCCCCTTATATATAGTTCTCCAAACACAATAATGCCCCCCACATAGCCTTCCAAATAGTATAAAGGGTCCCACATAACCCTTCATATATTAGAATACCCTTCCATAGTCCTCCATGTATTATAATGCATTTCCCATAGTTCTCCATGTATTATAATTCACCCCATGGTACTCAATATATATTACTCCACCACATAGTCCTCCATATATTATAATGCAACCCCATAATCCTCCATGTATAAAGTAGCCCTTCAATTATTATCATGAATTTCTCATAGTTCGCCATATATTATAATTCACCCCATAGTTCTCCATGCATTATAATTCACCCCATAGTCCTCCATATATTATAATGCAGCCCTATAGTCTTCCATGTATAAAGTAGCCCTCCAATTATTATAATGAATTTCTCATAGTTCTTCATATTATAATTCACCCCATAGTACTCCATATATTATACTGCACCACATAGTCCCCAATGTTTTATAATGCACCTCCATAGTCCATGTATAAGGTAGGCTCCATAGTCCTCCATATATTATAATGTAGCCCCCATAGTCCTATATGTATTATAATGCAGCCCCATAATACCTTCATATTGTATTATGTAGCCCCATACTCCTCCATGCATAATGCACCCCTATATTCCATGTATAAGGTGTCCTTCATTTTGTATTATGCAGCCCCCCCATACCTCCATATATAATAATGCAGCCAGCCTCCCCAGTCCTCCATGTATAATAATGCAGCCAGCCTCACCAGGCCTCCATGTAAAATAATGCATGCAGCCTCCCCAGTCCTCCATTATAATAATGCATGCAGCCTCCCCAGTCCTCCATGTATAATAATACAGCCAGCCTCCCCAGTCCTCCATGTATAATAATGCATGCAGCCTCCCCAGTCCTCCATGTATAATAATGCATGTAGCCTCCCCAGTCCTCCATGTATAATAATACAGCCAGCCTCTCCAGGCCTCCATGTATAATAATGCATGCAGCCTCCTCAGTCTTCCATGTATAATAATACAGCCAGCCTCCCCAGTCCTCCATGTATAATAATGCATGCAGCCTCCCCAGTCCTCCATGTATAATAATACAGCCAGCCTTCCCAGACGTCCATGTATAAAATAGCAGCCAGCCTCTCCAGCCCTCCATGTATAATAATGCAGACAGCCTCTCCAGGCCTCCATGAATAATGTAGCAGCCAGCCTCTCCAGGCCTCCAGGTATAACAATGCAGCCAGCCTCCCCAGGCCTCCATTTATAATATAGCAGCCAGCCTCTCTAGGCCTCCATGTATAATATAGCAGTCAGCCTCTCCAAGCCTCCATGTATAATGTGGCGCCATGGACAAGCCAGGACGTCACAGGTACTGCAACAACACACCCCACACCCCGGTTAGGCACATCAGTCACACAAATCCTTGTTGCCTCCCTCCAGGGGCTGATGTCCACACCAGGTGGGGTGGGGCCAGGCGGTTGGCCCCACCCGCTGAGGAGTACACAGTCCTGGAGGCGGGAAAGGAGTAGGCGTAGTTTGGAGAGAGTGAAGGAGTGAAGTGGTAAAGGAGCAGTCTGACTGTGTCCGGGTACGTGGCCCCGGCACCGACAGCAAGGTTGGCAGACGGTGGTGACCGTATGCAGGCGAGGCCAATTGACGCACAACTGTAAGGACCGGGGTCGGGCGGTGGCCCGCCGGTACCGGACCGGGGAGCGAAGAGAAGCCAGCACCATTCGGCAGGTCCTACGGACCCCGACCAGGCTTGGAGTCGCCGTTAAACCGGTCAAATCCGTCAGCGACGGGAACCTCCAGGGTTTCCCAGCAGCAAAGAGCCGACTGAAGGCAACCGTTCAACCGTGAAGGGAAATACAGCTACCGCCACAGCTAGAGTTCCCAGGGCCAGCGCCTGCGGCCAAAAGGGGCTCCCCCTCTGCCTGTCACAAAGCTGTGTTCCTTCACAAATGTTACCCGTTATGTGTCCTTAGCCCCTCCCCACTCATACCCATTAATTAAACCTGCCATCTTCGGCTCTTCCATGGAGCGCTTACCACTTCCTGATGTCTCCTGTGTGACGCCTGCAGCACTATGATAACGTCAGCAAGGTGCTGCTTTCATCACGTTGCTGCACGTTGAAGCGGGCCTCAGTCCCGGCGCGCTGTTCAAATGTATTTACGTCTGAAAGACGCAAATACATTTGCACAGGAAGGAGGAAGCTGCAGTCACCGACATGCACACACCGCTGAGGAGCGTGACGGTGACTGCAGATTCAGCGGCCCACTACAGGCACCGGCCCACTACAGGGACCGGCCATTCTGGCATTTGCCAGAATTGCCCTATGGTCAGTCCAGGCCTGGTTAGAATAGTCGGCTCTCTTATACACTCCCTGTTTGGAAAAACATCACAGGCCTCTAATGCCCATTGATCACGATTAATATGGCCCGACAAAAAACCTGCCATCAAACAAATCAAAAAACAAACATAAATTCATTGAATATGGATGTGGAGCAATTCTATCTAAGTATAGCTCACAGATTTGCAAAAAGACTCATATAAATAACTTTAGTAATATTTTTTTTAAAAAGACCAATACAAAACATGTGTGCATCAACTATCAAGATAAAAATGGCTCCATTTAATGGTAAGAAGAAGGAAACTGGTGAAAAAGAGGGAAAAGTAAATGGGGTCCACACAATTAGGAAAAATTCACAATTTACATCAGGAAACCTAAAAATACTTAACAGTGCAGTAAAGACATAGTGTAGTCCCTATAAATCCCTATTTATAAGACTGGTAATGAGAAGGCCGTAATTTAGGTTGATGCAAGCTAATCATGCATCCCTCTTAAACTGTCTGCAGTCCAAATTATGAGTCACTCGTGGTAGCATGCATTACCCTCTCTTTCACTCACACCAGAGAGACGTGCTCAGATATGAATAGAAAGCAAGACTGATTTATTTCCGGAAGTGTTACAAATATATATAACCTTATTGGCTAGGTGCCAAGAATACGTAACACGTCTCCTATTGGATAAAGTAGAACAGCTTATTCTGTGATATACAATTTACTGTAATGTGCTTGGTTCCTCATTTATATTAAGCAATGTCAGCATTATTCACTTGTCACAAGAATAGCCCAGACTGTCTGTCTGAGTCTTATGCCAAGAGATATGTGGGGTACAGTTCAAACAACATCTTAAATCTTGTTCTTTATGGATATCTCCATGTAACTCCTATATACTCATAATAATGATAATCACATCCCTAACAGTCCCCCCTTTGGAGATAGCCAAAAAGTCTTTCCTTACGTTTCCAGGTCTATTGATCTGTCCTAATGCTGATGGTTACCTCACTCACATACGAGATACCCCATCCCTTGTGGATGAATCTCCCCACCCAACAGACTATGCATAGGAAGCCAGATCCTGACCGTGTTCTCTAGACTGTCCTCATGGCTATGTTCCCCTGGCCCACGTTATTCAGGAAGGGGAACGTGGCACTAGTCCTTTAATTGGCTAATATTTATCAGGGTTGGGTTCACTCAGAGTCTCATGCTCCTCAGTCCTCAGGCGGTAATGGTGGGACATCAAAGGTGGGATGTAGAGTCGTCTTCCAGTCCACATGCTTAGATATCATCATCCTGGCACAAAGTATCGGGTAGAAGAGGGAAGACAGCCATCTCCTGGTCTCAGGCAGGTCCGACATCTCTTTGTAGTGGAATGCATGGATCTTCGTCCGAAAGAAAAAGAGTGAGGGAAGAGAGAGAGAAAGAGAGAGAGAAAGATTGAGAAGAGAGGGAGAGAGAGAGAGGAAAAGAGAAAAGAGAGAGGAAAAGAGAGAGGAAAAGAGGAGAGAGAAAAAGAAAAGAGAGAGAAATCTAGATCTGGTTGGATCTGGAGGAGAAAACTTCAAAAACGTGTATTAGGCAAATGTTTAAACAAACAACAAGCTTAGTTGAAGTATCTGGCGCTACTTCTAAACAGGATTTCATAGGGTCTCAACCTAGTGATCCCTGCTGAGGTGTGTCTGACACTGAACAATTCAAGGGGAAGACTCTCATGCCCTTGCCTTCTACACTGCCCCATCCTCCCAACCTTCCCTCTATTCTGTGGCTGGTATGGGGTGTGTAGAGTCAGTTCTGTGTCTAAGGCCTGCCATATCTCATTGGCTGGCAGTGAAAGCAGGTCACTAGCCACTTCCTATGGTCTCCGGGAGCCCACAGCTGCACCCTATCTCAGTCCTCTTCTTCTGGGACTTGCTCTTGTAGGGTCAGGACAACGTTTTCTCAAGACTTTCCATCCTTCCTTTCTTCTCCACATCTGGGTCATTCGAAAAGCACAGATTGACTGACTGTTTCTCTCGTAAGTGGTCTTGGGGCTTCTTTGGATGTTCTGTCAGTGAGGGCACTTCTTACTGCTTCCCTTGACTCCTCCAATGTAGGCCTCAACCCTGCTCACCGCGACTCTGTCTGGCAATAGCAAAGCTTCCATCCGTTCTTCTATGGCCTCATGGCGGCGTACAGTTCCATTGGCAGTGATCAAGTCTCTTGTCCTCCACAGAGTAGATGCTGGCTGCCATCTTGCAGGCTTCAGCGAGAGCACATACATCTGCTTCTTTACAGACAGGCATGCGGGTAGCGACTGCTCTATCAGCACAGCGTCTTCTGCTACCAGCACCATACCCATGTGGAACCGTCTTCTTGATGCACATCGTGATCCATCCGCAAAGATGTTAAGTCAGGGTCCAAAGGTGTATCCGTCACGGTATCGAATCCAGAGTTTCAGCTATGCCAGAGTCGACTACCTCTTCCACCAAGGTGTCAGAGGTGGGACACTCCCCCCTTGGAAGAGGGAGAAGTTCAGCAGGATTAAGGACCCCACACCGAGAGATGGTGACTTTGTCAGGGAGCAGTGATGTCATACGGGCACTGATCTTCAACTGGTGCTTTAGGTAGGTGTTCAATCTGGCTGAGTAGTGTTCAAAGGACTGCTATCTTCTTCCATGGCAAACATGTAGAATGACTTCTGGGCTGGAGATGACGTGATGATACTCTTCAGGTGACTGTGACTGTAGCTCATCTGTATGTGGGGTGATCTTGTAAGCTGCTAGATTCATCTCCATACGTCTTGCCACTTAAAGGAGGGTGTCTTGGTCTTTACCAGCTGTAGTTGTTTGCATATGGGCTCTCGGAGACCTGATACAAAGGACTACACCCAGGTTTGTAAGAAAGAGCAATGGGTGTAACTTTGGGGTCAGGAGAACACTGAAATTCTAAAAACTAAGATCCCCTAAAACCCCAGGGAAAGAGAAAAGAGCACAAGAGGGTTTGGAAACTACCAAGCAGCACCCCCCTGACTACATCTACACAACTAGGAAAAAGCAGTGGAGCGTATCTACTCTACCTCTCCTGTGCTGACCCTGTAACTCGGGGCCCTGCACTCTCCCTCATCCCGACGGTAGACCTGATGGTGGTCAGGGCCGAGCCTCCAGCGTATCCCTATCTCCTGTCAGACCCTGCAAACTAAGACACAAAGGATTACTGGGTGCTGCCAACGAAAAACTCTAATATATGTCAACTCCTGATGATCAATGTCCCCTTGGGACCACATGAACCTCCACCCTCTCTATCAGGGAACTGAGATTGTGCAAGATATCAGGCAGGATAACATACAAGGGAGAATATCTCAAACCAGGCTAAGCAGCAACTGCCATAGGCAGAAAAATATTCACTGTCCACCAGGAATAATAGTGAGCAGTCTATATGGTCTACTAAATTGTATAAAACGGAGTGTGTGTTTCAGGTCCCTATATCCCCCCTCTGCAGTCCCTGCTTCATCAGCAATAAACAGAGCAGTGGCTGTAGCTGCTAAAACAAAAATAGGGAACTGGGTGTCGGCTGGACTAAAATGGCGTCTAAAGATGAACTATGTAGTGTCTGAGTTAAAACATCCATTAAAGATAATTACCGATAAGAAACAGCCGCTAAAAGAGGAAGTAGGTGTTGGCCAAAAATGGCGTCTGAAGAGTCCTGGGAGGGAGTGAAAAGAAAGATGTCATGTATTGTGACATCTACATTCAGGAGGTATTCAATCTGTCACCGGGAATATGGATTATATAGGGACCCCTGGGCTGACCCTGTAACTAGGGACCCTGTACTCGCCCTCATCTCGACGGTAGACCTGATGGTGGTCAGGGCCGAGCCTCCAGCGTATCCCTATCTCCTGTCAGCCCCTGCAATAATATCCCCATACCATACCCCACCCAGGGCTGAGTAAAACACTGAGTGACAGAAAGAAATCTACATTCAGAACAGGAATAATGGGGTGGGCTTACGTGGACACAGTGCTTATGTATCTTTCTTCTCCATTTCAACATACGTGTGTCATTTACAACTAAACTTCACCGAATTTCATTCACAGGACTGAAATGGAACCTAACACTTCCCTGTTTTTTTTTTTTCTTTTTTTTTCTCCTACGGTGTTTCACACCAAAAACTGCGTACATTATACATAAAACATCTTCCAGTGTCACTTGGGTGATAAGGTACATACACCCTCACTGCAAACCTGGCTCCATTACTGGCCAGAAAGAATTCCCAGCTTTAATCTGGGTGAAAACATCTTTCAGGGAAAACTATATATGAGATATTATGTCAGAGAGAGAATTCACGATATACATACACCTCCATGAGAACGGTCTATCGAATACTCAATAATTCCGATTAAGACCAAAGTTTAGGGGTCTCCCCCAATGTATTCAATTCTAGGTAAGAATACATTGACATCCACTAAAACAAGACCAGTGAGTACACATACCACGTTCAACTCACTGCTTAGCATGAAAACCGTACCAGGTAACAGTCAGGGCTCTTTCACCCACTTGTTCCTTAACACTGCACCTGTACATCAGGTCCAAGGTATCAAACATCAATTATTGATGACACGTCACTCATAGGTGTATATATCTCAGTGTTCCTTCACAAGGACTGCAGCCTCTTGAGGCTTCCATGTCACATATTTAGGGCGTTCTTGTCTGGGACTATCGGAATAATGGTGCGATGCCATGTGTGGCCTGACGTCCTCAAATAAGGACAGCACCTGTGGTTTACCTCTACTAGGGACAGTGTTGGTGGTGGGGTGGATCATTGTTAAATCATTGTCATCTTCCTGACCCCCCCTTGGTGTCTTCTGCTGCTCCAGCAACAAATAGGCCAGTGGCCTTGGGACTTAAGATGGCTGGAAAAGGGAACTGGGTGCGGCCCAACCTGAAATGACGTCTGGGCAGGCTAGGGAGGGCGTTTGGTGGGCAGGGGGACAAACTACACAAGTCCAACCCTCTGGGGACGACTTATAAGGAGGGGGGCGTTGTTTCCTAATGGGCTTGGCCACTTCCTGAGATGCCATTTTCTGATCTGGTGCAATATAGAAATATCTACTATGCCAATTTTCTATCATCTTTTGACGTTCTATACCATGCTTCAGCATCCATAAGGAGATCTTTATCTTTCAAGATCCCTCGCTTATTTAACAAAACTTGACAGGTGTGGACTGATTAGACCCCATGCTTCAAGGGTATACAACCCAAAACTAACACGTCAATCTGGATGTCTGCTATGCCGTAATCCACTTCCTCTTCTGGACCATAGACTATACACATCCACAGAATACATAGAATTTCTACCTCAGTCCACAAACCATAACTTGACAGGTTGTCCTACCAGGAAGAGGTGTCACGTGGGTGATAGATACTAAATTCACCCTCACTATCTCTTACTTCATGTACTGGTAACCTCTGTTCACACTATATACACCTTCTTTGAACGGTCCGTCCAGAACATCAATAATCAATGATTAAGCCTGACATCAAGGGTTTTCCCCAGTATATTCAATTCCTAGGTAAGAATACACTGACATCCACTAAAACAAGACCAATGAGTACAACTTAAACTCACTGCTTAGCAGGAACACCATACCAAGTAACAGTCAGGGTCAGTCCCCCACTTTTGTAACTTTATACAAGACTGCACATGTACATAGAAAACCCTTCCAAATCTTCTATCCCCGAAGATCAGGTCCGTCCAAGGCCTTATCAAACATCAACTATCGACCGGGCTTGTTAACACACCAGTGTATCTCCTCTTATACACAACAGTTAATTTTATTTTTTTTTCCAGTTTCTCCTTCACTCATAGAATAAACCAGCTTCAATATACTTCAATATATCAAAGTATATTCCCGTGACACAACTTCCTCTTTTATCGTAACCTGCAAGTACGAACGAACAAAGCACATAGAACTTCCTCTTTTTGCAGCCCACCTCGCTGCAAACAAACACAGTGATTAGAGCGATACCAGCAAGTATTCCACCTGCTGCAAATAGACAGACATTTTTACACAGGTAGACACAGGTCAATACAATGACATAACAATAAGGACACTATATACACCATCCAGGTGGCTGATCTCACCTGCAGATATAACCATATATATCCATATATATGTATCCAGCGTATATCACAACTTCCTCATTTTCCTCTACTTTCAACTCAGAGAAACACGAAACTATAGAACTTCTGCTTTTCTCAAAGAGCAGACAAAAACCACATTACATAAATTACAGACAGCTTAAGGTGAACCTGACCACCTTGGTGTGGGATCTCTTAGGACGGCTTATCTCATGCGAGATGGCGGTCATTAGGTGTCTAGACTGGGACAGCCCAACCCCCCCTTCGAAATGCAAGTACACGCATGAGGTTTGCAAGGTGAGATTATACAAATTGTCTCACCTGCAGCTGGAGTTGCGCAATTCTCCACCTCTCGTGTAGTTGCCTTCCGACTGAAGGTGTCAGCATGGCTGTCCGTCATCCAGAGCTCCGTCCTAAGGTACGTTGGGCGCCAAATGAGAAGGCCGTAATTTAGGTTGATGCAAGCTAATCATGCATCCCTCTTAAACTGTCTGCAGTCCAAATTATGAGTCACTCGTGGTAGCATGCATTACCCTCTCTTTCACTCACACCAGAGAGACGTGCTCAGATATGAATAGAAAGCAAGACTGATTTATTTCCGGAAGTGTTACAAATATATATAACCTTATTGGCTAGGTGCCAAGAATACGTAACACGTCTCCTATTGGATAAAGTAGAACAGCTTATTCTGTGATATACAATTTACTGTAATGTGCTTGGTTCCTCATTTATATTAAGCAATGTCAGCATTATTCACTTGTCACAAGAATAGCCCAGACTGTCTGTCTGAGTCTTATGCCAAGAGATATGTGGGGTACAGTTCAAACAACATCTTAAATCTTGTTCTTTATGGATATCTCCATGTAACTCCTATATACTCATAATAATGATAATCACATCCCTAACAGTATGAATAGTCCTATACCCTCATACTAAAGCCCTTGTGTAGACACTTATGTGATGACATCAGATACAATGAAAGATGTCCTATCCTTCTCCAAAGCCATTAAACCACGAATGGCCAAAAAAACTCAAAAACTCTTCTGGGGATTCACATTTGCTGATGTTGGATGGAAGGTCATAAAGCAGAAAAAGAAAGCTGAAACACCTAATCCGAGACCTAAAAAACCCCATCACAGGTGAGTCATTGTAAATGGAACTGGGATAGGGAGCATGAAACCCCCTCTTGTGCTCTGTGAATCAGTCAGCACAGTGTAGTAAGGAAAACTCTTACAGAGTGCTGCTTACATTCTGCTGATGGCCAATAGGGCTAAACCTGGAGGTGTTTTCCCATGAGGATAATCCCATTTTATGTGTCCTATTACAATATAAAAATTATTTCTAACCTAGTATCTCTTCCATGTCACAAATGTGTCAATAACTCGATAATGAATCTTAAAGCTACGTTAAAAATGAGCACACCATTGTTTTTCTTGTGCAATACTCTATGTGTTTGATGTGTCACATGACCCCCATCCTATTGAAAAAATGAAAGCTGAATTCAAAATGGTGGCTTTGCAGATGACCGCCATGGGCGTCACCTGGCCTCAAAGATAGCCTCTAATGTACTAATATGCCCCAAACGGTAAGGTGATATCAGCAACCACTTCCAATTTATCAGGGTGTATCCATACTTATGGCCTATCCTGTATATGGGGACTACATGATACTATATCGGGGCTAAATAATGCTATATAGAGGACTATAGGGGTGCATTAAACTGTATGCAGGACTATAGGTAGTGTATTATAATATATAGAGGACTATGGGGGGCATTATAATACATGGAGGTCTATAAGGGCTGCATTATAATATATGGAGGACTATGGGAATACACTATAATATATGAAGGACTATGGGGAGTGTATTATAATATATGAAGGACTATGGGGAATAGATTATAATATATGGAGGACTATGGGAACTGCATTATAATATATGGAGGAATATGGGTGATACATTACAATATATAGAGGACTATGGGGTTGCATTATAATATACAGAGGACTATGGGGAGTTTATTATAATATATGGAGGAGCCAAGTGTCAAAATAATTATCCTGTACCACAAGGGTGGCGGGGTTGGGGTAGGGCAGATCCAAATTTTGCACTGGAGCCCATTGAACTCTAGTTACGCCACTGCAAGTACCATACCTGAAATGAACTCCAGGCCTCTCATGTGCTTAATTGAGAATGATATAACAAAGAAATTGCCCACACCGGCCCATGACAACCTGGGAATCAATTGTCTAATTACTTTTATGCCCTTTAAAACTGGGGGGGGGCACATATAAAGGAGATGAAATTCCTAAACCCTTCATTTAATTTGAATGGGGATACCCCCAAATGAAAGTTAAAAGTCAGGACTTTATGTCCATGTCCATTATATAACTATGACTTGAATATGTTTGAGTAAACAGGTAAAAGAAAAAAACAATTGTGTCAGTGTCCAAGTATATATGACCCTAACTGTAAGTAATCACATTCATTTAGTTTTTTGCTTTTATTTCTCTCCTCTGTTACTCAATTCATTTGTTCAGATTCTTGATGACAATAAAGTGTAATAACTGTTCTTAAATGAGTCTTCTTGGTAGGATTGTTTTACTTGATAAAAACCTGGCATTGTAACGGAAGTATGTAGACTTTTTACATCAGTGAAGAGTCCAGTCTGTTTTGCTCACAGAAGAATATCTAATCTGAATACAAATGTTGCAAACCCTCAGCTGTGTGAAGTATAAAGTCTCTATGGCAAATAACTGTAAAAAAAAACCAAACAACTGTTCATAAACTCAGGCCTATCAGCCATGTCACTGGCCCATCTGTGATGTCACTTGACCTTTGGCTTTGGTTCCGCTGTGATGTCACTTGACCTTTGGCTTTGGTCCCTCTGTGATGTCATGTGATCATTAGAATATGATGATGTCACAATTGCCTTTGTGATGTCACGGAATCAATGGAATGTCTCTGCAATCTAAATATCCCCCAGTTGTCTTCATCACTTAGTGGGTGAGGGTAATTTTTCTTGCGCTTAGCAAATTTTGGTTTGATATAAAATATATTACGGTAAAGCAGAAGGCCTGTTAAAGGAGCAGTTCCATACTACATCCTGGAGCGCCCTAGAGGTGGACAGGACCTTCCTCAGCCCAAAATGACATCTACGGAGCTGAATAATAGGAAGAGAAAGGGAGAGAGACTTGGTAAGGTGTCAAAAAAGAGCAGAATAGAAGCATCAGAGGGTGAACAAGATGACACCAACCAAAACATTATCAAAGCTTCAAAAAGACCTGGAAGTCCGATACAGGAGAGTGTCATGAAAAAGAAAAAAAAGGAAAAACATGACACCATTATCAAAGCTTCAAAAAGACCTGGAAGCCCAATACAGGAGAGTGTCATGAAAAAGAAAAAAAAGGAAAAACATGACACCATTATCAAAGCTTCAAAAAGACCTGGAAGCCCGATACAGGAGAGTGTCATGAAAAAGAAAAAAAAGGAAAAACATGGCACCATTATCAAAGCTTCAAAAAGATCTGGAAGCCCGATACAGGAGAGTGTCATGAAAAAGAAAAAAAAGGAAAAACATGGCACCATTATCAAAGCTTCAAAAAGATCTGGAAGCCCGATACAGGAAAGTATCAGGAAAAAGAAAAAAATGGAAGAAGAGATGGGGTACAAAACTGTTGATAGACCCAGTGTGTCCCCCGATACTGACAATGAGCAGCTCTCAGGTGAGTACAGATCCAAGACACAGAAACCAAATATCCCCAAATTTAGTTAATGACAGGATTTTCCGCCTTTGTAAGACCCCAATCATTATGATTCTGGTGTTGTTTCTCTATGGTACCCCCTATTACTGTTCTACCCCTCTGTAGTTGGCCACATTAGCATTAGATAAGAGTATTATCTTGTTACTGCAGCAATACGGTGGGCTCCAGAAATGATATTTCTATGAAGCCCCCTACAGCCTATTGTCTGTAAGTCATGTGCCTCTGGTGTTAGGGAGAAGCCGGATGGAAAAACAAAATACACAGACACACGGTGTGTACATTAAAGTTTCTCTATGAGGGCCAAACCTGTTATCCCTTCTTTATTATAGTAGGAGGAGGTTTTACAAAATAGCCAATAATAATTTAACAGGACATAGAATATAAGCCAATCATTTTACATGGACGATAAGCCAATCATAATACAGATTGTTAGATTTAATGAAACCACATTGTTAATAATGAATTGCATAATTATAAAAGCATCTCATTTATTGGTAATGCTAAGAAATTTGCCTATAATATATTTTTTTGTATAGTCTGCTACTTTGGTTCTGCAGTGGCATATCTTCTTGTGTAGTGCTGCGGTTGTTTGCTCCAGAAGGCTTAATTAGAGCAAAGGTTATGATATATAGTAAAAAAGTAAGAATAAAGACAAATCACATAAACAGTGAAAGTTGAGATTTATATAAGAAGTCAGATAATGTAGCAAAATGGAGATTAAGTTGCATGAAATATTATATTCACATTCAGATATTGGCTTTGTCTCATCTTATTTCTCCCTTCTTCATCAGGTACAACACCAGATGAATCTCCCATCATTGTGACGGGAGTGGAGAGCTTCACCTTCCATAAAATCCTTGGAGAGGGATCATACGGTAAAGTAAGTATTAGGGATTGTGGTAACGTCTTCCTCATGTGTGTGATGTGGAGTAGTAATATGACTCTAGGAGCATCACTGCTTCACATCTTCTCATCACATCTCATGGCAGGACGAACCTTTCCTCCAGTTCTAAAGCTCTGTTTCTTCCAGGTCATGTTGGCCACACATCAGGCCTGCCAAAAACAAGTGGCAGTGAAAATGGTGAAGAAAAGGCTCCTAGTCAAGGACTCGAGAGATGATGTCCTGATAGAGCGACAGGTTCTGGAGATGACTAGGAAGAGTCCATTCATTTCTCGGGCTTTTGCCACCTTCCAGTCCCAGGTAAGTGGCTCATAATTCAACAGTTCTGAGTCATCAATGTATTAAATGAATACAGTCTATGTGCCAATTTGTGTGCAATGTTCTTCTAGCCACAGCCATAGTATTTGTTACAAGAATGTGACCTAGAAGAACATTGATTACAATCAGTGCAACCAGTGTCCCCTACCTACAATATGCCATTAACCCCTATTATCTCATCTGTTTTATCACAGGAACACGTCTTCTACGCCATGGAATATCTGAGTGGAGGAGACCTTACAGGCTTCATGACAACTAATGCCCCTTTACCCATTCCAGCCACCAGGTAAGATAGAACATCGTATATTAGATTAAGATAAGAGTTGTCAGAGATATTTGGCTTTATGTCATTATCAGTCTCTTAGTTTAGTGGATGAAATATTGGATTTTGATGGTTTTCTTTTTTTCCGCATCAGATTTTTTGCAGCTGAGCTGATCTGTGGGCTGCAGTTTCTCCACACCAGTGGCATCATACACAGGTAAGTGTGGCACATCTTCTATGTAGACCTGGTATGAATAGTCTTATACTCTCATCCTAATGCCCTTGTGTAGACACTTCTTATCTCAGGTCACAATGGGGATCTTCAGCCCAGCTAATATAATACATTTGGTATTTTGTCATCTCTTTCCTCTACTAGAGACATAAAACCAGACAACATCTTACTGGACAACAATGGTCATTTGAAGATCGCTGATTTTGGTCTTGCCGTGATGAACATCTTTGGCAATGCAAAAACTTCAGGATGGGCCGGGACGCTTGCATACATGGCTCCTGAGGTGAGGAATCATTTACATGTCCCTGAGTCTTCTCAATAAAAGGCTGGACATCTCCATGTTTTCTGCTGTCTGGTCAATATTCTTATTGTCTTCTTTATGTCTTCACAGATTCTTCTAGAGAAGCCGTACAACAAAGCAGTGGACTGGTTCTCTGCTGGTGTTGTGATATATGAGATGGCTACTGGCAGATATCCCTTCGTTGAAGATGAAATTGATGAGAATATCAAGAAGGCACTGATCAATGATGATCCCGCCTTCCCAAAAGAACTGGACCCCCACGTCAAAGCCGTCATAGAGGGGGTGAGTATAATGCCACATGTCAGTAATAAAGTGGTTGAATATAATGAAAAACACAACAATAAAAATTGAAAGCAACTGGAGACTGAATAAACTTCTTCATTATATGTTCCAGCTCTTGGATAAATCACCAGAGAGTCGGCAGAAATTTGTGGACAACATAAGAGAACATCCATTCTTTATGGAGATCAACTGGACAGAAATAGAAGGCGGCAAAGCACCTCCACCATTCCACCTACCACCTGTAAGTATATGACCCAGAGAATATGGTGACAGCAGTACATCTCTATTGTGTGTCTTTTTATGAACACTAGTTCTTGTATCTTCTGTCCACAGCCACCAGTGATGACATCAGATACAATGAAAGATGTCAATTTTTCCAAAGCCATTAAACCACGAATGGCCAAGAAAAATCAAAAACTCTTTTGTGGATTCACATTTGCTGATGATGGATGGAAGGTCGTAAAGAAGAAATAGAAAGCTGAAACATCGGAGACCTAAAAAACCCCATCACAGGTGAGTCATTGTAAATGGGACTGGGATAGGGAGCATGAAACCCCCTCTTGTGTCCTGTGAATCAGTCAGCACAGTGTAGTCAGGAAAACTCT
Source organism: Anomaloglossus baeobatrachus (assembly GCF_048569485.1). Taxonomy (NCBI): domain Eukaryota; kingdom Metazoa; phylum Chordata; class Amphibia; order Anura; family Aromobatidae; genus Anomaloglossus; species Anomaloglossus baeobatrachus. The sequence goes on from NC_134354.1 coordinate 128,902,543, forward strand.
TATAGAGTGCTGCTTACATTATGCTGATGGCCCATAGAGCCAAACCTGGAGGTGTTTTCACATGAGGATAATCCCATTTCATATGTCCTATTAAGATATAAAAGTTATTTCTAACCTAGTATCTCTTGTTGTGTAGGTCACCTTCCACAGGATCTGAAGGGCTATAAGATGGTGGAAATGAAAAAACGTGACTTGCAGTGTAATATGCAGCCATATCCACTCCTCTCTATTGGAGGCTGGGGGTTTTGCTGCAATCTGGTACTCTGCAGTGTCCGAAAACAAGAAGAAGCTGGAGACCATGACAATCCTACCAGGAGTCAGTAAAATGACCGTGGACCAGAACTTCTAGATGGCATGTTGCCTCAATTACTAGAAGTGTCCTGAGGGTCGTGACCTGCAGTGTAACTTGCAGCCATATCCGCTCCTCCCTATTGGAGGCTGGAGGTTTTGCTGCAATCTGGTTCTCTGCAGTGTCCGAATACAAGAAGAACCTGGAGACCATGAAAATCCTACCAGGAGTCAGTAAAATGACCGTGGACCAGGACTTATAGATGGCATGTTGCCTCGTGCCCCCAGGGAAGGGCAGTTATCCGTAGGCCATGGTTCCCTAGAGGTTTCCCCCACAGGGGGTTTTTCCTCTCCTGAGTGCCGACGGATAAACACAACATGAAAACAAGGGCAACCTGTCATCCTCTACCCTCGGTAGAGCTCATACTACAATCACTAGTGGCAAAGAGTAACCTAAGAGGACTTTTACCATCAATAAACAGGACAATTCACTTCATGTGATAGTAATAGTTTTATTTTATATCTTATGTATATGTATTTTTTCTTTTACCCTTAAAGAGAACAGGGTGTAATTTATTAATAACTTTTATTTACGTCAGAGCTGAAATCCTGGTCACTACGGGTCACTGCTTCACTCTTCCTTCCAATAATTTGGATACATTTCTCCTATTGTGTTTTATTACTAAAAGCTCAGCCAGGGAGTAACACCTCAGTATATATCTGCCTTCAGTCCCTACATTTCTGAAAGATTCAGCTGTTCTTTCCTAAGGTGACACTTCCACTGGCTACCAGGTATATGGGTCTGGCCACTGTTCCCGGTTTGATGCCATCGTAACCCCTTAACAACCGCCAATACGCATTAAAATGGCGGTCACTGAGGGAATAGTGAATAAGGAAATTGCGCTGCCAGAGCTGCAAAATCTCTGTGGTTTTAGCTACCAGGGCTAACAAAGAACCTGGAGAACACAAGCAAGGCGAGTTAAAAAACGGCGATTATGTACCTCTCTCTTTTCCCCTTGTAGTTGTACTGGGAGAGACGAGAGATACAAGTGCCGTCCTGTCAGTGAAATTAGAATCAAGTTCCAGATCAAATCAATAAATCCTTCCCCAATCTCCTGATTATCGCCCTCAGATCATCGCCCCCACAGCCATCTCCCGTGTCATCCCCCTAATCAGATTATGTTGGGGTTTTTTATTTTAATCTTATGACTTTATTTTTATTTTTTTATTTGCCATTATCTGGGTTAGGGTTTAGTGTTAGGGTTTTTTTTAAAAAAAGTTAAAAAAGTAATAAAAAAAAATTTAAAAAAGAAAAATCATAAAATACAACAAAGAAATATCAGTGTTGGATTAGGTATAGGGTTACTAGTGTTAGGTTAGCTTTTAGGTTTTTTCTTTTATGTTAGGCAAGCAGAAATATACAATAGTTGCCCTCGGAGTGTTTACTATGGAGCAGGCGTACTCACTGCTTTGCTCCAGCAGTTGCGGGGTGGATATAAAATCTGGCTCTAAAGCAGAATTGTTTTCAGATAGTGATGACTCTGCTTCCTCCACTGGATCCCACAGCCCGATGGTAGCAAAGTCAGTCGTCACTGCTGAAACGTCAGCGTCAGGGCCAAGTTCTGCAGTCACCTGTTCACAGAGGTATCCCGAACAGTCCTTTCCATCACAACTTCCCCAGTTTTCAGAAGCCTATGGATTAAAAGTTGATGTCACTAAGTTTAACTCATTTGATTTTTGTCATTGTCATGTCATTCTGTCATTCCGCCAAATTATCTCCTCCAAGTGAGCAAACTGCAGTATAAAACTATACAAAATGTGCGAGAGCACAACCCGGTACACATGTGTATCGCCCCCGTGTCAGCGGCCGAGCCGCTCGGATCCAGAGCCGCGGTGGCTCGAGGGGTCTCCGGATCCGGGGGGTCCATGCGGACACTCAAATGAAAGGGCGGTTATATACAGGGGTTTTTTGTAAGTAAGGTTCGTAATTCCACCCACGGTGCATGGTAATGTGAGGGATCACCGCTGCGGTTGGGGAGCCCGGTGACGAAGGTGTAGCAGCGTGATGTTTTAACCCCTCCGTGGGTAGGGGGGTTTGTGTTCCGGGGCCCGTCGGAAGGTTGGTGAATGGGTGCCGCTGGGGTAGGAACAGGGGTGTCTCAGTGTACTCACTCAGTCCAGGAATAACCACACCGACAGCTTGTAAACCAGAATTCTGAGCACCACTGCAGCCTGTGGGGAGTACGCTGGGGTCCGTGCGTTTGGTGTTGCTGTTGATTTGCGGCCTTGTCCTTGGCACCTCTGCCTCTATTGGACCCGTGGGTATAAAACTCTTCGGGTCCCGCTCACCCGTATGGCTAACGGAGTGAGTTTGCTCTCAAGGTTCACACGTAGGATTTCTTTGGACTGTATTAGGAAAGTCCAATCCCATCAGTGCGCTAGTACCCCGATTTTGGAGCGGGTTGGGGATGACACTTGAAGTCTTCACCCCCGTCGGGTAAATTACCAGAACACGTGAAGCTACTTTCCGGTCTAGGGTCCACGTAACCCGTCGTGCCCTAACCCTGCCCGGTGATAGCTCAAGCTCGCCGGCCGCCCTCCTCGGCAGTCTGTGCCCCTTGACACTGTCCCCTGCGACCGGGGTTCCAGCTCCTACCAGACCCAAACCACCGTTTGCCACCTAGTACATAGGAGCTCTCCTCCATGGCCTCTCCTCACGAGAGCCACCACTACCTCCTCTCTTTTCACTCTCCACTCCTCAACTCTCCAAGCTCAACTGACACTTTCCTCACTTTCCCCTCACCATCCCCCCATGTGGGCGGCCCTATTCCCCTTAGGCCCCCGAAATGGTGTGTCTGTTAGGTTAAAGTGGGAATTGTTCCTAGGGTTTTGATTGGACAAGCTGTTAGCAACACAAAAGGACCAGGATCCGTAACCAAGGAGGGTGGATACTGTGCAGGAGGGCAGATTGCACAATGCCCTGTGACGACCTGATAGGCCAGGGCGTCACACATGCACTTCTCTCATTTATGAAGGTGGGGACTACCAAATCAACCCACCAAACTGCCCCCAGACATTTGGCATTCTTGGTAAAATATTCTTAGAGTTACTGACCCCATTTCTAGATAAAGATTACCACATGTACGCCGACAATTGTTATACCAGTATCACCCTATACAAATCCCTCCGCGTTGCAAATTCAGGCGTCGGCAAGTCACAAAAAACTGAATAGGTTTTTCCCCTCAGTTGCTGTTCAATTGTTTGGAGAAGAGAGCATCTTTCTCACTGGCAAGTGGGAAATTATTTGCAGTGAAATGGAATGGCCGGAAGGATGTCTACATGCTGACCACCCTGCATGCGATCAGACAGAGGTGCTACCAGGAACAATGAGAAACCGCTATATATAGGAGAGTATAATAAGTTCATGGGAGGCGTTGACATATCAGAGTAGGTGCTTCAGCCATATCTGGTCAAGTAAAAGACCCAGTCCTGGAATAAAAGCTAGCAATCTACTTCATCCAGATTGCTACCTATAACCACTACGTCCTTTACAAAAAGACTTAAGGAGCGCACACTTTCCTCCAGTATCAGGAGAATATTGTTGAGTGGCTCCTATTTAACTCAGGGGCACAGGAGGCAGCTGTCGACTCGGAGGATCTCCAGAGACTGTCAGAGCACCATTTAATTCCTCTCGTCTCTCCCACTCCCATCCAAAACTGTCCCCAAAAAAAATGCTGGGTTTGTAGCAAGCATGGTAGGAGGGGTGATTCCCGGTATTATCGCTCCATGTGCACATCACAATCAGCGTTTAGCGGGCTTTACACACTACAATATCGTTAATGAATTATCGTCGGGGTCACAGTGTTTGTGATGCACATCCGGCGTCATTAACGATATCACAGAGTGTAACACTTATGAGCGACCTTAAACGATCACAAAAGCGGTCAAAATCATTTGCCGCGGAGAGGTCGTCCTGAAACAAAAAATCGTTTTCTGCTTATTAGTGATGTTGTTCCTCGTTCCTGCGGCACCCCACATCGCTATGTGTGACACCGCAGGAGCGACGAACATCTCCTTACCTGCCTCCACCGGCAATGCGGAAGGAAGGAGGTGGGTGGGATTTTACGTCCCGCTCATCTCCGCCCCTCTGCTTCTATTGGACGCCTGCCGTGTGACTTCGCTGTGACGCCGCACGAACCGCCTTCTTAGAAAGGAGGCGGTTCGCCTGCCAGAGCGACGTCACAGGGCAGGTAAGTCCGTGTGACGGGGGTAAGCGAGGTTGTGCGGCACGGGCAGCGATTTGCCCGTGTCGTAAAACCGACGAGGGCGGGTACGATCACTTGCGATCTTGCTAGCGAGATCGCAGAGTGTAAAGCCCGCTTTTGTGTCACCCTCTGCTTTTGGATCTACCACATATCTATCAATTATTAATTAAATTACAATGAATGACACCAAATTGTGGGGCAGGAGATATTTGTATTGGACAAGTAATGAAAACAACAATTATATCAGTAAAACACATTTAACACCAGTTCACAGTCAATTCCAGGACTTGATCACTCACATACAAAACTTTTATTCAGACACATTCTCATCCACATGCCCACATCTGTATACTCCGGAATGTGGACCCAACTAATGTTCATGAACAGCCAGGCCATCTGACAATCAATTCCAGGATTTGATCACTCACAAAAAAAACATTTTTTGACCATTTACCTTAGTTTGAGAATTTTTACGACTATGCCATGGTACACAGAACTTTTCTTTTATTTTCTATTACTTATATATTAGTTATATTGGTGATATCAGCATGCTCATTTTATTGGAGGATCTCTAACAATGAGACTGTTCTGTATTCATACACTATGGGCTTTATTGCATGGTTCTTGTCACTGGTGTATCACGAGTGATAGACAGTCATGTGGTTTCTGATAATAGAAGATCAGAACCAGTGGCGTAACTAGAGTTTGATGGGCCCCGGTGCAAAGTTCAGACCTGGGCCCCCCTCCACATACACCGACACTTGGGTTAGGGGATAATGACACTGACACTCAGGATAATGATACTGACACTTGGCTCTTACCCACAGCACCCAGATTTCTCGTGATCTGAAATCCCTCTATCAGCACCCAGCTTTCTTACTGTATGTTCTGATATCCATCTTGTCCTCGACACCCAGCTGCCCCATGCTCTGCTATACATCTTTCCCTCAGCACCCAGCTTTCCCATATCAGAGCATGGGAAAGCTGGGTGCTGAGAGAAGATGTATAGCAGAGCATGGGAAAGCTGGGTGCTGAGAGCAGATGTATAGCAGAGCATGGGAAAGCTGGGTGCTGAGGGAAAGAGCATTTCTCCCTCAGCACAAAACGTTCCCATCCCCTGATTGTATCTTTGTCCCCCCCTAATATACAGTTCTCCAAACACAATAATGCCCCCCACATAGCCTTCCAAATAGTATAAAGGGTCCCACATAACCCTTCATATATTAGAATACCCTTCCATAGTCCTCCATGTATTATAATGCATTTCCCATAGTTCTCCATGTATTATAATTCACCCCATAGTACTCAATATATATTACTCCACCACATAGTCCTCCATATATTATAATGCAACCCCATAATCCTCCATGTATAAAGTAGCCCTTCAATTATTATCATGAATTTCTCATAGTTCGCCATATATTATAATTCACCCCATAGTTCTCCATGCATTATAATTCACCCCATAGTCCTCCATATATTATAATGCAGCCCCATAGTCTTCTATGTATAAAGTAGCCCTCCAATTATTATAATGAATTTCTCATAGTTCTTCATATTATAATTCACCCTATAGTACTCCATATATTATACTGCACCACATAGTCCCCAATGTTTTATAATGCACCTCCATAGTCCATGTATAAGGTAGGCTCCATAGTCCTCCATATATTATAATGTAGCCCCCATAGTCCTATATGTGTTATAATGCAGCCCCATAATACCTTCATATTGTATTATGTAGCCCCATACTCCTCCATGCATAATGCACCCCTATATTCCATGTATAAGGAGTCCTTCATTTTGTATTATGCAGCCCCCCCATACCTCCATATATAATAATGCAGCCAGCCTCCCCAGTCCTCCATGTATAATAATGCAGCCAGCCTCACCAGGCCTCCATGTAAAATAATGCATGCAGCCTCCCCAGTCCTCCATTATAATAATGCATGCAGCCTCCCCAGTCCTCCATGTATAATAATACAGCCAGCCTCCCCAGTCCTCCATGTATAATAATGCATGCAGCCTCCCCAGTCCTCCATGTATAATAATGCATGTAGCCTCCCCAGTCCTCCATGTATAATAATACAGCCAGCCTCTCCAGGTCTCCATGTATAATAATGCATGCAGCCTCCTCAGTCTTCCATGTATAATAATACAGCCAGCCTCCCCAGTCCTCCATGTATAATAATGCATGCAGCCTCCCCAGTCCTCCATGTATAATAATACAGCCAGCCTTCCCAGACGTCCATGTATAAAATAGCAGCCAGCCTCTCCAGCCCTCCATGTATAATAATGCAGACAGCCTCTCCAGGCCTCCATGAATAATGTAGCAGCCAGCCTCTCCAGGCCTCCAGGTATAAAAATGCAGCCAGCCTCCCCAGGCCTCCATTTATAATATAGCAGCCAGCCTCTCTAGGCCTCCATGTATAATATAGCAGTCAGCCTCTCCAAGCCTCCATGTATAATGTGGCGCCCTGGACAAGCCAGGACGTCACAGGTACTGCAACAACACACCCCACACCCCGGTTAGGCACATCAGTCACACAAATCCTTGTTGCCTCCCTCCAGGGGCTGATGTCCACACCAGGTGGGGTGGGGCCAGGCGGTTGGCCCCACCCACTGAGGAGTTCACAGTCCTGGAGGCGGGAAAGGAGTAGGCGTAGTTTGGAGAGAGTGAAGGAGTGAAGTGGTAAAGGAGCAGTCTGTGTCCGGGTACGTGGCCCCGGCACCGACAGCAAGGTTGGCAGACGGTGGTGACCGTATGCAGGCGAGGCCAATTGACGCACAACCGTAAGGACCGGGGTCGGGCGGTGGCCCGCCGGTACCGGACCGGGGAGCGAAGAGAAGCCAGCACCATTCGGCAGGGCCTACGGACCCCGACCAGGCTTGGAGTCGCCGTTAAACCGGTCAAATCAGTCAGCGACGGGAACCTCCAGGGTTTCCCAGCAGCAAAGACCCGACTGAAGGCAACCGCTCAACCGTGAAGGGAAATACAGCTACCGCCACAGCTAGAGTTCCCAGGGCCAGCGCCTGCGGGCAAAAGGGGCTCCCCCTCTGTCTGTCACAAAGCTGTGTTCCTTCACAAATGTTACCCGTTATGTGTCCTTAGCCCCTCCCCACTCATACCCATTAATTAAACCTGCCATCTTCGGCTCTTCCATGGAGCGCTTACCACTTCCTGATGTCTCCTGTGTGACGCCTGCAGCACTATGATAACGTCAGCAAGGTGCTGCTTTCATCACGTTGCTGCACGTTGAAGCGGGGCTCAGTCCCGGCGCGCTGTTCAAATGTATTTACGTCTGAAAGACGCAAATACATTTGCACAGGAAGGAGGAAGCTGTGGTCACCGACATGCACACACCGCTGAGGAGCGTGACGGTGACTGCAGATACAGCGGCCCACTACAGGCACTGGCCCACTACAGGGACCGGCCATTCTGGCATTTGCCAGAATTGCCCTATGGTCAGTCCAGGCCTGGTTAGAATAGTCGGCTCTCTTATACACTCCCTGTTTGGAAAAACATCACAGGCCTCTAATGCCCATTGATCACGATTAATATGGCCCGACAGAAAACCTGCCATCAAACAAATCAAAAAACAAACATAAATTCATTGAATATGGATGTGGAGCAATTCTATCTAAGTATAGCTCACAGATTTGCAAAAAGACTCATATAAATAACTTTAGTAATATTTTTTTTAAAAAGACCAATACAAAACATGTGTGCATCAACTATCAAGATAAAAATGGCTCCATTTAATGGTAAGAAGAAGGAAACTGGTGAAAAAGAGGGAAAAGTAAATGGGGTCCACACAATTAGGAAAAATTCACAATTTACATCAGGAAACCTAAAAATACTTAACAGTGCAGTAAAGACATAGTGTAGTCCCTATAAATCCCTATTTATAAGACTGGTATGAATAGTCTTATACCCTCATACTAAAGCCCTTGTGTAGACACTTATGTGATGACATCAGATACAATGAAAGATGTCCTATCCTTCTCCAAAGCCATTAAACCACGAATGGCCAAAAAAACTCAAAAACTCTTCTGGTGATTCACATTTGCTGATGTTGGATGGAAGGTCATAAAGCAAAAAAAGAAAGCTGAAACACCTAATCCGAGACCTAAAAAACCCCATCACAGGTGAGTCATTGTAAATGGAACTGGGATAGGGAGCATGAAACCCCCTCTTGTGCTCTGTGAATCAGTCAGCATAGTGTAGTAAGGAAAACTCTTACAGAGTGCTGCTTACATTCTGCTGATGGCCAATAGGGCTAAACCTGGAGGTGTTTTCCCATGAGGATAATCCCATTTTATGTGTCCTATTACGATATAAAAATTATTTCTAACCTAGTATCTCTTCCATGTCACAAATGTGTCAATAACTCGATAATGAATCTTAAAGCTACGTTAAAAATGAGCACACCATTGTTTTTCTTGTGCAATACTCTATGTGTTTGATGTGTCACATGACCCCCATCCTATTGAAAAAATGAAAGCTGAATTCAAAATGGTGGCTTTGCAGATGGCCGCCATGGGCGTCACCTGGCCTCAAAGATAGCCTCTAATGTACTAATATGCCCCAAACGGTAAGGTGATATCAGCAACCACTTCCAATTTATCAGGGTGTATCCATACTTATGGCCTATCCTGTATATGGGGACTACATGATACTATATCGGGGCTAAATAATGCTATATAGAGGACTATAGGGGTGCATTAAACTGTATGCAGGACTATGGGGAGTGTATTATAATATATAGAGGACTATGGGGGGCATTATAATACATGGAGGTCTATAAGGGCTGCATTATAATATATGGAGGACTATGGGAATACACTATAATATATGAAGGACTATGGGGAGTGTATTATAATATATGAAGGACTATGGGGAATAGATTATAATATATGGAGGACTATGGGAACTGCATTATAATATATGGAGAAATATGGGTGATACATTACAATATATGGAGGACTATGGGAATACATTATAATATATGAAGGACTATGGGGAGTGTATTATAATATATGAAGGACTATGGGGAATAGATTATAATATATGGAGGACTATGGGAACTGCATTATAATATATGGAGGAATATTGGGGATACATTACAATATATAGAGGACTATGGGGTTGCATTATAATATACAGAGGACTAAGGGGAGTTTATTATAATATATGGAGGAGCCAAGTGTCAAAATAATTATCCTGTACCACAAGGGTGGCGGGGTTGGGGCAGGGCAGATCCAAATTTTGCACTGGAGCCCATTGAACTCTAGTTACGCCACTGCAAGTACCATACCTGAAATGAACTCCAGGCCTCTCATGTGCTTAATTGAGAATGATATAACAAAGGAATTGCCCACACCGGCCCATGACAACCTGGGAATCAATTGTCTAATTACTTTTATGCCCTTTAAAACTGGGGGGGGGCACATATAAAGGAGATGAAATTCCTAAACCCTTCATTTAATTTGAATGGGGATACCCCCAAATGAAAGTTAAAAGTCAGGACTTTATGTCCATGTCCATTATATAACTATAACTTGAATATGTTTGAGTAAACAGGTAAAAGAAAACAACAATTGTGTCAGTGTCCAAGTATATATGGCCCTAACTGTAAGTAATCACATTCATTTAGTTTTTTGCTTTTATTTCTCTCCTCTGTTACTCAATTCATTTGTTCAGATTCTTGATGACAATAAAGTGTAATAACTGTTCTTAAATGAGTCTTCTTGGTAGGATTGTTTTACTTGATAAAAACCTGGCATTGTAACGGAAGTATGTAGACTTTTTACATCAGTGTAGAGTCCAGTCTGTTTTGCTCACAGAAGAATATCTAATCTGAATACAAATGTTGCAAACCCTCAGCTGTGTGAAGTATAAAGTCTCTATGGCAAATAACTGTAAAAAAAAAACCAAACAACTGTTCATAAACTCAGGCCTATCAGCCATGTCACTGGCCCATCTGTGATGTCACTTGACCTTTGGCTTTGGTTCCGCTGTGATGTCACTTGACCTTTGGCTTTGGTCCCTCTGTGATGTCATGTGATCATTAGAATATGATGATGTCACAATTGCCTTTGTGATGTCACGGAATCAATGGAATGTCTCTGCAATCTAAATATCCCCCAGTTGTCTTCATCACTTAGTGGGTGAGGGTAATTTTTCTTGCGCTTAGCAAATTTTGGTTTGATATAAAATATATTACGGTAAAGCAGAAGGCCTGTTAAAGGAGCAGTTCCATACTACATCCTGGAGCGCCCTAGAGGTGGACAGGACCTTCCTCAGCCCAAAATGACATCTACGGAGCTGAATAATAGGAAGAGAAAGGGAGAGAGACTTGGTAAGGTGTCAAAAAAGAGCAGAATAGAAGCATCAGAGGGTGAACAAGATGGCACCAACCAAAACATTATCAAAGCTTCAAAAAGACCTGGAAGTCCGATACAGGAGAGTGTCATGAAAAAGAAAAAAAAGGAAAAACATGACACCATTATCAAAGCTTCAAAAAGACCTGGAAGCCCAATACAGGAGAGTGTCATGAAAAAGAAAAAAAAGGAAAAACATGGCACCATTATCAAAGCTTCAAAAAGATCTGGAAGCCCGATACAGGAGAGTGTCATGAAAAAGAAAAAAAAGGAAAAACATGGCACCATTATCAAAGCTTCAAAAAGATCTGGAAGCCCGATACAGGAAAGTATCAGGAAAAAGAAAAAAATGGAAGAAGAGATGGGGTACAAAACTGTTGATAGACCCAGTGTGTCCCCCGATACTGACAATGAGCAGCTCTCAGGTGAGTACAGATCCAAGACACAGAAACCAAATATCCCCAAATTTAGTTAATGACAGGATTTTCCGCCCTTGTAAGACCCCAATCATTATGATTCTGGTGTTGTTTCTCTATGGTACCCCCTATTACTGTTCTACCCCTCTGTAGTTGGCCACATTAGCATTAGATAAGAGTATTATCTTGTTACTGCAGCAATACGGTGGGCTCCAGAAATGATATTTCTATGAAGCCCCCTACAGCCTATTGTCTGTAAGTCAAGTGCCTCTGGTGTTAGGGAGAGGCCGGATGGAAAAACAAAATACACAGACACACGGTGTGTACATTAAAGTTTCTCTATGAGGGCCAAACCTGTTATCCCTTCTTTATTATAGTAGGAGGAGGTTTTACAAAATAGCCAATAATAATTTAACAGGACATAGAATATAAGCCAATCATTTTACATGGACGATAAGCCAATCATAATACAGATTGTTAGATTTCATGAAACCACATTGTTAATAATGAATTGCATAATTATAAAAGCATCTCATTTATTGGTAATGCTAAGAAATTTGCCTATAATATATTTTTTTGTATAGTCTGCTACTTTGGTTCTGCAGTGGCATATCTTCTTGTGTAGTGCTGCGGTTGTTTGCTCCAGAAGGCTTAATTAGAGCAAAGGTTATGATATATAGTAAAAAAGTAAGAACAAAGACAAATCACATAAACAGTGAAAGTTGAGATTTATATAAGAAGTCAGATAATGTAGCAAAATGGAGATTAAGTTGCATGAAATATTATATTCACATTCAGATATTGGCTTTGTCTCATCTTATTTCTCCCTTCTTCATCAGGTACAACACCAGATGAATCTCCCATCATTGTGACGGGAGTGGAGAGCTTCACCTTCCATAAAATCCTTGGAGAAGGATCATACGGTAAAGTAAGTATTAGGGATTGTGGTAACGTCTTCCTCATGTGTGTGATGTGGAGCAGTAATATGACTCTAGGAGCATCACTGCTTCACATCTTCTCATCACATCTCATGGCAGGACGAACCTTTCCTCCAGTTCTAAAGCTCTGTTTCTTCCAGGTCATGTTGGCCACACATCAGGCCTGCCAAAAACAAGTGGCAGTGAAAATGGTGAAGAAAAGGCTCCTAGTCAAGGACTCGAGAGATGAAGTCCTGATAGAGCGACAGGTTCTGGAGATGACTAGGAAGAGTCCATTCATTTCTCGGGCTTTTGCCACCTTCCAGTCCCAGGTAAGTGGCTCATAATCCAACAGTTCTGAGTCATCAATGTATTAAATGAATACAGTCTATGTGCCAATTTGTGTGCAATGTTCTTCTAGCCACAGCCATAGTATTTGTTACAAGAATGTGACCTAGAAGAACATTGATTAAAATCAGTGCAACCAGTGTCCCCGACCTACAATATACCATTAACCCCTATTATCTCCTCTGTTTTATCACAGGAACACGTCTTCTACGCCATGGAATATCTGAGTGGAGGAGACCTTACAGGCTTCATGACAACTAATGCCCCTTTACCCATTCCAGCCACCAGGTAAGATAGAACATTGTATATTAGATTAAGATAAGTGTTGTCAGAGATATTCGGCTTTATGTCATTATCAGTCTCTTAGTTTAGTGGATGAAATATTGGATTTTGATGGTTTTCTCTTTTTCCGCATCAGATTTTTTGCAGCTGAGCTGATCTGTGGGCTGCAGTTTCTCCACACCAGTGGCATCATACACAGGTAAGTGTGGCACATCTTCTATGTAGACCTGGTATGAATAGTCTTATACTCTCATCCTAATGCCCTTGTGTAGACACTTCTTATCTCAGGTCACAATGGGGATCTTCAGCCTAGCTAATATAATACATTTGGTATTTTGTCATCTCTTTCCTCTACTAGAGACATAAAACCAGACAACATCTTACTGGACAACAATGGTCATTTGAAGATCGCTGACTTTGGTCTTGCCGTGATGAACATCTTTGGCAATGCAAAAACTTCAGGATGGGCCGGGACGCTTGCATACATGGCTCCTGAGGTGAGGAATCATTTACATGTCCCTGAGTCTTCTCAATAAAAGGCTGGACATCTCCATGTTTTCTGCTGTCTGGGCAATATTCTTATTGTCTTCTTTATGTCTTCACAGATTCTTCTAGAGAAGCCGTACAACAAAGCAGTGGACTGGTTCTCTGCTGGTGTTGTGATATATGAGATGGCTACTGGCAGATATCCCTTCGTTGAAGATGAAATTGATGAGAATATCAAGAAGGCACTGATCAATGATGATCCCGCCTTCCCAAAAGAACTGGACCCCCACGTCAAAGCCGTCATAGAGGGGGTGAGTATAATGCCACATCTCAGTAATAAAGTGGTTGAATATAATGAAAAACACAACAATAAAAATTGAAAGCGACTGGAGACTGAATAAACTTCTTCATTATATGTTCCAGCTCTTAGATAAGTCACCAGAGAGTCGGCAGAAATTTGTGGACAACATAAGAGAACATCCATTCTTTATGGAGATCAACTGGACAGAAATAGAAGGCGGCAAAGCACCTCCACCATTCCACCTACCACCTGTAAGTATATGACCCAGAGAATATGGTGACAGCAGTACATCTCTATTGTGTGTCTTTTTATGAACACTAGTTCTTGTATCTTCTGTCCACAGCCACCAGTGATGACATCAGATACAATGAAAGATGTCAATTTTTCCAAAGCCATTAAACCACGAATGGCCAAGAAAAATCAAAAACTCTTCTGTGGATTCACATTTGCTGATGATGGATGGAAGGTCGTAAAGAAGAAATAGAAAGCTGAAACATCGGAGACCTAAAAAACCCCATCACAGGTGAGTCATTGTAAATGGGACTGGGATAGGGAGCATGAAACCCCCTCTTGTGTCCTGTGAATCAGTCAGCACAGTGTAGTCAGGAAAACTCTTACAGAGTGCTGCTTACATTATGCTGATGGCCCATAGGGCCAAACTTGGAGGTGTTTTCACATGAGGATAATCCCATTTCATATGCCCTATTAAGATATAAAAGTTATTTCTAACCTAGTATCTCTTGTTGTGTAGGTCACCTTCCACAGGATCTGAAGGGCTATAAGATGGTGGAAATGAAAAAACGTGACTTGCAGTGTAATATGCAGCCATATCCACTCCTCCCTATTGGAGGCAGGGTTTTGCTGCAATCTGGTACTCTGCAGTGTCCAAAAACAAGAAGAAGCTGGAGACCATGACAATCCTACCAGGAGTCAGTAAAATGACCGTGGACCAGAACTTCTAGATGGCATGTTGCCTCAAATACTAGGAGTGTCCTGAGGGTGGTGACCTGCAGTGTAACTTGCAGCCATATCCGCTCCTCCCTATTGGAGGCTGGGGGTTTTGCTGCAATCTGGTTCTCTGCAGTGTCCGAATACAAGAAGAAGCTGGAGACCATGAAAATCCTACCAGGAGTCAGTAAAATGACTATAGACCAGAACTTCTAGATGGCATGTTGCTTCGACCACTAGGAGTGTCCTGAGGGCTATGACCTGCATTGTAATATGCAGCCATATCCACTCCTCCCTATTGGAGGCTGGGGATTTTGCTGCAATCTGGTCCTCTGCAGTGTCCGAATACAAGAAGAACCTGGAGACCATGAAAATCCTACCGGGAGTCAGTAAAATGACCGTGGACCAGGACTTATAGATGGCATGTTGCCTCGTGCCCCCAGGGAAGGGCAGTTATCTGTAGGCCATGGTTCCCTAGAGGTTTCCCCCACAGGGGGTTTTTCCTCTCCTGAGTGCCGACGGATAAACACAACATGAAAACAAGGGCAACCTGTCATCCTCTGCCCTCGGTAGAGCTCATACTACAATCACTAGTGGCAAAGAGTAACCTAAGAGGACATTTACCATCAATAAACAGGACAATTCACTTCATGTGATAGTAATAGTTTTATTTTATATCTTATGTATATGTATTTTTTCTTTCACCCTTAAAGAGAACAGGGTGTAATTTATTAATAACTTTTATTCACGTCAGAGCTGAAATACTGGTCACTACGGGTCACTGCTTCACTCTTCCTTCCAATAATTTGGATACATTTCTCCTATTGTGTTTTATTACTAAAAGCTCAGTCAGGGAGTAACACCTCAGTATATATCTGCCTTCAGTCCCTACATTTCTAAAAGATTCAGCTGTTCTTTCCTAAGGTGACACTTCCACTGGCTACCAGGTATATGGGTCTGGCCACTGTTCCCGGTTTGATGCCATCGTAACCCCTTAACTACCGCCAATACGCATTAAAATGGCAGTCACTGAGGGAATAGTGAATAAGGAAATTGCGCTGCAAGAGCTGCAAAATCCCTGGGGTTTCCTCTACCAGGGCTAACAAAGAACCTGGAGAACACAAGCAAGACGAGTTAAAAAACGGCGATTATGTACCTCTCTCTTTTCCCCTTGTAGTTGTACTGGGAGAGACGAGAGATACAAGTGCCGTCCTGTCAGTGAAATTAGAATCAAGTTCAAGATCAAATCAATAAATCCTTCCCCAATCTCCTAATCATCGCCCTCAGATCATCGCCCCCACAGCCATCCCCTGTGTCATCCCCCTAATCAGATTACGTTGGGGTTTTTTATTTTAATCTTATGACTTTATTTTTATTTTTTTATTTGCCATTAGCTGGGTTAGGGTTTAGTGTTAGGGGTTTTTTTTAAAAAAAGTTAAAAAAGTAATAAAAAAAAATTTAAAAAAGAAAAATCATAAAATACAACAAAGAAATATCAGTGTTAGATTAGGTATAGGGTTACTAGTGTTAGGTTAGCTTTTAGGTTTTTTCTTTTATGTTAGGCAAGCAGAAATATACAATAGTTGCCCTCGGAGTGTTTACTATGGAGCAGGCGTACTCACTGCTTTGCTCCAGCAGTTGCGGGGTGGATACAAAATCTGGCTCCAAAGCAGAATTGTTTTCAGCTAGTGATCACTCGGCTTCCTCCACTGGATCCCACAGCCCGATGGTAGCGAAGTCAGTCGTCACTGCTGAAACTATATGGAGAGAAGGTATGCACACCAGTGACTATGTAAGGGGAATATATGAAAAGCAGAAACTGCTGTGTGAATACTGACATGAAAAATCCAATAGCTATATGTAAGAATGAAAATGGAATCTGCATTACTGCCATGAACATATGAATAAAGAGAAATTTAGCTATTGAATTGATCAATGCAACAGAGTCCCCAACACTGCGCCAAAGATTTTCCCCTTACATAGTCACTGGTGTGCATACCTTTTCTCCATATAGTGTAGATTTTTTTAGGTTTTTGCACCCAGTTCAGACTCAGAATTGGTGTTCTAGACGTTACTGCTGAAACGTCAGCATCAGGGCCAAGCTCTGCAGTCACCTGTTCACAGAGGTATCCCGAACAGTCCTTTCCATCGCAACTTCCCTAGTTTTCAGAGGCCTATAGTATAACAGTTGATGTCACTAATTTTAACTCATTTATTTTTGTCATTGCCATGTCATTCTGTCATTTCGCCAAATTATTCCTTCCAAGTGAGCAAACTGTAGTATAAAACTATACAAAATGTGCGAGAGCACAACCCGGTACACATGTACTTCTCTCATTTATGAAGGTAGGTACCACCAAATAAACACACCAAACTGCCCCCAGACATTTGTCATTCTTGGTAAAATATTCTGAGAGCTACTGACCCCATTTCTAGATAAAGATTACCATATGTATGCCGACAATTGTTATACCAGTATCATCCTCTACAAATCCCTCCGTGTTGCAAATTCAGGCGTCGGAAAGTCACAAAAAACTGAATAGGTTTTTCCCGACAGTTGCTGTTCAATTGTTTGGAGAAGAGAGCGTCTTTCTCACAGGCAAGTGGCCAATTATTTGCAGTGAAATGGAATGGCCGGAAGGATGTCTACATGCTGACTAGAGATGAGCGAACCGGCCGTGGTTCGGCTCGAGTTCGGTTCGTCGAACGGAGGTCTCGTTCGAGTTCAGTTCGGCAAACGTTCGACGAACCGAACTCGAACCGCATAGGAAACAATGGCAGGCAATCACCAACACATAAAAACACCAAGAAAACACCCTCAAAGGTGTCCAAAAGGTGACAAACAACTCACAACACAAACACATGGGAAAGTGACAAGGACATATACTCATGCGAAAACAAAAGAGCTGGACAAGGAAAAAGAGGAGGAGACACAGATATAGGCATGGCACGCCCTTCTAAAATCATGTAAAACACCGCAAGGTGACTCCAAGCGGAGTCTCCCTTTTTTCCAAAAATTGGGCCACACAGACACCCACCCCTTCAGTGGCAGCACTTGTGCCCCAGTTGTACACTTCACAGCTAGATTTGCATCAAGCACATTCAAAAATACGCCATACTTAACCGTCCCCAGGATGACCCCGGGATAGGTAGCAAAGTCTTTCCTGATCCCAACTCTGTTCATCTTGGCTCTTTTTAAAAAACACAGCAAGCAAGGGTTACTCCAAGCGGAGTCTCCTTTTTTTTCCCAAAAATTGGGCCCCACACACACCCACCCCTTCAGTGGCAGCACTTGTGCCCCAGTTGTACACTTCACAGCTAGATTTGCATGAAGTGCATTCAAAAATACGCCATACTTAACCGTTCCCAGGATGACCCCGGGGTAGGTAGCAAAGTCTTTGCTGAACCATGACTTGTTCATTTTGGCTCCTTTTAAAAAACACAGCAAGCAAGGGTTACTCCAAGCGGAGTCTCCCTTTTTTCCAAAAATTGGGCCACACACACACCCACCCCTTCAGTGGCAGCACTTGTTCTCCAGTTGTTCAATTCACAGGTACATTTGCATCAAGCACATTCAAAAATAGGCCATACTTAACCGTCCCCAGGATGACACCGGGGTAGGTAGCAAAGTCTTTGCTGAATCATGACTTGTTCATCTTGGCTCCTTTTAAAAAACACAGCAAGCAAGGGTTACTCCAAGCGGAGTCTCCCATTTTTTCCAAAAATTGGGCCACACAGACACCCCATCAGTGGCAGCACTTGTGCCCTAGTTGCAAACAGGATGTTTTGATTTGCATCAAGCACATTCCAAATCCACAAGCATTTACTCTCCCCAGGATGACACAGGGGTAGTAAATTCCTTGTGGATCCATGACTTGTTCATTTTGATGAACGTTAGTCTGTCCACATTGTCACTGGACAGACGCGTGCGCTTATCTGTCAGCACACACCCAGCAGCACTGAAAACACGTTCAGAGACAACGCTGGCAGCTGAACACGACAAAATCTCCAAGGCGTAAGTTGAGAGCTCTGGCCATTTTTCAAGATTTGAAGCCCAAAATGAGCAAGGCTTCATTTGCAAAGTCATGGCATCGATGTTCATTTGGAGATACTCCTGTATCATCCTCTCCAGCCGTTGACTATGTGTCAGACTTGTTGTCTCTGGTGGCCTTGCAAAGGACGGTCTAAAAAAATTATGAAAAGATTCAATAAAATTGCTGTTACCAGCACCAGATACGGTGCTACTGGTACGGGTAGACTGTTGAAGATGACGAGACCGTCCCATGTTTGTCAAGTTACAACTGGGAGATTCACTCCCTGCACCTGCACGGTTGTTTGGTGGAAAAGCCGAGCTAAGATCGAGTAACAGCTTCTGCTGATACTCCTGCATACATGCGTCCCTTTCTATGGCTGGAATTATGTCACAAAATTTGGACTTGTACCGGGGATCTAATAGTGTGGCAAGCCAGTAGTCATCATCACTTCTAATTTTGACAATACGAGTGTCATGTTGGAGGTAGTGCAGCAAGAAGGCGCTCATGTGTCTTGCGCAGCCATGCGGACCAAGTCCACGCTGTGTTTGTGGCATAGAGGTGCTAACTGTTATTTCTTCCTCTGACATCTCCCCCCAACCTCTTTCAACTGAAATTTGACCAAGGTCTCCCTCATCCCCTGAGTCTTCCATGTCCATGGACAGTTCGTCCTCCATTTCTTCATGTTCTCCTGCACCTTCCTCAACATTTCGCCTGCTACCATGCGCCCTTGTTGATCCCTGTCCCCCATGGTCCCATGCCTGCCGCGTTGGTGATGATGAACGTCTGGACCTTGGTGATGTTGTTGTGTCTTGCGCATATGAATCCTCCTGTAGTTCCTCCCTTTCCTGTTGTCCCATCCCCTGACTCCGAATAGTGTTTAGCGTGTGCTCCAGCATGTAAATGACTGGAATTGTCATGCTGATAATGGCATTGTCAGCGCTAAACATATTCGTCGCCATGTCGAAACTGTGCAGAAGGGTGCATAGGTCCTTGATCTGAGACCACTCCATCAGGGTGATCTGCCCCACCTCTGCATCTCGTTGGCCCAGGCTATACGTCATGACGTATTGCACCAGGGCTCGGCGGTGCTGCCACAGTCGCTGTAACATGTGGAGAGTCGAATTCCAGCGTGTCGGCACATCGCATTTCAGGCGATGAACCGGCAGGCCGAAAGACTTCTGGAGCGATGCAAGTCGCTCAGCTGCGGCGGTTGAACGGCGGAAGTGAGCAGACAGTTTTCGTGCCCTGGTCAGAAGGTCATCTAGGCCGGGATAGTGTGTTAAAAATTGCTGGACAACAAGGTGCAACACGTTAGCCATACAAGGCACGTGTGTCACCTTGCCCAGGCGAAGGGCCGCACCCAGGTTTACAGCATTGTCGCACACGGCCTTACCAGGCTGCAGGTTGAGTGGAGACAACCATTTATTAAACTCAGTCTCCAGAGCTGCCCACAACTCAGCCTCTGTGTGACTCCTATTTCCAAGACATGTCAAGCTAAAGACCGCCTGATGCCGTTGCGCTCTGCTGCCAGCATAGTAATGAGGGGTGCGTGATTCCTTCTGCGCAGTGAGAACGCTGGTGGCCTGACCAGGCAGGCTTGGGGCGGAGGTGGAGGACCCAGATGAGGTGGAGGAGGCAAAAGCAGTGGCAGAACTTGGACAGACAGAGGATTGACACACAAGTCGTGGGGACGGCAAGACTTGTGCAGCAGACCCTTCACCATCTATCACCATAGTTACCCAGTGCCCAGTCAGCGACATGTAACGTCCCTGTCCATGCTTACTGGTCCAAATATCGGTGGTGAAATGCACCCGTTCACACACAGAGTTTCTCAAGGAAGCGGTGATGTTGTGTGCTACATGCTGGAGTAGCGCAGGCACACCTTTCTTAAAGAAGTAGTGGTGACTGGGCATCTGGTACTGGGGCACAGCGACAGACATAAGGTCTCGAAAATCCTGTGTGTCCACCAGACGGAAAGGCAGCATTTCGGTAGCCAAGAGCTTACAGAGGGATAAAGTCAACCTCTTAGCTTTGTCATGGGTCGCAGGAAATGGCCTTTTATTTGTCCACATCTGAGGGACAGAGATCTGGCTGCTGTGTGTAGACGGTGGAGAGTAGGGTGTCCCTGAAAAAATGCAGCTTTGTGAGGAAAGTGCAGGCGTAGACATGATGTTGCCTTCATCCAACGTTGATGCTATCGATGTCTGAGAGAGCTGTACACACGCACTTGTTTCCCCTTCCAAACCAACTGACGACCTACCAAGCAAACTGCCTGTTGCGGTTACAGTGGTGGAAGTTGTGCGTGGAAAACCAGGTGTGACAGCTGTCCCCACAGTCCTAGAAGATGAAGAGCACACGGATGCACTGGAATGGGCAGGCGGTGGAGGGTCCGCTCCGCTAGGCCGCATTGCAGCACGGTGAGCTTCCCACTGGGACATATGATATTTATTCATTTGACGATTCATGGAAGAAGTTGTCAAACTGCTGAGGTTTTTGCCTTTACTAACAGATTCCCGACAAATTTTACAGATCACATGATTTGGGCGATCCTTTGCAAGGTCAAAAAATGACCAGGCTAGGCAAGGCTTAGAGGACATGCGACCTGCTGAGCCACCCCGACTAGTGCTCAGAGTCAGAGTGGTGGCTGAGGATGCAGTTGTAGACGTGCTACCAGTACTCCTCCTCTGTCCAGGAAGGCGCAAGGTAACTTTGTCGTCAGTTGCATCCTCCTCCACCGCCTCTGTTGACCTCCTCGAGTGCCTGACTGTGGGTTGACAGTAGGTGGGATCTAGAACTTGCTCATCAAGCGTTCTGTTTGCACTCCCCTCACCCTCAGACCGAGTCTCTTCCTGCCCTGAACGAATATTTAAGTTGTCATCCCAATCTGGTATCTGCGTCTCATAGTCATCAGTATGTTCCTCATTGTCTATTACAACAGGTGTTACAGTTTGTGAATAAGGGTCAATATTATGCTCATAAACTTGGTCATCACGGCCTGAATCAGAGTCACAAAGGTTATGGGCATCACTGCAGACCATTTCCTGGTCTGTACTCACTGTAGCTTGGGAGCAGACTTCTGATTCCCAGGCTATAGTGTGACTGAACAGCTCGGCAGACTCAGCCATCTCTATTCCACCATACTGTGCAGGGCGGATGGAGACTTGAGAGCTGGGAGGAAGCAAGTGTGATTGGGCTGACAACTCAAAGGACTGGTGTATATTGGATGCGGTAGTTGAGGTGGCGGAGAGGGCACTTGTTGGACCACTTGAGATCCATTCAAGCATTTTCTTTTTTTGGCCATCATCTACCTTTGTTCCAGTTGTTCGTGTCCGTAAAAAAGGGAGCACATCGGATTGTCCACGGTAAGTAGTAGACATCTTACTTTTGCTGGAAGATGGCCTATCTTCACCAGATGTTAATGGAGCTTTGCCACATTCCCCACGGACAAACACTTTTTTTCCTTTTCCAACACGCCTGTTCCCCTTTCCACCAGCATCTGTCATTTTGCCACTCATTTTGATTGCGACAAGATTGTGCACTAAAGCCAGCTTTACACCTTACAATTAGGTGTGCGATCTCGTATGCGATGTGACACGCCCAGGTCGCATATGCGATTGAATGAGATTGCACGTAGGTCGTTCATTTGCTGTCACACGTGCGTTAGTAGTCTATGTTAAATTGATCAATTTTGTGTGCGATCCTTTAGATCATGTGTTCTGTGACGTATGCATTGGGCACCCTTTTTTTTTTTTTTTATTTATTGACTTGCCAAGCGTGTGTAATGTGTAGGGATGCGTTTTTACTATGTCATCTGCCATTCAGCTCTGCTACATGGCCGCTGACAGCAGCCACAGACAGCCATGTAGCAGAGCTGAATGGCAGATGACAGCAGACACAGACAGAGCCGCACTGTCAGAATGAACTCGTTCTACTCACCGCCGCTCCTCACACCTCCACGCAGCAACTGAGGTGAGTAGCGCGATCAGCTGAGCTGTCACTGAGGTTACCCGCGGCCACCGCTGCATCCACCGCTGGTTCCAGTGACAGCGGGTAACCTCAGTGACAGCTCAGCTGATCGCGCGGCTGTCTTCATTAGCTATGTGGAGGTGACAGGAGCGGCTGTGTCTGCTGCAGCTCCGGTCACCTCCATGCAGCAGCGCTGGATGCGACGCTGCATCATCCTGGAGTACGCCGGACATGTAGGGCTTTTTGGGGCTGATTAAAGTGGTTAACCAGGGTATATGTTTGTGTTTTTTATTTCTAATAAAGGATTTTTTCGGGTGTGTATGTTTATTTACTGTAATTTACAGATTAATCATGGAAGGTGTCTCATAGAATTAACTCCTTATTACCCCGATTTGCCAACGCACCAGGGCAAATCGGGAAGAGCCGGGTACAGTCTCAGAACTGTCGCATCTAATGTATGCGGCAATTCTGGGCGGCTGCTGACTGATATTGTTAGGCTGGGGGGCTCCCCATAACGTGGAGCTCCCCATCCTGAGAATACCAGCCTTCAGCCGTATGGCTTTATCTGGCTGGTTTTAAAATTGGGGGGGACCGCACGCCGTTTGTTTTAATTATTTAATTATTTATTTCACTGCACAGTATAGACACGCCCACCGGCTGCTGTGATTGGGTGCAGTGTGACACCTGTCACTCAGCGTGGGGGCGTGTCTCACTGTAACCAATCATAGGCGCCGGTGGGCGGGGAAAGCAGGGAATACGAGATTGTTTAATGGGCGGCCGGCTTTTTCAAAACAGTAAAAGCCACCGGAGCAGTGTGAATGCCGTGCAGCGCCGGGGATCGTGGGTCGGTGAGTATGAGAGAGGGCTGCTCAATTCACTTACTCAGGAGTTTAGCGGTCACCGGTGAGTCCTTCACTGGTGACCACTAATCAGGACGCGACACAGACAGAGCCGCAGCATGACAATGAACGATTCAGCTGCGCTCTGAAGCAGACCTTTTTTAAGCTGCGGTGCAGAGCGCACACCGGCGCACATAGCATCAGACATCAAAATCGTATGAGGGATGTCACACGTTTCAATTGACTAGGTTCATACAACAAAACGTCCAATGTATGAGGAATAAACGACGTGTATGCGATCACCGTATTTTCGTTCAATCTTGATTGCACGTAGGTGTCACACGCAAATACGTCACGAACGATGCAGGATGTGCGTCACTTACAACTTGACCCCGACGACGGATTGAAAGATTTATTGAAGCGTGTAAAGCAGGCATTAAAATGTGGTAGTAAAAATTGAGAGGTGGTGTAGATTGCAGCGGTGGTCTACCTTTATTGACAGCAGAATAAACAACAATAACTATCCCTGACAATGCAACTATGGCCCTTAAACTGGTAGCATAGTATGCTATTCTAATAGCTTAGTAAAAATGAGTTTGACGGTGCAATGTAGATGTGCTGGAAATAGCTTGGCACCAGTGGGACACTAATGAAGTCCAACAGCCACTTTTTGGATGCCACTAAGTTTCCTCAGTGTTTGCTATTATAATGGCTTAGTAACAATGAGCTTGAGAGTGCAATGCAGAGGTGCTGTAAATTGCTTGGCACCAGTGGGACACTAATGAAGTCCAACAGCCACTTTTTGGATGCCACTAAGTTTTCTCAGTGTTTGCTATTATAATGGCTTAGTAACAATGAGTTTGAGGGTGCAATGCAGAGGTGCTGCAAATTGCTTGGCACCAGTGGGACACTAATGAAGTCCAACAGCCACTTTTTGGATGCCACTAAGTTTCCTCAGTGTTTGCTATTATAATGGCTTAGTAACAATGAGCTTGGAGGTGCAATGCAGAGGCGCTGCAAATTGCTTGGCACGAGTGGGACACTAATGAAGTCCAACAGCCACTTTTTGGATGCCACTAAGTTTCCTCAGTGTTTGCTATTATAATGGCTTAGTAACAATGAGCTTGAGGGTGCAATGCAGAGGTGCTGCAAATTGCTTAGCACCAGTGGAACACTAATGAAGTCCAACAGCCACTTTTTGGATGCCACTAAGCTTCCTCAGTGTTTGCTATTATAATGGCTTAGTAACAATGAGTTTGAGGGTGCAATGCAGAGGTGCTGCAAATTGCTTGGCACCAGTGGGACACTAATGAAGTCCAACAGCCACTTTTTGGATGCCACTAAGTTTCCTCAGTGTTTGCTATTATAATGGCTTAGTAACAATGAGCTTGAGGGTGCAATGCAGAGGTGCTGTAAATTGCTTGGCACCAGTGGGACACTAATGAAGTCCAACAGCCACTTTTTGGATGCCACTAAGTTTCCTCAGTGTTTGCTATTATAATGGCTTAGTAACAATGAGCTTGAGGGTGCAATGCAGAGGTGCTGTAAATTGCTTGGCACCAGTGGGACACTAATGAAGTCCAACAGCCACTGTTTGGATGCCACTAAGTTTCCTCAGTGTTTGCTATTATAATGGCTTAGTAACAATGAGCTTGAGGGTGCAATGCAGAAGTGTTGCAAATTGCTTGGCACCAGTGGGACACTAATGAAGTCCAACAGCCACTTTTTGGATGCCACTGTTTCCTCAGTGTTTGCTATTATAATGGCTTAGTAACAATGAGCTTGAGGGTGCAATGCAGAGGCGCTGCAAATTGCTTGGCACCAGTGGGACACTAATGAAGTCTAACAGCTACTTTTTGGATGCCACTAAGTTTCCTCAGTGTTTGCTATTATAATGGCTTAGTAAAAATGAGCTTGAGGGTGCAATGCAGAGGTGCTGCAAATTGCTTGGCACCAGTGGGACACTAATGAATTCCAACAGCCACTTTTTGGATGCCACTAAGTTTCCTCAGTGTTTGCTATTATAATAGCTTAGTAACAATGAGCTTGAGAGTGCAATGCAGAGGTGCTGTAAATTGCTTAGCACCAGTGGGACACTAATGAAGTCCAACAGCCACTTTTTGGATGCCACTAAGTTTCCTCAGTGTTTGCTATTATAATGGCTTAGTAACAATGAGCTTGAGGGTGCAATGCAGAGGCGCTGCAAATTGCTTGGCACCAGTGGGACACTAATGAAGTCCGACAGCCACTTTTTGGATGCCACTAAGTTTCCTCAGTGTTTGCTATTATAATGGCTTAGTAACAATGAGTTTGAGGGTGCAATGCAGAGGTGCTGCAAATTACTTGGCACCAGTGGGACACTAATGAAGTCCAACAGCCACTTTTTGGATGCCACTAAGTTTCCTCAGTGTTTGCTATTATAATGGCTTAGTAACAATGAGCTTGAGGGTGCAATGCAGAGGTGCTGTAAATTGCTTAGCACCAGTGGGACACTAACGAAGTCCAACAGCAACTTTTTGGATGCCACTAAGTTTCCTCAGTGTTTGCTATTATAATGGCTTAGTAACAATGAGCTTGAGGGTGCAATGCAGAGGCGCTGCAAATTGCTTGGCACCAGTGGGACACTAATGAAGTCCAACAGCCACTTTTTGGATGCCACTAAGTTTCCTCAGTGTTTGCTATTATAATGGCTTAGTAACAATGAGCTTGAGGGTGCAATGCAGAGGTGCTGTAAATTGCTTGGCACCAGTGGGACACTAATGAAGTCCAACAGCCACTTTTTGGATGCCACTAAGTTTCCTCAGTGTTTGCTATTATAATGGCTTAGTAACAATGAGCTTGAGGGTGCAATGCAGAGGCGCTGCAAATTGCTTGGCACCAGTGGGACACTAACGAAGTCCAACAGCCACTTTTTGGATGCCACTAAGTTTCCTCAGTGTTTGCTATTATAATGGCTTAGTAACAATGAGCTTGAGGGTGCAATGCAGAGGCGCTGCAAATTGCTTGGCACCAGTGGGACACTAATGAAGTCCAACAGCCAATTGTTTGGATGCCACTAAGTTTCCTCAGTGTTTGCTATTATAATGGATTAGTAACAATGAGCTTGAGGGTGCAATGCAGAGGTGCTGTAAATTGCTTGGCACCAGTGGGACACTAATGAAGTCCAACAGCCACTTTTTGGATGCCACTAAATTTCCTCAGTGTTTGCTATTATAATGGCTTAGTAACAATGAGCTTGAGGGTGCAATGCAGAGGTGCTGCAAATTGCTTGGCACCAGTGGGACACTAATGAAGTCCAACAGCCACTTTTTTGATGCCACTAAGTTTCCTCAGTGTTTGCTATCATAATAGCTTAGTAACAATAAACTTGAGGGTGAAATGCAGAGGTGCTGTAAATTGCTTAGCACCAGTGGGACAGTAATGAAGTCAAAAAGCCACTTTTTGGATAACACTATGTTTCCTCAGTGTTTGCTCTTATAATGGCTTAGTAACAATGAGCTTGAGGGTGCAATGCAGAGGTGCTGCAAATTTCTTGGCACCAGTGGGACACTAACGAAGTCCAACAGCCACTTTTTGGATGCCACTAAGTTTCCTCAGTGTTTGCTATTATAATGGCTTAGTAACAATGAGCTTGAGGGTGCAATGCAGAGGCGCTGCAAATTGCTTGGCACCAGTGGGACACTAATGAAGTCCAACAGCCAATTGTTTGGATGCCACTAAGTTTCCTCAGTGTTTGCTCTTATAATGGCTTAGTAACAATGAGCTTGAGGGTGCAATGCAGAGGTGCTGCAAATTGCTTGGCACCAGTGGGACACTAATGAAGTCCAACAGCCACTTTTTGGATGCCACTAAGTTTCCTCAGTGTTTGCTATTATAATGGCTTAGTAACAATGAGCTTGAGGGTGCAATGCAGAGGTGCTGTAAATTGCTTGGCACCAGTGGGACACTAATGAAGTCCAACAGCCACTTTTTGGATGCCACTAAGTTTCCTCAGTGTTTGCTATTATAATGGCTTAGTAACAATGAGCTTGTGGGTGCAATGCAGAAGTGTTGCAAATTGCTTGGCACCAGTGGGACACTAATGAAGTCCAACAGCCACTTTTTGGATGCCACTAAGTTTCCTCAGTCTTTGCTATTATAATGGATTAGTAACAATGAGCTTGAGGGTGCAATGCAGAGGTGCTGTAAATTGCTTGGCACCAGTGGGACACTAATGAAGTCCAACAGCCACTTTTTGGATGCCACTAAATTTCCTCAGTGTTTGCTATTATAATGGCTTAGTAACAATGAGCTTGAGGGTACAATGCAGAGTTGCTGTAAATTGCTTGGCACCAGTGGGACACTAATGAAGTCCAACAGCCCTTTTTGGATGCCACTAAGTGTCCTCAGTGTTTGCTATTATAATGGCTTAGTAACAATGAGCTTGAGGGTGCAATGCAGAGGTGTTGCAAATTGCTTGGCACCAGTGGGACACTAATGAAGTCCAACAGCCACTTTTTGGATGCCACTAAGTTTCCTCAGTGTTTTGCTATTATAATGGCTTAGTAACAATGAGCTTGAGGGTGCAATGCAGAGGTGCTGTAAATTGCTTAGCACCAGTGGGACACTAATGAAGTCCAACAGCCACTTTTTGGATGCCACTAAGTTTACTCAGTGTTTGCTATTATAATGGCTTAGTAACAATGAGCTTGAGGGTGCAATGCAGAGGTGCTGCAAATTGCTTGGCACCAGTGGGACACTAATGAAGTCCAACAGCCACTTTTTTGATGCCACTAAGTTTCCTCAGTGTTTGCTATCATAATAGCTTAGTAACAATAAGCTTGAGGGTGAAATGCAGAGGTGCTGTAAATTGCTTAGCACCAGTGGGACAGTAATGAAGTCAAAAAGCCACTTTTTGGATAACACTATGTTTCCTCAGTGTTTGCTCTTATAATGGCTTAGTAACAATGAGCTTGAGGGTGCAATGCAGAGGTGCTGCAAATTTCTTGGCACCAGTGGGACACTAACGAAGTCCAACAGCCACTTTTTGGATGCCACTAAGTTTCCTCAGTGTTTGCTATTATAATGGCTTAGTAACAATGAGCTTGAGGGTGCAATGCAGAGGCGCTGCAAATTGCTTGGCACCAGTGGGACACTAATGAAGTCCAACAGCCAATTGTTTGGATGCCACTAAGTTTCCTCAGTGTTTGCTCTTATAATGGCTTAGTAACAATGAGCTTGAGGGTGCAATGCAGAGGTGCTGCAAATTGCTTGGCACCAGTGGGACACTAATGAAGTCCAACAGCCACTTTTTGGATGCCACTAAGTTTCCTCAGTGTTTGCTATTATAATGGCTTAGTAACAATGAGCTTGAGGGTGCAATGCAGAGGTGCTGTAAATTGCTTGGCACCAGTGGGACACTAATGAAGTCCAACAGCCACTTTTTGGATGCCACTAAGTTTCCTCAGTGTTTGCTATTATAATGGCTTAGTAACAATGAGCTTGTGGGTGCAATGCAGAAGTGTTGCAAATTGCTTGGCACCAGTGGGACACTAATGAAGTCCAACAGCCACTTTTTGGATGCCACTAAGTTTCCTCAGTGTTTGCTATTATAATGGATTAGTAACAATGAGCTTGAGGGTGCAATGCAGAGGTGCTGTAAATTGCTTGGCACCAGTGGGACACTAATGAAGTCCAACAGCCACTTTTTGGATGCCACTAAATTTCCTCAGTGTTTGCTATTATAATGGCTTAGTAACAATGAGCTTGAGGGTACAATGCAGAGTTGCTGTAAATTGCTTGGCACCAGTGGGACACTAATGAAGTCCAACAGCCCTTTTTGGATGCCACTAAGTGTCCTCAGTGTTTGCTATTATAATGGCTTAGTAACAATGAGCTTGAGGGTGCAATGCAGAGGTGTTGCAAATTGCTTGGCACCAGTGGGACACTAATGAAGTCCAACAGCCACTTTTTGGATGCCACTAAGTTTACTCAGTGTTTGCTATTATAATGGCTTAGTAACAATGAGCTTGAGGGTGCAATGCAGAGGTGCTGTAAATTGCTTGGCACCAGTGGGACACTAATGAAGTCCAACAGCCACTTTTTGGATGCCACTAAGTTTCCTCAGTGTTTGCTTTTATAATGGCTTCGTAACAATGAGCTTGAGGGTGCAATAAAGAGGCGCTGCAAATTGCTTGGCACCAGTGGGACACTAATGAAGTCCAACAGCCACTTTTTGGATGCCACTGTTTCCTCAGTGTTTGCTATTATAATGGCTTAGTAACAATGAGCTTGAGGGTGCAATGTAGAGGTGCTGCAAATTGCTTGGCACCAGTGGGACACTAATGAATTCCAACAGCCACTTTTTGGATGCCACTAAGTTTCCTCAGTGTTTGCTATTATAATAGCTTAGTAACAATGAGCTTGAGAGTGCAATGCAGAGGTGCTGTAAATTGCTTAGCACCAGTGGGACACTAATGAAGTCCAACAGCCACTTTTTGGATGCCACTAAGTTTCCTCAGTGTTTGCTATTATAATGGCTTAGTAACAATGAGCTTGAGGGTGCAATGCAGAGGCGCTGCAAATTGCTTGGCACCAGTGGGACACTAATGAAGTCCGACAGCCACTTTTTGGATGCCACTAAGTTTCCTCAGTGTTTGCTATTATAATGGCTTAGTAACAATGAGCTTGAAGGTGCAATGCAGAGGTGCTGTAAATTGCTTGGCACCAGTGGGACACTAATGAAGTCCAACAGCCACTTTTTGGATGCCACTAAGTTTCCTCAGTGTTTGCTATTATAATGGCTTAGTAACAATGAGTTTGAGGGTGCAATGCAGAGGTGCTGCAAATTACTTGGCACCAGTGGGACACTAATGAAGTCCAACAGCCACTTTTTGGATGCCACTAAGTTTCCTCAGTGTTTGCTATTATAATAGCTTAGTAACAATGAGCTTGAGGGTGCAATGCAGAGGTGCTGTAAATTGCTTAGCACCAGTGGGACACTAATGAAGTCCAACAGCCACTTTTTGGATGCCACTAAGTTTCCTCAGTGTTTGCTATTATAATGGCTTAGTAACAATGAGCTTGAGGGTGCAATGCAGAGGTGCTGCAAATTGCTTGGCACCAGTGCGACACTAATGAAGTCCAACAGCCACTTTTTGGATGCCACTAAGTTTCCTCAGTGTTTGCTATTATAATGGCTTAGTAACAATGAGCTTGAGGGTGCAATGCAGAGGTGCTGCAAATTGCTTGGCACCAGTGGGACACTAATGAAGTCCAACAGCCACTTTTTGGATGCCACTAAGTTTCCTCAGTGTTTGCTATTATAATAGCTTAGTAACAATGAGCTTGAGGGTGCAATGCAGAGGTGCTGTAAATTGCTTAGCACCAGTGGGACACTAATGAAGTCCAACAGCCACTTTTTGGATGCCACTAAGTTTCCTCAGTGTTTGCTATTATAATGGCTTAGTAACAATGAGCTTGAGGGTGCAATGCAGAGGTGCTGCAAATTGCTTGGCACCAGTGGGACACTAATGAAGTCCAACAGCCACTTTTTGGATGCCACTAAGTTTCCTCAGTGTTTGCTATTATAATGGCTTAGTAACAATGAGCTTGAGGGTGCAATGCAGAGGTGCTGTAAATTGCTTGGCACCAGTGGGACACTAATGAAGTCCAACAGCCACTTTTTGGATGCCACTAAGTTTCCTCAGTGTTTGCTATTATAATGGCTTAGTAACAATGAGCTTGAGGGTGCAATGCAGAGGTGCTGTAAATTGCTTGGCACCAGTGGGACGCTAATGAAGTCCAACAGCTACTTTTTGGATGCCACTAAGTTTACTCAGTGTTTGCTATTATAATAGCTTAGTAAAAATGAGCTTGAGGGTGCAATGCAGAGGTGCTTGAAATAGCTTGGCACCAGTGGAACACTAATGAAGTACAACAGCCACTTTTTGGATTTTGGATGCCACTAACTGGCAGCACTCTTTTCAATTAAAATGGCTTTGCAAAAATGTGCAGGAGGGGTGAATGCAGAGGTAAAAAAAAAATAAAAAATTCTTCATTGAATTGGTCGGTGGTTGACCTCCACCTTGGTTTGCACCCCAATTTGGGATGTATTCCATCTGTCTAGATTTTGGCGGTTGGTGACTGTTCACATTAAGTCATCAGGCTTTGTCCACAGGCTATTTACTTCATGCAGCATTTGCTTGGACCTGTCCCGCCCACAGCCATGACTCAGTCATGGGTACGGGATTGAAATAGACCAGGTGAGTGCTGCTAAGAGCAGTTCTACTATTCATATGTGAGGCCGTATGGCACATTTTATAAAAATATTTTAGTGTGGGACTGCTTCAAATGAGATTTGCCGTGACGTGGCGAAGCAGCTCAAGAAATTGCAATTTTTTGCCAAAAATCTCAAAATTTTTAAAATAAGTACAGTTTGGAATGTTTAGTGCTGTAGTGCACATTTGGTGCTGCTTTTTGTTTTTTCTTCAGTGAATGCAGAGGTGTTGGGACTTGCGTGTCACAAGTGCCACAATAATGGAGGACAGCAGCCACTCTTTGGATTGCACTAACTGGCAGCACTCTGTAATTAAAATGGCTTTGCTAAAAAGGGCAGGAGGATAAAGTGGCTGGGTTGTGGGTCAGTGTAAAGGCAAAGAAGCTTCACTTTCTATCCCTCCTAATGGGGAAATGCAGCGAGGAAGTCCCTGAGCTTAGCTACACAGACGCCGTTATCTGTAGCTGTTAAAATCTGTTTCCATGGACCTGACTGTCACCCATGGCTCTGAGCCTGCTGTAATTAGCCCTTAAAAGGGCTGAAAGAAACTTCTATCCCTATTCTGTATAGCGTTATGTGTAGAGCATATACAGCAGGATCGGCGACAGGAGCTGCACCAGCGGCGACTGACACCCAAACGCAGAAGGCAGATAATGGCGTCCAGACGGGCAGATACCCGTTTTTATAATGCAGGTACATGTGACATGGACATCCTATGACACATACCCTTGCTTATCTGGCAAAAAGTCCACTTGGCTGTGTGTGTGTTTGGGATTGGCTGACATGCTGGCCTGCCCCACTGCACGTGTGCTTAGGGAAGGAAGAAAAAAAAAATGGCGATCGCCATTATCCCAGCAGCAGTGATCTGAACGCGCAGTCCATGTACACTGTACGCTGATATTTCATAATAGTGTGAGTCACAGAGTGACTTACACTATTACAGCGAAAAGCCAGCTAGTTATTGGCTTGGCTTTTGGCTGATAGCTCGAGTTACGTTCGAGAACGGTTCTAACGAACTTTTAGCAAAAAGCTCGAGTTCTAGTTCTTTCTAGAACACCCCCCAAAATCAGTCGAACCGCGAACTAGAGAACCACGAACCACGAACTGCGCTCAACTCTAATAATAAGTTAATGGGAGTCATTGACATTTCAGAGTAGGTTCTTCAGCCATATCTGGTCAAGTAAAGCGGGCTTTACACGCTGTGACATCGCTAATGCGGAGTCGTTGGGGTCACGGAATTCGTGACGCACATCCGGCCGCATTAGCGATGCCGTTGCGTGTGACACCGATAAGCGATTTTGCATCGTTGCAAAAACGTGCAAAATCGCTAATCGGCGACATGGGGGTCCATTCTCAAATCTCGTTACTGCAGCAGTAACGAGGTTGTTCCTCGTTCCTGCGGCAGCACACATCGCTGCGTGTGACGCCGCAGGAACGAGGAAGCTCCCCTTACCTGCCTCCCGGCCGCTATGCGGAAGGAAGGAGGTGGGCGGGATGTTACGTCCCGCTCAGCTCCGCCCCTCCGCTGCTATTGGGCGGCGGTTCAGTGACGTCGCTGTGACGCCGCACGGACCGCCCCCTTAGAAAGGAGGCGGTTCGCCCGTCACAGCGACGTCGCCGGACAGGTATGTATGTGTGACGGCTGTTGTGCGACACGGGCAGCGATTTGCCCGTGTCGCGCAACAGATGGGGGCGGGTACCCACACTAGCGATATCGGGACCGATATCGCAGTGTGTAAAGTAGCCTTAAAAGACCAAGTCCTGGAATAAAAAGCTAGCAATCTACTTCATCCAGATTGCTACCTATAACCACTATGTCTTTTACAAAAAGACTTAAGGAGGGCTCACTTTCCTCCAGTACCAGGAAAAAATTGTTCAGTGGCTCCTATTTAACTCAGGGGCACAGGAGGCAGCTTTCGACTCAGAGGATCTCCAGAGACTGTCAAAGCACCATTTAATTCCTCTGGTCTCTCCCACATATCTATCAATTAATTACCATGAATGACACCAAATTGTGGGGCGGGAGTTATTTGTATTGGACAAGTAATGAAAAGAAAATTTTTATCAGTAAAATGCATTTTACCCCCGTTCACAATCAATTCCAGGACTTGATCACTCACATACAAAACTTTTATTCAGACACATTCTCATCCACATGCCCACATCTGTATACTCCAGAATGTGGACCCAACTAATGTTCATGAACAGTCAGGCCATCTGACAATGAATTCCAGGACTTGATCACTCACAAAAAACATTTTTGACCATTTACCTTAGTTTGAGTATTTTTATGACTATGCAATGGTACACAGAACTTTTCTTTGATTTTCTA
The DNA here is from genome assembly GCF_048569485.1 of Anomaloglossus baeobatrachus. Taxonomy (NCBI): domain Eukaryota; kingdom Metazoa; phylum Chordata; class Amphibia; order Anura; family Aromobatidae; genus Anomaloglossus; species Anomaloglossus baeobatrachus. The sequence continues at coordinate 128,936,606 of NC_134354.1, forward strand.
TTACTTACACTGCCTACAAGTAGTATTCAACCCCCTGCAGATTTAGCAGGTTTACACATTCAAAATTAACTTGGCATTGTGACATTTGGACTGTAGATCAGCCTGGAAGTGTGAAATGCACTGCAGGAAAAAAGAATGTTATTTCTTTTTTTATTTTTTTTTTTAAATTGTGAAAAGTTTATTCAGAGGGTCATTTATTATTCAACCCCTCAAACCACAAGAATTCTGTTTGGTTCCCCTAAAGTATTAAGAAGTATTTCAGGCACAAAGAACAAAAAGCTTCACATGTTTGGATTAATTATCTCTTTTTCCAGCCTTTTCTGACTAATTAAGACCCTCCCCAAACTTGTGAACAGCACTTGTCGCGGGCGGAGGAGGGGACGCTGCGCTCTCCCACTGTTCGGGTCCGGCTGCCGTTGCTGCTGCGGCCTGCTGCTGCTCGGTGGCTCGAGCGATGGGCCGGATCCCGGGGACTCGAGCGGCGCTCCTCGCCCGTGAGTGAAAGGGGTTTGGTTTTTGGGATAGTTTATTGTCCGTGACGCCACCCATGGTTGTGGTGATTGTATGGACACCACCGCTGCTCTGTATGGGGATCCCGAGAGCGGTGACAGGGAGCAGAAAAGTTGTTGGTTCTCCCCTCCGTGGGTAGCGGGTGGTCGTCCCGGGGCCCAGTGATGAGTTGGGGGATGAGGGATGGCGGGACCGGTGCAGGGCTTGGTGGGGTGCAGCGACGCGGGGGCAGCGCTGTGCCTCACGGCACTGTGGTACTCACTCAGCCTGAGACGGGGACACAGTTCTCGGTAAAACACACGGCTGGAAAGACGGTTCCCACGGATGGCTGCTGTTGCTTTTCCCCAGTAGTTGACGGTGACGGTCCCTTTTCCTGCACCTAAGTCTATGTTGGTAGCGATGGGTTCCCACCGGTAACCCGCTCCCCGGCTTGGATATGTGCCGGAGGAGCCCCTCTTTGCCCGCAGGCGCTGGCCCTGAGAAACTGGTGCCTTGGCGGTGGCGGTGTCTCTCTCTAACGGTTGGACTGTTGCCTTCAATCGGGACTTGGTTGTTGGGAGACCCAGAGGTCCCCTTCACTGACGGATTTGGCAAATTCACGGCGACTCCTAGCCTTGCCGGGATCCGAAAGGCCCCTGCCAATGGTGCTGGCTTCTCTTCGTATACCGCTCCGGTACCGCCGGGCCACCACCCGTGCACGGTCCTTTCGGCAACCTCCAAGCAGCCTCTCCTGCAGACGGTCACCGCCGTCTGCTAACCTTGCTGTTCTCAGTCCGGGGCACACACCCGGACCAACTTCAGGCTTTCTCAACTGTCACTTTCTCTTCTACCTTTACTCCTCTCTCTTGCTCCTCTACCACTTCACTTCAACTTCACTAACTGTTCTGCCTGGTTTTCCCGCCTCCAGGGCTGTGAACTCCTCGGTGGGCGGAGCCAACCGCCTGGCCCGCCCTCTGGTGTGGACATCAGCCCCTGGAGGAAGGCAACAAGGATTTTTGTGTAGCTTTGGTGTACCTATCCGGGGTGTAGGGTGTGGTGGTGTCATGACCTGTGACCTCTGGCTTGCCCAGGGCATCACATTCCCCCTTAGGAAAATGCAGACCGTCCGCAGGCTGCCCGTCCAACACCGGTTTTATTTTTCTGAAAAGATAAAAAAAACACAAGACAAGTATAATAACTTCATCCCACAGCGGGAGGCACTTTTCTTTAACGTTACGGTAACATTTTAACGGTTGCTGCTGCCGCTCTCTCCCACCCAAGTAACCTGGCCCTGATGCTGCCCTTAAGAAACAGGCAGCACCCCTTGACCCCAGTCCTGAACCAGTTACCCAAGCGGGATCTGTCCTTCCCCTCCAGAGGGTAGCCACCGGTTCCGGTGGTGGCTGGGCCCCAGCCTGCTCCACTGCGGGCCCTCCCTCCAACCTGCCTCTCCGGAGGCGGTAACGGTTAGCTGCAACAACAATATTTTTATTTACAAGCCACTAACGTTTGTGGTTGCCCTGCAAGTTCTCGGGCCTGTTCATAGGAGTTCCTATGCATAAACTGTGGATGGTCCCCACGGGGACAACGGTGCCGGCAACGGCCGGTTCAATCACGGTGCTGACAATCAGGTTACTCCATCAGTTGATCACTTTCATTTTTCTCTTTCAAAACTTTTAAACTTTAAACACACACAGTTTCTCTCCCCCCCGCCCTTTTAAAGAACGGTTTCCCTGTACCTAAGTGGGGGCCTACCTAGGTTGGGACGGGTGGACCTCCGGGGTCCGGTGTACGTGGGGCTAGGCAGTGGGGCAGAGGGAACAATCAGTTCCTCCTCCCTGCTATCGTGTGGGGCAGGCGGAGGCATAGGGGAGCTGGGTACAGGTTCATCCCTGGGCACTGGCACTGACTCACGGTTGACCGCCTCCGTCACTTCTTCATCCACGGGTTGTGGGAACAGTATCACTGGAAGGATCACCGCGCCGTTCTGTGTAGGCCAGTCTGCTGGGAAGTCTCCCATCGCAGTGTGGATCACCTCTTTTGCCTTCTCTGCTGGTGGAGGAACCGGTACTTCAGCCGCCGCTCTTAAGGCTGGTGGGCACCTTTTCAGATGGTCCCGGGAAACCGTGGCCAAAGTGCCCCCTTGGTCACGACTGATTTGGTAGGCCTTCCCATCTTCCCATCTTGTGGGCTCTATGATGTACGGGGTTTGTTCCCATTGATCATCCAGCTTGTGGGTTCTCCTCTTCCGCTTCAGTACGACATCTCCGGGCTGAAAAGGGCCAGCAGACGCCTTTTGATTGAAGCGCTGCTCCTGCAGTTCCCGACTCCGACTCAAGTTTTTCTCAACATATTCTTGAATCTGCCGGTATTGTACCCTCCGCCGAGTTTCCCATTCAGCTGTCGAAGGGAGTGCTTCTGGGGCCTCCAATCCCATTTCCAGGTCCACCAGCAGTCGGCCGGGGCGAGCCCTCATCAGATATGCTGGGGTGCACTTCGTTGAGCTGGACGGGATGTTGTTGTACATATCGACCAAGTCGGGTAGCTTCTCTGGCCACAGGTTCCGCTCTTCCAGCGGTAACATCTTGAGGAGTCCCAGGACCAAGTGATTCATCTTCTCACACATGCCGTTGGTCTGGGCATGGTAAGCGGTGGGTCGGATCTTCTTGCAGCCGTACAACTGGCAGAACTCATGGAACACCTCTGCTTCAAAAGCCGGGCCTTGGTCAGTAAGCACTTTCTCTGGGTATCCATGTGGTCGGCAAAAATAAGCCTGGAACGCTCTAGCGGCAGTACGACCAGTTAGGTCCTTGACTGGGACAACCACCATGAACCTCGAATAGTGGTCTACTATGGTCAACGCGTAGGCGTACCCACTTCGGCTGGGGGTGAGCTTGACATGGTCCAGGGCGACCAGCTCCAGCGGCTGATGTGTAATGATCGGGTGTAGGGGCGCCTTCTGGCTGGCCTCGTCCTTCCTCCTCAGCGTACAAGGACCGCACTCTCGGCACCAGGCCTCTACAGACTCCCGCATCCCACTCCAATAGAACCGCTCTCTCAACAGCATCTCCAGCTTCTTCCATCCGAAATGTCCGGCACCATCATGGTATGCTTGCAAAACAGTGGGCACATCAGCTTGGGGAATAACCAACTGGCGGATCTTCTCATGAGTCTTCGGGTTGATCAGCTCACGGTACAACTTCCCTTGATGTAGATACAGCCGGTTCTGTTCCTTCCACAAGCGTTGGGCTTCAGCTGGGGCGGCAGGGTCCATCCCAACAGCGCCTCGTTCCACCAGGGTCTTGACTAGGCAGACAGCGGGTGCCTGGTTTTGAGCTTCCTGCCACTCCTGACTGGGCAGTGGATCCAGGTTCACCCGTTGTTGGTGGACATGTACCTTCTCAGTTAGTGGCTGGTGAAATGCAGGCAACTCGATCTCTTCGAGGTCGTCATCCTCGCACCCTTCTTCTGACAAGTGGGGCATCCGAGAGAGTGCATCAGCATTAATGTTGACACGACCAGCCCTGTATTTGATTGTGAAGTCATAGTTGGCTAGCCTGGCCACCCACCGCTGCTCCAACACGCCCAACTTGGCTGTGTCCAGGTGAGTCAACGGATTGTTATCCGTGAAAGCGGTGAATTTTGCTGCGGCCAAGTAGTGGCGGAACCGCTCAGTGATAGCCCATACCAGTGCCAGGAGCTCGAGCTTGAAGGAGTTGTAGTTCTCAGGGTTCCTTTCAGTTGGCCGGAGCTTTCGGCTAGCATAAGCAATCACTTTTTCCTTCCCGTCCTGGACCTGGGACAGGACTGCCCCCAATCCCACATTGCTGGCGTCTGTGTAGAGGATGAATGGGCAGCCGTAGTCAGGGTACGCTAGGACCTCTTCTCCGGTCAAGGCCGCTTTCAGCTGGCGGAAGGATTCCTCATGCCTTTCTTCCCACACCAGTGGGGCACCGATGGGTCTACCACCTTTGGTCTGCCCCACGAGGAGATCTTGCATGGGGGCAGCCATCTTCGTGTACCCCTTGATAAAGCGTCGGTAGTACCCCACCAGACCCAGAAACTGCCTTACTTCCCTCACTGTGGTTGGTCTTGGCCAGCCTTGGATGGCAGTGATCTTCTCAGGGTCGGGGGCGACACCTTCTGCACTCACTACATGCCCCAGGTACTGCACTCTGGGTTTCAGCAGGTGACACTTAGGCGGGCTTTGCACGCTGCGACATCAGTAACAATGTGTTACCGATGCTGCAGCGATAGTCCCGCCCCCGTCGCACGTGCAATATCTAGTGAAAGCTGCCGTAGCGATTATTATCGCTACGGCAGTTTCACATGCACTCACCTGCCGTGCGACGTCCCTCTGGCCGGCGACCCGCCTCCTTCCTAAGGGGGCTGGTCGTGCGGCGTCACAGCGACGTCACACGGCAGGCGGCCAATTGAAGTGGAGGGGCGGAGATGAGCAGGATGTAAACATCCCGCCCACCTCCGTCCTTCTCATTGCAGCCGGCGGCAGGTAAGGTGAAGTTCCTCGCTCCTGCGGCTTCATACACAGCGATGTGTGCTGCCGCAGGAGCGAGGAACAACATCGCACCTGTCGCTGCACCGGCATTATGGAAATGTCGGAGGCTGCAGCGATGATACGATAACGACGCTTTTGCGCTCGTTCATCGTATCAAAAAGGTTTTACACGTTGCGATATCGACTGCGACGCCGGCTGTGCATCACTTTCGATTTGACCCCATCGACATCGCACGTGCAATGTCGCAACGTGCAAAGCCGCCCTTAGAGGGCTTCAACTTCATCCCGTATTTGGCAAGGGACGCGAACACCTCGGCCAGGTGCTTCAGATGGGCTTCATACGTCTGGGAGTACACAATCACATCATCCAAGTATAACAGGACGTTCTCGAAGTTTAGATGTCCCAGACAGCACTCCATCAGCCGTTGGAAGATTCCAGGGGCGTTGCACAGCCCGAACGGCATACTATTGAATTCACAGAGCCCCATTGGGGTGGTGAAGGCGGTTTTCTCCCGGTCCTCCGGTGCCACTGCCACTTGCCAGTATCCACTGGTGAGGTCAAGGGTAGAGAAGTAATTTGCAGTTCTCAGTGCGGCCAAAGACTCTTCAATACGGGGCAGTGGATAAGCATCTTTATGCATTATCTGGTTAATCTTCCGGTAGTCCACACACATCCGCATGGTGCCATCCTTCTTTTTGACCAGTACCAACGGGGCGGCCCAGGGACTACAGCTGTCCTGAATAACCCCTGCCTCTTTCATGTTCCTCAACATATCTTTGGCGCATTGCTAATGCGCAGGGGGAATAGACCTGTACCTCTCTTTGATAGGGGGGTGCTCACTGGTGGGGATGTGGTGTTGGACCCATTTGATCTGCCCAAAGTCTAATGGATGTTTGCTGAAAACTTGCTCATACTCCCGCACCACCCTGTATACCCCTTCTTTGTGATGTGTAGGGGTATCGTCAGTGCCCACGTGTAGCTGTTGGTGCCACTCATTTAACTCCCCTTGGGGCGGGTGAGTGCTGGTAGTAGGTGGGGAGACTGGGGGAGCTGCCTCGTGGATAGTGTGGGGATCCAGGGTGAGCAGCTTGGCAAGGGTGGCATACCGGGGAAGCCTGACTTCTTCCTCCCCACAGTTCAGCACCCTCACGGGCACTCTCCCCTTCTTTACATCTACCACCCCTCGGGCGGCCATTACGGTGGGCCAGTGTTCGGAGGGCATGGGCTCTATCATGGCAGGGTAGTCACGCCCCTGAGGCCCTACTGACGCTCTACACCAAATCATCATCTCACTCCTAGGGGGTACAATCAACGGAGCAGCATCCATCACTCTCACTCCACCAATCTCTCCTCCTGTTGAGTTTAAATGCTGGCGGTACATCAAGGCTCGGATCTCACGCTGCACAGCTCTCTGTCGGCTCTCCGCCGCCGTGGCGGCCAGCTGTTGCAGTAGGGCCAACACATCACCCATATAGTGCTCCATCACATTGGTTCCTAGCACTATCTTCGGGTTATGGTCACTGGGTTCATTCGTGATCACAATCATACCCTGGTGTTGCAGTTCAGCTCGCCCCACTGTCATAGCCACTTGTTTATACCCCACTTGGGTCAATGGGAGTCCATCAGCAGCAATCAGTGTTATACTAGTATCTGGGGGTGCCAGCTCGTCTGTCCCCCAATACCGCTGGTATAATGTGTATGGTATGGTGGTTACCTGTGATCCAGTGTCCAAGAGAGCCATCACCGGTATGCCGTCCACAGCCACGGGGATGATGGGCCGGGCCCCAATATACCGGTCCCGCCAGTCTGGGGGGCCACGGGGTTCTACTCCTGAGGATTGGCCCGTGGCCCCAGGGGTTGCTCGTTTAACGGGCACTGTCGGAAGTAATGGCCAGGCTTGCTGCACTTGTAGCAGGTTGGAGGTCTGTTCAGTGAGTTGTTAGCACTTCTCCGCTGCATCCAGGGAACATCCTCAGGGCTGTCGGCGAGCTGTATCCTGGTTGGAGGCTGGGATCTGGTCAAAGGTTGGAGTGCAGCGAGAATCTTGGCGAGGTCTCCGTCCATGCGGCGGACCTGGGCTGCCAGTTCTTCCATTGTTCTGCTGGGAGCTGTAGGCATTGGAGAGGCTGGTGGGGCAGGGGCCACCACGACGGGGGCCGTCTCAATTGGCCATGGGGCTGGCTCCGAGATTTCTGAAGCTGGGGGTTGCAGTGCTTTAATGGCCCGTTCCTTTAACACAGCAAAGTCCACATCAGGGTGTTCCAGGGCCCACAGCCGGAGCTGTTTGCGATCCTCAGAGGACCTCATCCCCTGCACAAATTGCTCTACTAACATCTTGTTGCTGTCCGCCTCATTGATAGTGCCTACCCGCTTTAGGGTGCGAAGGGCGCTTTGCAGACGTAAAGCGTAGTCCCGAATGCTATCCACAGACCGTTGCCGGCACTGGTAAAACTGCATCCTCAGCTCAGCTTCAGTACGGGTCTCAAAGGCAGTCTGTAGCTTCTCAAAGATGGTGGCTACAGAGAACCGGTCCCCCTCGGCCCAGGTCTCCGCTTCCTGCTCAGCCGCGCCGGTTAGCTGGCCCAGCACTACCGCTGCACGTTGCTTATCGGTCAGGGGGTACAATTCCAAAAGCGGATTAAGCTTTTTCCGGAAGACCTGTAAAGCATCAGGTTTCCCGTCATACTGCGGTAGCCAGGTAGCTCCGGGCACATAGGGCAAGGAGAACGGCGTCACCTGAGCGAGAGCGGCACCTCCTGCCAGCACGGCCGGGACCTGGGCAGGCCCATTCCCATCCACGGGTTCCACTGCGGCTGCGACCACCGCTCCTCCAGCGGCTCCGTCGGGCGCAGACATCTTGTGTCCGTCCCCCTTAGCCTCTTTCCGGCCCCTCCTCTATCGGGGCGGGGTTTTGGCCTTCGCGCCTCCGCTACTCGAGAAGACGCTCGAGCGGGAACTCTTCGTGCCAAAGATGGCGACTTCTGAAATTTTCCGGCCGGACACCTCCGGCGGTAACAAGGTGCACCTCTACCCAACGGCAGAGCGGTAAGATCCTGTTCGTGACGCCAAGTTGTCGCGGGCGGAGGAGGGGATGCTGCGCTCTCCCACTGCTCGGGTCCGGCTGCCGCTGCTGCTGCGGCCTGCTGCTGCTCGGTGGCTCGAGCGATGGGCCGGATCCCGGGGACTCGAGCGGCGCTCCTCGCCCATGAGTGAAAGGGGTTTGGTTTTTGGGATAGTTTATTGTCCGTGACGCCACCCACGGTTGTGGTGATTGTATGGACACCACCGCTGCTCTGTATGGGGATCCCGGGAGCGGTGACAGGGAGCAGAAAAGTTGTTGGTTCTCCCCTCCGTGGGTAGGGGGTGGTCGTCCCGGGGCCCAGTGATGAGTTGGGGGATGAGGGATGGCGGGGCCGGTGCAGGGCTTGGTGGGGTGCAGGGACGCGGGGGCAGCGCTGTGCCTCACGGCACTGTGGTACTCACTCAGCCTGAGACGGGGACACAGTTCTCGGTAAAACACACGGCTGGAAAGACGGTTCCCACGGACGGCTGCTGTTGCTTTTCCCCAGTAGTTGACGGTGACGGTCCCTTTTCCTGCACCTAAGTCTATGTTGGTAGCGATGGGTTCCCACCGGTAACCCGCTCCCCGGCTTGGATATGTGCCGGAGGAGCCCCTCTTTGCCCGCAGGCGCTGGCCCTGAGAAACTGGTGCCTTGGCGGTGGCGGTGTCTCTCTCTAACGGATTGACTGTTGCCTTCAATCGGGACTTGGTTGTTGGGAGACCCAGAGGTCCCCTTCACTGACGGATTTGGCAAATTCACGGCGACTCCTAGCCTTGCCGGGATCCGAAAGGCCCCTGCCAATGGTGCTGGCTTCTCTTCGTATACCACTCCGGTACCGCCGGGCCACCACCCATCCACGGTCCTTTCGGCAACCTCCAAGCAGCCTCTCATGCAGACGGTCACCGCCGTCTGCTAACCTTGCTGTTCTCAGTCCGGGGCACACACCCGGACCAACTTCAGGCTTTCTCAACTGTCACTTTCTCTTCCACCTTTACTCCTCTCTCTTGCTCCTCTACCACTTTACTTCAACTTCACTAACTGTTCTGCCTGGTTTTCCCGCCTCCAGGGCTGTGAACTCCTCGGTGGGCGGAGCCAACCGCCTGGCCCGCCCCCTGGTGTGGACATCAGCCCCTGGAGGAAGGCAACAAGGATTTTTGTGTAGCTTTGGTGTACCTATCCGGGGTGTAGGGTGTGGTGGTGTCATGACCTGTGACCCCTGGCTTGCCCAGGGCGTCACACACTCATACTTGGTCAACATGGGAAAGACAAAGGAGCACTCCAAGGCCATCAGAGACAAGATCGTGGAGGGTCACAAGGCTGGCAAGGGGTACAAAACCCTTTCCAAGGAGTTGGGCCTACCTGTCTCCACTGTTGGGAGCATCATCCGGAAGTGGAAGGCTTATGGAACTACTGTTAGCCTTCCATGGCCTGGACAGCCTTTGAAGGTTTCCACCCGTGCCGAGGGCAGGCTTGTCCGAAGAGTCAAGGCTAACCCAAGGACAACAAGGAAGGAGCTCCGAGAAGATCTCATGGCAGTGGGGACATTGGTTTCAGTCAATACCATAAGTAACGTACTCCACTGCAATGGTCTCCGTTCCAGACGAGCCCGTAAGGTACCTTTACTTTCAAAGCGTCATGTCAAGGCTCGTCTACAGTTTGCTCATGATCACTTGGAGGACTCTGAGACAGACTGGTTCAAGGTTCTCTGGTCTGATGAGACCAAGATCGAGATCTTTGGTGCCAACCACACACGTGACGTTTGGAGACTGGATGGCACTGCATACGACCCCAAGAATACCATCCCTACAGTCAAGCATGGTGGTGGCAGCATCATGCTGTGGGGCTGTTTCTCAGCCAAGAGGCCTGGCCATCTGGTCCGCATCCATGGGAAGATGGATTGTACGGCCTACCTGGAGATTTTGGCCAAGAACCTCCGCTCCTCCATCAAGGATCTTAAGATGGGTCGTCATTTCATCTTCCAACAAGACAACGACCCAAAGCACACAGCCAAGAAAACCAAGGCCTGGTTCAAGAGGGAAAAAAATCAAGGTGTTGCAGTGGCCTAGTCAGTCTCCTGACCTTAACCCAATTGAAAACTTGTGGAAGGAGCTCAAGATTAAAGTCCACATGAGACACCCAAAGAACCTAGATAACTTGGAGAAGATCTGCATGGAGGAGTGGGCCAAGATAACTCCAGAGACCTGTGCCGGCCTGATCAGGTCTTATAAAAGACGATTATTAGCTGTAATTGCAAACAAGGGTTAGTCCACAAAATATTAAACCTAGGGGTTGAATAATAATTGACCCACACTTTTATGTTGAAAATTTATTAAAATTTAACTGAGCAACATAACTTGTTGGTTTGTAAGATTTATGCATCTGTTAATAAATCCTGCTCTTGTTTGAAATTTGCAGGCTCTAACTTATTTAAATCTTATCAAACCTGCTAAATCTGCAGGGGGTTGAATACTACTTGTAGGCACTGTATATATTAGTTATATTGGTGATATCAGCATGCTCATTTTATTGGAGGATCTCTAACAATGAGGCTGTTCTGTATTCATACACTATGGGCTTTAATGCATGGTTCTTGTCACTGGTGTATCACGAGTGATAGACAGTCATGTGGTTTCTGATAATAGAAGATCAGAGCGTTTGGCTGCGGAAAATTCTCCCCGAGTTTCTATTGTTCTTCCTTGTGGTATTCATTGTATTAGGCAGCTTTCCTGCTGGGTTTTCATCTCTTCCCCTTTAGGACCGACAGATAATATAAAAAAAAGAGAAGAGCGCTCCTGTGTGAATCTGCTTAACAAGGTTGGAAAGAGGGAGATGAAAGCAGCTCACCTGGGTGGAACTCCGGTGAACGGGGGGATAGCCGTCACAAACCAGTCCAGCACAGGCGACGTCAATCCATGGAGGTGTCACAATCCAGTGTGGAAGGGGGACCAGAGAACCCTCCGTAGCAACTGCACCCCAGTGAAGGACGAGCTTGCCACAAAAGCTGAGGACCAATGCCAACAACCACAGTGGCTGTCAAGCATACACGACACGAGTCCTGTCGTGGTGGCATGTGATACAAGATCCGGCAGGTAGATTCAATTGGAACTGCTGCTGCGCTCAGAGCCTCTTACCTGCAACCACAGGGATTAAAGATTCAATCACGGAGGAAAAATCAGAGGCTTTGAAATAGGCGCTACAGACCAAAAGAATACTAAGAAGTTTATTCTAAAAGGTAGAAACAATTATTTATATCATAAAACACAACACCTGTGGCCTGAGGAAGGGGACGTTTTTATTGTGTGTCCCAGAAACGTGTTGTTTTTTATGATATAAATAATTGTTTCTCCCTTTTAGAATAAACTATTTAGTATTCTTTTGGTCTGTAGCACCTTTTTCAAAGCCTCTAATTTTTCCTCTGTGAGTGAACCTTTAGGACCCAGGGGAGCTCTCCTTCTATCAGGCTGCTGATTATTAGTATTCTCTTAATGCTTAAATACTCCTGTATTCCATGGACTTGTGCTGGTGATATTATTCAGTTAATTCCAGCACTGGTTGCAAGCAGGGGACTTGTACTCATCTGTAGTATTGTTACTGAACTTTTGCTGAACTTCTACCTGTGAATAAGAAGTTCATGCATTTTTCCATTTTTCCCCATGTGTCCTCCTTGTGTCTTTTCTAGTGTTTAGTGGGGTTGACGAAGAGCTGATCCCACCCGTTCCCTATTTAGGGTCCAGCACTAGGAATACCTACGATCAGGTATTCGGCTTGCCACATACAGTAGGTGAGGAATCTATCTAGGGTGGTGAGGGACCAGCGGTAGGCTTGGTCAGGGGTTACCATCTCCTCCTTCCCTAGGATACAGAATTTCCTTTCCCTTCCCTTTTTGCCGTTGACTTGGTACTTCCCCATACCTAGCATGACAGCCAGAACCTGTTATGGTGTACCACGCCATTTGGCACATTCGTCCCTCATGTAGGGATTGATAGGATTAAGCAGACATTGTATGAAAATTTACCGAATATTGATGTAGAATAATTCTAACTATAGCGCAGAGATTTTTTTTTTAAATCAGATCTTTTTTTTATTAAATCATTAGGGATCAATACAGAGAGTATTTCACTTTTCATATAACTGATAACAATAAACAGATAAACACATGTGATTTATAAATCAGGTTCTTTCTCTGCATGTATGTAAATATAATAATAGAGTTCTCAAATCATAATTATATTATATAGCTTGAGCCTACAAACCTCGTGGCTCTACAAATAAACAAAACTTAAATTATGCAATAATGCCTCAGACTAACAGGAACACCTCCTCCATCAGCCGTGTCGCTCCACATCATATTGCTATACTCTCCTGCCCCTCCCTCTCCGTGCAGTCATCCATAAAACCGTTCCAGTCCTCTCTCACCTCTTCATTCAAAGTCCACTTCGTCACAGAAAAAACTAGTTTTAATTCCCTTCCTCACACATGCCATCACTGCAGGCACAACAGTAACCGGTCCAGCATTGCATCCCGAACCAGTGCACTAGAGGGTAGGCCCGGCAACTCCATCCATGGCCGCCAAATGCTGTAAAACTTTTTCAATGTTTTTCTTTTTAAATAAACTCCCCTTTCCAATCTTATGACGTTATTTAATTTGTTTTTGAGCTCTGGTAATGTTGGTGGTAGAGGGTCTAACCAGTGATATGCAAGTAGCTTTCTTGCTTGGTACAAGATACGGGCTATTCCCAGAGCTGTTGGAGAATCCGGATCCACTTCTCCTTCCCACAGACTCAACAGGCACAGGCGGGGCGATGGTTGTATTGTGATATGATATATTTGATCTATAAGTCCCGGGGTTTGGTTCCAGAAATCACCAATGTGTCCACACTCCCACATAACATGCATCAAATGGGCATCATCCTGTCCATACCTAACACACTGTCCCATCTTAAATAGTAGACTGGGAGTTTTATATACCCTGTGGATGAGATATATTTGAGACAGCTTTTGGCACTCCGATACCGCCAGTTTAGGAACTTGTTCCAATATATCAGACCACTGGCCTTCCGTCAGGGGACCGACGTCTCGTTCCCATTTGCTTTTAACAATCAATGGATGTGTTTCCAGATGGGCAGGTAGTAATTTTTTATATAGTTCCGAAATAAGACCCTTAGAGGACTCAGATGTAAGCAGCCTATGTAATGTTTGATTATGTGTCACTGTTACCGGGTTTGTCCTCCCCTGTCTTTCCAGTGCGTGTCTCAGCTGCAAATACTGATAAAAGAAGACATGCGGAAGGTGAAACTCCGTTCTCAGTTGTTCAAAGCTTTTAAGAGTATTATTTTGTAGTACTTGTGACACTAAATGGATCCCTTTATCCTCCCATCCTCTGAACCCTACTAATTTTTTAATTTCTGGGAAGTCGGGGTTCTGCCACAGTGGCCAGAGCTCTGTAGGTCCGCTTATCCCCAAAAGAGACTTACCCCTGTCCCACACCCGGAATATCATAGCCAGTGTGGGATATCGTGCCCCATTTATCTGTCTTTGTCCCACATCCAACCGGCAACCTGGGTACTTCCATACTGATCCCTCTCTCACTATATCACCACTGGTATCATACCCTCCTTCTTTGCCCCAACCCCTCAGATGTTGCATCTGGGAGGCTATATAGTATATATATGGGTTTGGTACCGCCAGTCCTCCCTCCTCCTTTCCCCGCTGTAGCACTTCCAGTCAAATCCTAGCTTGCTTTTTCTTCCAAATAAGTTCCCGGAATATTGTATTAATTTTTACAAAAAATTCCCTACATATCCACACTGGAGAATTATGTATAAGGTATAGTAATTGTGGCATCATTACCATTTTAATTAAATTGGATCTGCCGATATTTGATAGCGGCAAACGGCACCAGGTATGCACTTTTGCTCTGAATCGCTGTAACAGGGGATCCAGATTTAGGGCCTGGAAATCCTTCGGGATTGGGCTGACAATTACTCCCAGATATTTAAACTCCCGGACCACAGGAACTGGAATCTGTAAGTCCGAAAAGTCCCCCGGAAGGGGGTCCAACGGCATTAAAGCCGACTTGGACCAGTTGATTCGTAGACCAGACCTCTGTCCAAATTCCCGAATGATATTCATTGCCGGCAAAATCGAGGAACGTACCCTGTCTAAATATAAGAGTAGATCGTCTGTGTATAATGATATCTTTTGTTCCACGGCTCTACACCGAAATCCCTCTACCTCCCTGGATTTCCGTATTGCCACTGCCAACGGCTCCACTGCAGTCGCGAATAGCAAGGGTGAAAGCGGGCACCCCTGTCTAGTACCTCTTCCAAGAGGAAAAGACTCGGAGACCCTGCCATTAACCCTAACCTTCGCCACCGGTGAGTCATATAGCAGTTTTACCCAATTTATGAATCTATGTCCAAAGCCCATTTTCCGAAGTACAGCCCACATATATTCCCATTCAAGGCTATCGAACGCCTTAGCGGCGTCTAAAGACAAAATTGCCCTTTCCCCCGGTACCTCAAAACTATGTTGAATTCCCAAATATAATTTCCTGAGATTCATAGATGTGGCTCTGCATGGAATGAATCCTGTCTGATCACTCTGCACTATAGATTAGATGACTCGGGACATCCTATTGGCGAGAACCTTGGCCAGCAATTTAATGTCTGTTTGTAGGAGAGAAATTGGGCGATACGAATCCGGGATCTCTGGATCTTTTCCGGGTTTTAATATTAAGACTATTAAGGCTTCCCTCATAGAGGGCGGGAGGACCCTCTGCCTTTCAGATTCTTCAAATACCTTAAGTAGTTTGGGTAGCAGTAAGGGTGCATACGTTTTATAAAACTCTCCAGGCAGGCCATCCGTTCCCGGAGTTTTTTCATTTTGTGTCTGGCCAAGCGCTTCCTCCAGTTCTTCCAATGAGATGTCCCGGTCCAGCAATTCCCTGTTTACATCACTCAGTGTAGGAAGAGAGAGAGCATCCAAATACCGCTCAATCTCAGTCTCTGTAAGGTCACAGTCTGATGTGTATAGCCGCATATAATACCTCTTTATTTCTCTTATTATATCCTCGCTTGCTGTTACAAAGTCACCTGATTCCGTCTTTAACCTATTTATATAGGAAGATCCTTCCTGTGCTCTAATGACTGTGGCCAGTAGGTGCCCCACGCCCTCCCCCGCCATAAAATAATTTTGTTTAAGGAAATAGCATTTATTTTCTGCCACCGACATGAGATTTTCTTTGAGTGACATCTGTGCTTTCTATAGAGTGTTTTTAGTTTCTACTGTCGGGTTGAGCACCACCGCAGCCTCCGGATCAGATACCTTCTGAATCAGACTCTGGGTGTAACATTTGGTTTGATTTTTGCGTATGCATATTTCTCTAATATATATGCCCCTTACCACAGCTTTCATAGAGTCCCAAACTATGTGTGGCGGTGCAGAGCACTCATTAAGATGAAAGTATTCCAGAATATTATCATATAAAGATCCCCCAATAAGCTGGATCCAGAAGGGATTAAGTTTCCAGATAGGCCTGGGCAGAGCGAGGGGGTTTCCCCATGCAAGCGTAACATGTAATGGTGAGTGATCAGATACACTTCTAGGTAGGTAGGCCACCTTTTGTGTATATGAGGCCATAAGTGCGTTTCCAATAGCCAAGTCTATCCGTGACATGGTGTGGTGGGAGCTAGAGTAACAGGAGAATTGTTTGGTTGTGGGGTATTGGGCACGCCAAAGATCTACAAAACCCAGCTCTGTTAGCATTCTAGCAAATGAAGTCGGGGCGGCGTTCTCCGATATGTTTCCCGAGTGTAATTTATCTAGATAGGGATGTAAGTAATTATTAAAATCCCCTATCAAAAGCGTCGGCACAGATGGAAGGGAATCTAAAATAGACAATATCCTTTTTACCGGTTCGACTGAATATGGTGGAGGGATATATATCGCAACCAGAATAAATTGTATACCATACAGCGTGCAAAGCAAACATACAAATCTGCCCCCCGGGTCAATCACTGATTTGATACATGAGAACGGGATGGATTTGTGCACCAACACACTCACACCCCGTGCATGGGTCGAGTATGTGGAATGATATTCATGCACGATCCATCCCTTCCTCAGCCAATGAACATTATCCCTGACCATGTGGGTCTCGGAGAGACATATAATAGCCGGTAAAAGTTTCTGTAGGTGAGTAAATATAGCACATCTTTTGTTCGCATCTCCGAGCCCTCTAACATTCCACGCTACAATATTTAAAGATGTCGCCATAAGCATAGACTAAGATATGATCCGGACGGATACTTCATACCTGGAGGAGAGAGGCGTTCTCCACCGATTCTCAAAAACATTAGGCTGAGCGACACGACTGAGGCACACCACACTTCCCAAACAGATTGCATCATACAACAATAAACAAGAAAAACAAGGAGAGAGATAGGGCTCCGCACACCAGTGCGCAGTGCCCCTGCCCTCAAAATCAAGTGTATCTTACACATTTCTCCCAAATAGAGAGAATCAGGGCTAAAAATACGCCCCAAGTCCATGCAGGGAGGGGGTCCACAACTCGCTAGTGAAGCGTGTGTCCACAATGAACCGGCCGTCTCCCAACCTGGATCCTAGATGAATTTAACTGTAATGATCTCACCAGCATAGCGTCCCAAACAAAAACAACGCCTGGCGGCAGAAAGGGAAATCTCAGGTATTCTTCCTCCTCAGGGACCTCTCATTGATATCCAGCCAAGACAATGCCGCCCCAGCCGTATCAAAAAAATGAGTCTCTCCGTTCGCAGCAATCCGCAGCTTAGCAGGGTACATCATGGAATATGGCACTTGTAGGTTGCGCAATCGTTTTTTGACCTCAATAAATTGCGCTCTTTTACGTTGCACTTCCATGGAGAAATCAGGAAATATTGAAATCTTCCTCCCATCAATTGCAAGTTCTTTGATATCTCTGGCTCTGCGCAGGATAGTGTCCCTATCTTTATAGTGCAGTAGTTTAATCAGAATAGGACGTGGGGGTGCTCCCGGCTGTGGGGCACGCGCAGGGACCCTGTGCGCTCTTTCAATGGTGAAAAAAGAGGATAGTATGTCTTTTCCCATGGTGTCTTTAAGCCATTTTTCAAAGAAATTCAATGGGTCATTGCCCTCCATCCTCTCTGGGACCCCCACCAGTCTCAAATTACTTCTGCGGGAGCGGTTCTCTAAATCATCCACCTTGTTTAGCAGTGTGGAGATATTTTGCGAGGCCTTTCCCAGCTCTCGTGACATTGGTGGTAATTTATCCTCTGTTGTACTCACTCTTTCCTCCAGCTCCCCCATTCTGACAGTCACCCCTTGCAGCTCACGTTTAATACAGGCCATATCTGAGGTGACAGTTCCCATCTGGCTGCTTAGAGTGGCCAATGTGGTATTGCAAGAGTTAATTGCTGCCAGAATGTCTCTCAGTATGGCCTCAGTGAAAACAGGTGTTGTTTGCTCCACATCTCCCCCTCCTCCCTCTGCCAGCGCAGGCCTCTGTGTCTGCATATCTTGTGCTGCTGAACATGCAGGGCCCAGGGTACTCACAGTCTCACCATCGGGTATGTTTTCTCCCTGCTCCAGGGCCCGTTCAGCGCTGCCATCGGGTGCCTCGTTGTAGGTAGGGTCTGTGCCAGGGGCCACTCTGGCAAACCGCTCCAACCTGCTTGCTACTCCCACTGCTCCAGCTCGGGATGGTGTGGATGCCGGCGGCGCCATATTGGATTCTTCAGAGGCACGCTCCTGCGCGTCTCTGTCCCTTTTATTGCTGCTGCGGGTCGGCATATCCTGGCTGTGCTCGCTTCCCCGGGTGTTATAAGTGGTGTTGCAGCCCTCCAGGGTCGGTAGTGCCTGTCAGCAAGGCCGGTGTGCAGGATATTTCAGGATCCAGGCAGGAGCTCACCCACGCTGCTTCCTCTCTACATGAGGTCCAGGCCACGCCCCCATAGCGCAGAGATTTGACAAAAAGACTCATAAAAATGACCTTCAATAATGATTTTTTTTTAAAAAGAAAGACTAATATAATATATATGTGCATCAACTAACAGGATAAAAATAGCTGCAGTTAATGGTACCAAGAACGAAACTGGTCAAAAAGGGGGGAAAAATAAAAGGGGTCTACACAATTAGAAAAAAATCCCAATTTACACCAGTTATCTTAAAGATACTTAACAGTGCAGTAAAGACACAGTGTAGTCCTTATAAACCCCTATAACAGCAAAGGTGACCAGCTGCAGAAAATCAGTACATTCTGTCAAATATGAAAATACTTAGTCCATATAGTCCAGTCACTACCGTCCGTCTTTTCTGGTGTTTATCTTAATGTTAGGTCATATGTTCAAACCTTAAAAAGTTGATCATTTTCTAAAGGGATAGAGAAGATAAGAAATATCCCAAAACATTCCACCTCTAGATGTCATGAGAGGAGATGTTGATATTTAGGAGAAGGAAGAAAAAAAACAGCCCCCAACAATAGATGTTTCCATAACGATAATATCTGTGGGGAATGCAACACCCAACGCGTTTCACCTATGACGATATGTGGTTCATCAGGGGTGATATTAACGTTCTCCATTATTCAACTGACAAAAGATTCCGTTAAGTACAATTAATGTATCAATGTATCAACAATGTTTGTTTCCTGCAGCTTCTGAGTAGTTCTATATATACATCATTCAATCCATCAGGACTCAAATGTATCACTATTTACTCCGAACAACAATTTTTGTACCACGTTGTGATGCATGCCTACTAGGGGTCCATCCAACCGTCGACCAGGGATCATATATAATTTATTATTATGGTTCTGGAAAATACTTGTTCTCTTTCATACCTGTGGATGAATGCAATCAATGCTATTCAGAGGGTGTCCCAGCAATTGGGCCAATGACCACAACATTCTATGTTCCCTACTTACTATAATAGTGGCTTGAGACACAAGCCTCACTAGTGGTTCAGTGTCCCATGATATAAATACAAAGGAGCCCGGGTGTAGTATAAAATCATTATTTAAAAAAAAAATCATAATCCCTACCTTACTCTAATCAATGTTATGCATATCCTGTTAGGTAGTTTTCCCAAATTTCTGTGCCAACTCACAATCCGGGCTCTTTAAAGAAAAAGGTAATTGTGCCGCCCCTGCAGCAGTCGAACTGCTCAGATCCGGGGTTGCTGTGGCTCGAGGGTCTCCAGACCCGGGGCTCGTGGCCACTTCAAACTGTAAAGGGGGTATTTACAGGGGATAAATGTTCGTGACGCTACCTGTGGGTTGCGTTAAAGGTGAGTACCGCCGCTGCCGATGGGAGTACCGTGGCAGATGGTATGTGGCAGCCAGATGTCAGTCCCTCCGCAGGTAGGGAAGGCCCCGGATGGTGGGGATTTGGTGTACAGGTAGCTTGCTTGGCCTTGGGAAGCAGGGTGCAGGTGTTAGATTACTCACTGCGGTAGTCGTGGTGTTGGATCAGGTGGATTAAGCAGACACTCACACAGCTGGTAAACCAAGGTCTCTGCACTGCACTGCAGTCTCTACGGGGGGAGCCCGTCCAGGTCCCGCTCCCACCAGTGTCACTTGGTAAGTCCGGAGCCCTGCCTGGGGCTGGCACTTGGGATTTTAATAGGTTGTGTGTTTTGGAGAACCCTATCCCCCGCGTTGTGCTGATGCCTACAATCTCTGAGCTCTTGGGGAAAGTTCATAAAGAGACTATCCTCTACAGGTTAATTATCAGGTTGCTTGAAGCTACTCCCCGATCTAGGATTCTGTACCCCGCCGTGCTCAGTATCGATAAGGTTGCTGGGCTTTCTAGTGCCAACAGTCCTCCTAGACTGCGTCTGTTACAGTTTTGTCCAGTGTTTCTAATACCGGTCCCAGACTCCTGTGGTCCCGGACCACCGTTTGCAACCCAACCTGTCGCCTCCCTGGGAGATCCCTGAGGAAGAAGGATTGCAGTCCTTTGAAACGCGTCGGATTTAGTGCCCTTGTATCTGTGCATGCTTGCTAAACCTCCCACTATCCACAGTGACGTCACCCATCCCTGAGCTCACGGTAGTTGGACGGGAGAGTTTCCGGCCGGCACCTCCCACCCACTTCCACTCGGCGGCCTGTTACGACGCGCTCCACGCAGCTCCCAGCGACACTCCTGACGGACCAGCTTCCACGGACATCCCAGCCAGTTAGGTAAGACAATTACTGCCCCTAGCAAGGCGCCTGCTGACAGCCTGACTGTGATATTTTTTCATTATACAGTAGCTGACTCATACAACCAGCTTTCTGACCAATCTTTGAGTACATGTCATGCTCCCCAGTCCCCGTGCTGCGCTCCCCGGTCCCCGTGCTGCGCTCCCAGGTTCCCGTGGCGTGCTCCCCGGTTCCCGACGGCACGCTCCACTCACCACTCCTGCTCCCGGTCCTCCTACTCCCTCTCCCTCGCCGGTATCCTTCAGGCGTTCCCGCTCCAGGCGCCCCTCTGCATCGCAGGACACTCTGCCCGGCACTCCTGCTTCCTCGGCGCCACTTCCCTCCCTGGTCTCAGGCACTCGGGCCTCGTGCATGCGCGTTAGGGCGCGCGGTCATTGACCCTTTCTTAAAGGGCCAGCGTCCAGAAACAGGATACTGGCTTGCAGGTACAGGGTATAAGAGGATTCTTCTTCCAGGTGGGCGGGGCCTGTTCTACGTGTTTAGTAAGCTAGGAGTTCAGGTCCCTCTTTGCCTCGTCCTGTATTAACCCTTGTCTGTCTCGCAGAGCCCGTCCTGGCACGCCATCCGGTCCTAACCACGACTGCTGCGTAATTCCTGTCGGAGGGTTGTCGGCTGAGAACGCCACCATCTTCTTCAGTCCGGACCCGGCTCCGATCCCCAACGCCACGTGGTGACACCCGTCCTCCCGTCCAGCTGGATCCGATTCCACCTGTCATCTCTACCCGGCACCGGAACCAGAGCCTTGTTGTTGGGGCTACCATCTGGACCCTTGTGACCAGGGACATCTTCCTTCCTCCTTCCGGAACGGACTGTGCCCACACAGCTAGTGCTTCGGCTACCGTGCATCAAGGCCCTCTGACGGGGTGACCGGACAGTCCCTGTATAGGGGTTAGCTCCGGGTTGCTCCGCTGGAGGAGTCCGGTGCACGGCCCTGCGTTTCCACCACCAGGACCTTACACTACATAACCCTCTGTTTATTATTACCTAACGCAACCACTAGTCAGGTTTCAGGTTAACCCTTGAGCTTCCACATCCTCATCAGGCAGCCTGAATTCTCAACAGCTGAACTCAGTGCTCACTGACAGGTAAAATAATTTTAAGATTTTTTTTTTATTATTACACAATACTATTACCAATTTTTTATACTGTCTCTTATTTCCATATGGTTATTTATGTGATTACATAATTTCCATTCATACTCTTTCAATATCCTATACCATTTTTACCAGGTGAAACTTCAATCTCTATCCTATGTAGCTGCTGAAACCAGCACACATATTATATCCTAAAGACAGCATTCATATCTTCAGGTATATTTCTATCACCACCATTAACACTTGTATTCCTGTGGTATATCTATTAGTACTAATTTCAATCTACTAAAATTTATAGGACATTTTCTTAAATATCGCCAATCTATCAGGCCTCCAAAAGCAAATACACAGGCACTCAAAAGACCAGCACTGGTAGGTTTTCCCCCCTCCTCCACCCCTTTAGGAAGCCCCCACACTGTGGAGCAGACTGTCAACACAGACTAATCTACTTATTTTGGTTTACAGGTTCCTACATAAGGGGGAAACACCAAAAGTTGTTCTCTCCATTGGTCATTTTCACAAATTCTACATTTTCATCCTTATTGTATTCATAACCACCAGGCAATTAGTATTCAACCCCCCGATCCTCATTATTCCTATTATCAGTTTACCTGCATTTGTCGTGGGCGGGGAAGGGACGCTACGCTCACCCACTGCTCGAGTCCGGCTGCTGCTGCTCGGTGGTGGCTTGAGCGGTGGGCCAGATTTCGGGGACTCGAGCGGCGCTCCTCGCCCGTGAGTGAAAGGGGGTGGTTTGGTTTAGGGATATTGTCCGTGACGCCACCCACGGTTGTGGTGAGGTTGTGACACCACCGCTGCTCTGGACGGGGATCCCGGGAGCGATGACAGGGAGCAGCTTGGATGTTAGTTCCCCCCTCCGTGGGTAGGGGGGTTGGTTGTCCCGGGGCCCCGGTGAGGGTTAGAGATGGCAGCCGGGTTATGGGGCCTGGTGAGGTGCAGGGTCGCGGGGGCAGCGCTGTGCCGCACGGCACGGTGGTACTCACTCAGCCAATGATCAATGCAAAGTCTCCAGTAAAACAAATGGCTGGATGGACGGGTCCCACAGACGGCTGCGGTAGCTCTCCCGGTAGGTTGATGGTGACTGCCTGTCCCTGAACCTGTGTTGTGTTTATGGTTCCAATGGCTTCCCACCGGTAACCCGCTCTCCAGCTTGGATGGACGCTGAGGGAGCCCCTTTTGCCCGCAGGCTCTGGCACTGGGAAGTGTAGCCTTGGCGGTGACTGTGTTTCCCTTTACGGTGTGGGCTGTTGCCTTCCATCGGGTCTTGACTGCTGGGAAACCCCGGAGGTTCCCTTCGCTAACGGAGTTGACCAATTTTACAGCGACTCCTAGCCTGGTCGGGGTCTGTAAGCCCTGCCGAATGGTGCTGGCTTCTCTTCACTCCCCGATCCAGTACCGGCGAGCCACCGCCCGTCCCCGGTCCTTATGGTTCACTCCAATCAGTCTCTCCTGCAGACGGTCACCACCGTCTGCCAACCTTGAGGTATGTGCCCGGGCCACACACCCGGACACGGTCAGTTTCCTCTACTACCACTTCACTTCCCAAAACTCATCTGACTTCTCTTTCCCTTTTCCCGCCTCCAGGACTGTGAACTCCTCGGTGGGCGGGGCTAACCGCCTGGCCCACCCCCTGGTGTGGACATCAGCCCCTGGAGGGAGGCAACAAGGATTTGTGTTTGACTTCGGTGTGCCTAGCCGGGGTGTGGGGTGTGTTGATGTAGTACCTGTGACGTCCTGGCTTGTCCAGGGCACCACACATTCATTCCTGTCATTTTGTATTCCTAACAGGTCTCAAGTCTCCCCTTCTGTCCCTAAGTTCCTCACCAGGACCCGCTCCACAATACCTCCACGCAGAGGTTTTTTGTTTTCATCCTTAATTTTAAAACTTGTGTTTTATCTTAAACTATTATACAATAAATCAGCTTACAGTTTACCAATTCTCTGCTGTGTCTCCATATTTGTATACCTAAATTTAGGTCCACCCATTCACTCCCTTTTCCCACTCATCCAGTCAGCGCGGTAGTTTTTAATTTATTTCTTCTTTTAGACAGGTTTACGCGGAAATTATGGACTTCATAAAATGAAAGGAATTGAAATCTGCAGTATATGTAGGTTCATATGGGGAGAAAAATTTGAGGACAGAAAAATGCACAGTACCAAAAGTAATGCCATATAGAAATAATGTCAATTATCCAACCAATGTTAGATTATTATCATATCATACCTAAAGCCTCTCTGGGCCGGTGGCTGCCTTAATGAACAGGTAAATAAATGAGTAAAGGGGTTCCATATGGTACAATTGAAAGGAAGGGAGGGGACGGGGGAGGGTTAACAAGTTTAATCAACCCTACCCAAAAGAGAACTAAAGGAAACAGTTGAACACAATTTACTCATTGAGTCCTCGTGGACTCATGGTATTCATCCTGTGGATCCACCTTGCATCTTTTTGCATGATTTGATGGTCCCAATCTCTAGAAGAAGGTGTGACCACCTTAATGGCACAAAAACTGAAACTGTCTAAATTGCCCTAATAAATTGTTGTGATGTGTCTAGCTATAGGGATGTCTCTATTGTTCCGAATATCCCCTAGGTGGTCACTGATACGGTTCCTAAATTCCCTCTTTGTTTTCCTGATGTATTCCATTTTACAATCACATTTAAAGAGGTAAATAACCCATTTTGTCCTGCAATTTGCAAAGTGCCTCATGCTGAACTCTTTTTTCGTTTCCTCACTGTAGAATGTTTTTCCCACCTAGATGTACCTTCAGAAGCTACGTTTTCCACACCTATATGACCCATTTGTCCTCCTGTCTAGCCACATGCCTGTTACCCATGGTGTTTTGTACATGCTATGTATCAATTCATCTCTGATACTTCTACCTTTCTGGTAGGTAAATATGGTGAATTTTATGGTAGCATCTTTTTGAGATCTGGGTCTCCCAGTAAGATACTCCAGTATTTTTTAAAAATACTTTTTAACTTCTTTGTCTGGTCATCATATCTGTCGATGATTCTGACCTGTGTGTCTTCTCTCTTATTTTAAAACGATAAAAGGACAATTCTGGAAGTATTTCAAGCCTTTTGATATGCTGTACTCAGAGTTTTCATAGGATAGCCCCTATCCAGAAATATTTTCATAAAATCCTGTGCTTGGGTATAAAAGGACAAATCTGAGGAGCAATTCCTCCGGATCCTTAAGTATTGCCCCTTCAGAATGCCACCCTTGAGGCTAGGTGGATTGTTGGCTGCCCTAAAGTAGGAGGCTGTTTGTGGATGTAGGCTTATAATACGCTCTTATGGCGATTTTCCCCTGCACTATCTCTAGAAATGGTGACATCCAAAAAGTTAATCTCATGTTTTGGAATTCAGATGTAAATCTGAGTCCCAGATCATTGATATTAAAGTGGTTAAAGGTGGTTTCTGTTATAATCTGGTAACCGTGGAATATTACAAAAAACTCCCATTGGTGAAAAAAACACCAAGAAACAGGAGTAGTTGGAACCTTGGCTGACTGGAATCCCCTGACTATCAGAAAACACTAGAAGTAGCCATGGAGCGTTCCTAATATCCTAGATGCCACATCACAGCCTGAGAAACTAGCTATGCCTCACAGAATGAAATGAGGAAATCTACCTTACCTCAGAGTAGTCCCCAAATGAGTAGATAGCCCTCCACATACAAAGATTACGGTGATATGGGAAAACACAATACTCAGATAGGAAAAATAGATTTAGCAAAGGCGAGGCCCAACTAACTAGATACAAAGCAAAGGAAATGAACTGATTGTGGTCAGTACAAAATCCCTGTAGAAAAATACCAAACTCCTTTTAGTAAAAATGGCCCTCGATGTCACACGACCTCACCCCCACTATATCAGTTACTCCTGTAAATAATGGGAAAATAAAATTCCAAAAAAGAACACAAAATTCAGAAGAGCAAATAATCAAATTAGACAGCAATAAAATCCCTTTTCCTGCAGGAGAGCTAGCACAGAGGGAACCCCCATGCTACCAACACAAGAGAAATAGAACTTCACCTGCAAGAAAACAGATACAAAGAAAAACAACACCCTAAGGTGTAAACCAGGAAGCAAGGCAAAAACTTAAAACTTATCTGCAGACGTCTTGCTCAGGAATACAGGGAAGGACAAAGCTCCAGGCCAGGAATAAAGACTGAGAAAAACACAACTATAACCGGCGCCCGCAGGGCACAAAGTGCTCTCCTATATAGACCAGACTTGTCTGCAATAGGACTTCCACAATTCCCAATTAACGCCGACACCTGTCTGAGTCACAGGCTCAGATTCAGCTCCACTACCATTCCTAACCACCAGAGGGAGCTTCAGAACAGCACCCACACAAAAGACATTCACAACAGATTTCATTCCCTGACCACATGATAAGGATGTCATATATCGACCCCAGAATAGAATATGGGGATGCCACCAAACTGATTCATCCTCACTACTGACTACTACAGTATTCTCCCACTAGCCCAGCAATAGGTTATATGGGCATATGTGAACTTTAAGGCTTGAGCTCTGTAAATTGGCCCAAACAAATCATTCTCCGATTTTTGTTTAGCAAACTAGTGAGGGTTCTCATACTAGTGAGGCCCCCTTCATCAATGCCCAATTCTTGGCACTGTTTCTTGTCATGCGTTATGAAAATTTTTTTCCATTAAAATTTTCTGCAAAGTGATCTATATCTTTATGCCATTTGAAGAGTGTGAGCCGGTTTGTTGTAACACAGGAGAGAATTCTATTGAGTACTTTAATCTCAATCAGTGTAAAAACATGCGAAGTTAAGTTAATAATTCTATGCTTATCCTCCAAAGAGAATTCCCTATTGTTCCCTAAGTGCATGTAGGATTTTTCTTGTATCACAGATGCCCTGTTCTGGCCCTCAAATTGTAGGTATTTTGAAAGGCACCTCCCTCTAAAAAAAAAGAAGACGAAGGAGCAGGGGAGGTATTGTGGGGAAATGAAGATGAAGGTACTGACGATGAATATGAATTTCCGGACGGTCCAATAGGACCCTCCCTCCTTGCTGTTTGTCCCCATTTGGGTCTTTTTTTTCCTCTCACTGAGCTCCTAGAGTAATTTCTGGAAGCATATCCTCTACTGTAACCAAATCTTCTAGTAATGCCCCCAATAGTTTCTGGTTCAATATCTGAGTTCTCCACTTCTGAAGAAAAAATGTCAATATTATTGCCCTTGGATGTGTCTGTTATTCTATAGGTTCTTTTTTCGTTGAAGTCAGTGAGGTCCCTAGCAAATTGCTTGTTTCCTTTCTTTAATAAATGTTTGAAAGTTCTCAATGGAGAATTGTAACGTCGACTCTCTACGTGCAAAGTCAGAATCTCCCTTAAATTTTAGTGCTGCTGCTGTGAAATCTGCCAGCTTCTTAGATGATTGTTCAAAGGATTTTTGTTCCTCTTCCAATAATATTTTCATCAATCTCAAGGAACTATCCGTGAGTTATTTTTCACACTTAGTATTAAATTCTCTGCTTCTAGTTCTTTTAGCCGGAATAACATTGAGTCTAAGCCCTTTAGGTACAATCTCACATTTGATATAATTTTGCAAGGACTGGATTTCCCACCTTGTTTTCAGATTCTCTTTATAACAACTGGTGAGCTTCTGGAATGTCCTCCTGATACTGTTAGAATCAGGGCCGGTCTGGGACTAAAATTCAGCCCTGGCATTTGGGGGTACACAGGCCCACTTTTCACGTGGTGAATGTGTAATATATTTCTGCACTTGTATATGTGAGTACTGTATGGCATTATGTGAGCACTGTATGGCACTATGTGAGCACTGTATGGCACTATGTGAGCACTGTATGGCACTATGTGAGCACTGTATGGCACTATGTGACACATTTTTGCAGTGTATAGCAGACCCTGATGCATTTTCTGCTCTTTGCTTCCCTGATTTGTTGATTGTTCCGCCACATACCTGTGTCCTAATTACTCTACAAGCGCTGCAGTCACTACAGGGGATTGTACCTGTGCGGACAGGTCCAGGGCTAATATCACACTAATTAGTCCTCGATTAATGACTTCGCGCCCCTCCACACACACACACACACACACACACACACACACACACACACACACACACACGCACACACACTACAATGCACCCCCATTACCCCATTACCACTCCACACATAATGCACCCCATTACCCCTCCCCACACACAATACAATGCATCCCCATTACCCCTCCCCCCACACACAATAGAGTGCACCCTCCATTACCCCCTCACCAGAAATAATACAATGCACCTCCCATCACCCCCTACACACACAAATTACACTGCCCCATCACTACACACTCCTGCCTCCCCCCCTCGGAATACAGTACTCCCCCTCTGCCTGTCACAAAGCTGTGTTCCTTCACAAATGTTCCCCGTTATGTGTCCTTAGCCCCTCCCCACTCATACCCATTAATTAAACCTGCCATCTTCGGCTCCTCCATGGAGCGCTTACCACTTCCTGATGTCTCCTGTGTGATGCCTGCAGCACTATGATAACATCAGCAAGGTGCTGCTTTCATCATGTTGCTGCACGTTGAAGCGGGGCTCAGTCCCGGCGCGCTGTTCAAATGTATATACATCTGAAAGACGCAAATACATTTGCACAGGAAGGAGGAAGCTGCGGTCACCGGCATGCACACACCGCTGAGGAGCGTGACGGTGACTGCAGATACAGCGGTCCACTACAGGCACCGGCCCACTACAGGGACCGGCCATTCTGGCATTTGCCAG
The DNA here is from genome assembly GCF_048569485.1 of Anomaloglossus baeobatrachus. Taxonomy (NCBI): domain Eukaryota; kingdom Metazoa; phylum Chordata; class Amphibia; order Anura; family Aromobatidae; genus Anomaloglossus; species Anomaloglossus baeobatrachus. The sequence continues at coordinate 128,964,780 of NC_134354.1, forward strand.
AATTGCCCTATGGTCAGTCCAGGCCTGGTTAGAATAGTCGGCTCTCTTATACACTCCCTGTTTGGAAAAACATCACAGGCCTCTAATGCCCATTGATCACGATTAATATGGCCCGACAGAAAATCTGCCATCAAACAAATCAAAAAACAAACATAAATTCATTGAATATGGATGTGGAGCAGTTCTATCTAAGTATAGCTCACAGATTTGCAAAAAGACTCATATAAATAACTTTAGTAATATTTTTTTAAAAAGACCAATACAAAACATGTGTGCATCAACTATCAAGATAAAAATGGCTCCATTTAATGGTAAGAAGAAGGAAACTGGTGAAAAAGGGGGAAAAGTAAATGGGGTCCACACAATTAGGAAAAATTCACAATTTACATCAGGAAACCTAAAAATACTTAACAGTGCAGTAAAGACATAGTGTAGTCCCTATAAATCCCTATTTATAAGACTGGTATGAATAGTCTTATACCCTCATACTAATGCCCTTGTGTAGACACTTATGTGATGACATCAGATACAATGAAAGATGTCCTATCCTTCTCCAAAACCATTAAACCGCGAATGGCCAAAAAAACTCAAAAACTCTTCTGGGGATTCACATTTGCTGATGTTGGATGGAAGGTCATAAAGCAGAAAAAGAAAACTGAAACACCTAATCCGAGACCTAAAAAACCCCATCACAGGTGAGTCATTGTAAATGGAACTGGGATAGGGAGCATGAAACCCCCTCTTGTGCTCTGTGAATCAGTAAGCACAGTGTAGTAAGGAAAACTCTTACAGAGTGCTGCTTACATTCTGCTGATGGCCAATAGGGCTAAACCTGGAGGTGTTTTCCCATGAGGATAATCCCATTTTATGTGTCCTATTACGATATAAAAATTATTTCTAACCTAGTATCTCTTCCATGTCACAAATGTGTCAATAACTCGATAATGAATCTTAAAGCTACGTTAAAAATGAGCACACCATTGTTTTTCTTGTGCAATACTCTATGTGTTTGATGTGTCACATGACCCCCATCCTATTGAAAAAATTAAAGCTGAATTTAAAATGGTGGCTTTGCAGATGGCCGCCATGGGCGTCACCTGGCCTCAAAGATGGCCTCCAATGCACTAATATGCCCCAAACGGTAAGATGATATCAGCAACCACTTCCATTTTATCAGGGTGTATCCATACTTATGGCCTATCCTGTATATGGAGACTACATGATACTATATCGGGGCTAAATAATACTATATAGAGGACTATAGGGGTGCATTAAACTGTATGCAGGACTATGGGGAGTGTATTATAATATATAGAGGACTATGGGGGGCATTATAATACATGGAGGTCTATAAGGGCTGCATTATAATATATGGAGGACTATGGGAATACACTATAATATATGAAGGACTATGGGGAGTGTATTATAATATATGAAGGACTATGGGGAATAGATTATAATATATGGAGGACTATGGGAACTGCATTATAATATATGGAGGAATATGGGGAATACATTACAATATATAGAGGACTATGGGGTTGCATTATAACATACGGAGGACTATGGGGAGTTTATTATAAAATATGGAGGAGCCAAGTGTCAACATAATTATCCTGTACCACAAGGGTGGCGGGGTTGGGGCAGGGCAGATCCAAATTTTGCACTGGGGCCCATTGAACTCTAGTTACGCCATTGCAAGTACCATACCTGAAATAAACTCCAGGCCTTTTATGTGCTTAATTGAGAATGATATAACAAAGGAATTGCCCACACCGGCCCATGACAATCTGGGAATCAATTGTCCAATTACTTTTATGCCCTTTAAAACTGGGGGGGGGGGCACATATAAAGGAGATGAAATTCCTAAACCCTTCATTTAATTTGAATGGGGATACCCCCAAATGAAAGTTAAAAGTCAGGACTTTATGTCCATGTCCATTATATAACTATGACTTGAATATGTTTGAGTAAACAGGTATAAGAAAACATTTGTGTCAGTGTCCAAGTATATATGGCCCTAACTGTAAGTAATCACATTCATTTAGTTTTTTGCTTTTATTTCTCTCCTCTGTTACTCAATTCATTTGTTCAGATTCTTGATGACAATAAAGTGTAATAACTGTTCTTAAATGAGTCTTCTTGGTAGGATTGTTTTACTTGATAAAAACCTGGCATTGTAACGGAAGTATGTAGACTTTTTACATCAGTGTAGAGTCCAGTCTGTTTTGCTCACAGAAGAATATCTAATCTGAATACAAATGTTGCAAACCCTCAGCTGTGTGAAGTATAAGGTCTCTATGGCAAATAACTGTAAAAAAAACAAACAACTGTTCATAAACTCAGGCCTATCAGCCATGTCACTGGCCCATCTGTGATGTCACTTGACTTTTGGCTTTGGTTCCGCTGTGATGTCACTTGACCTTTGGTTTTGGTCCCTCTGTGATGTCATGTGATCATTAGAATATGATGATGTCACAAATGCCTTTGTGATGTCACGGAATCAATGGAATGTCTCTGCAATCTAAATATCCCCCAGTTGTCTTCATCACTTAGTGGGTGAGGGTAATTTTTCTTGCGCTTAGCAAATTTTGGTTTGATATAAAATATATTACGGTAAAGCAGAAGGCCTGTTAAAGGAGCAGTTCCATACTACATCCTGGAGCGCCCTAGAGGTGGACAGGACCTTCCTCAGCCCAAAATGACATCTACGGAGCTGAATAATAGGAAGAGAAAGGGAGAGAGACTTGGTAAGGTGTCAAAAAAGAGCAGAATAGAAGCATCAGAGGGTGAACAAGATGGCAGCAACCAAAACATTATCAAAGCTTCAAAAAGACCTGGAAGCCCGATACAGGAGAGTGTCATGAAAAAGAAAAAAACGGAAAAACAGGACACCATTATTAAAGCTTCAAAAAGACCTGGAAGCCCGATACAGGAGAGTGTCATGAAAAAGAAAAAAAAGGAAAAACATGGCACCATTATCAAAGCTTCAAAAAGATCTGGAAGCCCGATACAGGAAAGTATCAGGAAAAAGAAAAAAATGGAAGAAGAGATGGGGGACAAAACTGTTGATAGACCCAGTGTGTCCCCCGATACTGACACTGAGCAGCTCTCAGGTGAGTACAGATCCAAGACACAGATACCCAATATCCCCAAATTTAGTTAATGACAGGATTTTCCGCCTTTGTAAGACCCCAATCATTATGATTCTGGTGTTGTTTCTCTATGGTACCCTCTGTAGTTGGCCACATTAGCATTAGATAAGAGTATTACCTTGTTACTGCAGCAATACGGTGGGCTCCAGAAATGATATTTCTATGAAGCCCCCTACAGCCTATTGTCTGTAAGTCATGTGCCTCTGGTGTTAGGGAGACGCCGGATGGAAAAACAAAATACACAGACACATGGTGTGTACATTAAAGTTTCTCTATGAGGGCCAAACCTGTTATCCCTTCTTTATTATAGTAGGAGGAGGTTTTACAAAATAGCCAATAATAATTTAACAGGACATAGAATATAAGCCAATCATTTTACATGGACGATAAGCCAATCATAATACAGATTGTTAGATTTAATGAAACCACATTGTTAATAATGAATTGCATAATTATAAAAGCATCTCATTTATTGGTAATGCTAAGAAATTTGCCTATCATATATTATTTTGTATAGTCTGCTACTTTGGTTCTGCAGTGGCATATCTTCTTGTGTAGTGCTGCGGTTGTTTGCTCCAGAAAGCTTAATTAGAGCAAAGGTTATGATATATAGTAAAAAAGTAAAAATAAAGACAAATCACATAAAAAGTGAAAATTGAGATTTACAGTTAGGTCCAGAAATATTTGGACAGTGACACAAGTTTTGTTATTTTAGCTGTTTACAAAAACATGTTCAGAAATACAATTATATATATAATATGGGCTGAAAGTGCACACTCCCAGCTGCAATATGAGAGTTTTCACATCCAAATCGAAGAAAGGGTTTAGGAATCATAGCTCTGTAATGCATAGCCTCCTCTTTTTCAAGGGACCAAAAGTAATTGGACAAGGGACTCTAAGGGCTGCAATTAACTCTGAAGGCGTCTCCCTCGTTAACCTGTAATCAATGAAGTAGTTAAAAGGTCTGGGGTTGATTACAGGTGTGTGGTTTTGCATTTGGAAGCTGTTGCTGTGACCAGACAACATGCGGTCTAAGGAACTCTCAATTGAGGTGAAGCAGAACATCCTGAGGCTGAAAAAAAAGAAAAAATCCATCAGAGAGATAGCAGACATGCTTGGAGTAGCAAAATCAACAGTCGGGTACATTCTGAGAAAAAAGGAATTGACTGGTGAGCTTGGGAACTCAAAAAGGCCTGGGCGTCCACGGATGACAACAGTGGTGGATGATCGCCGCATACTTTCTTTGGTGAAGAAGAACCCGTTCACAACATCAACTGAAGTCCAGAACACTCTCAGTGAAGTAGGTGTATCTGTCTCTAAGTCAACAGTAAAGAGAAGACTCCATGAAAGTAAATACAAAGGGTTCACATCTAGATGCAAACCATTCATGAATTCCAAAAATAGACAGGCCAGAGTTAAATTTGCTGAAAAACACCTCATGAAGCCAGCTCAGTTCTTGAAAAGTATTCTATGGACAGATGAGACAAAGATCAACCTGTACCAGAATGATGGGAAGAAAAAAGTTTGGAGAAGAAAGGGAACGGCACATGATCCAAGGCACACCACATCCTCTGTAAAACATGGTGGAGGCAACGTGATGGCATGGGCATGCATGGCTTTCAATGGCACTGGGTCACTTGTGTTTATTGATGACATAACAGCAGACAAGAGTAGCCGGATGAATTCTGAAGTGTACCGGGATATACTTTCAGCCCAGATTCAGCCAAATGCCGCAAAGTTGATCGGACGGCGCTTCATAGTACAGATGGACAATGACCCCAAGCATACAGCCAAAGCTACCCAGGAGTTCATGAGTGCAAAAAAGTGGAACATTCTGCAATGGCCAAGTCAATCACCAGATCTTAACCCAATTGAGCATGCATTTCACTTGCTCAAATCCAGACTTAAGACGGAAAGACCCACAAACAAGCAAGACCTGAAGGCTGCGGCTGTAAAGGCCTGGCAAAGCATTAAGAAGGAGGAAACCCAGTGTATGGTGATGTCCATGGGTTCCAGACTTAAGGCAGTGATTGCCTCCAAAGGATTCGCAACAAAATATTGAAAATACAAATATTTTGTTTGGGTTTGGTTTATTTGTCCAATTACTTTTGACCTCCTAAAATGTGGAGTGTTTGTAAAGAAATGTGTACAATTCCTACAATTTCTATCAGATATTTTTGTTCAAACCTTCAAATTAAACGTTACAATCTGCACTTGAATTCTGTTGTAGAGGTTTCATTTCAAATCCAATGTGGTGGCATGCAGAGCCCAACTCGCGAAAATTGTGTCACTGTCCAAATATTTCTGGACCTAACTGTATATAAGAAGTCAGATAATGTAGCAAAATGGAGATTAAGTTGCATGAAATATTATATTCACATTCAGATATTGGCTTTGTCTCATCTTATTTCTCCCTTCTTCATCAGGTACAACACCAGATGAATCTCCCATCATTGTGACGGGAGTGGAGAGCTTCACCTTCCATAAAATCCTTGGAGAGGGATCATACGGTAAAGTAAGTATTAGGGATTGTGGTAACGTCTTCCTCATGTGTGTGATGTGGAGCAGTAATATGACTCTAGGAGTTTCACTACTTCACATCTTCTCATCACATCTCATGGCAGGACGAACCTTTCCTCCAGTTCTAAAGCTCTGTTTCTTCCAGGTCATGTTGGCCACACATCAGGCCTGCCAAAAACAAGTGGCAGTGAAAATGGTGAAGAAAAGGCTCCTAGTCAAGGACTCGAGAGATGAAGTCCTGATAGAGCGACAGGTTCTGGAGATGACTAGGAAGAGTCCATTCATTTCTCGGGCTTTTGCCACCTTCCAGTCCCAGGTAAGTGGCTCATAATCCAACAGTTCTGAGTCATCAATGTATTAAATGAATACAGTCTATGTGCCAATTTGTGTGCAATGTTCTTCTAGCCACAGCCATAGTATTTGTTACAAGAATGTGACCTAGAAGAACATCGATTACAATCAGTGCAACCAGTGTCCCCTACCTACAATATGCCATTAACCCCTATTATCTCCTCTGTTTTATCACAGGAACACGTCTTCTACGCCATGGAATATCTGAGTGGAGGAGACCTTACAGGCTTCATGACAACTAATGCCCCTTTACCCATTCCAGCCACCAGGTAAGATAGAACATCGCATATTAGATTAAGATAAGAGTTGTCAGAGATATTTGGCTTTATGTCATTATCAGTCTCTTAGTTTAGTGGATGAAATATTGGATTTTGATGGTTTTCTTTTTTTCTGCATCAGATTTTTTGCAGCTGAGCTGATCTGTGGGCTGCAGTTTCTCCACACCAGTGGCATCATACACAGGTAAGTGTGGCACATCTTCTATGTAGACCTGGTATGAATAGTCTTATACTCTCATCCTAATGCCCTTGTGTAGACACTTCTTATCTCAGGTCACAATGGGGATCTTCAGCCCAGCTAATATAATACATTTGGTATTTTGTCATCTCTTTCCTCTACTAGAGACATAAAACCAGACAACATCTTACTGGACAACAATGGTCACTTGAAGATCGCTGATTTTGGTCTTGCCGTGATGAACATCTTTGGCAATGCAGAAACTTCAGGATGGGCCGGGACGCTTGCATACATGGCTCCTGAGGTGAGGAATCATTTACATGTCCCTGAGTCTTCTCAATAAAAGGCTGGACATCTCCATGTTTTCTGCTGTCTAGTCAATATTCTTATTGTCTTCTTTATGTCTTCACAGATTCTTCTAGAGAAGCCGTACAACAAAGCAGTGGACTGGTTCTCTGCTGGTGTTGTGATATATGAGATGGCTACTGGCAGATATCCCTTTGTTGAAGATGAAATTGATGAGAATATCAAGAAGGCACTGATCAATGATGATCCCGCCTTCCCAAAAGAACTGGACCCCCATGTCAAAGCTGTCATAGAGGGGGTGAGTATAATGCCACATCTCAGTAATAAAGTGGTTGAATATAATGAAAAACACAACAATAAAAATTTAAAGCAACTGGAGACTGATAAACTTCTTCATTATATGTTCCAGCTCTTGGATAAATCACCAGAGAGTCGGCAGAAATTTGTGGACAACATAAGAGAACATCCATTCTTTATGGAGATCAACTGGACAGAAATAGAAGGTGGCAAAGCACCTCCACCATTCCACCTACCACCTGTAAGTATATGACCCAGAGAATATGGTGACAGCAGTACATCTCTATTGTGTGTCTTTTTATGAACACTAGTTCTTGTATCTTCTGTCCACAGCCACCAGTGATGACATCAGATACAATGAAAGATGTCAATTTTTCCAAAGCCATTAAACCACGAATGGCCAAGAAAAATCAAAAACTCTTCTGTGGATTCACATTTGCTGATGATGGATGGAAGGTCGTAAAGAAGAAATAGAAAGCTGAAACATCGGAGACCTAAAAAACCCCATCACAGGTGAGTCATTGTAAATGGGACTGGGATAGGGAGCATGAAACCCCCTCTTGTGTCCTGTGAATCAGTCAGCACAGTGTAGTCAGGAAAACTCTTACAGAGTGCTGCTTACATTATGCTGATGGCCCATAGGGCCAAACCTGGAGGTGTTTTCACATGAGGATAATCCCATTTCATATGTCCTATTAAGATATAAAAGTTATTTCTAACCTAGTATCTCTTGTTGTGTAGGTCACCTTCCACAGGATCTGAAGGGCTATAAGATGGTGGAAATGAAAAAACGTGACTTGCAGTGTAATATGCAGCCATATCCACTCCTCTCTATTGGAGGCTGGGGGTTTTGCTGCAATCTGGTACTCTGCAGTGTCCGAAAACAAGAAGAAGCTGGAGACCATGACAATCCTACCAGGAGTCAGTAAAATGACCGTGGACCAGAACTTCTAGATGGCATGTTGCCTCAATTACTAGAAGTGTCCTGAGGGTCGTGACCTGCAGTGTAACTTGCAGCTATATCCGCTCCTCCCTATTGGAGGCTGGAGGTTTTGCTGCAATCTGGTTCTCTGCAGTGTCCGAATACAAGAAGAAGCTGGAGACCATGAAAATCCTACCAGGAGTCAGTAAAATGACCGTGGACCAGTACTTATAGATGGCATGTTGCTTCGACCACTAGGAGTGTCCTGAGGGCTATGACCTGCAGTGTAATATGCAGCCATATCCACTCCTCCCTATTGGAGGCTGGGGATTTTGCTGCAATCTGGTGCTCTGCAGTGTCCGAATACAAGAAGAACCTGGAGACCATGAAAATCCTACCAGGAGTCAGTAAAATGACCGTGGACCAGGACTTATAGATGGCATGTTGCCTCGTGCCCCCAGGGAAGGGCAGTTATCCGTAGGCCATGGTTCCCTAGAGGTTTCCCCCACAGGGGGGTTTTCCTCTCCTGAGTGCCGACGGATAAACACAACATGAAAACAAGGGCAACCTGTCATCCTCTACCCTCGGTAGAGCTCATACTACAATCACTAGTGGCAAAGAGTAACCTAAGAGGACATTTACCATCAATAAACAGGACAATTCACTTCATGTGATAGTAATAGTTTTATTTTATATCTTATGTATATGTATTTTTTCTTTTACCCTTAAAGAGAACAGGGTGTAATTTATTAATAACTTTTATTTACGTCAGAGCTGAAATCCTGGTCACTACGGGTCACTGCTTCACTCTTCCTTCCAATAATTTGGATACATTTCTCCTATTGTGTTTTATTACTAAAAGCTCAGCCAGGGAGTAACACCTCAGTATATATCTGCCTTCAGTCCCTACATTTCTGAAAGATTCAGCTGTTCTTTCCTAAGGTGACACTTCCACTGGCTACCAGGTATATGGGTCTGGCCACTGTTCCCGGTTTGATGCCATCGTAACCCCTTACCAACCGCCAATACGCATTAAAATGGCGGTCACTGAGGGGATAGTGAATAAGGAAATTGCGCTGCCAGAGCTGCAAAATCTCTGTGGTTTCAGCTACCAGGGCTAACAAAGAACCTGGAGAACACAAGCAAGGCGAGTTAAAAAACGGCGATTATGTACCTCTCTCTTTTCCCCTTGTAGTTGTACTGGGAGAGACGAGAGATACAAGTGCCGTCCTGTCAGTGAAATTAGAATCAAGTTCCAGATCAAATCAATAAATCCTTCCCCAATCTCCTGATTATCGCCCTCAGATCATCGCCCCCACAGCCATCTCCCGTGTCATCCCCCTAATCAGATTATGTTGGGTTTTTTTATTTTAATCTTATGACTTTATTTTTATTTTTTTATTTGCCATTATCTGGGTTAGGGTTTAGTGTTAGGGTTTTTTTTAAAAAAAGTTAAAAAAGTAATAAAAAAAAATTTAAAAAAGAAAAATCATAAAATACAACAAAGAAATATCAGTGTTAGATTAGGTATAGGGTTACTAGTGTTAGGTTAGCTTTTAGGTTTTTTCTTTTATGTTAGGCAAGCAGAAATATACAATAGTTGCCCTCGGAGTGTTTACTATGGAGCAGGCGTACTCACTGCTTTGCTCCAGCTGTTGCGGGGTGGATATAAAATCTGGCTCTAAAGCAGAATTGTTTTCAGATAGTGATGACTCTGCTTCCTCCACTGGATCCCACAGCTCGATGGTAGCGAAGTCAGTCGTCACTGCTGAAACGTCAGCGTCAGGGCCAAGTTCTGCAGTCACCTGTTCACAGAGGTATCCAGAACAGTCCTTTCCATCACAACTTCCCCAGTTTTCAGAAGCCTATGGATTAAAAGTTGATGTCACTAATTTTAACTCATTTGATTTTTGTCATTGTCATGTCATTCTGTCATTCCGCCAAATTATCCCCTCCAAGTGAGCAAACTGCAGTATAAAACTATACAAAATGTGCGAGAGCACAACCCGGTACACATGTGTATCGCCCCCGTGTCAGCGGCCGAGCCGCTCGGATCCAGAGCTGCGGTGGCTCGAGGGGTCTCCGGATCCGGGTGGTCCATGCGGACACTCGAATGAAAGGGGGGTTATATACAGGGGTTTTTTGTAAGTAAGGTTCGTAACGCCACCCACGGTGCATGGTAATGTGAGGGACCACCGCTGCGGTTGGGGAGCCCGGTGACGATGGTGTAGCAGCTTGATGTTTTAACCCCTCCGTGGGTAGGGGGGTTTGTGTTCCGGGGCCCGTCGGAAGGTTGGTGAATGGGTGCCGCTGGGGTAAGAACAGGGGTGTCTCAGTGTACTCACTCAGTCCAGGAATAACCACACCGACAGCTTGTAAACCAGAATTCTGAGCACCACTGCAGCCTGTGGGGAGTACGCTGGGGTCCGTGCGTTTGGTGTTGCTGTTGATTTGCGGCCTTGTCCTTGGCACCTCTGCCTCTATTGGACCCTTGGGTATAAAACTCTTCGGGTCCCGCTCACCCGTATGGCTAACGGAGTGAGTTTACTCTCAGGGTTCACACGTAGGATTTCTTTGGACTGTATTAGGAAAGTCCAATCCCATCAGTGCGCTAGTACCCCGATTTTGGAGCGGGTTGGGGATGACACTTGAAGTCTTCACCCCCGTCGGGTAAATTACCAGAACACGTGAAGCTACTTTCCGGCCTAGGGTCCACGTAACCCGTCGTGCCCTAACCCTGCCCGGTGATAGCTCAAGCTCGCCGGCCGCCCTCCTCGGCAGTCTGTGCCCCTTGACACTGTCCCCTGCGACCGGGGTTCCAGCTCCTACCAGACCCAAACCACCGTTTGCCACCTTGTACATAGGAGCTCTCCTCCATGGCCTCTCCTCACGAGAGCCACCACTACCTCCTCTCCTTTCACTCTCCACTCCTCAACTCTCCAAGCTCAACTGACACTTTCCTCAATTTCCCCTCACCAGCCCCCCATGTGGGCAGCCCTATTCCCCTTAGGCCCCCGAAATGGTGTGTCTGTTAGGTTAAAGTGGGAATTGTTCCTAGGGTTTTGATTGGACAAGCTGTTAGCAACACAAAAGGACCTGGATCCGTAACCAAGGAGGGTGGATACTGTGCAGGAGGGCAGATTGCACAATGCCCTGTGACGACCTGATAGGCCAGGGCGTCACACATGCACTTCTCTCATTTATGAAGGTAGGGACTATCAAATCAACCCACCAAACTGCCCCCAGACATTTGGCATTCTTGGTAAAATATTCTTAGAGTTACTGACCCCATTTCTAGATAAAGATTACCACATGTACGCCGACAATTGTTATACCAGTATCACCCTATACAAATCCCTCCGCGTTGCAAATTCAGGCGTCGGCAAGTCACAAAAAACTGAATAGGTTTTTCCCCTCAGTTTCTGTTCAATTGTTTGGAGAAGAGAGCATCTTTCTCACTGGCAAGTGGGAAATTATTTGCAGTGAAATGGAATGGCCGAAAGGATGTCTACATGCTGACCACCCTGCATGCGATCAGACAGAGGTGCTACCAGGAACAATGAGAAACCGCTATATATAGGAGAGTATAAGTTCATGGGAGGCGTTGACATATCAGGGTAGGTGCTTAAGCCATATCTGGTCAAGTAAAAGACCCAGTCCTGGAATAAAAGCTAGCAATCTACTTCATCCAGATTGCTACCTATAACCACTATGTCTTTTACAAAAAGACTTAAGGAGCGCACACTTTCCTCCAGTATCAGGAGAATATTGTTGAGTGGCTCCTATTTAACTCAGGGGCACAGGAGGCAGCTGTCGACTCGGAGGATCTCCAGAGACTGTCAGAGCACCATTTAATTCCTCTCGTCTCTCCCACTCCCATCCAAAACTGTCCCCAAAAAAGATGCTGGGTTTGTAGCAAGCATGGTAGGAGGAGTGATTCCCGGTATTATCGCTCCATGTGCCAATCACAATCAGCTTTTAGCGGGCTTTACACACTACAATATCGTTAATGAATTATCGTCGGGGTCACAGTGTTTGTGATGCACATCCGGCGTCATTAACGATATCACAGAGTGTAACATTTATGAGCGACCTTAAACGATCACAAAAGCGGTCAAAATCATTTGCCGCGGAGAGGTCGTCCTGAAACAAAAAATCGTTTTCTGCTTATTAGTGATGTTGTTCCTTGTTCCTGCGGCACCCCACATCGCTATGTGTGACACCGCAGGAGCGACGAACATCTCCTTACCTGCCTCCACCGGCAATGCGGAAGGAAGGAGGTGGGTGGGATTTTACGCCCGCTCATCTCCGCCACTCTGCTTCTATTGGACGCCTGCCGTGTGACTTCGCTGTGACACCGCACGAACCGCCTTCTTAGAAAGGAGGCGGTTCGCCTGCCAGAGCGACGTCACAGGGCAGGTAAGTCCGTGTGACGGGGGTAAGCGAGGTTGTGCGGCACGGGCAGCGATTTGCCCGTGTCGTAAAACCGACGAGAGCGGGTACAATCACTTGCGATCTTGCTAGCGAGATCGCAGAGTGTAAAGCCCGCTTTTGTGTCACCCTCTGCTTTTGGATCTACCACATATCTATCAATTATTAATTAAATTACAATGAATGACACCAAATTGTGGGGCAGGAGATATTTGTATTGGACAAGTAATGAAAACAACATTTATATCAGTAAAACACATTTAACACCAGTTCACAGTCAATTCCAGGACTTGATCACTCACATACAAAACTTTTATTCAGACACATTCTCATCCACATGCCCACATCTGTATACTCCGGAATGTGGACCCAACTAATGTTCATGAACAGTCCGGCCATCTGACAATCAATTACAGGATTTGATCACTCACAAAAAAAACATTTTTGACCATTTACCTTAGTTTGAGAATTTTTACGACTATGCCATGGTACACAGAACTTTTCTTTTATTTTCTATTACTTATATATTAGTTATATTGGTGATATCAGCATGCTCATTTTATTGGAGGATCTCTTACAATGAGACTGTTCTGTATTCATACACTATGGGCTTTATTGCATGGTTCTTGTCACTGGTGTATCACGAGTGATAGACAGTCATGTGGTTTCTGATAATAGAAGATCAGAACCAGTGGCGTAACTAGAGTTTGATGGGCCCCGGTGCAAAGTTCAGACCTGGGCCCCCCTCCACATACACCGACACTTGGGTTAGGGGATAATGACACTGACACTCAGGATAATGATGCTGACACTTGGCTCTTACCCACAGCACCCAGATTTCTCGTGATCTGAAATCCCTCTATCAGCACCCAGCTTTCTTACTGTATGTTCTGATATCCATCTTGTCCTCGACACCCAGCTTCCCCATGCTCTGCTATACATCTTTCCCTCAGCACCCAGCTTTCCCATATCAGAGCATGGGAAAGCTGGGTGCTGAGAGAAGATGTATAGCAGAGCATGGGAAAGCTGGGTGCTGAGAGCAGATGTATAGCAGAGCATGGGAAAGCTGGGTGCTGAGGGAAAGAGCATTTTTCCCTCAGCACAAAACGTTCCCATCCCCTGATTGTATCTTTGTCCCCCCCTTATATATAGTTCTCCAAACACAATAATGCCCCCCACATAGCCTTCCAAATAGTATAAAGGGTCCCACATAACCCTTCATATATTAGAATACCCTTCCATAGTCCTCCATGTATTATAATGCATTTCCCATAGTTCTCCATGTATTATAATTCACCCCATAGTACTCAAGATATATTACTCCACCACATATTCCTCCATATATTATAATGCAACCCCATAATCCTCCATGTATAAAGTAGCCCTTCAATTATTATCATGAATTTCTCATAGTTCGCCATATATTATAATTCACCCCATAGTTCTCCATGCATTATAATTCACCCCATAGTCCTCCATATATTATAATGCAGCCCTATAGTCTTCCATGTATAAAGTAGCCCTCCAATTATTATAATGAATTTCTCATAGTTCTTCATATTATAATTCACCCCATAGTACTCCATATATTATACTGCACCACATAGTCCCCAATGTTTTATAATGCACCTCCATAGTCCATGTATAAGGTAGGCTCCATAGTCCTCCATATATTATAATGTAGCCCCCATAGTCCCATATGTATTATAATGCAGCCCCATAATACCTTCATATTGTATTATGTAGCCCCATACTCCTCCATGCATAATGCACCCCTATATTCCATGTATAAGGAGTCCTTCATTTTGTATTATGCAGCCCCCCCATACCTCCATATATAATAATGCAGCTAGCCTCCCCAGTCCTCCATGTATAATAATGCAGCCAGTCTCACCAGGCCTCCATGTAAAATAATGCATGCAGCCTCCCCAGTCCTCCATGTATAATAATACAGCCAGCCTCCCCAGTCCTCCATGTATAATAATGCATGCAGCCTCCCCAGTCCTCCATGTATAATAATGCATGTAGCCTCCCCAGTCCTCCATGTATAATAATACAGCCAGCCTCTCCAGGCCTCCATGTATAATAATGCATGCAGCCTCCTCAGTCTTCCATGTATAATAATACAGCCAGCCTCCCCAGTCCTCCATGTATAATAATGCATGCAGCCTCCCCAGTCCTCCATGTATAATAATACAGCCAGCCTTCCCAGACGTCCATGTATAAAATAGCAGCCAGCCTCTCCAGCCCTCCATGTATAATAATGCAGACAGCCTCTCCAGGCCTCCATGAATAATGTAGCAGCCAGCCTCTCCAGGCCTCCAGGTATAACAATGCAGCCAGCCTCCCCAGGCCTCCATTTATACTATAGCAGCCAGCCTCTCTAGGCCTCCATGTATAATATAGCAGTCAGCCTCTCCAAGCCTCCATGTATAATGTGGCGCCCTGGACAAGCCAGGACATCACAGGTACTGCAACAACACACCCCACACCCCGGTTAGGCACATCAGTCACATAAATCCTTGTTGCCTCCCTCCAGGGGCTGATGTCCACACCAGGTGGGGTGGGGCCAGGAGGTTGGCCCCACCCGCTGAGGAGTTCACAGTCCTGGAGGCGGGAAAGGAGTAGGCGTAGTTTGGAGAGAGTGAAGGAGTGAAGTGGTAAAGGAGCAGTCTGACCGTGTCCGGGTACGTGGCCCCGGCACCGACAGCAAGGTTGGCAGACGGTGGTGACCGTATGCAGGCGAGGTCAATTGACGCACAACCGTAAGAACCGGGGTCGGGCGGTGGCCCTCCGGTACCGGACCGGGGAGCGAAGAGAAGCTAGCACCATTCGGCAGGGCCTACGGACCCCGACCAGGCTTGGAGTCGCCGTTAAACCGGTCAAATCCGTCAGCGACGGGAACCTCCAGGGTTTCCCAGCAGCAAAGACCCGACTGAAGGCAACCGCTCAACCGTGAAGGGAAATACAGCTACCGCCACAGCTAGAGTTCCCAGGGCCAGCGCCTGCGGGCAAAAGGGGCTCCCCCTCTGCCTGTCACAAAGCTGTGTTCCTTCACATATGTTACCCGTTATGTGTCCTTAGCCCCTCCCCACTCATACCCATTAATTAAACCTGCCATCTTCGGCTCTTCCATGGAGCGCTTACCACTTCCTGATGTCTCCTGTGTGACGCCTGCAGCACTATGATAACGTCAGCAAGGTGCTGCTTTCATCACGTTGCTGCACGTTGAAGCGGGGCTCAGTCCCGGCGCGCTGTTCAAATGTATTTACGTCTGAAAGACGCAAATACATTTGCACAGGAAGGAGGAAGCTGCGGTCACCGACATGCACACACCGCTGAGGAGCGTGACGGTGACTGCAGATACAGCGGCCCACTACAGGCACCGGCCCACTACGGGGACCGGCCATTCTGGCATTTGCCAGAATTGCCCTATGGTCAGTCCAGGCCTGGTTAGAATAGTCGGCTCTCTTATACACTCCCTGTTTGGAAAAACATCACAGGCCTCTAATGCCCATTGATCACGATTAATATGGCCCGACAGAAAACCTGCCATCAAACAAATCAAAAAACAAACATAAATTCATTGAATATGGATGTGGAGCAATTCTATCTAAGTATAGCTCACAGATTTGCAAAAAGACTCATATAAATAACTTTAGTAATATATTTTTTAAAAAGACCAATACAAAACATGTGTGCATCAACTATCAAGATAAAAATGGCTCCATTTAATGGTAAGAAGGAAACTGGTGAAAAAGGGGGAAAAGTAAATGGGGTCCACACAATTAGGAAAAATTCACAATTTACATCAGGAAACCTAAAAATACTTAACAGTGCAGTAAAGACATAGTGTAGTCCCTATAAATCCCTATTTATAAGACTGGTATGAATAGTCTTATACCCTCATACTAAAGCCCTTGTGTAGACACTTATGTGATGACATCAGATACAATGAAAGATGTCCTATCCTTCTCCAAAGCCATTAAACCACGAATGGCCAAAAAAACTCAAAAACTCTTCTGGGGATTCACATTTGCTGATGTTGGATGGAAGGTCATAAAGCAGAAAAAGAAAGCTGAAACACCTAATCCGAGACCTAAAAAACCCCATCACAGGTGAGTCATTGTAAATGGAACTGGGATAGGGAGCATGAAACCCCCTCTTGTGCTCTGTGAATCAGTCAGCATAGTGTAGTAAGGAAAACTCTTACAGAGTGCTGCTTACATTCTGCTGATGGCCAATAGGGCTAAACCTGGAGGTGTTTTCCCATGAGGATAATCCCATTTTATGTGTCCTATTACGATATAAAAATTATTTCTAACCTAGTATCTCTTCCATGTCACAAATGTGTCAATAACTCGATAATGAATCTTAAAGCTACGTTAAAAATGAGCACACCATTGTTTTTCTTGTGCAATACTCTATGTGTTTGATGTGTCACATGACCCCCATCCTATTGAAAAAATGAAAGCTGAATTCAAAATGGTGGCTTTGCAGATGGCCGCCATGGGCGTCACCTGGCCTCAGAGATAGCCTCTAATGTACTAATATGCCCCAAACGGTAAGGTGATATCAGCAACCACTTCCAATTTATCAGGGTGTATCCATACTTATGGCCTATCCTGTATATGGGGACTACATGATACTATATCGGGGCTAAATAATGCTATATAGAGGACTATAGGGGTGCATTAAACTGTATGCAGGACTATGGGGAGTGTATTATAATATATAGAGGACTATGGGGGGCATTATAATACATGGAGGTCTATAAGGGCTGCATTATAATATATGGAGGACTATGGGAATACACTATAATATATGAAGGACTATGGGGAGTGTATTATAATATATGAAGGACTATGGGGAATAGATTATAATATATAGAGGACTATGGGAACTGCATTATAATATATGGAGTAATATGGGTGATACATTACAATATATAGAGGACTATGGGGTTGCATTATAATATACAGAGGACTATGGGGAGTTTATTATAATATATGGAGGAGCCAAGTGTCAAAATAATTATCCTGTACCACAAGGGTGGCGGGGTTGGGGCAGGGCAGATCCAAATTTTGCACTGGAGCCCATTGAACTCTAGTTACGCCACTGCAAGTACCATACCTGAAATGAACTCCAGGCCTCTCATGTGCTTAATTGAGAATGATATAACAAAGGAATTGCCCACACCGGCCCATGACAACCTGGGAATCAATTGTCTAATTACTTTTATGCCCTTTAAAACTGGGGGGGGGGGCACATATAAAGGAGATGAAATTCCTAAACCCTTCATTTAATTTGAATGGGGATACCCCCAAATGAAAGTTAAAAGTCAGGACTTTATGTCCATGTCCATTATATAACTATGACTTGAATATGTTTGAGTAAACAGGTAAAAGAAAACAACAATTGTATCAGTGTCCAAGTATATATGACCCTAACTGTAAGTAATCACATTCATTTAGTTTTTTGCTTTTATTTCTCTCCTCTGTTACTCAATTCATTTGTTCAGATTCTTGATGACAATAAAGTGTAATAACTGTTCTTAAAGGGAACCTGTCATCAGAAATTTCGCCCAAAAGCTAAAAGATTCCTCCTCTGCAGCTCCTGTGCTGCATTCTAGGAAGGTCCCTGTTATTATTGTGCCCCATGTGAGACCAAAATAAAGCCTTTATAAAGTTCTACCTTTTTGTATGCAGCTTCTGAAAATGTGTCATGGGGGCGGGCTCTCTGCCGTCCGTTATTCTGCCTCCTGGTCCTGTATGCCGCCCCCATCGCTCCTTTCCATATCTGATGCACCGCCCACTGCTCCAGCCATCCCCGCGCATGCCCAGTGCCAGTCTCACAGGACTGAGCAGTGTGACCGCTGGTGACGTGTGCGCAGGCAAGTGATTATGGACGGGACTGTGACTGTTATCAGCAAGTACCCGGCCATAATCTCGTGAGCGCGCAAACCTCTCCAGCATTCACACTGAGCTCAGTGTAGATGCTAGACTGTATGGGCTGCTTCCAGGGATGACGTCCCTTTGTCATGTGATAGTATTTCGAACACGCCCCTATCACATGACAAAGGGACGTCATCCCTGGAAGCAGCCCATACAGTCTAGCATCTACACTGAGCTCAGTGTGAATGCTGGAGAGGTTTGCGCGCTCACGAGATTATGGCCGGGTACTTGCTGATAACAGTCACAGTCCTGTCCATAATCACTTGCCTGCGCACACGTCACCAGCGGTCACACTGCTCAGTCCTGTGAGACTGGCACTGGGCATGCGCGGGGATGGCTGGAGCAGTGGGCGGTGCATCAGATATGGAAAGGAGCGATGGGGGCGGCATACAGGACCAGGAGGCAGAATAACGGACGGCAGAGAGCCCGCCCCCGTGTCAGATTTACAGAAGCTGCATACAAAAAGGTAGAACTTTATAAAGGCTTTATTTTGGTCTCACATGGGGCACAATAATAACAGGGACCTTCCTAGAATGCAGCCCAGGAGCTGCAGAGGGGGAATCTTTTAGCTTTTGGGCGAAATTTCTGATGACAGGTTCCCTTTAAATGAGTCTTCTTGGTACGATTGTTTTACTTGATAAAAACCTGGCATTGTAACGGAAGTATGTAGACTTTTTACATCAGTGTAGAGTCCAGTCTGTTTTGCTCACAGAAGAATATCTAATCTGAATACAAATGTTGCAAACCCTCAGCTGTGTGAAGTATAAAGTCTCTATGGCAAATAACTGTAAAAAAAACCCAAACAACTGTTCATAAACTCAGGCCTATCAGCCATGTCACTGGCCCATCTGTGATGTCACTTGACCTTTGGCTTTGGTTCCGCTGTGATGTCACTTGACCTTTGGCTTTGGTCCCTCTGTGATGTCATGTGATCATTAGAATATGATGATGTCACAATTGCCTTTGTGATGTCACGGAATCAATGGAATGTCTCTGCAATCTAAATATCCCCCAGTTGTCTTCATCACTTAGTGGGTGAGGGTAATTTTTCTTGCGCTTAGCAAATTTTGGTTTGATATAAAATATATTACGGTAAAGCAGAAGGCCTGTTAAAGGAGCAGTTCCATACTACATCCTGGAGCGCCCTAGAGGTGGACAGGACCTTCCTCAGCCCAAAATGACATCTACGGAGCTGAATAATAGGAAGAGAAAGGGAGAGAGACTTGGTAAGGTGTCAAAAAAGAGCAGAATAGAAGCATCAGAGGGTGAACAAGATGGCACCAACCAAAACATTATCAAAGCTTCAAAAAGACCTGGAAGTCCGATACAGGAGAGTGTCATGAAAAAGAAAAAAAAGGAAAAACATGACACCATTATCAAAGCTTCAAAAAGACCTGGAAGCCCAATACAGGAGAGTGTCATGAAAAAGAAAAAAAAGGAAAAACATGACACCATTATCAAAGCTTCAAAAAGACCTGGAAGCCCGATACAGGAGAGTGTCATGAAAAAGAAAAAAAAGGAAAAACATGGCACCATTATCAAAGCTTCAAAAAGATCTGGAAGCCCGATACAGGAGAGTGTCATGAAAAAGAAAAAAAAGGAAAAACATGGCACCATTATCAAAGCTTCAAAAAGATCTGGAAGCCCGATACAGGAAAGTATCAGGAAAAAGAAAAAAATGGAAGAAGAGATGGGGTACAAAACTGTTGATAGACCCAGTGTGTCCCCCGATACTGACAATGAGCAGCTCTCAGGTGAGTACAGATCCAAGACACAGAAACCAAATATCCCCAAATTTAGTTAATGACAGGATTTTCCGCCTTTGTAAGACCCCAATCATTATGATTCTGGTGTTGTTTCTCTATGGTACCCCCTATTACTGTTCTACCACTCTGTAGTTGGCCACATTAGCATTAGATAAGAGTATTATCTTGTTACTGCAGCAATACGGTGGGCTCCAGAAATTATATTTCTATGAAGCCCCCTACAGCCTATTGTCTGTAAGTCATGTGCCTCTGGTGTTAGGGAGAGGCCGGATGGAAAAACAAAATACACAGACACACGGTGTGTACATTAAAGTTTCTCTATGAGGGCCAAACCTGTTATCCCTTCTTTATTATAGTAGGAGGAGGTTTTACAAAATAGCCAATAATAATTTAACAGGACATAGAATATAAGCCAATCATTTTACATGGACGATAAGCCAATCATAATACAGATTGTTAGATTTAATGAAACCACATTGTTAATAATGAATTGCATAATTATAAAAGCATCTCATTTATTGGTAATGCTAAGAAATTTGCCTATAATATATTTTTTTGTATAGTCTGCTACTTTGGTTCTGCAGTGGCATATCTTCTTGTGTAGTGCTGCGGTTGTTTGCTCCAGAAGGCTTAATTAGAGCAAAGGTTATGATATATAGTAAAAAAGTAAGAATAAAGACAAATCACATAAACAGTGAAAGTTGAGATTTATATAAGAAGTCAGATAATGTAGCAAAATGGAGATTAAGTTGCATGAAATATTATATTCACATTCAGATATTGGCTTTGTCTCATCTTATTTCTCCCTTCTTCATCAGGTACAACACCAGATGAATCTCCCATCATTGTGACGGGAGTGGAGAGCTTCACCTTCCATAAAATCCTTGGAGAGGGATCATACGGTAAAGTAAGTATTAGGGATTGTGGTAACGTCTTCCTCATGTGTGTGATGTGGAGTAGTAATATGACTCTAGGAGCATCACTGCTTCACATCTTCTCATCACATCTCATGGCAGGACGAACCTTTCCTCCAGTTCTAAAGCTCTGTTTCTTCCAGGTCATGTTGGCCACACATCAGGCCTGCCAAAAACAAGTGGCAGTGAAAATGGTGAAGAAAAGGCTCCTAGTCAAGGACTCGAGAGATGATGTCCTGATAGAGCGACAGGTTCTGGAGATGACTAGGAAGAGTCCATTCATTTCTCGGGCTTTTGCCACCTTCCAGTCCCAGGTAAGTGGCTCATAATTCAACAGTTCTGAGTCATCAATGTATTAAATGAATACAGTCTATGTGCCAATTTGTGTGCAATGTTCTTCTAGCCACAGCCATAGTATTTGTTACAAGAATGTGACCTAGAAGAACATTGATTACAATCAGTGCAACCAGTGTCCCCTACCTACAATATGCCATTAACCCCTATTATCTCATCTGTTTTATCACAGGAACACGTCTTCTACGCCATGGAATATCTGAGTGGAGGAGACCTTACAGGCTTCATGACAACTAATGCCCCTTTACCCATTCCAGCCACCAGGTAAGATAGAACATCGTATATTAGATTAAGATAAGAGTTGTCAGAGATATTTGGCTTTATGTCATTATCAGTCTCTTAGTTTAGTGGATGAAATATTGGATTTTGATGGTTTTCTTTTTTTCCGCATCAGATTTTTTGCAGCTGAGCTGATCTGTGGGCTGCAGTTTCTCCACACCAGTGGCATCATACACAGGTAAGTGTGGCACATCTTCTATGTAGACCTGGTATGAATAGTCTTATACTCTCATCCTAATGCCCTTGTGTAGACACTTCTTATCTCAGGTCACAATGGGGATCTTCAGCCCAGCTAATATAATACATTTGGTATTTTGTCATCTCTTTCCTCTACTAGAGACATAAAACCAGACAACATCTTACTGGACAACAATGGTCATTTGAAGATCGCTGATTTTGGTCTTGCCGTGATGAACATCTTTGGCAATGCAAAAACTTCAGGATGGGCCGGGACGCTTGCATACATGGCTCCTGAGGTGAGGAATCATTTACATGTCCCTGAGTCTTCTCAATAAAAGGCTGGACATCTCCATGTTTTCTGCTGTCTGGTCAATATTCTTATTGTCTTCTTTATGTCTTCACAGATTCTTCTAGAGAAGCCGTACAACAAAGCAGTGGACTGGTTCTCTGCTGGTGTTGTGATATATGAGATGGCTACTGGCAGATATCCCTTCGTTGAAGATGAAATTGATGAGAATATCAAGAAGGCACTGATCAATGATGATCCCGCCTTCCCAAAAGAACTGGACCCCCACGTCAAAGCCGTCATAGAGGGGGTGAGTATAATGCCACATCTCAGTAATAAAGTGGTTGAATATAATGAAAAACACAACAATAAAAATTGAAAGCAACTGGAGACTGAATAAACTTCTTCATTATATGTTCCAGCTCTTGGATAAATCACCAGAGAGTCGGCAGAAATTTGTGGACAACATAAGAGAACATCCATTCTTTATGGAGATCAACTGGACAGAAATAGAAGGCGGCAAAGCACCTCCACCATTCCACCTACCACCTGTAAGTATATGACCCAGAGAATATGGTGACAGCAGTACATCTCTATTGTGTGTCTTTTTATGAACACTAGTTCTTGTATCTTCTGTCCACAGCCACCAGTGATGACATCAGATACAATGAAAGATGTCAATTTTTCCAAAGCCATTAAACCACGAATGGCCAAGAAAAATCAAAAACTCTTTTGTGGTTTCACATTTGCTGATGATGGATGGAAGGTCGTAAAGAAGAAATAGAAAGCTGAAACATCGGAGACCTAAAAAACCCCATCACAGGTGAGTCATTGTAAATGGGACTGGGATAGGGAGCATGAAACCCCCTCTTGTGTCCTGTGAATCAGTCAGCACAGTGTAGTCAGGAAAACTCTTACAGAGTGCTGCTTACATTATGCTGATGGCCCATAGAGCCAAACCTGGAGGTGTTTTCACATGAGGATAATCCCATTTCATATGTCCTATTAAGATATAAAAGTTATTTCTAACCTAGTATCTCTTGTTGTGTAGGTCACCTTCCACAGGATCTGAAGGGCTATAAGATGGTGGAAATGAAAAAACGTGACTTGCAGTGTAATATGCAGCCATATCCACTCCTCTCTATTGGAGGCTGGGGGTTTTGCTGCAATCTGGTACTCTGCAGTGTCCGAAAACAAGAAGAAGCTGGAGACCATGACAATCCTACCAGGAGTCAGTAAAATGACCGTGGACCAGAACTTCTAGATGGCATGTTGCCTCAATTACTAGAAGTGTCCTGAGGGTCGTGACCTGCAGTGTAACTTGCAGCCATATCCGCTCCTCCCTATTGGAGGCTGGAGGTTTTGCTGCAATCTGGTTCTCTGCAGTGTCCGAATACAAGAAGAACCTGGAGACCATGAAAATCCTACCAGGAGTCAGTAAAATGACCGTGGACCAGGACTTATAGATGGCATGTTGCCTCGTGCCCCCAGGGAAGGGCAGTTATCCGTAGGCCATGGTTCCCTAGAGGTTTCCCCCACAGGGGGTTTTTCCTCTCCTGAGTGCCGACGGATAAACACAACATGAAAACAAGGGCAACCTGTCATCCTCTACCCTCGGTAGAGCTCATACTACAATCACTAGTGGCAAAGAGTAACCTAAGAGGACTTTTACCATCAATAAACAGGACAATTCACTTCATGTGATAGTAATAGTTTTATTTTATATCTTATGTATATGTATTTTTTCTTTTACCCTTAAAGAGAACAGGGTGTAATTTATTAATAACTTTTATTTACGTCAGAGCTGAAATCCTGGTCACTACGGGTCACTGCTTCACTCTTCCTTCCAATAATTTGGATACATTTCTCCTATTGTGTTTTATTACTAAAAGCTCAGCCAGGGAGTAACACCTCAGTATATATCTGCCTTCAGTCCCTACATTTCTGAAAGATTCAGCTGTTCTTTCCTAAGGTGACACTTCCACTGGCTACCAGGTATATGGGTCTGGCCACTGTTCCCGGTTTGATGCCATCGTAACCCCTTAACAACCGCCAATACGCATTAAAATGGCGGTCACTGAGGGAATAGTGAATAAGGAAATTGCGCTGCCAGAGCTGCAAAATCTCTGTGGTTTTAGCTACCAGGGCTAACAAAGAACCTGGAGAACACAAGCAAGGCGAGTTAAAAAACGACGATTATGTACCTCTCTCTTTTCCCCTTGTAGTTGTACTGGGAGAGACGAGAGATACAAGTGCCGTCCTGTCAGTGAAATTAGAATCAAGTTCCAGATCAAATCAATAAATCCTTCCCCAATCTCCTGATTATCGCCCTCAGATCATCGCCCCCACAGCCATCTCCCGTGTCATCCCCCTAATCAGATTATGTTGGGGTTTTTTATTTTAATCTTATGACTTTATTTTTATTTTTTTATTTGCCATTATCTGGGTTAGGGTTTAGTGTTAGGGTTTTTTTTAAACAAAGTTAAAAAAGTAATAAAAAAAAATTTAAAAAAGAAAAATCATAAAATACAACAAAGAAATATCAGTATTGGGTTAGGTATAGGGTTACTAGTGTTAGGTTAGCTTTTAGGTTTTTTCTTTTATGTTAGGCAAGCAGAAATATACAATAGTTGCCCTCGGAGTGTTTACTATGGAGCAGGCGTACTCACTGCTTTGCTCCAGCAGTTGCGGGGTGGATATAAAATCTGGCTCTAAAGCAGAATTGTTTTCAGATAGTGATGACTCTGCTTCCTCCACTGGATCCCACAGCCCGATGGTAGCAAAGTCAGTCGTCACTGCTGAAACGTCAGCGTCAGGGCCAAGTTCTGCAGTCACCTGTTCACAGAGGTATCCCGAACAGTCCTTTCCATCACAACTTCCCCAGTTTTCAGAAGCCTATGGATTAAAAGTTGATGTCACTAAGTTTAACTCATTTGATTTTTGTCATTGTCATGTCATTCTGTCATTCCGCCAAATTATCTCCTCCAAGTGAGCAAACTGCAGTATAAAACTATACAAAATGTGCGAGAGCACAACCCGGTACACATGTGTATCGCCCCCGTGTCAGCGGCCGAGCCGCTCGGATCCAGAGCCGCGGTGGCTCGAGGGGTCTCCGGATCCGGGGGGTCCATGCGGACACTCAAATGAAAGGGCGGTTATATACAGGGGTTTTTTGTAAGTAAGGTTCGTAATGCCACCCACGGTGCATGGTAATGTGAGGGACCACCGCTGCGGTTGGGGAGCCCGGTGACGATGGTGTAGCAGCTTGATGTTTTAACCCCTCCGTGGGTAGGGGGGTTTGTGTTCCGGGGCCCGTCGGAAGGTTGGTGAATGGGTGCCACTGGGGTAGGAACAGGGGTGTCTCAGTGTACTCACTCAGTCCAGGAATAACCACACCGACAGCTTGTAAACCAGAATTCTGAGCACCACTGCAGCCTGTGGGGAGTACGCTGGGGTCCGTGCGTTTGGTGTTGCTGTTGATTTGCGGCCTTGTCCTTGGCACCTCTGCCTCTATTGGACCCGTGGGTATAAAACTCTTCGGGTCCCGCTCACCCGTATGGCTAACGGAGTGAGTTTGCTCTCAGGGTTCACACGTAGGATTTCTTTGGACTGTATTAGGAAAGTCCAATCCCATCAGTGCGTTAGTACCCCGATTTTGGAGCGGGTTGGGGATGACACTTGAAGTCTTCACCCCCGTCGGGTAAATTACCAGAACACGTGAAGCTACTTTCCGGCCTAGGGTCCACGTAACCCGTCGTGCCCTAACCCTGCCCGGTGATAGCTCAAGCTCGCTGGCCGCCCTCCTCGGCAGTCTGTGCCCCTTGACACTGTCCCCTGCGACCGGGGTTCCAGCTCCTACCAGACCCAAACCACCGTTTGCCACCTAGTACATAGGAGCTCTCCTCCATGGCCTCTCCTCACGAGAGCCACCACTACCTCCTCTCTTTTCACTCTCCACTCCTCAACTCTCCAAGCTCAAGTGACACTTTCCTCACTTTCCCCTCACCATCCCCCCATGTGGGGGGCCCTATTCCCCTTAGGCCCCCGAAATGGTGTGTCTGTTAGGTTAAAGTGGGAATTGTTCCTAGGGTTTTGATTGGACAAGCTGTTAGCAACACAAAAGGACCAGGATCCGTAACCAAGGAGGGTGGATACTGTGCAGGAGGGCAGATTGCACAATGCCCTGTGACGACCTGTTAGGCCAGGGCGTCACACATGCACTTCTCTCATTTATGAAGGTGGGGACTACCAAATCAACCCACCAAACTGCCCCCAGACATTTGGCATTCTTGGTAAAATATTCTTAGAGTTACTGACCCCATTTCTAGATAAAGATTACCACATGTACGCCGACAATTGTTATACCAGTATCACCCTATACAAATCCCTCCGCGTTGCAAATTCAGGCGTCGGCAAGTCACAAAAAACTGAATAGGTTTTTCCCCTCAGTTGCTGTTCAATTGTTTGGAGAAGAGAGCATCTTTCTCACTGGCAAGTGGGAAATTATTTGCAGTGAAATGGAATGGCCGGAAGGATGTCTACATGCTGACCACCCTGCATGCGATCAGACAGAGGTGCTACCAGGAACAATGAGAAACCGCTATATATAGGAGAGTATAATAAGTTCATGGGAGGCGTTGACATATCAGAGTAGGTGCTTCAGCCATATCTGGTCAAGTAAAAGACCCAGTCCTGGAATAAAAGCTAGCAATCTACTTCATCCAGATTGCTACCTATAACCACTATGTCTTTTACAAAAAGACTTAAGGAGCGCACACTTTCCTCCAGTATCAGGAGAATATTGTTGAGTGGCTCCTATTTAACTCAGGGGCACAGGAGGCAGCTGTCGACTCGGAGGATCTCCAGAGACTGTCAGAGCACCATTTAATTCCTCTCGTCTCTCCCACTCCCATCCAAAACTGTCCCCAAAAAAAATGCTGGGTTTGTAGCAAGCATGGTAGGAGGGGTGATTCCCGGTATTATCGCTCCATGTGCACATCACAATCAGCGTTTAGCGGGCTTTACACACTACAATATCGTTAATGAATTATCGTCGGGGTCACAGTGTTTGTGATGCACATCCGGCGTCATTAACGATATCACAGAGTGTAACACTTATGAGCGACCTTAAACGATCACAAAAGCGGTCAAAATCATTTGCCGCGGAGAGGTCGTCCTGAAACAAAAAATCGTTTTCTGCTTATTAGTGATGTTGTTCCTCGTTCCTGCGGCACCCCACATCGCTATGTGTGACACCGCAGGAGCGACGAACATCTCCTTACCTGCCTCCACCGGCAATGCGGAAGGAAGGAGGTGGGTGGGATTTTACGTCCCGCTCATCTCCGCCCCTCTGCTTCTTTTGGACGCCTGCCGTGTGACTTCGCTGTGACGCCGCACAAACCGCCTTCTTAGAAAGGAGGCGGTTCGCCTGCCAGAGCGACGTCACAGGGCAGGTAAGTCCGTGTGACGGGGGTAAGCGAGGTTGTGCGGCACGGGCAGCGATTTGCCCGTGTTGTAAAACCGACGAGGGCGGGTACGATCACTTGCGATCTTGCTAGCGAGATCGCAGAGTGTAAAGCCCGCTTTTGTGTCACCCTCTGCTTTTGGATCTACCACATATCTATCAATTATTAATTAAATTACAATGAATGACACCAAATTGTGGGGCAGGAGATATTTGTATTGGACAAGTAATGAAAACAACATTTACGGTATATCAGTAAAACACATTTAACACCAGTTCACAGTCAATTCCAGGACTTGATCACTCACATACAAAACTTTTATTCAGACACATTCTCATCCACATGCCCACATCTGTATACTCCGGAATGTGGACCCAACTAATGTTCATGAACAGTCAGGCCATCTGACAATCAATTCCAGGATTTGATCACTCACAAAAAAAACATTTTTGACCATTTACCTTAGTTTGAGAATTTTTACGACTATGCCATGGTACACAGAACTTTTCTTTTATTTTCTATTACTTATATATTAGTTATATTGGTGATATCAGCATGCTCATTTTATTGGAGGATCTCTAACAATGAGACTGTTCTGTATTCATACACTATGGGCTTTATTGCATGGTTCTTGTCACTGGTGTATCACGAGTGATAGACAGTCATGTGGTTTCTGATAATAGAAGATCAGAACCAGTGGCGTAACTAGAGTTTGATGGGCCCCGGTGCAAAGTTCAGACCTGGGCCCCCCTCCACATACACCGACACTTGGGTTAGGGGATAATGACACTGACACTCAGGATAATGATGCTGACACTTGGCTCTTACCCACAGCACCCAGATTTCTCGTGATCTGAAATCCCTCTATCAGCACCCAGCTTTCTTACTGTATGTTCTGATATCCATCTTGTCCTCGACACCCAGCTTCCCCATGCTCTGCTATACATCTTTCCCTCAGCACCCAGCTTTCCCACATCAGAGCATGGGAAAGCTGGGTGCTGAGAGAAGATGTATAGCAGAGCATGGGAAAGCTGGGTGCTGAGAGCAGATGTATAGCAGAGCATGGGAAAGCTGGGTGCTGAGGGAAAGAGCATTTTTCCCTCAGCACAAAACGTTCCCATCCCCTGATTGTATCTTTGTCCCCCCTTTATATATAGTTCTCCAAACACAATAATGCCCCACACATAGCCTTCCAAATAGTATAAAGGGTCCCACATAACCCTTCATATATTAGAATACCCTTCCATAGTCCTCCATGTATTATAATGCATTTCCCATAGTTCTCCATGTATTATAATTCACCCCATAGTACTCAATATATATTACTCCACCACATAGTCCTCCATATATTATAATGCAACCCCATAATCCTCCATGTATAAAGTAGCCCTTCAATTATTATCATGAATTTCTCATAGTTCGCCATATATTATAATTCACCCCATAGTTCTCCATGCATTATAATTCACCCCATAGTCCTCCATATATTATAATGCAGCCCTATAGTCTTCCATGTATAAAGTAGCCCTCCAATTATTATAATGAATTTCTCATAGTTCTTCATATTATAATTCACCCCATAGTACTCCATATATTATACTGCACCACATAGTCCCCAATGTTTTATAATGCACCTCCATAGTCCATGTATAAGGTAGGCTCCATAGTCCTCCATATATTATAATGTAGCCCCCATAGTCCTATATGTATTATAATGCAGCCCCATAATACCTTCATATTGTATTATGTAGCCCCATACTCCTCCATGCATAATGCACCCCTATATTCCATGTATAAGGTGTCCTTCATTTTGTATTATGCAGCCCCCCATACCTCCATATATAATAATGCAGCCAGCCTCCCCAGTCCTCCATGTATAATAATGCAGCCAGCCTCACCAGGCCTCCATGTAAAATAATGCATGCAGCCTCCCCAGTCCTCCATGTATAATAATGCATGCAGCCTCCCCAGTCCTCCATGTATAATAATGCATGTAGCCTCCCCAGTCCTCCATGTATAATAATACAGCCAGCCTCTCCAGGCCTCCATGTATAATAATGCATGCAGCCTCCTCAGTCTTCCATGTATAATAATACAGCCAGCCTCCCCAGTCCTCCATGTATAATAATGCATGCAGCCTCCCCAGTCCTCCATGTATAATAATACAGCCAGCCTTCCCAGACGTCCATGTATAAAATAGCAGCCAGCCTCTCCAGCCCTCCATGTATAGTAATGCAGACAGCCTCTCCAGGCCTCCTTGAATAATGTAGCAGCCAGCCTCTCCAGGCCTCCAGGTATAACAATGCAGCCAGCCTCCCCAGGCCTCCATTTATAATATAGCATCTAGCCTCTCTAGGCCTCCATGTATAATATAGCAGTCAGCCTCTCCAAGCCTCCATGTATAATGTGGCGCCCTGGACAAGCCAGGACGTCACAGGTACTGCAACAACACACCCCACACCCCGGTTAGGCACATCAGTCACACAAATCCTTGTTGCCTCCCTCCAGGGGCTGATGTCCACACCAGGTGGGGTGGGGCCAGGCGGTTGGCCCCACCCGCTGAGGAGTTCACATTCCTGGAGGCGGGAAAGGAGTAGGCATAGTTTGGAGAGAGTGAAGGAGTGAAGTGGTAAAGGAGCAGTCTGACTGTGTCCGGGTACGTGGCCCCGGCACCAACAGCAAGGTTGGCAGACGGTGGTGACCGTATGCAGGCGAGGCCAATTGACGCACAACCGTAAGGACCGGGGTCGGGCGGTGGCCCGCCGGTACCGGACCGGGGAGCGAAGAGAAGCCAGCACCATTCGGCAGGGCCTACAGACCCCGACCAGGCTTGGAGTCGCCGTTAAACCGGTCAAATCCGTCAGCGACGGGAACCTCCAGGGTTTCCCAGCAGCAAAGACCCGACTGAAGGCAACCGCTCAACCGTGAAGGGAAATACAGCTACCGCCACAGCTAGAGTTCCCAGGGCCAGCGCCTGCGGGCAAAAGGGGCTCCCCCTCTGCCTGTCACAAAGCTGTGTTCCTTCACAAATGTTACCCGTTATGTGTCCTTAGCCCCTCCCCACTCATACCCATTAATTAAACCTGCCATCTTCGGCTCTTCCATGGAGCGCTTACCACTTCCTGATGTCTCCTGTGTGACGCCTGCAGCACTATGATAACGTCAGCAAGGTGCTGCTTTCATCACGTTGCTGCACGTTGAAGCGGGGCTCAGTCCCGGTGCGCTGTTCAAATGTATTTATGTCTGAAAGACGCAAATACATTTGCACAGGAAGGAGGAAGCTGCGGTCACCGACATGCACACACCGCTGAGGAGCGTGACGGTGACTGCAGATACAGCGGCCCACTACAGGCACCGGCCCACTACAGGGACCGGCCATTCTGGCATTTGCCAGAATTGCCCTATGGTCAGTCCAGGCCTGGTTAGAATAGTCGGCTCTCTCATACAGTCCCTGTTTGGAAAAACATCACAGGCCTCTAATGCCCATTGATCACGATTAATATGGCCCGACAGAAAACCTGCCATCAAACAAATCAAAAAACAAACATAAATTCATTGAATATGGATGTGGAGCAATTCTATCTAAGTATAGCTCACAGATTTGCAAAAAGACTCATATAAATAACTTTAGTAATATTTTTTTAAAAAAGACCAATACAAAACATGTGTGCATCAACTATCAAGATAAAAATGGCTCCATTTAATGGTAAGAAGAAGGAAACTGGTGAAAAAGGGGGAAAAGTAAAGTAAATGGGGTCCACACAATTAGGAAAAATTCACAATTTACATCAGGAAACCTAAAAATACTTAACAGTGCAGTAAAGACAGTGTAGTCCCTATAAATCCCTATTTATAAGACTGGTATGAATAGTCTTATACCCTCATACTAAAGCCCTTGTGTAGACACTTATGTGATGACATCTGCAGGGCCGTATTTGCCACTAGGCACCCGTGGTCCCGTGCCTAGGGCGGCACGTTGCGGGGGGCGGCACTTTCTGGCAGCAAAAAAAAAATAAAAAAAAATAAATAAATAAATATATAAATTTTTTTTTTTTACATCCCCGCCCCCCGTCCTTCCCTCCGTTACACTCGGCTGTGTTCCGGGGGGGGTTGGGAGGGAGGACAGGCGCACTTCTGCTGTTTATTTAAGTACATGGCGGGCGCCAGGCATAGTGAGATGACTAACCCCGGAAGTTCCATGGCCTGCACTTCCGGGGTCAGAGGCGCGCGGGCGCCACAGTCAGCTTACTGCCCCGTGCTGCAGCGTCCAATCCTGCAGATGACACACGCCGCGGAGGAGGACGCGTCTGCAGCTGGAGCAAGCCAGAAGAGGAGCCAGCCAGAGCAGGGCGGCGGGCACCGGAGCAGGTAAGGCAGAGGCAGAGCCTAGAATGTATGGGCTCCTTACAGGTTAGTTGATGATCGTTGCAAATTGCGATGCCTCTTTTTGTCCACTGTAATCATGCAAGGGGAGGCTGGGGGGAGAGAGGCTGAGGCTGGGGGAGGCTGGGAAGAGAGAGAGGCTGGGGGGAGGCTGGGAAGAGAGGGAGGCTGGGAAGAGAGAGAGGCTGGGGGGAGGCTGGGAAGAGAGAGAGAGGCTGAGGCTGGGAAGAGAGAGGCTGGGAAGAGAGAGGCTGAGGGGAGGCTGGGAAGAGAGAGAGGCTGAGGCTGGGAAGAGAGAGAGACTGAGACTGGGGGGAGGCTGGGAAGAGAGGCTGAGGCTGGGGGGAGGCTGGGAAGAGAGAGAGGCTGAGGCTGGGGGGAGGCTGGGAAGAGAGAGAGGCTGGGAAGAGAAAGAGGCTGAGGCTGGGGGGAGTCTGGGAAGAGAGGGAGGCTGAGGCTGGGGGGAGAGAGGCTGAGGCTGGGGGGGAGGCTGGGGGGAGAGAGAGGCTAAGGCTGGGAGGAGAGAGAGGCTAAGGCTGGGGGGAGAGAGAGGCTGAGGCTGGGGGGAGAGAGAGGCTGAAGCTGGGGGGGAGGCTGGGAGAAGAGAGGCTGATTCTGGGGGAGGCTGGGAGAGGGAGGCTGATGCTGAGGGAGGCTGATGCTGAGGGAGGCTGATGCTGGGGGAGGCTGATGCTGGGGGAGGGGGAGGCTTGGAGGAGGGAAGCTGATGCTGAGGGAGACTTGGAGGAGGGAGGCTGAGGGAGGAGGGAGGCTGGGGGAGGAGGAAGAGGGAGGCTGAGGCTGGGGGAGGAGGGATGCTGAGGCTGGGGGAGGCTGATGCTGGGGGAGGAGGGAGGCTGATGCTGGGGGAGGCTGGGAGGAGAGAGGCTGATGCTGGGGGAAGCTGGGAGGGTGAGGCTTGGAGGAGGGAAGCTGATGCTGAGGGAGGCTTGGAGGAGGGAGGCTGATGCTGAGGGAGGCTGATGCTGGGGGAGGCTGGGAGGAGGAAGGCTGATGCTGGGGGAGGCTGGGAGCAGGGAGGCTGAGGCTGGGGGAGGCTGAGGCTGGGGGAGGCTGGGAGGAGAGAGGCTGATGCTGGGGGAGGCTGGGAGGGGGAAGGTGAGGCTTGGAGGAGGGAGGCTGATGCTGAGGGAGGCTGGGATGAGGGAGGCTGATGCTTGGGGAGGCTGTGAGGGGGAGGGGGAGGCTTGGAGGAGGGAGGCTGATGAGGAGGGAGGCTGATGAGGAGGGAGGCTGATGCTGGGGGAGGCTGGGAGAAGGGAGGCTGATGCTGGGGGAGGCTGATGCTGGGGGAGGCTGGGAGGAGGGAGGCTGATGCTGGGGGAGGCTGGGAGGAGGGAGGCTGATGCTGGGGGAGGCTGGGAGGAGGGAGGCTGATGCTGGGGGAGGCTGGGAGGAGGGAGGCTGATGCTGGGGGAGGCTGGGAGGAGGGAGGCTGATGCTGTGGGAGGCTGGGAGGAGAGAGGCTGATGCTGTGGGAGGCTGGGAGGAGAGAGGCTGATGCTGTGGGAGGCTGGGAGGAGAGAGGCTGATGCTGGGGGAGGCTGGGAGGAGAGAGGCTGATGCTGGGGGAGACGAGAGGCTGATGCTGGGGGAGGCTGGGAGGAGAGAGGCTGATGCTGGGGGAGGAGGGAGGCTGATGCTGGGGGAGGCTGGGAGGAGGGAGGCTGATGCTGGGGAAGGCTGGGAGGAGGGAGGCTGATGCTGTGGGAGGCTGGGAGGAGAGAGGCTGATGCTGGGGGAGGCTGGGAGGAGAGAGGCTGATGCTGGGGGAGGCGGGAGGCTGATGCTGGGGGAGGCTGGGAGGCGGGAGGCTGATGCTGGGGGAGGCTGGGAGGCTGATGCTGGGGGAGGCTGGGAGGCTGATGCTGGGGGAGGCTGATGCTGAGGGAGGCTGATGCTGGGGGAGGCTGGGAAAAGGGAGGCTGATGCTGGGGGAGGCTGGGAGAAGGGAGGCTGATGCTGGGGGAGGCTGGGAGGAGGGAGGCTGATGCTGGGAGGAGGGAGGCTGATGCTGGGGGAGGCTGGGAGGAGGGAGGCTGATGCTGGGGGAGGCTGGGAGGAGGGAGGCTGATGCTGTGGGAGGCTGGGGGAGAGAGGCTGATGCTGGGGGAGGCTTGGAGGGGGAGGCTTGGAGGAGGGGGGCTGGGAGGAGGGAGGCTGATGCTGGGGGAGGCTGGGAGGAGGGAGGCTGATGCTGGGAGCAGGGAGGCTGATGCTGGGGGAGGCTGGGAGGAGAGAGGCTGATGCTGGAGGAGGCTCATGCTGGGGGAGGCTGGGAGGAGAGAGGCTGATGCTGGAGGAGGCTCATGCTGGGGGAGGCTGGGAGGAGAGAGGCTGATGCTGGAGGAGGCTCATGCTGGGGGAGGCTGGGAGGAGAGAGGCTGATGCTGGGGTAAGCTGGGAGCAGGGAGGCTGATGCTGAGGGAGGCTGGGGGGAGAGAGGCTGATGCTGGGGGACGCTGGGGGGAGAGAGGTTGTTGCTGGGGGAGAGGTTGCTGCTGGAGGCGGGGGGAGAGAGGCTGCTGCTGGGGGAATGGGAGGGACCAATGCTAGAGACAGAGGACAAGGGTTGAGGGATACAGCAATGACAATATCGATGGGGGGGAGTGTAAGGACTCAGAATAAGAGGGGGGCAGCATTGGGAGCTCATTATGGAGAAGGGGCAGCATGTGTGGGCTCAGTATGGAGTGGAACAATGTAGGGGGAGTCAATATCAAGAGTGGGGTAGTGTGTGTGTGTGTGTGGGTCTCAGCATAAGCGCTAGTGTGGTGGTCTTAGTATGATGAATGGGGCAGCATGGAGGTGTCATTATGGAAAAGAGGAAGGCAGCATTAGGAGCTCATGGAGAGGGGCAGAATGCACGGGACACTGTGAGGAGGGGGCAGCATGCACGGGACACTGTGAGGAGGGGGCAGCATGCATGGGACATTGTGAGGAGGGGGCAGCATGCATGGGACACTGTGAGGAGGGGGCAGCATGCATGGGACACTGTGAGGAGGGGGCAGCATGCATGGGACACTGAGGAGGGGGCAGCATGCATGGGACATTGTGAGGAGGGGGCAGCATGCATGAGACACTGTGAGGAGGGGGCAGCATGCATGGGACACTGTGAGGAGAGGGCAGCATGCATGGGACACTGTGAGGAGGGGGCAGCATGCATGGGACACTGTGAGGAGGGGGCAGCATGCATGGGACACTGTGAGGAGGGGGCAGCATGCATGGGACACTGTGAGGAGGGGGCAGCATGCATGGGACACTGTGAGGAGGGGGCAGCATGCATGGGACACTGTGAGGAGGGGGCAGCATGCATGGGACACTGTGAGGAGGGGGCAGCATGCATGGGACACTGTGAGGAGGGGGCAGCATGCATGGGACATTTTGAGGAGGGGGCAGCATGCATGGGACACTGTGAGGAGGGGGCAGCATGCATGGGACACTGTGAGGAGGGGGCAGCATGCATGGGACACTGTGAGGAGGGGGCAGCATGCATGGGACACTGAGGAGGGGGCAGCATGCATGGGACACTGTGAGGAGGGGCAGCATGCATGGGACACTGTGAGGAGGGGGCAGCATGCATGGGACACTGTGAGGAGGGGGCAGCATGCATGGGACACTGTGAGGAGGGGGCAGCATGCATGGGACACTGTGAGGAGGGGGCAGAATGCATGGGACACTGTGAGGAGGGGGCAGCATGCATGGGACACTGTGAGGAGGGGGCAGCATGCATGTGACACTGTGAGGAGGGGGGCAGCATGCATGGGACACTGTGAGGAGGGGGCAGCATGCATGGGACACTGTGAGGAGGGGGCAGCATGCATGGTACACTGTGAGGAGGGGGCAGCATGCATGGGACATTGTGAGGAGGGGGCAGCATGCATGGGACATTGTGAGGAGGGGGCAGCATGCATGGGACATTGTGAGGAGGGGGCAGCATGCATGGAACACTGTGAGGAGGGGGCAGCATGCATGGGACATTGTGAGGAGGGGGCAGCATGCATGGGACATTGTTAGGAGGGAGCAGCATGCATGGGACATTGTGAGGAGTGGGCAGCATGCATGGGACACTGTGAGGAGGGGGCAGCATGCATGGGACATTGTGAGGAGGGGGCAGCATGCATGGGACACTGTGAGGAGGGGCAGCATGCATGGGACATTGTGAGGAGGGGGCAGCATGCATGGGACATTGTGAGGAAGAGGAAGCATGCATGGGACATTGTGAGGAGGGGGCAGCATGCATGGGACATTGTGAGGAGGGGGAAGCATGCATGGGACACTGTGAGGAGGGGGCAGCATGCATGGGACACTGTGAGGAGGGGGCAGCATGCATGGGACATTGTGAGGAGGGGGCAGCATGCATGGGACATTGTGAGGAGGGGGCAGCATGATGTGAGGTCAATGTGCAGATCATATTTCATAATTGAGGAAGGTGTGGTGGGTATAATTTATAAGGGAGGGCAGTGTGTAGTTTATTAGGGGCAGTGTGACGGTCACAGTATATAAGTGGGGACGGTGTGGTGGGAATATTTTATACTCATGCTATGTTTTGATGTGCCCGTGGTGATCCCCATTGGGGGGGGGGTTAGTGCCCTTCGTTTCTCATTGATACTTTTTAGGCTATGTGCGCACGTTGCGCAAATACATGCAGTTACGCTGCGCTTTGTAGCGCAGCGTAACTGCATGCGTCCTGCGTCCCCTGCACAGTCTATGGAGATTGTGCAGGGGCCGTGCACACATGGCGCTTTAGAGCGCACCGCTTCAGCTACTGCCGAAGCGCTGCGTAAAAAGAAGTGACATGTCACTTCTTTCCTGCGCTTTGCCGGCAGCTCCTGCTCTGTCTATGGCAGGAGCTGCAGGCAGAGCGCATGGAATCGGCGCTCACTACGGACATTTTCTGCAGCGATTAGAAGCGCACATGTGCTCTTCAGATCGCTGCAGAAATTTCTGCAGTGAACTGTACGCAACGTGCGCACATAGCCTTAAAGTGTTTTACAGAGTAGATCTGCCTTAAACAGATGTCGTGTGCGAAAACTCAGTTTTACGTTGTCAATAAGGGGCGCGACCACTTAAAGTGCCTAGGGCAGCACGAAGGCAAAATACAGCCCTGGACATCAGATACAATGAAAGATGTCCTATCCTTCTCCAAAGCCATTAAACCACGAATGGCCAAAAAAACTCAAAAACTCTTCTGGGGATTCACATTTGCTGATGTTGGATGGTAGGTCATAAAGCAGAAAAAGAAAGCTGAAACACCTAATCCGAGACCTAAAAAACCCCATCACAGGTGAGTCATTGTAAATGGAACTGGGATAGGGAGCATGAAACCCCCTCTTGTGCTCTGTGAATCAGTCAGCATAGTGTAGTAAGGAAAACTCTTACAGAGTGCTGCTTACATTCTGCTGATGGCCAATAGGGCTAAAACTGGAGGTGTTTTCCCATGAGGATAATCCCATTTTATGTGTCCTATTACGATATAATAATTATTTCTAACCTAGTATCTCTTCCATGTCACAAATGTGTCAATAACTCGATAATGAATCTTAAAGCTACGTTAAAAATGAGCACACCATTGTTTTTCTTGTGCAATACTCTATGTGTTTGATGTGTCACATGATCCCCATCCTATTGAAAAAATGAAAGCTGAATTCAAAATGGTGGCTTTGCAGATGGCCGCCATGGGCGTCACCTGGCCTCAAAGATAGCCTCTAATGTACTAATATGCCCCAAACGGTAAGGTGATATCAGCAACCACTTCCAATTTATCAGGGTGTATCCATACTTATGGCCTATCCTGTATATGGGGACTACATGATACTATATCGGGGCTAAATAATACTATATAGAGGACTATAGGGGTGCATTAAACTGTATGCAGGGCTATGGGGAGTGTATTATAATATATAGAGGACTATGGGGGGCATTATAATACATGGAGGTCTATAAGGGCTGCATTATAATATATGGAGGACTATGGGAATACACTATAATATATGAAGGACTATGGGGAGTGTATTATAATATATGAAGGACTATGGGGAATAGATTATAATATATGGAGGACTATGGGAACTGCATTATAATATATGGAGGAATATTGGGGATACATTACAATATATAGAGGACTATGGGGTTGCATTATAATATACAGAGGACTATGGGGAGTTTATTATAATATATGGAGGAGCCAAATGTCAACATAATTATCCTGTACCACAAGGGTGGCGGGGTTGGGGCAGGGCAGATCCAAATTTTGCACTGGAGCCCATTGAACTCTAGTTACGCCACTGCAAGTACCATACCTGAAATGAACTCCAGGCCTCTTATGTGCTTAATTGAGAATGATATAACAAAGGAATTGCCCACACCGGCCCATGACAACCTGGGAATCAATTGTCTAATTACTTTTATGCCCTTTAAAACTGGGGGGGGCACATATAAAGGAGATGAAATTCCTAAACCCTTCATTTAATTTGAATGGGGATACCCCCAAATGAAAGTTAAAAGTCAGGACTTTATGTCCATGTCCATTATATAACTATAACTTGAATATGTTTGAGTAAACAGGTAAAAGAAAACAACAATTGTGTCAGTGTCCAAGTATATATGGCCCTAACTGTAAGTAATCACATTCATTTAGTTTTTTGCTTTTATTTCTCTCCTCTGTTACTCAATTCATTTGTTCAGATTCTTGATGACAATAAAGTGTAATAACTGTTCTTAAATGAGTCTTCTTGGTAGGATTGTTTTACTTGATAAAAACCTGGCATTGTAACGGAAGTATGTAGACTTTTTACATCAGTGTAGAGTCCAGTCTGTTTTGCTCACAGAAGAATATCTAATCTGAATACAAATGTTGCAAACCCTCAGCTGTGTGAAGTATAAAGTCTCTATGGCAAATAACTGTAAAAAAACCAAACAACTGTTCATAAACTCAGGCCTATCAGCCATGTCACTGGCCCATCTGTGATGTCACTTGACCTTTGGCTTTGGTTCCGCTGTGATGTCACTTGACCTTTGGTTTTGGTCCCTCTGTGAAGTCATGTGATCATTAGAATATGATGATGTCACAATTGCCTTTGTGATGTCACTGAATCAATGGAATGTCTCTGCAATCTAAATATCCCCCAGTTGTCTTCATCACTTAGTGGGTGAGGGTAATTTTTCTTGCGCTTAGCAAATTTTGGTTTGATATAAAATATATTACGGTAAAGCAGAAGGCCTGTTAAAGGAGCAGTTCCATACTACATCCTGGAGCGCCCTAGAGGTGGACAGGACCTTCCTCAGCCCAAAATGACATCTACGGAGCTGAATAATAGGAAGAGAAAGGGAGAGAGACTTGGTAAGGTGTCAAAAAAGAGCAGAATAGAAGCATCAGAGGGTGAACAAGATGGCACCAACCAAAACATTATCAAAGCTTCAAAAAGACCTGGAAGTCCGATACAGGAGAGTGTCATGAAAAAGAAAAAAAAGGAAAAACATGACACCATTATCAAAGCTTCAAAAAGACCTGGAAGCCCAATACAGGAGAGTGTCATGAAAAAGAAAAAAAAGGAAAAACATGACACCATTATCAAAGCTTCAAAAAGACCTGGAAGCCCGATACAGGAGAGTGTCATGAAAAAGAAAAAAAAGGAAAAACATGGCACCATTATCAAAGCTTCAAAAAGATCTGGAAGCCCGATACAGGAGAGTGTCATGAAAAAGAAAAAAAAGGAAAAACATGGCACCATTATCAAAGCTTCAAAAAGATCTGGAAGCCCGGTACAGGAAAGTATCAGGAAAAAGAAAAAAATGGAAGAAGAGATGGGGGACAAAACTGTTGATAGACCCAGTGTGTCCCCCGATACTGACAATGAGCAGCTCTCAGGTGAGTACAGATCCAAGACACAGAAACCAAATATCCCCAAATTTAGTTAATGACAGGATTTTCCGCCTTTGTAAGACCCCAATCATTATGATTCTGGTGTTGTTTCTCTATGGTACCCCCTATTACTGTTCTACCCCTCTGTAGTTGGCCACATTAGCATTAGATAAGAGTATTATCTTGTTACTGCAGCAATACGGTGGGCTCCAGAAATGATATTTATATGAAGCCCCCTACAGCCTATTGTCTGTAAGTCATGTGCCTCTGGTGTTAGGGAGAGGCCGGATGGAAAAACAAAATACACAGACACACGGTGTGTACATTAAAGTTTCTCTATGAGGGCCAAACCTATTATCCCTTCTTTATTATAGTAGGAGGAGGTTTTACAAAATAGCCAATAATAATTTAACAGGACATAGAATATAAGCCAATCATTTTACATGGACGATAAGCCAATCATAATACAGATTGTTAGATTTAATGAAACCACATTGTTAATAATGAATTGCATAATTATAAAAGCATCTCATTTATTGGTAATGCTAAGAAATTTGCCTATAATATATTTTTTTGTATAGTCTGCTACTTTGGTTCTGCAGTGGCATATCTTCTTGTGTAGTGCTGCGGTTGTTTGCTCCAGAAGGCTTAATTAGAGCAAAGGTTATGATATATAGTAAAAAAGTAAGAATAAAGACAAATCACATAAACAGTGAAAGTTGAGATTTATATAAGAAGTCAGATAATGTAGCAAAATGGAGATTAAGTTGCATGAAATATTATATTCACATTCAGATATTGGCTTTGTCTCATCTTATTTCTCCCTTCTTCATCAGGTACAACACCAGATGAATCTCCCATCATTGTGACGGGAGTGGAGAGCTTCACCTTCCATAAAATCCTTGGAGAGGGATCATACGGTAAAGTAAGTATTAGGGATTGTGGTAACGTCTTCCTCATGTGTGTGATGTGGAGTAGTAATATGACTCTAGGAGCATCACTGCTTCACATCGTCTCATCACATCTCATGGCAGGACGAACCTTTCCTCCAGTTCTAAAGCTCTGTTTCTTCCAGGTCATGTTGGCCACACATCAGGCCTGCCAAAAACAAGTGGCAGTGAAAATGGTGAAGAAAAGGCTCCTAGTCAAGGACTCGAGAGATAATGTCCTGATAGAGCGACAGGTTCTGGAGATGACTAGGAAGAGTCCATTCATTTCTCGGGCTTTTGCCACCTTCCAGTCCCAGGTAAGTGGCTCATAATCCAACAGTTCTGAGTCATCAATGTATTAAATGAATACAGTCTATGTGCCAATTTGTGTGCAATGTTCTTCTAGCCACAGCCATAGTATTTGTTACAAGAATGT
The DNA here is from genome assembly GCF_048569485.1 of Anomaloglossus baeobatrachus. Classification (NCBI taxonomy): domain Eukaryota; kingdom Metazoa; phylum Chordata; class Amphibia; order Anura; family Aromobatidae; genus Anomaloglossus; species Anomaloglossus baeobatrachus. The sequence goes on from NC_134354.1 coordinate 129,006,046, forward strand.
GACCTAGAAGAACATTGATTACAATCAGTGCAACCAGTGTCCCCTACCTACAATATGCCATTAACCCCTATTATCTCCTCTGTTTTATCACAGGAACACGTCTTCTACGCCATGGAATATCTGAGTGGAGGAGACCTTACAGGCTTCATGACAACTAATGCCCCTTTACCCATTCCAGCCACCAGGTAAGATAGAACATCGTATATTAGATTAAGATAAGAGTTGTCAGAGATATTTGGCTTTATGTCATTATCAGTCTCTTAGTTTAGTGGATGAAATATTGGATTTTGATGGTTTTCTTTTTTTCCGCATCAGATTTTTTGCAGCTGAGCTGATCTGTGGGCTGCAGTTTCTCCACACCAGTGGCATCATACACAGGTAAGTGTGGCACATCTTCTATGTAGACCTGGTATGAATAGTCTTATACTCTCATCCTAATGCCCTTGTGTAGACACTTCTTATCTCAGGTCACAATGGGGATCTTCAGCCCAGCTAATATAATACATTTGGTATTTTGTCATCTCTTTCCTCTACTAGAGACATAAAACCAGACAACATCTTACTGGACAACAATGGTCATTTGAAGATCGCTGATTTTGGTCTTGCCGTGATGAACATCTTTGGCAATGCAAAAACTTCAGGATGGGCCGGGACGCTTGCATACATGGCTCCTGAGGTGAGGAATCATTTACATGTCCCTCAGTCTTCTCAATAAAAGGCTGGACATCTCCATGTTTTCTGCTGTCTGGTCAATATTCTTATTGTCTTCTTTATGTCTTCACAGATACTTCTAGAGAAGCCGTACAACAAAGCAGTGGACTGGTTCTCTGCTGGTGTTGTGATATATGAGATGGCTACTGGCAGATATCCCTTCGTTGAAGATGAAATTGATGAGAATATCAAGAAGGCACTGATCAATGATGATCCCGCCTTCCCAAAAGAACTGGACCCGCACGTCAAAGCCGTCATAGAGGGGGTGAGTATAATGCCACATGTCAGTAATAAAGTGGTTGAATATAATGAAAAACACAACAATAAAAATTGAAAGCAACTGGAGACTGAATAAACTTCTTCATTATATGTTCCAGCTCTTGGATAAATCACCAGAGAGTCGGCAGAAATTTGTGGACAACATAAGAGAACATCCATTCTTTATGGAGATCAACTGGACAGAAATAGAAGGCGGCAAAGCACCTCCACCATTCCACCTACCACCTGTAAGTATATGACCCAGAGAATATGGTGACAGCAGTACATCTCTATTGTGTGTCTTTTTATGAACACTAGTTCTTGTATCTTCTGTCCACAGCCACCAGTGATGACATCAGATACAATGAAAGATGTCAATTTTTCCAAAGCCATTAAACCACGAATGGCCAAGAAAAATCAAAAACTCTTTTGTGGATTCACATTTGCTGATGATGGATGGAAGGTCGTAAAGAAGAAATAGAAAGCTGAAACATCGGAGACCTAAAAAACCCCATCACAGGTGAGTCATTGTAAATGGGACTGGGATAGGGAGCATGAAACCCCCTCTTGTGTCCTGTGAATCAGTCAGCACAGTGTAGTCAGGAAAACTCTTATAGAGTGCTGCTTACATTATGCTGATGGCCCATAGAGCCAAACCTGGAGGTGTTTTCACATGAGGATAATCCCATTTCATATGTCCTATTAAGATATAAAAGTTATTTCTAACCTAGTATCTCTTGTTGTGTAGGTCACCTTCCACAGGATCTGAAGGGCTATAAGATGGTGGAAATGAAAAAACGTGACTTGCAGTGTAATATGCAGCCATATCCACTCCTCTCTATTGGAGGCTGGGGGTTTTGCTGCAATCTGGTACTCTGCAGTGTCCGAAAACAAGAAGAAGCTGGAGACCATGACAATCCTACCAGGAGTCAGTAAAATGACCGTGGACCAGAACTTCTAGATGGCATGTTGCCTCAATTACTAGAAGTGTCCTGAGGGTCGTGACCTGCAGTGTAACTTGCAGCCATATCCGCTCCTCCCTATTGGAGGCTGGAGGTTTTGCTGCAATCTGGTTCTCTGCAGTGTCCGAATACAAGAAGAACCTGGAGACCATGAAAATCCTACCAGGAGTCAGTAAAATGACCGTGGACCAGTACTTATAGATGGCATGTTGCTTCGACCACTAGGAGTGTCCTGAGGGCTATGACCTGCAGTGTAATATGCAGCCATATCCACTCCTCCCTATTGGAGGCTGGGGATTTTGCTGCAATCTGGTGCTCTGCAGTGTCCGAATACAAGAAGAACCTGGAGACCATGAAAATCCTACCAGGAGTCAGTAAAATGACCGTGGACCAGTACTTATAGATGGCATGTTGCTTCGACCACTAGGAGTGTCCTGAGGGCTATGACCTGCAGTGTAATATGCAGCCATATCCACTCCTCCCTATTGGAGGCTGGGGATTTTGCTGCAATCTGGTGCTCTGCAGTGTCCGAATACAAGAAGAACCTGGAGACCATGAAAATCCTACCAGGAGTCAGTAAAATGACCGTGGACCAGGACTTATAGATGGCATGTTGCCTCGTGCCCCCAGGGAAGGGCAGTTATCCGTAGGCCATGGTTCCCTAGAGGTTTCCCCCACAGGGGGTTTTTCCTCTCCTGAGTGCCGACGGATAAACACAACATGAAAACAAGGGCAACCTGTCATCCTCTACCCTCGGTAGAGCTCATACTACAATCACTAGTGGCAAAGAGTAACCTAAGAGGACTTTTACCATCAATAAACAGGACAATTCACTTCATGTGATAGTAATAGTTTTATTTTATATCTTATGTATATGTATTTTTTCTTTTACCCTTAAAGAGAACAGGGTGTAATTTATTAATAACTTTTATTTACGTCAGAGCTGAAATCCTGGTCACTACGGGTCACTGCTTCACTCTTCCTTCCAATAATTTGGATACATTTCTCCTATTGTGTTTTATTACTAAAAGCTCAGCCAGGGAGTAACACCTCAGTATATATCTGCCTTCAGTCCCTACATTTCTGAAAGATTCAGCTGTTCTTTCCTAAGGTGACACTTCCACTGGCTACCAGGTATATGGGTCTGGCCACTGTTCCCGGTTTGATGCCATCGTAACCCCTTAACAACCGCCAATACGCATTAAAATGGCGGTCACTGAGGGAATAGTGAATAAGGAAATTGCGCTGCCAGAGCTGCAAAATCTCTGTGGTTTTAGCTACCAGGGCTAACAAAGAACCTGGAGAACACAAGCAAGGCGAGTTAAAAAACGGCGATTTTGTACCTCTCTCTTTTCCCCTTGTAGTTGTACTGGGAGAGACGAGAGATACAAGTGCCGTCCTGTCAGTGAAATTAGAATCAAGTTCCAGATCAAATCAATAAATCCTTCCCCAATCTCCTGATTATCGCCCTCAGATCATCGCCCCCACAGCCATCTCCCGTGTCATCCCCCTAATCAGATTATGTTGGGGTTTTTTATTTTAATCTTATGACTTTATTTTTATTTTTTTATTTGCCATTATCTGGGTTAGGGTTTAGTGTTAGGGTTTTTTTTAAAAAAAAGTAATAAAAAAAAATTTAAAAAAGAAAAATCATAAAATACAACAAAGAAATATCAGTGTTAGATTAGGTATAGGGTTACTAGTGTTAGGTTAGCTTTTAGGTTTTTTCTTTTATGTTAGGCAAGCAGAAATATACAATAGTTGCCCTCGGAGTGTTTACTATGGAGCAGGCGTACTCACTGCTTTGCTCCAGCAGTTGCGGGGTGGATATTAAATCTGGCTCTAAAGCAGAATTGTTTTCAGATAGTGATGACTCTGCTTCCTCCACTGGATCCCACAGCCCGATGGTAGCAAAGTCAGTCGTCACTGCTGAAACGTCAGCGTCAGGGCCAAGTTCTGCAGTCACCTGTTCACAGAGGTATCCCGAACAGTCCTTTCCATCACAACTTCCCCAGTTTTTAGAAGTCTATGGATTAAAAGTTGATGTCACTAATTTTAACTCATTTGATTTTTGTCATTGTCATGTCATTCTGTCATTCCGCCAAATTATCCCCTTCAAGTGAGCAAACTGCAGTATAAAACTATACAAAATGTGCGAGAGCACAACCCGGTACACATGTGTATCGCCCCCGTGTCAGCGGCCGAGCCGCTCGGATCCAGAGCCGCGGTGGCTCGAGGGGTCTCCGGATCCGGGGGGTCCATGCGGACACTCAAATGAAAGGGGGGTTATATATAGAGTTGAGCGCGGTTCGTGGTTCGTGGTTCTCCAGTTCTAGGCTCGAGTGATTTTGGGGCATGTTCTAGATCGAACTAGAACTCGAGCTTTTTGCAAAAGCTCGATAGTTCTAGAAACGTTCGAGAACGGTTCTAGCAGCCAAAAAACAGCTAAATCTTAGCTTGGTTTCTGCTGTAATAGTGTAAGTCACTCTGTGAATCAAACTATTATCACATTTCAGTGTATAGTGTGCGTGAACAGCGCCTTCAGATCACTGCTGTTTCTATAATGGCGATCGCCATTTTTTTTTTTCTTGTCTTCCTTCCCTAAGCGCGCGCGTCTTGTGGGGCTGGCCAGCATGTCAGCCAATCACAGACACACACACACCTAAGTGGACTTTGAGGCAGAGAAGCAACGGCATGTGTGATAGGATCTGCATGTCACATGTCCCTGCATTATAAAACCGGACATTTTCTTCACGATCGCCATTATCTGCCTTCTGCGTCTTTGGTGTCAGACATCACTGTCGCAGTTCCGTCCTTTGTCCTATCGCCGATACAGCTGTATGCGCTGCATACACAGCGTTAGACAGCTTAGGGAGAGCACATTCTAGCAGTCCTTTTAAGGGCTCGTACCGGCAGGGTCAGAGAGCCATAGGTGACAGGTCCTGCAAACAGCAACAGCGTCTGTGTAGCCCAGGTCAGGGATTTCCTCCCTGCATTTCACCATTAGGAGGGAATAGAAAGGCAGGCTTCCATTCCTCTACCCAGAGCACCACAATCCTGCCACTGTACCCTCTTGTCCTCTGCACACTCCAACTCATTCTAACTAAGCCATTATACTAGCAAACACTCAGTGTACCTAGTGGCATCCTATACGTGGCTATTGGACTTTGCTATAGTCCCACTAGTGCAAAGACATTAGCAGAGCACATCTGCCTGCATTGCACACTCCAAGTTTTTTAAACTCAGCCATTATACTAGCAAACACTCTGTACCTAGTGGCATCCTATACGTGGCTATTGGACTTTGCTATAGTCCCACTAGGGCCAAGACATTTGCAGAGCGCATCTGCCTGCGTTGCACACTCCAACAAATTATAACAAAGCCATTATACTAGCAAACACTCAGTGTACCTAGTGGCATCCTATACGTGGCTATTGGACTTTGCTATAGTCCCACTAGTGCCAAGACATTTGCAGAGCGCATCTGCCTGCGTTGCACACTCCAACTAATTATAACGAAGCCATTATACTAGCACACACTCAGTGTACCTAGTGGCATCCTATACGTGGCTATTGGACTTTGCTATAGTCCCACTAGTGCCAAGACATTTGCAGAGCGCATCTGCCTGCGTTGCACACTACAACAAATTATAACGAAGCCATTATACTAGCAAACACTCAGTGTACCTAGTGGCATCCTATACGTGGCTATTGGACTTTGCTATAGTCCCACTAGTGCCAAGACATTTGCAGAGCGCATCTGCCTGCGTTGCACACTCCAACTAATTATAACGAAGATAGCAACAAAAAGAGGAGATAAAAACTCCCCCAAAAATGTATTATAAAATGTACTCACAGCAAAAAAGGGCAACCAGTCCAGTTAGCCCAGGCCAACACATCTAATGCACAAACAGGATGCAGACAAGCCTCTCAACATGATGGACACTTCACAGGTGCAAGGTAAATTGCACACCAGTGGCGCGCATAGGGCACTGTTCACACTTGTATGCGCATGGTGTCCAGCCAGCAACCTATTACCACGCCCTTACTATTAGATTAGGCGGGTTACTCGGTGTGCAATTTACCTTGCACCTGTGAAGTGTCCATCATGTTGAGAGGCTTGTCTGCATCCTGTTTGTGCATTAGATGTGTTGGCCTGGGCTAACTGGACTGGTTGCCCTTTTTTGCTGTGAGTATAATTATAACGAAGCCATTATACTAGCACACACTCAGTGTACCTAGTGGCATCCTATACGTGGCTATTGGACTTTGCTATAGTCCCACTAGGGCCAAGACATTTGCAGAGCACATCTGCCTGCATTGCACACTCCAAGTTTTTTAAACTAAGCAATTTTACTAGCAAACACTCAGTGTACCTAGTGGCATCCTATACGTGGCTATTGGACTTTGCTATAGTCCCACTAGTGCAAAGACATTAGCAGAGCACATCTGCCTGCATTGCACACTCCAAGTTTTTTAAACTCAGCCATTATACTAGCAAACACACAGTGTACCTAGTGGCATCCTATACGTGGCTATTGGACTTTGCTATAGTCCCACTAGTGCCAAGACATTTGCAGAGCGCATCTGCCTGCGTTGCACACTCCAACTAATTATAACGAAGCCATTATACTAGCAAACACTCAGTGTACCTAGTGGCATCCTATACGTGGCTATTGGACTTTGCTATAGTCCCACTAGTGCCAAGACATTTGCAGAGCGCATCTGCCTGCGTTGCACACTCCAACAAATTATAACGAAGCCATTATACTAGCAAACACTCAGTGTACCTAGTGGCATCCTATACGTGGCTATTGGACTTTGCTATAGTCCCACTAGTGCCAAGACATTTGCAGAGCGCATCTGCCTGCGTTGCACACTCCAACTAATTATAACGAAGCCATTATACTAGCAAACACTCAGTGTACCTAGTGGCATCCTATACGTGGCTATTGGACTTTGCTATAGTCCCACTAGTGCCAAGACATTTGCAGAGCGCATCTGCCTGCGTTGCACACTCCAACTAATTATAACGAAGCCATTATACTAGCACACACTCAGTGTACCTAGTGGCATCCTATACGTGGCTATTGGACTTTGCTATAGTCCCACTAGGGCCAAGACATTTGCAGAGCGCATCTGCCTGCGTTGCACACTCCAACTAATTATAACGAAGCCATTATACTAGCACACACTCAGTGTACCTAGTGGCATCCTATACGTGGCTATTGGACTTTGCTATAGTCCCACTAGTGCCAAGACATTTGCAGAGCGCATCTGCCTGCGTTGCACACTCCAACTAATTATAACGAAGCCATTATACTAGCACACACTCAGTGTACCTAGTGGCATCCTATACGTGGCTATTGGACTTTGCTATAGTCCCACTAGTGCCAAGACATTTGCAGAGCGCATCTGCCTGCGTTGCACACTCCAACAAATTATAACGAAGCCATTATACTAGCAAACACTCAGTGTACCTAGTGGCATCCTATACGTGGCTATTGGACTTTGCTATAGTCCCACTAGTGCCAAGACATTTGCAGAGCGCATCTGCCTGCGTTGCACACTCCAACTAATTATAACGAAGCCATTATACTAGCAAACACTCAGTGTACCTAGTGGCATCCTATACGTGGCTATTGGACTTTGCTATAGTCCCACTAGTGCCAAGACATTTGCAGAGCGCATCTGCCTGCGTTGCACACTCCAACTAATTATAACGAAGCCATTATACTAGCACACACTCAGTGTACCTAGTGGCATCCTATACGTGGCTATTGGACTTTGCTATAGTCCCACTAGGGCCAAGACATTTGCAGAGCACATCTGCCTGCATTGCACACTCCAAGTTTTTTAAACTAAGCAATTTTACTAGCAAACACTCAGTGTACCTAGTGGCATCCTATACGTGGCTATTGGACTTTGCTATAGTCCCACTAGTGCAAAGACATTTGCAGAGCACATCTGCCTGCATTGCACACTCCAAGTTTTTTAAACTCAGCCATTATACTAGCAAACACACAGTGTACCTAGTGGCATCCTATACGTGGCTATTGGACTTTGCTATAGTCCCACTAGTGCCAAGACATTTGCAGAGCGCATCTGCCTGCGTTGCACACTCCAACTAATTATAACGAAGCCATTATACTAGCAAACACTCAGTGTACCTAGTGGCATCCTATACGTGGCTATTGGACTTTGCTATAGTCCCACTAGTGCCAAGACATTTGCAGAGCGCATCTGCCTGCGTTGCACACTCCAACAAATTATAACGAAGCCATTATACTAGCAAACACTCAGTGTACATAGTGGCATCCTATACGTGGCTATTGGACTTTGCTATAGTCCCACTAGTGCCAAGACATTTGCAGAGCGCATCTGCCTGCGTTGCACACTCCAACTAATTATAACGAAGCCATTATACTAGCAAACACTCAGTGTACCTAGTGGCATCCTATACGTGGCTATTGGACTTTGCTATAGTCCCACTAGTGCCAAGACATTTGCAGAGCGCATCTGCCTGCGTTGCACACTCCAACTAATTATAACGAAGCCATTATACTAGCACACACTCAGTGTACCTAGTGGCATCCTATACGTGGCTATTGGACTTTGCTATAGTCCCACTAGTGCCAAGACATTTGCAGAGCACATCTGCCTGCATTGCACACTCCAAGTTTTTTAAACTAAGCAATTTTACTAGCAAACACTCAGTGTACCTAGTGGCATCCTATACGTGGCTATTGGACTTTGCTATAGTCCCACTAGTGCAAAGACATTAGCAGAGCACATCTGCCTGCATTGCACACTCCAAGTTTTTTAAACTCAGCCATTATACTAGCAAACACACAGTGTACCTAGTGGCATCCTATACGTGGCTATTGGACTTTGCTATAGTCCCACTAGTGCCAAGACATTTGCAGAGCGCATCTGCCTGCGTTGCACACTCCAACTAATTATAACGAAGCCATTATACTAGCAAACACTCAGTGTACCTAGTGGCATCCTATACGTGGCTATTGGACTTTGCTATAGTCCCACTAGTGCCAAGACATTTGCAGAGCGCATCTGCCTGCGTTGCACACTCCAACTAATTATAACGAAGCCATTATACTAGCAAACACTCAGTGTACCTAGTGGCATCCTATACGTGGCTATTGGACTTTGCTATAGTCCCACTAGTGCCAAGACATTTGCAGAGCGCATCTGCCTGCGTTGCACACTCCAACAAATTATAACGAAACCATTATACTAGCAAACACTCAGTGTACCTAGTGGCATCCTATACGTGGCTATTGGACTTTGCTATAGTCCCACTAGTGCCAAGACATTTGCAGAGCGCATCTGCCTGCGTTGCACACTCCAACTAATTATAACGAAGCCATTATACTAGCAAACACTCAGTGTACCTAGTGGCATCCTATACGTGGCTATTGGACTTTGCTATAGTCCCACTAGTGCCAAGACATTTGCAGAGCGCATCTGCCTGCGTTGCACACTCCAACTAATTATAACGAAGCCATTATACTAGCACACACTCAGTGTACCTAGTGGCATCCTATACGTGGCTATTGGACTTTGCTATAGTCCCACTAGTGCCAAGACATTTGCAGAGCACATCTGCCTGCATTGCACACTCCAAGTTTTTTAAACTAAGCAATTTTACTAGCAAACACTCAGTGTACCTAGTGGCATCCTATACGTGGCTATTGGACTTTGCTATAGTCCCACTAGTGCAAAGACATTAGCAGAGCACATCTGCCTGCATTGCACACTCCAAGTTTTTTAAACTCAGCCATTATACTAGCAAACACACAGTGTACCTAGTGGCATCCTATACGTGGCTATTGGACTTTGCTATAGTCCCACTAGTGCCAAGACATTTGCAGAGCGCATCTGCCTGCGTTGCACACTCCAACTAATTATAACGAAGCCATTATACTAGCAAACACTCAGTGTACCTAGTGGCATCCTATACGTGGCTATTGGACTTTGCTATAGTCCCACTAGTGCCAAGACATTTGCAGAGCGCATCTGCCTGCGTTGCACACTCCAACTAATTATAACGAAGCCATTATACTAGCAAACACTCAGTGTACCTAGTGGCATCCTATACGTGGCTATTGGACTTTGCTATAGTCCCACTAGTGCCAAGACATTTGCAGAGCGCATCTGCCTGCGTTGCACACTCCAACTAATTATAACGAAGCAATTTTACTAGCAAACACTCAGTGTACCTAGTGGCATCCTATACGTGGCTATTGGACTTTGCTATAGTCCCACTAGTGCAAAGACATTAGCAGAGCACATCTGCCTGCATTGCACACTCCAAGTTTTTTAAACTCAGCCATTATACTAGCAAACACACAGTGTACCTAGTGGCATCCTATACGTGGCTATTGGACTTTGCTATAGTCCCACTAGTGCCAAGACATTTGCAGAGCGCATCTGCCTGCGTTGCACACTCCAACTAATTATAACGAAGCCATTATACTAGCAAACACTCAGTGTACCTAGTGGCATCCTATACGTGGCTATTGGACTTTGCTATAGTCCCACTAGTGCCAAGACATTTGCAGCACGTCTGCCTGCGTTGCACACTCCAACGAATTATAACTAAGTTACATTGTCAGGGATATTTATTCTTTATTATTCTGCTGTTAATAAAGCTAGACCACCACTGCAATCTTCACCACCTCTCAATTTTTACTACCACATTTTCAGTCCACAATCTTGTCGCAATCAACATGAGTGGCAAAATGACAGATGCTGGTGGAAAGGGGAAGAGGCGTGGTGGAAAAGGCAAAAAATGTTTTGTCAGTGGGGAAGGTGGCAAAGCTCCATTATCATCTGCTGAAGATAGACCATCTACTAGCAAAAGTAAGATGTCTACTACTTATTGTGGACAATCCGATGTGCTCCCTTTTTTACGGACACGAACAAGAGGAACAAAGGTAGATGATGGGCAAAAAAGGAAAATGCTTGAATGGATCTCAAGTGGTCCAACAAGTGCCCTCTCAGCCACTTCAAGTACCGCATCCAAAAAACACCATTCCTCTGAGTTGTCATCCCAACCACACTTGATTTCTCCCAGCTCTGAAGTCTCCATCAGCCCTGCACAGTATGGTGGAACTGAGATGGCTGAGTCTGCAGAGCTGTTCAGTCACACTATAGCCTGGGAATCAGAGGTCTGCTCCCAAGCTACAGTGAGTACAGAACAGGAAATGGTCTGCAGTGATGCCCAGAACCTTTGTGACTCAGATTCAGGCCGTGAGGACCAAGTTTCTGAGCATAATGTTGACCCTTTGTCACAAACTGTAACACCTGTGGTTATAGACAATGAGGAACATACTGATGAAGATGAGACGCAGATACCCGATTGGGATGACAACTTAAATATTCGGTCAGGGCAAGAAGAGGCTCGGTCTGAGGGGGAGGGGAGTGCAAACACAACAATTGATGATGACGTTCTAGATCCCACCTACTGTCAACCCCCAGTCAGGCACTCGAGGAGGTCAACAGAGGCGGTGGAGGAGGATGCAACCGACGACGAAGTTACCTTGCGCCTTCCTGGACAGAGTCGGAGCACTGGTAGCACGTCTACAACTGCATCCTTAGCCACCACTCTGCCTATGAGCATTATTCGGGGTGGATCAACAGGTCGCATGGCCTCTAAGCCTTGCCTAGCCTGGGCCTTTTTTCACATCGAAAAAGATCGCCCAACTCATGTGATATGTAACATTTGTCATGATTCTGTTAGTAGAGGTCAAAACCTCAGCAGTTTGACAACTTCTTCAATGAATCGTCACATGAATAAATATCATAAGTCCCGGTGGGAAGCTCACCGTGCTGCAATGCCGGCTAGCGGAGCGAACCATCCACCGCCCGCCCCTTCCAGTGCATCCGCGCACTCTTCATCTTCTAGGACTGTGGGGACAGCTGTCACACCTGTTTTTCCACGCAAAACTTCCACCACTGTAACCGCAACAGGCAGTTTGCTTGTAAGGTCGTCAGTTGGTTTGGAAGGGGAAACAAGTGAGTGTGTACAGCTCTCTCAGACATCGATAGCACCAACGTTGGATGAAGGCAACATCATGTCTCCGCCTGCACTTTCCTCACAAACCTGCATTTTTCCAGGGACACCCTACTCAACACCGTCTACACACAGCAGCCAGATCTCTGTCCCTCAGATGTGGTCAAATAAAAGGCCACTTCCTCCGACCCATGACAAAGCTAAGAGGTTGACTCTATCCCTCTGTAAGCTGTTGGCTACCGAAATGCTGCCTTTCCGCCTAGTGGACACACAGGATTTTAGAGACCTTATGTCTGTCGCTGTGCCCCAGTACCAGATGCCTAGTCGCCACTACTTCTCTAAGAAAGGTGTGCCCGCGCTACACCAGCATGTCGCACACAACATCACCGCTTCCTTGAGAAACTCTGTGTGTGAACGGGTGCATTTCACCACCGATACTTGGACCAGTAAGCATGGACAGGGACGTTACATGTCGCTGACTGGGCACTGGGTAACTATGGTGATAGATGGTGAAGGGTCTGCTGCACAAGTCTTGCCGTCCCCACGACTTGTGTGTCAATCCTCTGTCTGTCCAAGTTCCGCCACAGCTTCTGCATCCTCCACCTCATCTGGGTCCTCCACCTCCGCCCCAAGCCTGCCTGGTCAGGCCACCAGCGTTCTCACTGCGCAGAAGGAATCACGCACGCCTCATTACTATGCTGGCAGCCGAGCGCAACGGCATCAGGCGGTCTTTAGCTTGACATGTCTTGGTAATAAGAGTCACACAGCTGAGGAGTTGTGGTCAGCTCTGCGGTCCGAGTTTAATAAATGGTTGTCTCCACTCAACCTGCAGCCTGGTAAGGCCGTGTGCGACAATGCTGCAAACCTGGGTGCGGCCCTTCGCCTGGGCAAGGTGACACACGTACCTTGTATGGCTCACGTGTTGAACCTTGTCGTGCAGCAATTTTTAACACACTATCCCGGCCTAGATGGCCTTCTGAACAGGGCACGAAAACTGTCTGCTCACTTCCGGCGTTCAAGCGCCGCAGCTGAGCGACTTGCATCGCTCCAGAAGTCTTTCGGCCTGCCGGTTCATCGCCTGAAATGCGATGTGGCGACACGCTGGAATTCAACTCTACACATGTTACAGCGACTGTGGCAGCACCGCAGAGCCCTGGTGCAATACGTCATGACGTATAGCCTGGGCCAACGAGATGCAGAGGTGGGGCAGATCACCCTGATGGAGTGGTCTCAGATCAAGGACCTATGCACCCTTCTGCACAGTTTCGACATGGCGACGAATATGTTTAGCTCTGACAATGCCATTATCAGCATGACGATTCCAGTCATTTACATGCTGGAGCACACGCTAAACACTATTCGGAGTCAGGGGGTGGGACAACATGAAGGGGAGGAACTACAGGAGGATTCATATGTGCAAGGGACAACAACATCACCAAGATCCAGACGTTCATCATCACCAACGCAGCAGGCATGGGACCATGGGGAACAGGGATCGACAAGGGCGCATAGTAGCAGGCGAAATGTTGAGCAAGGTGCAGGAGAACATGAAGAAATGGAGGACGAACTGTCCATGGACATGGAAGACTCAGCGGATGAGGGAGACCTTGGTCAAATTTCAGTTGAAAGAGGTTGGGGGGAGATGTCAGAGGAAGAAAGAACGGTTAGCACCTCTATGCCACAAACACAGCGTGGACTTGGTCCGCATGGCTGCGCAAGACACATGAGTGCCTTCTTGTTGCACTACCTCCAACATGACAGTCGTATTGTCAAAATTAGAAGTGATGATGACTACTGGATTGCCACACTATTAGATCCCCGGTACAAGTCCAAATTTTGTGACATAATTCCAGCCATAGAAAGGGACGCACGTATGCAGGAGTATCAGCAGAAGCTGTTACTCGATCTTAGCTCGGCTTTTCCACCAAACAACCGTGCAGGTGCAGGGAGGGAATCTCCCAGTTGTAACTTGACAAACATGGGACGGTCTCGTCATCTTCACCAGTCTACCCGTACCAGTAGGACCGTATCTGGTGCCGGTAACAGCAATTTTATGGAATCTTTTCATAATTTTTTTAGACCCTCTTTTGCAAGGCCACCAGAGACAACAAGTCTGACACATACTCAACGGCTGGAGAGGATGATACAGGAGTATCTCCAAATGAACATCGATGCCATGACTGTGCAACTGGAGCCTTGCTCCTTTTGGGCTTCAAACATAGAAAAATGGCCAGAGCTCTCCAGTTACGCCTTGGAGATTTTGTCGTGTCCAGCTGCCAGCGTTGTCTCTGAACGTGTATTCAGTGCTGCTGGGTGTGTGCTGACAGATAAGCGCACGCGTCTGTCCAGTGACAATGTGGACAGACTGACGTTCATCAAAATGAACAAGTCATGGATCCAGAAGGAATTTACTACCCCTGTGTCATCCTGGGGAGAGTAAATGCTTGTGGATTTGGAATGTGCTTGATGCAAATCAAAACATCCTGTTTGCAACTAGGGCCCAAGTGCTGCCACTGATGGGGTGGGTGTCTGTGTGGCCCAATTTTTGGAAAAATAGGGAGACTCCGCTTGGAGTAACCCTTGCTTACATTGTTTTTAAAAGAAGCCAAGATGAACAAGTCATGGATCAGCAAAGACTTTATCTACGTACCCCGGTGTCATCCTGGGGACGGATAAGAATGGCGTATTTTTGAATGTGCTTGATGCAAATCAAAACATCCTGTTTGCAACTAGGGCCCAAGTGCTGCCACTGATGGGGTGGGTGTCTGTGTGGCCCAATTTTTGGAAAAAAAGGGAGACTCCGCTTGGAGTAACCCTTGCTTACATTGTTTTTAAAAGAAGCCAAGATGAACAAGTCATGGATCAGCAAAGACTTTATCTACGTACCCCGGTGTCATCCTGGGGACGGATAAGAATGGCGTATTTTTGAATGTGCTTGATGCAAATCAAAACATCCTGTTTGCAACTAGGGCCCAAGTGCTGCCACTGATGGGGTGGGTGTCTGTGTGGCCCAATTTTTGGAAAAAAAGGGAGACTCCGCTTGGAGTAACCCTTGCTTACATTGTTTTTAAAAGAAGCCAAGATGAACAAGTCATGGATCAGCAAAGACTTTATCTACGTACCCCGGTGTCATCCTGGGGACGGATAAGAATGGCGTATTTTTGAATGTGCTTGATGCAAATCAAAACATCCTGTTTGCAACTAGGGCCCAAGTGCTGCCACTGATGGGGTGGGTGTCTGTGTGGCCCAATTTTTGGAAAAAAGGGAGACTCCGCTTGGAGTAACCCTTGCTTGCTGTGTTTTTAAAAGAAGCCAAGATGAACAGAGCTGGGATCAGGAAAGACTTTGCTACCTACCCCGGTGTCATCCTGGGGACGGATAAGAATGGCGTATTTTTGAATGTGCTTGATGCAAATCAAAACATCCTGTTTGCAACTAGTGCCCAAGTGCTGCCACTGATGGGGTGGGTGTCTGTGTGGCCCAATTTTTGGAAAAAAGGGAGACTCCGCTTGGAGTAACCCTTGCTTGCTGTGTTTTTAAAAGAAGCCAAGATGAACAGAGCTGGGATCAGGAAAGACTTTGCTACCTACCCCGGTGTCATCCTGGGGACGGATAAGAATGGCGTATTTTTGAATGTGCTTGATGCAAATCTAGCTGTGAAGTGTACAACTGGGGCACAACTGCTGCCACTGAAGGGGTGGGTGTGTGTGGGCCCAATTTTTGGAAAAAAGGGAGACTCCGCTTGGAGTAACCCTTGCTTGCTGTGTTTTTAAAAGAAGCCAAGATGAACAGAGCTGGGATCAGGAAAGACTTTGCTACCTACCCCGGTGTCATCCTGGGGACGGATAAGAATGGCGTATTTTTGAATGTGCTTGATGCAAATCTAGCTGTGAAGTGTACAACTGGGGCACAACTGCTGCCACTGAAGGGGTGGGTGTGTGTGGGCCCAATTTTTGGAAAAAAGGGAGACTCCGCTTGGAGTAACCCTTGCTTGCTGTGTTTTTAAAAGAAGCCAAGATGAACAGAGCTGGGATCAGGAAAGACTTTGCTACCTACCCCGGTGTCATCCTGGGGACGGATAAGAATGGCGTATTTTTGAATGTGCTTGATGCAAATCTAGCTGTGAAGTGTACAACTGGGGCACAACTGCTGCCACTGAAGGGGTGGGTGTGTGTGGGCCCAATTTTTGGAAAAAAGGGAGACTCCGCTTGGAGTAACCCTTGCTTGCTGTGTTTTTAAAAGAAGCCAAGATGAACAGAGCTGGGATCAGGAAAGACTTTGCTACCTACCCCGGTGTCATCCTGGGGACGGATAAGAATGGCGTATTTTTGAATGTGCTTGATGCAAATCAAAACATCCTGTTTGCAACTAGGGCCCAAGTGCTGCCACTGATGGGGTGGGTGTCTGTGTGGCCCAATTTTTGGAAAAAAGGGAGACTCCGCTTGGAGTAACCCTTGCTTGCTGTGTTTTTAAAAGAAGCCAAGATGAACAGAGCTGGGATCAGGAAAGACTTTGCTACCTACCCCGGTGTCATCCTGGGGACGGATAAGAATGGCGTATTTTTGAATGTGCTTGATGCAAATCTAGCTGTGAAGTGTACAACTGGGGCACAACTGCTGCCACTGAAGGGGTGGGTGTGTGTGGGCCCAATTTTTGGAAAAAAGGGAGACTCCGCTTGGAGTAACCCTTGCTTGCTGTGTTTTTAAAAGAAGCCAAGATGAACAGAGCTGGGATCAGGAAAGACTTTGCTACCTACCCCGGTGTCATCCTGGGGACGGATAAGAATGGCGTATTTTTGAATGTGCTTGATGCAAATGTAGCTGTGAAGTGTACAACTGGGGCACAAGTGCTGCCACTGAAGGGGTGGGTGTGTGTGTGGCCCAATTTTTGGAAAAAAGGGAGACTCCGCTTGGAGTCACCTTGCGGTGTTTTACATGATTTTAGAAGGGCGTGCCATGCCTATATCTGTGTGTCCTCCTCTTTTTCCTTGTCCAGCTGTTTTGTTTTCGCATGAGTATATGTCCTTGTCACTTTCCAATGTGTTTGAGTTGTTTGTCACCTTTAGGACACCTTTGAGGGTGTTTTCTAGGTGTTTTTCTGTGTTTGTGATTGCCTGCCATTGTTTCCTATGCAGTTCGAGTTCGGTTCGTCGAACGTTCGACGAACCGAACTCGAACGGGAGGTCCGTTCGGCGAACCAACCTCGAGCCGAACCGCGACCGGTTCGCTCATCTCTAGTTATATACAGGGGTTTTTTGTAAGTAAGGTTCGTAACGCCACCCACGGTGCATGGTAATGTGAGGGACCACCGCTGCGGTTGGGGAGCCCGGTGACGATGGTGTAGCAGCTTGATGTTTTAACCCCTCCGTGCGTAGGGGGGTTTGTGTTCCGGGGCCCGTCGGAAGGTTGGTGAATGGGTGCTGCTGGGGTAGGAACAGGGGTGTCTCAGTGTACTCACTCAGTCCAGGAATAACCACACCGACAGCTTGTAAACCAGAATTCTGAGCACTACTGCAGCCTGTGGGGAGTACGCTGGGGTCCGTGCGTTTGGTGTTGCTGTTGATTTGCGGCCTTGACCTTGGCACCTTTGCCTCTATTGGACCCGTGGGTATAAAACTCTTCGGGTCCCGCTCACCCGTATGGCTAACGGAGTGAGTTTGCTCTCAGGGTTCACACGTAGGATTTCTTTGGACTGTATTAGGAAAGTCCAATCCCATCAGTGCGCTAGTACCCCGATTTTGGAGCGGATTGGGGATGACACTTGAAGTCTTCACCCCCGTCGGGTAAATTATCAGAACATGTGAAGCTACTTTCCGGCCTAGGGTCCACGTAACCCGTCGTGCCCTAACCCTGCCCGGTGATAGCTCAAGCTCGCCGGCCGCCCTCCTCGGCAGTCTGTGCCCCTTGACACTGTCCCCTGCGACCGGGGTTCCAGCTCCTACCAGACCCAAACCACCGTTTGCCACCTAGTACATAGGAGCTCTCCTCCATGGCCTCTCCTAACGAGAGCCACCACTATCTCCTCTCCTTTGACTCTCCACTCCTCAACTCTCCAAGCTCAACTGACACTTTCCTCACTTTCCCCTCACCAACCCCCCATGTGGGCGGCCCTATTCCCCTTAGGCCCCCGAAATGGTGTGTCTGTTAGGTTAAAGTGGGAATTGTTCCTAGGGTTTTGATTGGACAAGCTGTTAGCAACACAAAAGGACCACGATCCGTAACCAAGGAGGGTGGATACTGTGCAGGAGGGCAGATTGCACAATGCCCTGTGACGACCTGATAGGCCAGGGCGTCACACATGCACTTCTCTCATTTATGAAGGTAGGGACTATCAAATCAACCCACCAAACTGCCCCCAGACATTTGGCATTCTTGGTAAAATATTCTTAGAGTTACTGACCCCATTTCTAGATAAAGATTACCACATGTACGCCGACAATTGTTATACCAGTATCACCCTATACAAATCCCTCCGCGTTGCAAATTCAGGCGTCAGCAAGTCACAAAAAACTGAATAGGTTTTTCCCCTCAGTTGCTGTTCAATTGTTTGGAGAAGAGAGCATCTTTCTCACTGGCAAGTGGGAAATTATTTGCAGTGAAATGGAATGGCCGGAAGGATGTCTACATGCTGACCACCCTGCATGCGATCAGACAGAGGTGCTACCAGGAACAATGAGAAACCGCTATATATAGGAGAGTATAATAAGTTCATGGGAGGCGTTGACATATCAGAGTAGGTGCTTCAGCCATATCTGGTCAAGTAAAAGACCCAGTCCTGGAATAAAAGCTAGCAATCTACTTCATCCAGATTGCTACCTATAACCACTACGTCCTTTACAAAAAGACTTAAGGAGCGCACACTTTCCTCCAGTATCAGGAGAATATTGTTGAGTGGCTCCTATTTAACTCAGGGGCACAGGAGGCAGCTGTCGACTCGGAGGATCTCCAGAGACTGTCAGAGCACCATTTAATTCCTCTCGTCTCTCCCACTCCCATCCAAAACTGTCCCCAAAAAAGATGCTGGGTTTGTAGCAAGCATGGTAGGAGGGGTGATTCCCGGTATTATCGCTCCATGTGCACATCACAATCAGCGTTTAGCGGGCTTTACACACTACAATATCGTTAATGAATTATCGTCGGGGTCACAGTGTTTGTGATGCACATCCGGCGTCATTAACGATATCACAGAGTGTAACACTTATGAGCGACCTTAAACGATCACAAAAGCGGTCAAAATCATTTGCCGCGGAGAGGTCGTCCTGAAACAAAAAATCGTTTTCTGCTTATTAGTGATGTTGTTCCTCGTTCCTGCGGCACCCCACATCGCTATGTGTGACACCGCAGGAGCGACGAACATCTCCTTACCTGCCTCCACCGGCAATGCGGAAGGAAGGAGGTGGGTGGGATTTTACGTCCCGCTCATCTCCGCCCCTCTGCTTCTATTGGACGCCTGCCGTGTGACTTCGCTGTGACGCCGCACGAACCGCCTTCTTAGAAAGGAGGCGGTTCGCCTGCCAGAGCGACGTCACAGGGCAGGTAAGTCCGTGTGACGGGGGTAAGCGAGGTTGTGCGGCACGGGCAGCGATTTGCCCGTGTTGTAAAACCGACGAGGGCGGGTACGATCACTTGCGATCTTGCTAGCGAGATCGCAGAGTGTAAAGCCCGCTTTTGTGTCACCCTCTGCTTTTGGATCTACCACATATCTATCAATTATTAATTAAATTACAATGAATGACACCAAATTGTGGGGCAGGAGATATTTGTATTGGACAAGTAATGAAAACAACATTTATATCAGTAAAACGCATTTTACACCAGTTCACAGTCAATTCCAGGACTTGATCACTCACATACAAAACTTTTATTCAGACACATTCTCATCCACATGCCCACATCTGTATACTCCGGAATGTGGACCCAATTAATGTTCATGAACAGTCAGGCCATCTGACAATCAATTCCAGGATTTGATCACTCACAAAAAAAACATTTTTGACCATTTACCTTAGTTTGAGAATTTTTACGACTATGCCATGGTACACAGAACTTTTCTTTTATTTTCTATTACTTATATATTAGTTATATTGGTGATATCAGCATGCTCATTTTATTGGAGGATCTCTAACAATGAGACTGTTCTGTATTCATACACTATGGGCTTTATTGCATGGTTCTTGTCACTGGTGTATCACGAGTGATAGACAGTCATGTGGTTTCTGATAATAGAAGATCAGAACCAGTGGCGTAACTAGAGTTTGATGGGCCCCGGTGGAAAGTTCAGACCTGGGCCCCCCTCCACATACACCGACACTTGGGTTAGGGGATAATGACACTGACACTCAGGATAATGATGCTGACACTTGGCTCTTACCCACAGCACCCAGATTTCTCGTGATCTGAAATCCCTCTATCAGCACCCAGCTTTCTTACTGTATGTTCTGATATCCATCTTGTCCTCGACACCCAGCTTCCCCATGCTCTGCTATACATCTTTCCCTCAGCACCCAGCTTTCCCACATCAGAGCATGGGAAAGCTGGGTGCTGAGAGAAGATGTATAGCAGAGCATGGGAAAGCTGGGTGCTGAGAGCAGATGTATAGCAGAGCATGGGAAAGCTGGGTGCTGAGGGAAAGAGCATTTTTCCCTCAGCACAAAACGTTCCCATCCCCTGATTGTATCTTTGTCCCCCCTTTATATATAGTTCTCCAAACACAATAATGCCCCACACATAGCCTTCCAAATAGTATAAAGGGTCCCACATAACCCTTCATATATTAGAATACCCTTCCATAGTCCTCCATGTATTATAATGCATTTCCCATAGTTCTCCATGTATTATAATTCACCCCATAGTACTCAATATATATTACTCCACCACATAGTCCTCCATATATTATAATGCAACCCCATAATCCTCCATGTATAAAGTAGCCCTTCAATTATTATCATGAATTTCTCATAGTTCGCCATATATTATAATTCACCCCATAGTTCTCCATGCATTATAATTCACCCCATAGTCCTCCATATATTATAATGCAGCCCTATAGTCTTCCATGTATAAAGTAGCCCTCCAATTATTATAATGAATTTCTCATAGTTCTTCATATTATAATTCACCCCATAGTACTCCATATATTATACTGCACCACATAGTCCCCAATGTTTTATAATGCACCTCCATAGTCCATGTATAAGGTAGGCTCCATAGTCCTCCATATATTATAATGTAGCCCCCATAGTCCTATATGTATTATAATGCAGCCCCATAATACCTTCATATTGTATTATGTAGCCCCATACTCCTCCATGCATAATGCACCCCTATATTCCATGTATAAGGAGTCCTTCATTTTGTATTATGCAGCCCCCCATACCTCCATATATAATAATGCAGCCAGCCTCCCCAGTCCTCCATGTATAATAATGCAGCCAGCCTCACCAGGCCTCCATGTAAAATAATGCATGCAGCCTCCCCAGTCCTCCATGTATAATAATGCATGCAGCCTCCCCAGTCCTCCATGTATAATAATGCATGTAGCCTCCCCAGTCCTCCATGTATAATAATACAGCCAGCCTCTCCAGGCCTCCATGTATAATAATGCATGCAGCCTCCTCAGTCTTCCATGTATAATAATACAGCCAGCCTCCCCAGTCCTCCATGTATAATAATGCATGCAGCCTCCCCAGTCCTCCATGTATAATAATACAGCCAGCCTTCCCAGACGTCCATGTATAAAATAGCAGCCAGCCTCTCCAGCCCTCCATGTATAGTAATGCAGACAGCCTCTCCAGGCCTCCTTGAATAATGTAGCAGCCAGCCTCTCCAGGCCTCCAGGTATAACAATGCAGCCAGCCTCCCCAGGCCTCCATTTATAATATAGCATCTAGCCTCTCTAGGCCTCCATGTATAATATAGCAGTCAGCCTCTCCAAGCCTCCATGTATAATGTGGCGCCCTGGACAAGCCAGGACGTCACAGGTACTGCAACAACACACCCCACACCCCGGTTAGGCACATCAGTCACACAAATCCTTGTTGCCTCCCTCCAGGGGCTGATGTCCACACCAGGTGGGGTGGGGCCAGGCGGTTGGCCCCACCCGCTGAGGAGTTCACATTCCTGGAGGCGGGAAAGGAGTAGGCATAGTTTGGAGAGAGTGAAGGAGTGAAGTGGTAAAGGAGCAGTCTGACTGTGTCCGGGTACGTGGCCCCGGCACCAACAGCAAGGTTGGCAGACGGTGGTGACCGTATGCAGGCGAGGCCAATTGACGCACAACCGTAAGGACCGGGGTCGGGCGGTGGCCCGCCGGTACCGGACCGGGGAGCGAAGAGAAGCCAGCACCATTCGGCAGGGCCTACAGACCCCGACCAGGCTTGGAGTCGCCGTTAAACCGGTCAAATCCGTCAGCGACGGGAACCTCCAGGGTTTCCCAGCAGCAAAGACCCGACTGAAGGCAACCGCTCAACCGTGAAGGGAAATACAGCTAGAGTTCCCAGGGCCAGCGCCTGCGGGCAAAAGGGGCTCCCCCTCTGCCTGTCACAAAGCTGTGTTCCTTCACAAATGTTACCCGTTATGTGTCCTTAGCCCCTCCCCACTCATACCCATTAATTAAACCTGCCATCTTCGGCTCTTCCATGGAGCGCTTACCACTTCCTGATGTCTCCTGTGTGACGCCTGCAGCACTATGATAACGTCAGCAAGGTGCTGCTTTCATCACGTTGCTGCACGTTGAAGCGGGGCTCAGTCCCGGTGCGCTGTTCAAATGTATTTATGTCTGAAAGACGCAAATACATTTGCACAGGAAGGAGGAAGCTGCGGTCACCGACATGCACACACCGCTGAGGAGCGTGACGGTGACTGCAGATACAGCGGCCCACTACAGGCACCGGCCCACTACAGGGACCGGCCATTCTGGCATTTGCCAGAATTGCCCTATGGTCAGTCCAGGCCTGGTTAGAATAGTCGGCTCTCTCATACAGTCCCTGTTTGGAAAAACATCACAGGCCTCTAATGCCCATTGATCACGATTAATATGGCCCGACAGAAAACCTGCCATCAAACAAATCAAAAAACAAACATAAATTCATTGAATATGGATGTGGAGCAATTCTATCTAAGTATAGCTCACAGATTTGCAAAAAGACTCATATAAATAACTTTAGTAATATTTTTTTAAAAAAGACCAATACAAAACATGTGTGCATCAACTATCAAGATAAAAATGGCTCCATTTAATGGTAAGAAGAAGGAAACTGGTGAAAAAGGGGGAAAAGTAAAGTAAATGGGGTCCACACAATTAGGAAAAATTCACAATTTACATCAGGAAACCTAAAAATACTTAACAGTGCAGTAAAGACAGTGTAGTCCCTATAAATCCCTATTTATAAGACTGGTATGAATAGTCTTATACCCTCATACTAAAGCCCTTGTGTAGACACTTATGTGATGACATCTGCAGGGCCTTATTTGCCACTAGGCACCCGTGGTTCCGTGCCTAGGGCGGCACGTTGCGGGGGGCGGCACTTTCTGGCAGCAAAAAAAAAATAAAAAAAAATAAATAAATAAATATATAAAATTTTTTTTTTTTTACATCCCCGCCCCCCGTCCCTCCCTCCGTTACACTCGGCTGTGTTCCGGGGGGGGTTGGGAGGGAGGACAGGCGCACTTCTGCTGTCTATTTAAGTACATGGCGGGCGCCAGGCATAGTGAGCTGACTAACCCCGGAAGTTCCATGGCCTGCACTTCCGGGGTCAGAGGCGCGCGGGCGCCACAGTCAGCTTACTGCCCCGTGCTGCAGCGTCCAATCCTGCAGATGACACACGCCGCGGAGGAGGACGCGTCTGCAGCTGGAGCAAGCCAGAAGAGGAGCCAGCCAGAGCAGGGCGGCGGGCACCGGAGCAGGTAAGGCAGAGGCAGAGCCTAGAATGTATGGGCTCCTTACAGGTTAGTTGATGATCGTTGCAAATTGCGATGCCTCTTTTTGTCCACTGTAATCATGCAAGGGGAGGCTGGGGGGAGAGAGGCTGAGGCTGGGGGAGGCTGGGAAGAGAGAGAGGCTGGGGGGAGGCTGGGAAGAGAGGGAGGCTGGGAAGAGAGAGAGGCTGGGGGGAGGCTGGGAAGAGAGAGAGAGGCTGAGGCTGGGAAGAGAGAGGCTGGGAAGAGAGAGGCTGAGGGGAGGCTGGGAAGAGAGAGAGGCTGAGGCTGGGAAAAGAGAGAGACTGAGACTGGGGGGAGGCTGGGAAGAGAGGCTGAGGCTGGGGGGAGGCTGGGAAGAGAGAGAGGCTGAGGCTGGGGGGAGTCTGGGAAGAGAGGGAGGCTGAGGCTGGGGGGAGAGAGGCTGAGGCTGGGGGGGAGGCTGGGGGGAGAGAGAGGCTAAGGCTGGGGGGAGAGAGAGGCTGAAGCTGGGGGGGAGGCTGGGAGAAGAGAGGCTGATTCTGGGGGAGGCTGGGAGGGGGAGGCTGATGCTGAGGGAGGCTGATGCTGAGGGAGGCTGATGCTGGGGGAGGCTGATGCTGGGGGAGGGGGAGGCTTGGAGGAGGGAAGCTGATGCTGAGGGAGACTTGGAGGAGGGAGGCTGAGGGAGGAGGGAGGCTGGGGGAGGAGGAGGAGGGAGGCTGAGGCTGGGGGAGGAGGGATGCTGAGGCTGGGGGAGGCTGATGCTGGGGGAGGCTGGGAGGAGAGAGGCTGATGCTGGGGGAGGCTGGGAGGGTGAGGCTTGGAGGAGGGAAGCTGATGCTGAGGGAGGCTTGGAGGAGGGAGGCTGATGCTGAGGGAGGAGGGAGGCTGATGCTGGGGGAGGCTGGGAGGAGAGAGGCTGATGCTGGGGGAAGCTGGGAGGGTGAGGCTTGGAGGAGGGAAGCTGATGCTGAGGGAGGCTTGGAGGAGGGAGGCTGATGCTGAGGGAGGCTGATGCTGGGGGAGGCTGGGAGGAGGAAGGCTGATGCTGGGGGAGGCTGGGAGGAGGGAGGCTGAGGCTGGGGGAGGCTGAGGCTGGGGGTGGCTGGGAGGAGAGAGGCTGATGCTGGGGGAGGCTGGGAGGGGGAAGGTGAGGCTTGGAGGAGGGAGGCTGATGCTGAGGGAGGCTGGGATGAGGGAGGCTGATGCTTGGGGAGGCTGGGAGGGGGAGGGGGAGGCTTGGAGGAGGGAGGCTGATGAGGAGGGAGGCTGATGAGGAGGGAGGCTGATGCTGGGGGAGGCTGGGAGAAGGGAGGCTGATGCTGGGGGAGGCTGATGCTGGGGGAGGCTGGGAGGAGGGAGGCTGATGCTGGGGGAGGCTGGGAGGAGGGAGGCTGATGCTGGGGGAGGCTGGGAGGAGGGAGGCTGATGCTGGGGGAGGCTGGGAGGAGGGAGGCTGATGCTGTGGGAGGCTGGGAGGAGAGAGGCTGATGCTGTGGGAGGCTGGGAGGAGAGAGGCTGATGCTGTGGGAGGCTGGGAGGAGAGAGGCTGATGCTGGGGGAGGCCGGGAGGAGAGAGGCTGATGCTGGGGGAGGCGAGAGGCTGATGCTGGGGGAGGCTGGGAGGAGAGAGGCTGATGCTGGGGGAGGAGGGAGGCTGATGCTGGGGGAGGCTGGGAGGAGGGAGGCTGATGCTGGGGAAGGCTGGGAGGAGGGAGGCTGATGCTGTGGGAGGCTGGGAGGAGAGAGGCTGATGCTGGGGGAGGCTAGGAGGAGAGAGGCTGATGCTGGGGGAGGCGGGAGGCTGATGCTGGGGGAGGCTGGGAGGCAGGAGGCTGATGCTGGGGGAGGCTGGGAGGCTGATGCTGGGGGAGGCTGGGAGGCTGATGCTGGGGGAGGCTGATGCTGAGGGAGGCTGATGCTGGGGGAGGCTGGGAAAAGGGAGGCTGATGCTGGGGGAGGCTGGGAGAAGGGAGGCTGATGCTGGGGGAGGCTGGGAGGAGGGAGGCTGATGCTGGGAGGAGGGAGGCTGATGCTGGGGGAGGCTGGGAGGAGGGAGGCTGATGCTGGGGGAGGCTGGGAGGAGGGAGGCTGATGCTGTGGGAGGCTGGGGGAGAGAGGCTGATGCTGGGGGAGGCTTGGAGGGGGAGGCTTGGAGGAGGAGGGCTGGGAGGAGGGAGGCTGATGCTGGGGGAGGCTGGGAGGAGGGAGGCTGATGCTGGGAGCAGGGAGGCTGATGCTGGGGGAGGCTGGGAGGAGAGAGGCTGATGCTGGAGGAGGCTCATGCTGGGGGAGGCTGGGAGGAGAGAGGCTGATGCTGGAGGAGGCTCATGCTGGGGGAGGCTGGGAGGAGAGAGGCTGATGCTGGAGGAGGCTCATGCTGGGGGAGGCTGGGAGGAGAGAGGCTGATGCTGGGGTAAGCTGGGAGCAGGGAGGCTGATGCTGAGGGAGGCTGGGGGGAGAGAGGCTGATGCTGGGGGACGCTGGGGGGAGAGAGGCTGATGCTGGGGGACGCTGGGGGGAGAGAGGTTGTTGCTGGGGGAGAGGTTGCTGCTGGAGGCGGGGGGAGAGAGGCTGCTGCTGGGGGAATGGGAGGGACCAATGCTAGAGACAGAGGACAAGGGTTGAGGGATACAGCAATGACAATATCGATGGGGGGGAGTGTAAGGACTCAGAATAAGAGGGGGGCAGCATTGGGAGCTCATTATGGAGAAGGGGCAGCATGTGTGGGCTCAGTATGGAGTGGAACAATGTAGGGGGAGTCAATATCAAGAGTGGGGTAGTGTGTGTATGTGTGTGTGGGTCTCAGCATAAGCGCTAGTGTGGTGGTCTTAGTATGATGAATGGGGCAGCATGGAGGTGTCATTATGGAAAAGAGGAAGGCAGCATTAGGAGCTCATGGAGAGGGGCAGAATGCACGGGACACTGTGAGGAGGGGGCAGCATGCACGGGACACTGTGAGGAGGGGGCAGCATGCATGGGACATTGTGAGGAGGGGGCAGCATGCATGGGACACTGTGAGGAGGGGGCAGCATGCATGGGACACTGTGAGGAGGGGGCAGCATGCATGGGACACTGAGGAGGGGGCAGCATGCATGGGACATTGTGAGGAGGGGGCAGCATGCATGAGACACTGTGAGGAGGGGGCAGCATGCATGGGACACTGTGAGGAGAGGGCAGCATGCATGGGACACTGTGAGGAGGGGGCAGCATGCATGGGACACTGTGAGGAGGGGGCAGCATGCATGGGACACTGTGAGGAGGGGGCAGCATGCATGGGACACTGTGAGGAGGGGGCAGCATGCATGGGACACTGTGAGGAGGGGGCAGCATGCATGGGACACTGTGAGGAGGGGGCAGCATGCATGGGACACTGTGAGGAGGGGGCAGCATGCATGGGACACTGTGAGGAGGGGGCAGCATGCATGGGACATTTTGAGGAGGGGGCAGCATGCATGGGACACTGTGAGGAGGGGGCAGCATGCATGGGACACTGTGAGGAGGGGGCAGCATGCATGGGACACTGTGAGGAGGGGGCAGCATGCATGGGACACTGAGGAGGGGGCAGCATGCATGGGACACTGTGAGGAGGGGGCAGCATGCTTGGGACACTGTGAGGAGGGGGCAGCATGCATGGGACACTGTGAGAAGGGGGCAGCATGCATGGGACACTGTGAGGAGGGGGCAGCATGCATGGGACACTGTGAGGAGGGGGCAGAATGCATGGGACACTGTGAGGAGGGGGCAGCATGCATGGGACACTGTGAGGAGGGGGCAGCATGCATGTGACACTGTGAGGAGGGGGGCAGCATGCATGGGACACTGTGAGGAGGGGGCAGCATGCATGGGACACTGTGAGGAGGGGGCAGCATGCATGGTACACTGTGAGGAGGGGGCAGCATGCATGGGACATTGTGAGGAGGGGGCAGCATGCATGGGACATTGTGAGGAGGGGGCAGCATGCATGGGACATTGTGAGGAGGGGGCAGCATGCATTGAACACTGTGAGGAGGGGGCAGCATGCATGGGACATTGTGAGGAGGGGGCAGCATGCATGGGACATTGTTAGGAGGGAGCAGCATGCATGGGACATTGTGAGGAGTGGGCAGCATGCATGGGACACTGTGAGGAGGGGGCAGCATGCATGGGACATTGTGAGGAGGGGGCAGCATGCATGGGACACTGTGAGGAGGGGCAGCATGCATGGGACATTGTGAGGAGGGGGCAGCATGCATGGGACATTGTGAGGAGGAGGAAGCATGCATGGGACATTGTGAGGAGGGGGCAGCATGCATGGGACATTGTGAGGAGGGGGAAGCATGCATGGGACACTGTGAGGAGGGGGCAGCATGCATGGGACACTGTGAGGAGGGGGCAGCATGCATGGGACATTGTGAGGAGGGGGCAGCATGCATGGGACATTGTGAGGAGGGGGCAGCATGATGTGAGGTCAATGTGCAGATCATATTTCATAATTGAGGAAGGTGTGGTGGGTATAATTTATAAGGGAGGGCAGTGTGTAGTTTATTAGGGGCAGTGTGACAGTCACAGTATATAAGTGGGGACGGTGTGGTGGGAATATTTTATACTCATGCTATGTTTTGATGTGCCCGTGGTGATCCCCATTGGGGGGGGGGGTTAGTGCCCTTCGTTTCTCATTGATACTTTTTAGGCTATGTGCGCACGTTGCGCAAATACATGCAGTTACGCTGCGCTTTGTAGCGCAGCGTAACTGCATGCGTCCTGCGTCCCCTGCACAGTCTATGGAGATTGTGCAGGGGCCGTGCACACATGGCGCTTTAGAGCGCACCGCTTCAGCTACTGCCGAAGCGCTGCGTAAAAAGAAGTGACATGTCACTTCTTTCCTGCGCTTTGCCGGCAGCTCCTGCTCTGTCTATGGCAGGAGCTGCAGGCAGAGCGCATGGAATCGGCGCTCACTACGGACATTTTCTGCAGCGATTAGAAGCGCACATGTGCTCTTCAGATCGCTGCAGAAATTTCTGCAGTAAACTGTACGCAACGTGCGCACATAGCCTTAAAGTGTTTTACAGAGTAGATCTGCCTTAAACAGATGTCGTGTGCGAAAACTCAGTTTTACGTTGTCAATAAGGGGCGCGACCACTTAAAGTGCCTAGGGCAGCACGAAGGCAAAATACAGCCCTGGACATCAGATACAATGAAAGATGTCCTATCCTTCTCCAAAGCCATTAAACCACGAATGGCCAAAAAAACTCAAAAACTCTTCTGGGGATTCACATTTGCTGATGTTGGATGGTAGGTCATAAAGCAGAAAAAGAAAGCTGAAACACCTAATCTGAGACCTAAAAAACCCCATCACAGGTGAGTCATTGTAAATGGAACTGGGATAGGGAGCATGAAACCCCCTCTTGTGCTCTGTGAATCAGTCAGCATAGTGTAGTAAGGAAAACTCTTACAGAGTGCTGCTTACATTCTGCTGATGGCCAATAGGGCTAAACCTGGAGGTGTTTTCCCATGAGGATAATCCCATTTTATGTGTCCTATTACGATATAATAATTATTTCTAACCTAGTATCTCTTCCATGTCACAAATGTGTCAATAACTCGATAATGAATCTTAAAGCTACGTTAAAAATGAGCACACCATTGTTTTTCTTGTGCAATACTCTATGTGTTTGATGTGTCACATGACCCCCATCCTATTGAAAAAATGAAAGCTGAATTCAAAATGGTGGCTTTGCAGATGGCCGCCATGGGCGTCACCTGGCCTCAAAGATAGCCTCTAATGTACTAATATGCCCCAAACGGTAAGGTGATATCAGCAACCACTTCCAATTTATCAGGGTGTATCCATACTTATGGCCTATCCTGTATATGGGGACTACATGATACTATATCGGGGCTAAATAATACTATATAGAGGACTATAGGGGTGCATTAAACTGTATGCAGGGCTATGGGGAGTGTATTATAATATATAGAGGACTATGGGGGGCATTATAATACATGGAGGTCTATAAGGGCTGCATTATAATATATGGAGGACTATGGGAATACACTATAATATATGAAGGACTATGGGGAGTGTATTATAATATATGAAGGACTATGGGGAATAGATTATAATATATGGAGGACTATGGGAACTGCATTATAATATATGGAGGAATATTGGGGATACATTACAATATATAGAGGACTATGGGGTTGCATTATAATATACAGAGGACTATGGGGAGTTTATTATAATATATGGAGGAGCCAAATGTCAACATAATTATCCTGTACCACAAGGGTGGCGGGGTTGGGGCAGGGCAGATCCAAATTTTGCACTGGAGCCCATTGAACTCTAGTTACGCCACTGCAAGTACCATACCTGAAATGAACTCCAGGCCTCTTATGTGCTTAATTGAGAATGATATAACAAAGGAATTGCCCACACCGGCCCATGACAACCTGGGAATCAATTGTCTAATTACTTTTATGCCCTTTAAAACTGGGGGGGGCACATATAAAGGAGATGAAATTCCTAAACCCTTCATTTAATTTGAATGGGGATACCCCCAAATGAAAGTTAAAAGTCAGGACTTTATGTCCATGTCCATTATATAACTATAACTTGAATATGTTTGAGTAAACAGGTAAAAGAAAACAACAATTGTGTCAGTGTCCAAGTATATATGGCCCTAACTGTAAGTAATCACATTCATTTAGTTTTTTGCTTTTATTTCTCTCCTCTGTTACTCAATTCATTTGTTCAGATTCTTGATGACAATAAAGTGTAATAACTGTTCTTAAATGAGTCTTCTTGGTAGGATTGTTTTACTTGATAAAAACCTGGCATTGTAACGGAAGTATGTAGACTTTTTACATCAGTGTAGAGTCCAGTCTGTTTTGCTCACAGAAGAATATCTAATCTGAATACAAATGTTGCAAACCCTCAGCTGTGTGAAGTATAAAGTCTCTATGGCAAATAACTGTAAAAAAACCAAACAACTGTTCATAAACTCAGGCCTATCAGCCATGTCACTGGCCCATCTGTGATGTCACTTGACCTTTGGCTTTGGTTCCGCTGTGATGTCACTTGACCTTTGGTTTTGGTCCCTCTGTGAAGTCATGTGATCATTAGAATATGATGATGTCACAATTGCCTTTGTGATGTCACTGAATCAATGGAATGTCTCTGCAATCTAAATATCCCCCAGTTGTCTTCATCACTTAGTGGGTGAGGGTAATTTTTCTTGCGCTTAGCAAATTTTGGTTTGATATAAAATATATTACGGTAAAGCAGAAGGCCTGTTAAAGGAGCAGTTCCATACTACATCCTGGAGCGCCCTAGAGGTGGACAGGACCTTCCTCAGCCCAAAATGACATCTACGGAGCTGAATAATAGGAAGAGAAAGGGAGAGAGACTTGGTAAGGTGTCAAAAAAGAGCAGAATAGAAGCATCAGAGGGTGAACAAGATGGCACCAACCAAAACATTATCAAAGCTTCAAAAAGACCTGGAAGTCCGATACAGGAGAGTGTCATGAAAAAGAAAAAAAAGGAAAAACATGACACCATTATCAAAGCTTCAAAAAGACCTGGAAGCCCGATACAGGAGAGTGTCATGAAAAAGAAAAAAAAGGAAAAACATGGCACCATTATCAAAGCTTCAAAAAGATCTGGAAGCCCGATACAGGAGAGTGTCATGAAAAAGAAAAAAAAGGAAAAACATGGCACCATTATCAAAGCTTCAAAAAGATCTGGAAGCCCGATACAGGAAAGTATCAGGAAAAAGAAAAAAATGGAAGAAGAGATGGGGGACAAAACTGTTGATAGACCCAGTGTGTCCCCCGATACTGACAATGAGCAGCTCTCAGGTGAGTACAGATCCAAGACACAGAAACCAAATATCCCCAAATTTAGTTAATGACAGGATTTTCCGCCTTTGTAAGACCCCAATCATTATGATTCTGGTGTTGTTTCTCTATGGTACCCCCTATTACTGTTCTACCCCTCTGTAGTTGGCCACATTAGCATTAGATAAGAGTATTATCTTGTTACTGCAGCAATACGGTGGGCTCCAGAAATGATATTTCTATGAAGCCCCCTACAGCCTATTGTCTGTAAGTCATGTGCCTCTGGTGTTAGGGAGAGGCCGGATGGAAAAACAAAATACACAGACACACGGTGTGTACATTAAAGTTTCTCTATGAGGGCCAAACCTGTTATCCCTTCTTTATTATAGTAGGAGGAGGTTTTACAAAATAGCCAATAATAATTTAACAGGACATAGAATATAAGCCAATCATTTTACATGGACGATAAGCCAATCATAATACAGATTGTTAGATTTAATGAAACCACATTGTTAATAATGAATTGCATAATTATAAAAGCATCTCATTGATTGGTAATGCTAAGAAATTTGCCTATAATATATTTTTTTGTATAGTCTGCTACTTTGGTTCTGCAGTGGCATATCTTCTTGTGTAGTGCTGCGGTTGTTTGCTCCAGAAGGCTTAATTAGAGCAAAGGTTATGATATATAGTAAAAAAGTAAGAATAAAGACAAATCACATAAACAGTGAAAGTTGAGATTTATATAAGAAGTCAGATAATGTAGCAAAATGGAGATTAAGTTGCATGAAATATTATATTCACATTCAGATATTGGCTTTGTCTCATCTTATTTCTCCCTTCTTCATCAGGTACAACACCAGATGAATCTCCCATCATTGTGACGGGAGTGGAGAGCTTCACCTTCCATAAAATCCTTGGAGAGGGATCATACGGTAAAGTAAGTATTAGGGATTGTGGTAACGTCTTCCTCATGTGTGTGATGTGGAGTAGTAATATGACTCTAGGAGCATCACTGCTTCACATCTTCTCATCACATCTCATGGCAGGACGAACCTTTCCTCCAGTTCTAAAGCTCTGTTTCTTCCAGGTCATGTTGGCCACACATCAGGCCTGCCAAAAACAAGTGGCAGTGAAAATGGTGAAGAAAAGGCTCCTAGTCAAGGACTCGAGAGATAATGTCCTGATAGAGCGACAGGTTCTGGAGATGACTAGGAAGAGTCCATTCATTTCTCGGGCTTTTGCCACCTTCCAGTCCCAGGTAAGTGGCTCATAATCCAACAGTTCTGAGTCATCAATGTATTAAATGAATACAGTCTATGTGCCAATTTGTGTGCAATGTTCTTCTAGCCACAGCCATAGTATTTGTTACAAGAATGTGACCTAGAAGAACATTGATTACAATCAGTGCAACCAGTGTCCCCTACCTACAATATGCCATTAACCCCTATTATCTCCTCTGTTTTATCACAGGAACACGTCTTCTACGCCATGGAATATCTGAGTGGAGGAGACCTTACAGGCTTCATGACAACTAATGCCCCTTTACCCATTCCAGCCACCAGGTAAGATAGAACATCGTATATTAGATTAAGATAAGAGTTGTCAGAGATATTTGGCTTTATGTCATTATCAGTCTCTTAGTTTAGTGGATGAAATATTGGATTTTGATGGTTTTCTTTTTTTCCGCATCAGATTTTTTGCAGCTGAGCTGATCTGTGGGCTGCAGTTTCTCCACACCAGTGGCATCATACACAGGTAAGTGTGGCACATCTTCTATGTAGACCTGGTATGAATAGTCTTATACTCTCATCCTAATGCCCTTGTGTAGACACTTCTTATCTCAGGTCACAATGGGAATCTTCAGCCCAGCTAATATAATACATTTGGTATTTTGTCATCTCTTTCCTCTACTAGAGACATAAAACCAGACAACATCTTACTGGACAACAATGGTCACTTGAAGATCGCTGATTTTGGTCTTGCCGTGATGAACATCTTTGGCAATGCAAAAACTTCAGGATGGGCCGGGACGCTTGCATACATGGCTCCTGAGGTGAGGAATCATTTACATGTCCCTGAGTCTTCTCAATAAAAGGCTGGACATCTCCATGTTTTCTGCTGTCTGGTCAATATTCTTATTGTCTTCTTTATGTCTTCACAGATTCTTCTAGAGAAGCCGTACAACAAAGCAGTGGACTGGTTCTCTGCTGGTGTTGTGATATATGAGATGGCTACTGGCAGATATCCCTTCGTTGAAGATGAAATTGATGAGAATATCAAGAAGGCACTGATCAATGATGATCCCGCCTTCCCAAAAGAACTGGACCCCCACGTCAAAGCCGTCATAGAGGGGGTGAGTATAATGCCACATCTCAGTAATAAAGTGGTTGAATATAATGAAAAACACAACAATAAAAATTTAAAGCAACTGGAGACTGAATAAACTTCTTCATTATATGTTCCAGCTCTTGGATAAATCACCAGAGAGTCGGCAGAAATTTGTGGACAACATAAGAGAACATCCATTCTTTATGGAGATCAACTGGACAGAAATAGAAGGCGGCAAAGCACCTCCACCATTCCACCTACCACCTGTAAGTATATGACCCAGAGAATATGGTGACAGCAGTACATCTCTATTGTGTGTCTTTTTATGAACACTAGTTCTTGTATCTTCTGTTCACAGCCACCAGTGATGACATCAGATACAATGAAAGATGTCAATTTTTCCAAAGCCATTAAACCACGAATGGCCAAGAAAAATCAAAAACTCTTCTG
Organism: Anomaloglossus baeobatrachus; assembly: GCF_048569485.1. Lineage (NCBI taxonomy): Eukaryota > Metazoa > Chordata > Amphibia > Anura > Aromobatidae > Anomaloglossus > Anomaloglossus baeobatrachus. The sequence continues at coordinate 129,040,508 of NC_134354.1, forward strand.
TGGATTCACATTTGCTGATGATGGATGGAAGGTCGTAAAGAAGAAATAGAAAGCTGAAACATCGGAGACCTAAAAAACCCCATCACAGGTGAGTCATTGTAAATGGGACTGGGATAGGGAGCATGAAACCCCCTCTTGTGTCCTGTGAATCAGTCAGCACAGTGTAGTCAGGAAAACTCTTACAGAGTGCTGCTTACATTATGCTGATGGCCCATAGGGCCAAACCTGGAGGTGTTTTCACATGAGGATAATCCCATTTCATATGTCCTATTAAGATATAAAAGTTATTTCTAACCTAGTATCTCTTGTTGTGTAGGTCACCTTCCACAGGATCTGAAGGGCTATAAGATGGTGGAAATGAAAAAACGTGACTTGCAGTGTAATATGCAGCCATATCCACTCCTCTCTATTGGAGGCTGGGGGGTTTTCTGCAATCTGGTACTCTGCAGTGTCCGAAAACAAGAAGAAGCTGGAGACCATGACAATCCTACCAGGAGTCAGTAAAATGACCGTGGACCAGAACTTCTAGATGGCATGTTGCCTCAATTACTAGAAGTGTCCTGAGGGTCGTGACCTGCAGTGTAACTTGCAGCCATATCCGCTCCTCCCTATTGGAGGCTGGAGGTTTTGCTGAAATCTGGTTCTCTGCAGTGTCCAAATACAAGAAGAAGCTGGAGACCATGAAAATTCTACCAGGAGTCAGTAAAATGACCGTGGACCAGTACTTATAGATGGCATGTTGCTTCGACCACTAGGAGTGTCCTGAGGGCTATGACCTGCAGTGTAATATGCAGCCATATCCACTCCTCCCTATTGGAGGCTGGGGATTTTGCTGCAATCTGGTGCTCTGCAGTGTCCGAATACAAGAAGAACCTGGAGACCATGAAAATCCTACCAGGAGTCAGTAAAATGACCGTGGACCAGGACTTATAGATGGCATGTTGCCTCGTGCCCCCAGGGAAGGGGAGTTATCCGTAGGCCATGGTTCCCTAGAGGTTTCCCCCACAGGGGGTTTTTCCTCTCCTGAGTGCCGACGGATAAACACAACATGAAAACAAGGGCAACCTGTCATCCTCTACCCTCGGTAGAGCTCATACTACAATCACTAGTGGCAAAGAGTAACCTAAGAGGACTTTTACCATCAATAAACAGGACAATTCACTTCATGTGATAGTAATAGTTTTATTTTATATCTTATGTATATGTATTTTTTCTTTTACCCTTAAAGAGAACAGGGTGTAATTTATTAATAACTTTTATTTACGTCAGAGCTGAAATCCTGGTCACTACGGGTCACTGCTTCACTCTTCCTTCCAATAATTTGGATACATTTCTCCTATTGTGTTTTATTACTAAAAGCTCAGCCAGGGAGTAACACCTCAGTATATATCTGCCTTCAGTCCCTACATTTCTTAAAGATTCAGCTGTTCTTTCCTAAGGTGACACTTCCACTGGCTACCAGGTATATGGGTCTGGCCACTGTTCCCGGTTTGATGCCATCGTAACCCCTTAACAACCGCCAATACGCATTAAAATGGCGGTCACTGAGGGAATAGTGAATAAGGAAATTGCGCTGCCAGAGCTGCAAAATCTCTGTGGTTTCAGCTACCAGGGCTAACAAATAACCTGGAGAACACAAGCAAGGCGAGTTAAAAAACGGCGATTATGTACCTCTCTCTTTTCCCCTTGTAGTTGTACTGGGAGAGACGAGAGATACAAGTGCCGTCCTGTCAGTGAAATTAGAATCAAGTTCCAGATCAAATCAATAAATCCTTCCCCGATCTCCTGATTATCGCCCTCAGATCATCGCCCCCACAGCCATCTCCCGTGTCATCCCCCTAATCAGATTATGTTGGGGTTTTTTATTTTAATCTTATGACTTTATTTTTATTTTTTTATTTGCCATTATCTGGGTTAGGGTTTAGTGTTAGGGTTTTTTTTAAAAAAAGTTAAAAAAGTAATAAAAAAATTTTTAAAAAAGAAAAATCATAAAATACAACAAAGAAATATCAGTGTTAGATTAGGTATAGGGTTACTAGTGTTAGGTTAGCTTTTAGGTTTTTTCTTTTATGTTAGGCAAGCAGAAATATACAATAGTTGCCCTCGGAGTGTTTACTATGGAGCAGGCGTACTCACTGCTTTGCTCCAGCAGTTGCGGGGTGGATATAAAATCTGGCTCTAAAGCAGAATTGTTTTCAGATAGTGATGACTCTGCTTCCTCCACTGGATCCCACAGCCCGATGGTAGCGAAGTCAGTCGTCACTGCTGAAACGTCAGCGTCAGGGCCAAGTTCTGCAGTCACCTGTTCACAGAGGTATCCAGAACAGTCCTTTCCATCACAACTTCCCCAGTTTTCAGAAGCCTATGGATTAAAAGTTGATGTCACTAATTTTAACTCATTTGATTTTTGTCATTGTCATGTCATTCTGTCATTCCGCCAAATTATCCCCTCCAAGTGAGCAAACTGCAGTATAAAACTATACAAAATGTGCGAGAGCACAACCCGGTACACATGTGTATCGCCCCCGTGTCAGCGGCCGAGCCGCTCGGATCCAGAGCTGCGGTGGCTCGAGGGGTCTCCGGATCCGGGGGGTCCATGCGGACACTCGAATGAAAGGGGGGTTATATACAGGGGTTTTTTGTAAATAAGGTTCGTAACGCCACCCACGGTGCATGGTAATGTGAGGGACCACCGCTGTGGTTGGGGAGCCCGGTGACGATGGTGTAGCAGCTTGATGTTTTAACCCCTCCGTGGGTAGGGGGGTTTGTGTTTCGGGGCCCGTCGGAAGGTTGGTGAATGGGTGCCGCTGGGGTAAGAACAGGGGTGTCTCAGTGTACTCACTCAGTCCAGGAATAACCACACCGACAGCTTGTAAACCAGAATTCTGAGCACCACTGCAGCCTGTGGGGAGTACGCTGGGGTCCGTGCGTTTGGTGTTGCTGTTGATTTGCGGCCTTGTCCTTGGCACCTCTGCCTCTATTGGACCCTTGGGTATAAAACTCTTCGGGTCCCGCTCACCCGTATGGCTAACGGAGTGAGTTTACTCTCAGGGTTCACACGTAGGATTTCTTTGGACTGTATTAGGAAAGTCCAATCCCATCAGTGCGCTAGTACCCCGATTTTGGAGCGGGTTGGGGATGACACTTGAAGTCTTCACCCCCGTCGGGTAAATTACCAGAACACGTGAAGCTACTTTCCGGCCTAGGGTCCACGTAACCCGTCGTGCCCTAACCCTGCCCGGTGATAGCTCAAGCTCGCCGGCCGCCCTCCTCGGCAGTCTGTGCCCCTTGACACTGTCCCCTGCGACCGGGGTTCCAGCTCCTACCAGACCCAAACCACCGTTTGCCACCTAGTACATAGGAGCTCTCCTCCATGGCCTCTCCTCACGAGAGCCACCACTACCTCCTCTCCTTTCACTCTCCACTCCTCAACTCTCCAAGCTCAACTGACACTTTCCTCACTTTCCCCTCACCAACCCCCCATGTGGGCGGCCCTATTCCCCTTAGGCCCCCGAAATGGTGTGTCTGTTAGGTTAAAGTGGGAATTGTTCCTAGGGTTTTGATTGGACAAGCTGTTAGCAACACAAAAGGACCAGGATCCGTAACCAAGGAGGGTGGATACTGTGCAGGAGGGCAGATTGCACAATGCCCTGTGACGACCTGATAGGCCAGGGCGTCACACATGCACTTCTCTCATTTATGAAGGTAGGGACTATCAAATCAACCCACCAAACTGCCCCCAGACATTTGGCATTCTTGGTAAAAAAGAGAATTTTGTTACTTACCGTAAATTCTTTTTCTTATAGTTCCGACATGGGAGACCCAGACCATGGGTGTATAGCTTCTGCCTCCGGAGGACACACAAAGTACTACACTCAAACGTGTAGCTCCTCCCTCCTAGCATATACACCCCCTGGTAGCCAGTCCTAGCCAGTTTAGTGCAAAAGCTGAAGGAGGACATCCACCCACAAGTAGAGACAGAGCAAAACCCGGAACAACCCGGAACCTCTGTCTACAACAACAGCCGGTGATAACACACGGAACAAGAAACGTGCTAACAGGCAACAGGGAGGGTGCTGGGTCTCCCATGTCGGAACTATAAGAAAAAGAATTTACGGTAAGTAACAAAATTCTCTTTTTCTTCATCGTTCCTTATGGGAGACCCAGACCATGGGACGTTCTAAAGCAGTCCATGGGTGGGAATAAATAGAAAAACTGAGAAGTAGGCGAAACCTAACTTCACAAATGGGCGACAGCCGCCTAAAGGATGCGTCTGCCCAAGCTCGCATCTGCCGAAGCAAGAGCATGCACTTGGTAGTGCTTCGAAAAAGTATGGAGACTAGTCCAAGTGGCAGTCTGACAGACCTGCTGAGCCATAGCCTGGGCCTGAAAGCCTAAGAGGCACCGACAGCCCTGGTCAAGTGTGCCTTGATCCCCGGCGGGAGAGGCACTTGAGTACCCTGGTAGGTATCGGAAATGGCCGACCTAAACCAACGAGCCAGGGTCGGCTTAAAAGCCGAAAGGCCCTTACGCTGACCAGTAGTCAGCACAAAAAAGAGGTGCACCGCCTAAGAACAGCGGTGCGAGACACATAGATCCGGAGCGCCCGCACCAGATCCAGAGTATGCAACACCCTTTCAAGCGATGAACAGGAGCCGGACAAAAGGAAGGCAGGGAAAATGCCCCGGTTAAGGTGGAACAGCAACCACCTTAGGGAGAAAAGTCCGGAGTCGGACGGAGAACCACCTTGTCTTGATGAAGGGAGGACTCCGAAGAGAGTGCAGCCAAAACAGAGACTCTCTTTAGGGAAGTTATGGCCACTAGAAAGACCACCTTCTGTGAAAGACTAAACTAAGAAACCTCCCTAAGAGGCTCAAAGGGGGGTTTCCGGAAGCCGTGAGGACCGAATCAAGGTCCCAGGGCTCCAAGGGCCGCCGGTAAGGCGGAATGATGTGAGATACGCCCTGCATGAAGGAGCGCACCTGGGCCAGCCGGGCGATACGCCGCTGGCACAACACTGATAGAGCCGAGACCTGTCCCTTAAGGGAATTGAGGGATAGTCCTAGCTGCAGACCGGACTGTAGAAGGGACAGGAGGGTCGGCAAGGCCAAAAGGCCAAAGGATACTTCCGAGCTCGAGTCAGAGTGGAGATGACTTCAGGAGGGATACCAGAAGTCGACAAGATCCATGACTCAAACGCCACGCCGTCAATCTGAGAGCCGCAGGTTCTGGCGGAAGGACGGACCTCGTGAGAGAAGGTCTGGACAGTCCGGGAGATGCTATGGCACCTCTACGGACAGACGGAGCAGGTCAGGGTACCAAACTTGCCTGGGTCAGTCTGGAGTAATGAGAATGACCCGACGGCCCTCCTGTCTGATCTTGCGCAGGACTCTGCGCAAGAACTAGAGGGTGAAACACGTTAAACAGACGAAGCTGGGACCAAACTTGAACCAGTGCGTCTGCCGCAAAAACCTGAGGATCGTGGAGCCACGGTTTGACGGCTGAGACAATCAGCCTCCCAGTTTTCCACGTCTGGGATGTGGGCTGTGGATATGGTGGACTAGAAGTCCTCCGTCCACTGAAGAATGCAATGAACCTCCAACATTGCCAGGCGGCTGAGTGTCCCGCCCTGGAGGTTGATGTAGGCAAACGCTGTAGCGTTGTCTGACTGGACTCGAATGTGCCTGGCCGCCAACAGATGGTGAAAGGCTTAGAGAGCTAGAAACACAGCTCTGATTTCCAGCACATTGATCCAGAGGGCTGATTCGGACAGAGTCCAAGTGCCCTGCGCTCCATGGTGGAGATATACTGCTCCCCAGCCGGATAGACTAGCATCTTGGTGAGGATCACCCGGGACGGAGCCAAGAAGGAGCGTCCCTGAGACAGAGGGGACGAAGCCACCACTGAAACGAGCCCCTGGTCTGTGGCGAAGCCACCGCCCCGTGGAAGGAGGAAGTCCGCTTGTTCCAACAGCGGAAAATATCCAGCCGCAGAGGACGCAGATGGAACTGGACAAAGGAATCGCTTCCATTGACACCACCATCTGATCCAGCACCTGTATTAGGTGCCTGATGGAACGACGTCGACCGCCAGCGGAGGGACTGCTGTTTGACTAAGGGCAGCTTCACAAGTGCCGACAGAGTCCAGAATTGCGTCCCTGAGTATGTGAACTTCTGGGTCGAAGTCAGAGTGGACTTGGACAGAATGACAAACCACCCGAATTGGTTAGAGTGGCGAGAGTGAGCGAGGCACTCCGCTAACAGTCTGCACTGGATGAAGCCCAGACCAGAAGGCTATCCAGGACAAAAGGATCACTGCCAACCCCTAGAGGTGCAGGCCCGCAAACACAGCTGCCCCGACCTTGAGAATACTCGAGGGGCCGTGGCTAACCCCAAGGGAAGAGCCACGAATTGGACCACTCTGATTGCAAAACGTAGCCAACGCTGGTGTGAAACTGCGATTGGCACATGCAGATAGGCATCTCTGATGTCGATGGAGGCTAGGGAATCTCCTTGGGTCATTGATTGATCGCAGAGACTCTATGCGAAACTGCCGCACCTGAACATGCTTGAGAAGCTTGAGATCCAGGTCGGAAGGCACCGCCCTCCTCGGGTACTAGGAATAGATTTAAGCAGAAATCTCAGAACCGTTCCCAGTCGGGAACCGGTACAATCACTCCAGTGGCCTGCAAGAATGCCACAGCCTGTGAGAAGGCGGCGGCCTTGGAGCAGGGGGGAGTTGACAGAAAAAAATCTGTTTGGCGGGCTGGATAGAGTTCTATCCTGTAGCCGTGGGAGATGGTATCTCGCACCCACTGATCGGAGACGTGTTAAAACCATACGTCGCCAAAGTGGGAGAGCCTGCCACCGACCAAGGACGTTGTTGGCGTGGCTAGATAGCCAGGAGGAGGCTGACTTAGTGGCAGCATCTCCTGCGGTCTTCTCGTGCGCCATTTGGGTTTACGATCCTTGGCTGAGTCAGTGGACGAGGCCGAGGGCTTAGAGAACGATCAGATGGAGGAACAAAAAGAATGAAACCTCGACTGATTCCTGCCCTGGACAGGTTTCCTGGTTTAGGTTTGTGGCATGGAAGAAACTCTTCCCGCCAAGAGCTTCCTTAATAATTTCATCCAGTTGTTCCCGAATAGTCTGGTCCCAGCACAAGGGAGCCCAGCAAGGAACTTCTTTAGAAGCATCCGCCTTCCGCTTCCGAAGCCACCGGAGCCTGCGGATAGCGAGGAAATTAGCCGAGGCCACCGCAGTGCGGTGAGAGTCTCCAGCATGGCGGACATGGCATAGGATGAAAATACTGAAGTCTGGAAGTTAAGGCAACCATTTCGGGCAAAGGGTCCCTGTGAGGGAATGCATCTCCTCAAGAGAAAGCAGAGATGGCTTTGAAAGCCGCACTGCTGCAAAAGCTGGGGAGAACGAGGCCCCTGCCGCCTCCATACAGATTTGGCCAGAAGGACAACCTGGCGGACAGCAAAACCGTAAGTGAGGAGCCATCAGCCACTGATACAACGTCCGGGCTGAGAGTCTAAACACCAGAGGGACCACCTTTGGTGAATGAGCCCACTCCTTGACCACCTCTGGTGGAAGGGGAAAACTGTCATCAGAACCACGCTTTGGGAAGCGTTTGCCAGAGCAGACCCTGGACTTGGTCACAGTAGCCTGAAAACTGGAGCGGTTAAGGAACACACTCCTTGTTCTCTTAGGCAAGGTAAACTGGTGCCTTTTTGCCAGAGAGGGTTGCTCCTCTGATACTGGCGGAATGAGGTCCAGTACAGAATTAATGTACAGTGGGAACCTTAGAGAGGTGCCGTCAGCCACTGATACAACTATCAGGGCTGAAATACTAGACACCGGAGGGACCAACCTTGGTGAATAAGCCCACTCCTTGACCACCTCTGGTGGAAGGGGGAAACAGTCATCAGAACCACGCTTTGAAAGCGTCTGTCAGGACAGGCTCTGGGCTTGTCACAGTGGGCTGAAAACTGGAGTGGTTAAGGAACACACTCCTTGTTCTCTTAAGGTATACTGATGCCTTTCTGCCAGAGGGGGATACTCCCCTGATACAGGTGGATTGAGGTCCAGTACAAATATAATGGACGCAACCAAATCATTAGCATCTGCATCACCTTCGGACCGATCAATGGTACATTAAGTAGCGTCCGAGCCCCCAGTAAAGACATCCTCCTCGTCCAGCGAGTCAGCTCGTGAATCAGAGCTGCGGGACGGGGAAGGACAGGGGACCCTGCGTCTCCATTTTAGGAGGACGGGGTCTAAGATGAAGAGTCCTCTGAGAGCTTTGCTGAGCGAGCCGTAGCAGCCGAAGCGCCCTAAGAAGGGGGCTAATGCATGCTCAGCACCACCGGAGCAGCTGGAGGGGCCACTGACGAGCCTTCAGGCTGAGGGACCACTGTGTTTATGTGCTCAGTACAGGCAGTACGAGTCTACATGCAGTGCGTACTAAGAACAGCCTTGCAGCCTTGCTCTGATGTGACTGAATAGGATAACTGAAGTGAGCACTAATATATATATTATGAGTGCAAGCCAAAAAATACATACTATACAAAGGATAAGGCTGCACATCAAACATAGATAATGGTATAATGCCTCAAGCATATGGAAAAATATTGGAATATACAATGAAAAATGCTACTTGCTAATTTGAACATGTGAATAATGAATTGCATACTTGCCATGAATATTAGTAAAAAGGAGATATTTAGCAATCGCATTGATCAATGTAACTGAGCCCCAAGACCTCGTCAAGGTATATCTCTATATTGGGGTCCCTAGCTCTGTGACCCTAACTGTGTGTCATCTCATTGCAATTAAAAACTGCTGTGGGTGGAGAGGGGTAACTAAGGACTTTCTTATATAGGAGATGGAAAAAACATGGCCGAAAGGGGCGGAGCTGTGTTCACATTCAGAAAAAAACTACATATAACTGAATAGGATAACTGAAGTGAGCACTAATATATATATTATGAGTGCAAGCCAAAAAATACATACTATACAAAGGATAAGGCTGCACATCAAACATAGATAATGGTATAATGCCTCAAGCATATGGAAACATATTGGAATATACAATGAAAAATGCTACTTGCTAATTTGAACATGTGAATAATGAATTGCATACTTGCCATGAATATTAGTAAAAAGGAGATATTTAGCAATCGCATTGATCAATGTAACTGAGCCCCAAGACCTCGTCAAGGTATATCTCTATATTGGGGTCCCTAGCTCTGTGACCCTAACTGTGTGTCATCTCATTGCAATTAAAAACTGCTGTGGGTGAAGAGGGGTAACTAAGGACTTTCTTATATAGGAGATGGAAAAAACATGGCCGAAAGGGGCGGAGCTGTGTTCACATTCAGAAAAAAACTACATATAACTGAATAGGATAACTGAAGTGAGCACTAATATATATATTATGAGTGCAAGCCAAAAAATACATACTATACAAAGGATAAGGCTGCACATCAAACATAGATAATGGTATAATGCCTCAAGCATATGGAAAAATATTGGAATTTACAATGAAAAATGCTACTTGCTAATTTGAACATGTGAATAATGAATTGCATACTTGCCATGAATATTAGTAAAAAGGAGATATTTAGCAATCGCATTGATCAATGTAACTGAGCCCCAAGACCTTGTCAAGGTATATCTCTATATTGGGGTCCCTAGCTCTGTGACCCTAACTGTGTGTCATCTCATTGCAATTAAAAACTGCTGTGGGTGGAGAGGGGTAACTAAGGACTTTCTTATATAGGAGATGGAAAAAACATGGCCGAAAGGGGCGGAGCTGTGTTCACATTCAGAAAAAAACTACATATAACTAAATAGGATAACTGAAGTGAGCACTAATATATATATTATGAGTGCAAGCCAAAAAATACATACTATACAAAGGATAAGGCTGCACATCAAACATAGATAATGGTATAATGCCTCAAGCATATGGAAAAATATTGGAATATACAATGAAAAATGCTACTTGCTAATTTGAACATGTGAATAATGAATTGCATACTTGCCATGATCAATGCGATTGCTAAATATCTCCTTTTTACTAATATTCATGGCAGATATGCAATTCATTATTCACATGTTCAAATTAGCAAGTAGCATTTTTCATTGTATATTCCAATATTTTTCCATATGCTTGAGGCATTATACCATTATCTATGTTTGATGTGCAGCCTTATCCTTTGTATAGTATGTATTTTTTGGCTTGCACTCATAATATATATATTAGTGCTCACTTCAGTTATCCTATTCAGTTATATGTAGTTTTTTTCTGAATGTGAACACAGCTCCGCCCCTTTCGGCCATGTTTTTTCCATCTCCTATATAAGAAAGTCCTTAGTTACCCCGCTCCACCCACAGCAGTTTTTAATTGCAATGAGATGACACACAGTTAGGGTCACAGAGCTAGGGACCCCAATATAGAGATATACCTTGACGAGGTCTTGGGGCTCAGTTACATTGATCAATGCGATTGCTAAATATCTCCTTTTTACTAATATTCATGGCAAGTATGCGATTCATTATTCACATGTTCAAATTAGCAAGTAGCATTTTTCATTGTATATTCCAATATTTTTCCATATGCTTGAGGCATTATACCATTATCTATGTTTGATGTGCAGCCTTATCCTTTGTATAGTATGTATTTTTTGGCTTGCACCCATAATATATATATTAGTGCTCACTTCAGTTATCCTATTCAGTTATATGTAGTTTTTTTCTGAATGTGAACACAGCTCCGCCCCTTTCGGCCATGTTTTTTCCATCTCCTATATAAGAAAGTCCTTAGTTACCCCTCTCCACCCACAGCAGTTTTTAATTGCAATGAGATGACACACAGTTAGGGTCACGGAGCTAGGGACCCCAATATAGAGATATACCTTGACGAGGTCTTGGGGCTCAGTTACATTGATCAATGCGATTGCTAAATATCTCCTTTTTACTAATATTCATGGCAAGTATGCAATTCATTATTCACATGTTCAAGTTAGCAAGTAGCATTTTTCATTGTATATTCCAATATTTTTCCATATGCTTGAGGCATTATACCATTATCTATGTTTGATGTGCAGCCTTATCCTTTGTATAGTATGTATATTTTGGCTTGCACTCATAATATATATATTAGTGCTCACTTCAGTTATCCTATTCAGTTATATGTAGTTTTTTTCTGAATGTGAACACAGCTCCGCTCCTTTCGGCCATGTTTTTTTCCATCTCCTATATAAGAAAGTCCTTAGTTACCCCTCTCCACCCACAGCAGTTTTTAATTGCAATGAGATGACACACAGTTAGGGTCACAGAGCTAGGGACCCCAATATAGAGATATACCTTGACGAGGTCTTGGGGCTCAGTTACATTGATCAATGCGATTGCTAAATATCTCCTTTTTACTAATATTCATGGCAAGTATGCAATTCATTATTCACATGTTCAAATTAGCAAGTAGCATTTTTCATTGTATATTCCAATATTTTTCCATATGCTTGAGGCATTATACCATTATCTATGTTTGATGTGCAGCCTTATCCTTTGTATAGTATTGCTCTGATGTGAGACATGCTGCAGAAGTGGGGGCTCTGTGAGGGAATGCATCTCCAGAATGACCCCCAGCAGAGTATATAAACAGAGAATATAAGCAGCTGCACAACTGGAGGTTGTGGATTGCCAGACCGTTTAACATACATTTCTGTGCCCTCCAGTCCCCCAGCCCAGGCCCCCATTTGTCACAATGTGGTATCTCTGTGCCTATGCAGACATTGAGAACGCTGAGAAAATGGCGACCGGAGCGAGGAGAGGGGGCGGGGCCTACTCTGAGAGCGGGCAAATGAGGTATACAGGGGAGGGAATCTGTCCTCAGTGAGGAGTGTCCGCTCCCTGTGCTGAACAGCCGCTGGGCGGAGCCACACTGTCCCTCTGCATGACTGACATGCAGAGGGAGTGAAACTGAAACTAGGCCTCAGGCGAAGCCGGGGCCTAGATTTAAACATGCGGCCAGCGTGCAGGCACCATCGGCGCGGTTCTCCAGTGAAAACTGCAGAACCGGCCGGAAATGTTACCACAGTTACATAACACACTCCCCCCAATAAATAAAGTACAAGGGGCCCCTGGAACGACCACTTTCTGTGGTAAAAACGTCTCAATACTTAGCTTTTGAGACGCAGGTGCCAGGTCCCTGGGGGGGGGGTTAAACGCTCCGTCCGGCAGGATCCTGAACAGGGCTGCGGATGGAGACCGGTCTCCTGCAAAGCAGTGAGAACCGAGATGGCTCCCACTTCAAGCCAGAGCCCGAGGGATGGTGAAGGAGCGCGGCATGTGAAGGCTCCAGCCTTGTAAAGTCAACCTTAACAGCACCGCCGACACAGTGGGGTGAGAAGGGACATGCCGGGAGTCCAGATTGGACCCGCTTTTCTTCCAAATCTTTGAAATCCAAAAAATCAAAAATCAGAGAATGCATGTGTGTGTGTGACCTCCTGAACACAAAGCATTGAAACTGGCTAGGACTGGCTACCAGGGGGTGTATATGCTAGGAGGGAGGAGCTACACGTTTGAGTGTAGTACTTTGTGTGTCCTCCGGAGGCAGAAGCTATACACCCATGGTCTGGGTCTCCCATAAGGAACGATGAAGAAATATTCTTAGAGTTACTGACCCCATTTCTAGATAAAGATTACCACATGTACGCCGACAATTGTTATACCAGTATCACCCTATACAAATCCCTCCGCGTTGCAAATTCAGGCGTCGGCAAGTCACAAAAAACTGAATAGGTTTTTCCCCTCAGTTTCTGTTCAATTGTTTGGAGAAGAGAGCATCTTTCTCACTGGCAAGTGGGAAATTATTTGCAGTGAAATGGAATGGCCGAAAGGATGTCTACATGCTGACCACCCTGCATGCGATCAGACAGAGGTGCTACCAGGAACAATGAGAAACCGCTATATATAGGAGAGTATAATAAGTTCATGGGAGGCGTTGACATATCAGAGTAGGTGCTTCAGCCATATCTGGTCAAGTAAAACACCCAGTCCTGGAATAAAAGCTAGCAATCTACTTCATCCAGATTGCTACCTATAACCACTACATCTTTTACAAAAAGACTTAAGGAGCGCACACTTTCCTCCAGTATCAGGAGAATATTGTTGAGTGGCTCCTATTTAACTCAGGGGCACAGGAGGCAGCTGTCGACTCGGAGGATCTCCAGAGACTGTCAGAGCACCATTTAATTACTCTCGTCTCTCCCACTCCCATCCAAAACTGTCCCCAAAAAAGATGCTGGGTTTGTAGCAAGCATGGTAGGAGGAGTGATTCCCGGTATTATCGCTCCATGTGCCAATCACAATCAGCTTTTAGCGGGCTTTACACACTACAATATCGTTAATGAATTATCGTCGGGGTCACAGTGTTTGTGATGCACATCCGGCGTCATTAACGATATCACAGAGTGTAACACTTATGAGCGACCTTAAACGATCACAAAAGCGGTCAAAATCATTTGCCGCGGAGAGGTCGTCCTGAAACAAAAAATCGTTTTCTGCTTATTAGTGATGTTGTTCCTCGTTCCTGCGGCACCCCACATCGCTATGTGTGACACCGCAGGAGCGACGAACATCTCCTTACCTGCCTCCACCGGCAATGCGGAAGGAAGGAGGTGGGTGGGATTTTATGTCCCGCTCATCTCCGCCCCTCTGCTTCTATTGGACGCCTGCCGTGTGACTTCGCTGTGATGCCGCACGAACCGCCTTCTTAGAAAGGAGGCGGTTCGCCTGCCAGAGCGACGTCACAGGGCAGGTAAGTCCGTGTGACGGGGGTAAGCGAGGTTGTGCGGCACGGGCAGCGATTTGCCCGTGTCGTAAAACCGACGAGAGCGGGTACGATCACTTGCGATCTTGCTAGCGAGATCGCAGCGTGTAAAGCCCACTTTTGTGTCACCCTCTGCTTTTGGATCTACCACATATCTATCAATTATTAATTAAATTACAATGAATGACACCAAATTGTGGGGCAGGAGATATTTGTATTGGACAAGTAATGAAAACAACATTTATATCAGTAAAACACATTTAACACCAGTTCACAGTCAATTCCAGGACTTGATCACTCACATACAAAACTTTTATTCAGACACATTCTCATCCACATGCCCACATCTGTATACTCCGGAATGTGGACCCAACTAATGTTCATTAACAGTCAGGCCATCTGACAATCAATTCCAGGATTTGATCACTCACAAAAAAAACATTTTTGACCATTTACCTTAGTTTGAGAATTTTTACGACTATGCCATGGTACACAGAACTTTTCTTTTATTTTCTATTACTTATATATTAGTTATATTGGTGATATCAGCATGCTCATTTTATTGGAGGATCTCTAACAATGAGACTGTTCTGTATTCATACACTATGGGCTTTATTGCATGGTTCTTGTCACTGGTGTATCACGAGTGATAGACAGTCATGTGGTTTCTGATAATAGAAGATCAGAACCAGTGGCGTAACTAGAGTTTGATGGGCCCCGGTGCAAAGTTCAGACCTGGGCCCCCCTCCACATACACCGACACTTGGGTTTGGGGATAATGACACTGACACTCAGGATAATGATGCTGACACTTGGCTCTTACCCACAGCACCCAGATTTCTCGTGATCTGAAATCCCTCCATCAGCACCCAGCTTTCTTACTGTATGTTCTGATATCCATCTTGTCCTCGACACCCAGCTTCCCCATGCTCTGCTATACATCTTTCCCTCAGCACCCAGCTTTCCCATATCAGAGCATGGGAAAGCTGGGTGCTGAGAGAAGATGTATAGCAGAGCATGGGAAAGCTGGGTGCTGAGAGCAGATGTATAGCAGAGCATGGGAAAGCTGGGTGCTGAGGGAAAGAGCATTTTTCCCTCAGCACAAAACGTTCCCATCCCCTGATTGTATCTTTGTCCCCCCCTTATATATAGTTCTCCAAACACAATAATGCCCCCCACATAGCCTTCCAAATAGTATAAAGGGTCCCACATAACCCTTCATATATTAGAATACCCTTCCATAGTCCTCCATGTATTATAATGCATTTCCCATAGTTCTCCATGTATTATAATTCACCCCATGGTACTCAATATATATTACTCCACCACATAGTCCTCCATATATTATAATGCAACCCCATAATCCTCCATGTATAAAGTAGCCCTTCAATTATTATCATGAATTTCTCATAGTTCGCCATATATTATAATTCACCCCATAGTTCTCCATGCATTATAATTCACCCCATAGTCCTCCATATATTATAATGCAGCCCTATAGTCTTCCATGTATAAAGTAGCCCTCCAATTATTATAATGAATTTCTCATAGTTCTTCATATTATAATTCACCCCATAGTACTCCATATATTATACTGCACCACATAGTCCCCAATGTTTTATAATGCACCTCCATAGTCCATGTATAAGGTAGGCTCCATAGTCCTCCATATATTATAATGTAGCCCCCATAGTCCTATATGTATTATAATGCAGCCCCATAATACCTTCATATTGTATTATGTAGCCCCATACTCCTCCATGCATAATGCACCCCTATATTCCATGTATAAGGTGTCCTTCATTTTGTATTATGCAGCCCCCCCATACCTCCATATATAATAATGCAGCCAGCCTCCCCAGTCCTCCATGTATAATAATGCAGCCAGCCTCACCAGGCCTCCATGTAAAATAATGCATGCAGCCTCCCCAGTCCTCCATTATAATAATGCATGCAGCCTCCCCAGTCCTCCATGTATAATAATACAGCCAGCCTCCCCAGTCCTCCATGTATAATAATGCATGCAGCCTCCCCAGTCCTCCATGTATAATAATGCATGTAGCCTCCCCAGTCCTCCATGTATAATAATACAGCCAGCCTCTCCAGGCCTCCATGTATAATAATGCATGCAGCCTCCTCAGTCTTCCATGTATAATAATACAGCCAGCCTCCCCAGTCCTCCATGTATAATAATGCATGCAGCCTCCCCAGTCCTCCATGTATAATAATACAGCCAGCCTTCCCAGACGTCCATGTATAAAATAGCAGCCAGCCTCTCCAGCCCTCCATGTATAATAATGCAGACAGCCTCTCCAGGCCTCCATGAATAATGTAGCAGCCAGCCTCTCCAGGCCTCCAGGTATAACAATGCAGCCAGCCTCCCCAGGCCTCCATTTATAATATAGCAGCCAGCCTCTCTAGGCCTCCATGTATAATATAGCAGTCAGCCTCTCCAAGCCTCCATGTATAATGTGGCGCCATGGACAAGCCAGGACGTCACAGGTACTGCAACAACACACCCCACACCCCGGTTAGGCACATCAGTCACATAAATCCTTGTTGCCTCCCTCCAGGGGCTGATGTCCACACCAGGTGGGGTGGGGCCAGGCGGTTGGCCCCACCCGCTGAGGAGTACACAGTCCTGGAGGCGGGAAAGGAGTAGGCGTAGTTTGGAGAGAGTGAAGGAGTGAAGTGGTAAAGGAGCAGTCTGACTGTGTCCGGGTACGTGGCCCCGGCACCGACAGCAAGGTTGGCAGACGGTTGTGACCGTATGCAGGCGAGGCCAATTGACGCACAACTGTAAGGACCGGGGTCGGGCGGTGGCCCGCCGGTACCGGACCGGGGAGCGAAGAGAAGCCAGCACCATTCGGCAGGGCCTACGGACCCCGACCAGGCTTGGAGTCGCCGTTAAACCGGTCAAATCAGTCAGCGACGGGAACCTCCAGGGTTTCCCAGCAGCAAAGACCCGACTGAAGGCAACCGCTCAACCGTGAAGGGAAATACAGCTACCGCCACAGCTAGAGTTCCCAGGGCCAGCGCCTGCGGGCAAAAGGGGCTCCCCCTCTGCCTGTCACAAAGCTGTGTTCCTTCACAAATGTTACCCGTTATGTGTCCTTAGCCCCTCCCCACTCATACCCATTAATTAAACCTGCCATCTTCGGCTCTTCCATGGAGCGCTTACCACTTCCTGATGTCTCCTGTGTGACGCCTGCAGCACTATGATAACGTCAGCAAGGTGCTGCTTTCATCACGTTGCTGCACGTTGAAGCGGGGCTCAGTCCCGGCGCGCTGTTCAAATGTATTTACGTCTGAAAGACGCAAATACATTTGCACAGGAAGGAGGAAGCTGTGGTCACCGACATGCACACACCGCTGAGGAGCGTGACGGTGACTGCAGATACAGTGGCCCACTACAGGCATTGGCCCACTACAGGGACCGGCCATTCTGGCATTTGCCAGAATTGCCCTATGGTCAGTCCAGGCCTGGTTAGAATAGTCGGCTCTCTTATACACTCCCTGTATGGAAAAACATCACAGGCCTCTAATGCCCATTGATCACGATTAATATGGCCCGACAGAAAACCTGCCATCAAACAAATCAAAAAACAAACATAAATTCATTGAATATGGATGTGGAGCAATTCTATCTAAGTATAGCTCACAGATTTGCAAAAAGACTCATATAAATAACTTTAGTAATATTTTTTTTAAAAAGACCAATACAAAACATGTGTGCATCAACTATCAAGATAAAAATGGCTCCATTTAATGGTAAGAAGAAGGAAACTGGTGAAAAAGAGGGAAAAGTAAATGGGGTCCACACAATTAGGAAAAATTCACAATTTACATCAGGAAACCTAAAAATACTTAACAGTGCAGTAAAGACATAGTGTAGTCCCTATAAATCCCTATTTATAAGACTGGTATGAATAGTCTTATACCCTCATACTAAAGCCCTTGTGTAGACACTTATGTGATGACATCAGATACAATGAAAGATGTCCTATCCTTCTCCAAAGCCATTAAACCACGAATGGCCAAAAAAACTCAAAAACTCTTCTGGTGATTCATATTTGCTGATGTTGGATGGAAGGTCATAAAGCAAAAAAAGAAAGCTGAAACACCTAATCCGAGACCTAAAAAACCCCATCACAGGTGAGTCATTGTAAATGGAACTGGGATAGGGAGCATGAAACCCCCTCTTGTGCTCTGTGAATCAGTCAGCATAGTGTAGTAAGGAAAACTCTTACAGAGTGCTGCTTACATTCTGCTGATGGCCAATAGGGCTAAACCTGGAGGTGTTTTCCCATGAGGATAATCCCATTTTATGTGTCCTATTACGATATAAAAATTATTTCTAACCTAGTATCTCTTCCATGTCACAAATGTGTCAATAACTCGATAATGAATCTTAAAGCTACGTTAAAAATGAGCACACCATTGTTTTTCTTGTGCAATACTCTATGTGTTTGATGTGTCACATGACCCCCATCCTATTGAAAAAATGAAAGCTGAATTCAAAATGGTGGCTTTGCAGATGGCCGCCATGGGCGTCACCTGGCCTCAAAGATAGCCTCTAATGTACTAATATGCCCCAAACGGTAAGGTGATATCAGCAACCACTTCCAATTTATCAGGGTGTATCCATACTTATGGCCTATCCTGTATATGGGGACTACATGATACTATATCGGGGCTAAATAATGCTATATAGAGGACTATAGGGGTGCATTAAACTGTATGCAGGACTATGGGGAGTGTATTATAATATATAGAGGACTATGGGGGGCATTATAATACATGGAGGTCTATAAGGGCTGCATTATAATATATGGAGGACTATGGGAATACACTATAATATATGAAGGACTATGGGGAGTGTATTATAATATATGAAGGACTATGGGGAATAGATTATAATATATGGAGGACTATGGGAACTGCATTATAATATATGGAGAAATATGGGTGATACATTACAATATATGGAGGACTATGGGAATACATTATAATATATGAAGGACTATGGGGAGTGTATTATAATATATGAAGGACTATGGGGAATAGATTATAATATATGGAGGACTATGGGAACTGCATTATAATATATGGAGGAATATTGGGGATACATTACAATATATAGAGGACTATGGGGTTGCATTATAATATACAGAGGACTAAGGGGAGTTTATTATAATATATGGAGGAGCCAAGTGTCAAAATAATTATCCTGTACCACAAGGGTGGCGGGGTTGGGGCAGGGCAGATCCAAATTTTGCACTGGAGCCCATTGAACTCTAGTTACGCCACTGCAAGTACCATACCTGAAATGAACTCCAGGCCTCTCATGTGCTTAATTGAGAATGATATAACAAAGGAATTGCCCACACCGGCCCATGACAACCTGGGAATCAATTGTCTAATTACTTTTATGCCCTTTAAAACTGGGGGGGGGCACATATAAAGGAGATGAAATTCCTAAACCCTTCATTTAATTTGAATGGGGATACCCCCAAATGAAAGTTAAAAGTCAGGACTTTATGTCCATGTCCATTATATAACTATAACTTGAATATGTTTGAGTAAACAGGTAAAAGAAAACAACAATTGTGTCAGTGTCCAAGTATATATGGCCCTAACTGTAAGTAATCACATTCATTTAGTTTTTTGCTTTTATTTCTCTCCTCTGTTACTCAATTCATTTGTTCAGATTCTTGATGACAATAAAGTGTAATAACTGTTCTTAAATGAGTCTTCTTGGTAGGATTGTTTTACTTGATAAAAACCTGGCATTGTAACGGAAGTATGTAGACTTTTTACATCAGTGTAGAGTCCAGTCTGTTTTGCTCACAGAAGAATATCTAATCTGAATACAAATGTTGCAAACCCTCAGCTGTGTGAAGTATAAAGTCTCTATGGCAAATAACTGTAAAAAAAAACCAAACAACTGTTCATAAACTCAGGCCTATCAGCCATGTCACTGGCCCATCTGTGATGTCACTTGACCTTTGGCTTTGGTTCCGCTGTGATGTCACTTGACCTTTGGCTTTGGTCCCTCTGTGATGTCATGTGATCATTAGAATATGATGATGTCACAATTGCCTTTGTGATGTCACGGAATCAATGGAATGTCTCTGCAATCTAAATATCCCCCAGTTGTCTTCATCACTTAGTGGGTGAGGGTAATTTTTCTTGCGCTTAGCAAATTTTGGTTTGATATAAAATATATTACGGTAAAGCAGAAGGCCTGTTAAAGGAGCAGTTCCATACTACATCCTGGAGCGCCCTAGAGGTGGACAGGACCTTCCTCAGCCCAAAATGACATCTACGGAGCTGAATAATAGGAAGAGAAAGGGAGAGAGACTTGGTAAGGTGTCAAAAAAGAGCAGAATAGAAGCATCAGAGGGTGAACAAGATGGCACCAACCAAAACATTATCAAAGCTTCAAAAAGACCTGGAAGTCCGATACAGGAGAGTGTCATGAAAAAGAAAAAAAAGGAAAAACATGACACCATTATCAAAGCTTCAAAAAGACCTGGAAGCCCAATACAGGAGAGTGTCATGAAAAAGAAAAAAAAGGAAAAACATGACACCATTATCAAAGCTTCAAAAAGACCTGGAAGCCCGATACAGGAGAGTGTCATGAAAAAGAAAAAAAAGGAAAAACATGGCACCATTATCAAAGCTTCAAAAAGATCTGGAAGCCCGATACAGGAGAGTGTCATGAAAAAGAAAAAAAAGGAAAAACATGGCACCATTATCAAAGCTTCAAAAAGATCTGGAAGCCCGATACAGGAAAGTATCAGGAAAAAGAAAAAAATGGAAGAAGAGATGGGGTACAAAACTGTTGATAGACCCAGTGTGTCCCCCGATACTGACAATGAGCAGCTCTCAGGTGAGTACAGATCCAAGACACAGAAACCAAATATCCCCAAATTTAGTTAATGACAGGATTTTCCGCCCTTGTAAGACCCCAATCATTATGATTCTGGTGTTGTTTCTCTATGGTACCCCCTATTACTGTTCTACCCCTCTGTAGTTGGCCACATTAGCATTAGATAAGAGTATTATCTTGTTACTGCAGCAATACGGTGGGCTCCAGAAATGATATTTCTATGAAGCCCCCTACAGCCTATTGTCTGTAAGTCAAGTGCCTCTGGTGTTAGGGAGAGGCCGGATGGAAAAACAAAATACACAGACACACGGTGTGTACATTAAAGTTTCTCTATGAGGGCCAAACCTGTTATCCCTTCTTTATTATAGTAGGAGGAGGTTTTACAAAATAGCCAATAATAATTTAACAGGACATAGAATATAAGCCAATCATTTTACATGGACGATAAGCCAATCATAATACAGATTGTTAGATTTCATGAAACCACATTGTTAATAATGAATTGCATAATTATAAAAGCATCTCATTTATTGGTAATGCTAAGAAATTTGCCTATAATATATTTTTTTGTATAGTCTGCTACTTTGGTTCTGCAGTGGCATATCTTCTTGTGTAGTGCTGCGGTTGTTTGCTCCAGAAGGCTTAATTAGAGCAAAGGTTATGATATATAGTAAAAAAGTAAGAATAAAGACAAATCACATAAACAGTGAAAGTTGAGATTTATATAAGAAGTCAGATAATGTAGCAAAATGGAGATTAAGTTGCATGAAATAGTATATTCACATTCAGATATTGGCTTTGTCTCATCTTATTTCTCCCTTCTTCATCAGGTACAACACCAGATGAATCTCCCATCATTGTGACGGGAGTGGAGAGCTTCACCTTCCATAAAATCCTTGGAGAGGGATCATACGGTAAAGTAAGTATTAGGGATTGTGGTAACGTCTTCCTCATGTGTGTGATGTGGAGCAGTAATATGACTCTAGGAGCATCACTGCTTTGCATCTTCTCATCACATCTCATGGCAGGACGAACCTTTCCTCCAGTTCTAAAGCTCTGTTTCTTCCAGGTCATGTTGGCCACACATCAGGCCTGCCAAAAACAAGTGGCAGTGAAAATGGTGAAGAAAAGGCTCCTAGTCAAGGACTCGAGAGATGATGTCCTGATAGAGCGACAGGTTCTGGAGATGACTAGGAAGAGTCCATTCATTTCTCGGGCTTTTGCCACCTTCCAGTCCCAGGTAAGTGGCTCATAATTCAACAGTTCTGAGTCATCAATGTATTAAATGAATACAGTCTATTTGCCAATTTGTGTGCAATGTTCTTCTAGCCACAGCCATAGTATTTGTTACAAGAATGTGACCTAGAAGAACATTGATTACAATCAGTGCAACCAGTGTCCCCTACCTACAATATGCCATTAACCCCTATTATCTCCTCTGTTTTATCACAGGAACACGTCTTCTACGCCATGGAATATCTGAGTGGAGGAGACCTTACAGGCTTCATGACAACTAATGCCCCTTTACCCATTCCAGCCACCAGGTAAGATAGAACATCGTATATTAGATTAAGATAAGAGTTGTCAGAGATATTTGGCTTTATGTCATTATCAGTCTCTTAGTTTAGTGGATGAAATATTGGATTTTGATGGTTTTCTTTTTTTCCGCATCAGATTTTTTGCAGCTGAGCTGATCTGTGGGCTGCAGTTTCTCCACACCAGTGGCATCATACACAGGTAAGTGTGGCACATTTTCTATGTAGACCTGGTATGAATAGTCTTATACTCTCATCCTAATGCCCTTGTGTAGACACTTCTTATCTCAGGTCACAATGGGGATCTTCAGCCCAGCTAATATAATACATTTGGTATTTTGTCATCTCTTTCCTCTACTAGAGACATAAAACCAGACAACATCTTACTGGACAACAATGGTCATTTGAAGATCGCTGATTTTGGTCTTGCCGTGATGAACATCTTTGGCAATGCAAAAACTTCAGGATGGGCCGGGACGCTTGCATACATGGCTCCTGAGGTGAGGAATCATTTACATGTCCCTGAGTCTTCTCAATAAAAGGCTGGACATCTCCATGTTTTCTGCTGTCTGGGCAATATTCTTATTGTCTTCTTTATGTCTTCACAGATTCTTCTAGAGAAGCCGTACAACAAAGCAGTGGACTGGTTCTCTGCTGGTGTTGTGATATATGAGATGGCTACTGGCAGATATCCCTTCGTTGAAGATGAAATTGATGAGAATATCAAGAAGGCACTGATCAATGATGATCCCGCCTTCCCAAAAGAACTGGACCCCCACGTCAAAGCCGTCATAGAGGGGGTGAGTATAATGCCACATCTCAGTAATAAAGTGGTTGAATATAATGAAAAACACAACAAAAAAAATTGAAAGCAACTGGAGACTGAATAAACTTCTTCATTATATGTTCCAGCTCTTGGATAAATCACCAGAGAGTCGGCAGAAATTTGTGGACAACATAAGAGAACATCCATTCTTTATGGAGATCAACTGGACAGAAATAGAAGGTGGCAAAGCACCTCCACCATTCCACCTACCACCTGTAAGTATATGACCCAGAGAATATGGTGACAGCAGTACATCTCTATTGTGTGTCTTTTTATGAACACTGGTTCTTGTATCTTCTGTCCACAGCCACCAGTGATGACATCAGATACAATGAAAGATGTCAATTTTTCCAAAGCCATTAAACCACGAATGGCCAAGAAAAATCAAAAACTCTTCTGTGGATTCACATTTGCTGATGATGGATGGAAGGTCGTAAAGAAGAAATAGAAAGCTGAAACATCGGAGACCTAAAAAACCCCATCACAGGTGAGTCATTGTAAATGGGACTGGGATAGGGAGCATGAAACCCCCTCTTGTGTCCTGTGAATCAGTCAGCACAGTGTAGTCAGGAAAACTCTTACAGAGTGCTGCTTACATTATGCTGATGGCCCATAGGGCCAAACCTGGAGGTGTTTTCACATGAGGATAATCCCATTTCATATGTCCTATTAAGATATAAAAGTTATTTCTAACCTAGTATCTCTTGTTGTGTAGGTCACCTTCCACAGGATCTGAAGGGCTATAAGATGGTGGAAATGAAAAAACGTGACTTGCAGTGTAATATGCAGCCATATCCACTCCTCTCTATTGGAGGCTGGGGGTTTTGCTGCAATCTGGTACTCTGCAGTGTCCGAAAACAAGAAGAAGCTGGAGACCATGACAATCCTACCAGGAGTCAGTAAAATGACCGTGGACCAGAACTTCTTGATGGCATGTTGCCTCAATTACTAGAAGTGTCCTGAGGGTCGTGACCTGCAGTGTAACTTGCAGCCATATCCGCTCCTCCCTATTGGAGGCTGGAGGTTTTGCTGCAATATGGTTCTCTGCAGTGTCCGAATACAAGAAGAAGCTGGAGACCATGAAAATCCTACCAGGAGTCAGTAAAATGACCGTGGACCAGTACTTATAGATGGCATGTTGCTTCGACCACTAGGAGTGTCCTGAGGGCTATGACCTGCAGTGTAATATGCAGCCATATCCACTCCTCCCTATTGGAGGCTGGGGATTTTGCTGCAATCTGGTGCTCTGCAGTGTCCGAATACAAGAAGAACCTGGAGACCATGAAAATCCTACCAGGAGTCAGTAAAATGACCGTGGACCAGGACTTATAGATGGCATGTTGCCTCGTGCCCCCAGGGAAGGGCAGTTATCCGTAGGCCATGGTTCCCTAGAGGTTTCCCCCACAGGGGGTTTTTCCTCTCCTGAGTGCCGACGGATAAACACAACATGAAAACAAGGGCAACCTGTCATCCTCTACCCTCGGTAGAGCTCATACTACAATCACTAGTGGCAAAGAGTAACCTAAGAGGACTTTTACCATCAATAAACAGGACAATTCACTTCATGTGATAGTAATAGTTTTATTTTATATCTTATGTATATGTATTTTTTCTTTTACCCTTAAAGAGAACAGGGTGTAATTTATTAATAACTTTTATTTACGTCAGAGCTGAAATCCTGGTCACTACGGGTCACTGCTTCACTCTTCCTTCCAATAATTTGGATACATTTCTCCTATTGTGTTTTATTACTAAAAGCTCAGCCAGGGAGTAACACCTCAGTATATATCTGCCTTCAGTCCCTACATTTCTGAAAGATTCAGCTGTTCTTTCCTAAGGTGACACTTCCACTGGCTACCAGGTATATGGGTCTGGCCACTGTTCCCGGTTTGATGCCATCGTAACCCCTTAACAACCGCCAATACGCATTAAAATGGCGGTCACTGAGGGAATAGTGAATAAGGAAATTGCGCTGCCAGAGCTGCAAAATCTCTGTGGTTTTAGCTACCAGGGCTAACAAAGAACCTGGAGAACACAAGCAAGGCGAGTTAAAAAACGGCGATTTTGTACCTCTCTCTTTTCCCCTTGTAGTTGTACTGGGAGAGACGAGAGATACAAGTGCCGTCCTGTCAGTGAAATTAGAATCAAGTTCCAGATCAAATCAATAAATCCTTCCCCAATCTCCTGATTAACGCCCTCAGAACATCGCCCCCACAGCCATCTCCCGTGTCATCCCCCTAATCAGATTATGTTGGGGTTTTTTATTTTAATCTTATGACTTTATTTTTATTTTTTTATTTGCCATTATCTGGGTTAGGGTTTAGTGTTAGGGTTTTTTTAAAAAAAAAGTTAAAAAAGTAATAAAAAAAAATTTAAAAAAGAAAAATCATAAAATACAACAAAGAAATATCAGTGTTAGATTAGGTATAGGGTTACTAGTGTTAGGTTAGCTTTTAGGTTTTTTCTTTTATGTTAGGCAAGCAGAAATATACAATAGTTGCCCTCGGAGTGTTTACTATGGAGCAGGCGTACTCACTGCTTTGCTCCAGCAGTTGCGGGGTGGATATAAAATCTGGCTCTAAAGCAGAATTGTTTTCAGATAGTGATGACTCTGCTTCCTCCACTGGATCCCACAGCCCGATGATAGCAAAGTCAGTCGTCACTGCTGAAACGTCAGCGTCAGGGCCAAGTTCTGCAGTCACCTGTTCACAGAGGTATCCAGAACAGTCCTTTCCATCACAACTTCCCCAGTTTTCAGAAGCCTATGGATTAAAAGTTGATGTCACTAATTTTAACTCATTTGATTTTTGTCATTGTCATGTCATTCTGTCATTCCGCCAAATTATCCCCTCCAAGTGAGCAAACTGCAGTATAAAACTATACAAAATGTGCGAGAGCACAACCCGGTACACATGTGTATCGCCCCTGTGTCAGCGGCCGAGCCGCTCGGATCCAGAGCCGCGGTGGCTCGAGGGGTCTCCGGATCCGGGGGGTCCATGCAGACACTCAAATGAAAGGGGGGTTATATACAGGGGTTTTTTGTAAGTAAGGTTCGTAACGCCACCCACGGTGCATGGTAATGTGAGGGACCACCGCTGCGGTTGGGGAGCCCGGTGACGATGGTGTAGCAGCTTGATGTTTTAACCCCTCCGTGGGTAGGGGGGTTTGTGTTCCGGGGCCTGTCGGAAGGTTGGTGAATGGGTGCCGCTGGGGTAGGAACAGGGGTGTCTCAGTGTACTCACTCAGTCCAGGAATAACCACACCGACAGCTTGTAAACCAGAATTCTGAGCACCACTGCAGCCTGTGGGGAGTACGCTGGGGTCCGTGCGTTTGGTGTTGCTGTTGATTTGCGGCCTTGTCCTTGGCACCTCTGCCTCTATTGGACCCGTGGGTATAAAACTCTTCGGGTCCCGCTCACCCGTATGGCTAACGGAGTGAGTTTGCTCTCAGGGTTCACACGTAGGATTTCTTTGGACTGTATTAGGAAAGTCCAATCCCATCAGTGCGCTAGTACCCCGATTTTGGAGCGGGTTGGGGATGACACTTGAAGTCTTCACCCCCGTCGGGTAAATTACCAGAACACGTGAAGCTACTTTCCGGCCTAGGGTCCACGTAACCCGTCGTGCCCTAACCCTGCCCGGTGATAGCTCAAGCTCGCCGGCCGCCCTCCTCGGCAGTCTGTGCCCCTTGACACTGTCCCCTGCGACCGGGGTTCCAGCTCCTACCAGACCCAAACCACCGTTTGCCACCTAGTACATAGGAGCTCTCCTCCATGGCCTCTCCTCATGAGAGCCACCACTATCTCCTCTCCTTTCACTCTCCACTCCTCAACTCTCCAAGCTCAACTGACACTTTCCTCACTTTCCCCTCACCAACCCCCCATGTGGGCGGCCCTATTCCCCTTAGGCCCCCGAAATGGTGTGTCTGTTAGGTTAAAGTGGGAATTGTTCCTAGGGTTTTGATTGGACAAGCTGTTAGCAACACAAAAGGACCAGGATCCGTAACCAAGGAGGGTGGATACTGTGCAGGAGGGCAGATTGCACAATGCCCTGTGACGACCTGATAGGCCAGGGCGTCACACATGCACTTCTCTCATTTATGAAGGTAGGGACTTCCAAATCAACCCACCAAACTGCCCCCAGACATTTGGCATTCTTGGTAAAATATTCTTAGAGTTACTGACCCCATTTCTAGATAAAGATTACCACATGTACGCCGACAATTGTTATACCAGTATCACCCTATACAAATCCCTCCGCGTTGCAAATTCAGGCGTCGGCAAGTCACAAAAAACTGAATAGGTTTTTCCCCTCAGTTGCTGTTCAATTGTTTGGAGAAGAGAGCATCTTTCTCACTGGCAAGTGGGAAATTATTTGCAGTGAAATGGAATGGCCGGAAGGATGTCTACATGCTGACCACCCTGCATGCGATCAGACAGAGGTGCTACCAGGAACAATGAGAAACCGCTATATATAGGAGAGTATAATAAGTTCATGGGAGGCATTGACATATCAGAGTAGGTGCTTCAGCCATATCTGGTCAAGTAAAAGACCCAGTCCTGGAATAAAAGCTAGCAATCTACTTCATCCAGATTGCTACCTATAACCACTACGTCCTTTACAAAAAGACTTAAGGAGCGCACACTTTCCTCCAGTATCAGGAGAATATTGTTGAGTGGCTCCTATTTAACTCAGGGGCACAGGAGGCAGCTGTCGACTCGGAGGATCTCCAGAGACTGTCAGAGCACCATTTAATTCCTCTCGTCTCTCCCACTCCCATCCAAAACTGTCCCCAAAAAAGATGCTGGGTTTGTAGCAAGCATGGTAGGAGGAGTGATTCCCGGTATTATTGCTCCATGTGCACATCACAATCAGCGTTTAGCGGGCTTTACACACTACAATATCGTTAATGAATTATCGTCGGGGTCACAGTGTTTGTGATGCACATCCGGCGTCATTAACGATATCACAGAGTGTAACACTTATGAGCGACCTTAAACGATCACAAAAGCGGTCAAAATCATTTGCCGCGGAGAGGTTGTCCTGAAACCAAAAATCGTTTTCTGCTTATTAGCGATGTTGTTCCTCGTTCCTGCGGCACCCCACATCGCTATGTGTGACACCGCAGGAGCGACGAACATCTCCTTACCTGCCTCCACCGGCAATGCGGAAGGAAGGAGGTGGGTGGGATTTTACGTCCCGCTCATCTCCGCCCCTCTGCTTCTATTGGACGCTTGCCGTGTGACTTCGCTGTGACGCCGCACGAACCGCCTTCTTAGAAAGGAGGTGGTTCGCCTGCCAGAGTGACGTCACAGGGCAGGTAAGTCCGTGTGACGGGGGTAAGCGAGGTTGTGCGGCACGGGCAGCGATTTGCCCGTGTCGTAAAACCGACAAGGGCGGGTACGATCACTTGCGATCTTGCTAGCGAGATCGCAGCGTGTAAAGCCCGCTTTTGTGTCACCCTCTGCTTTTGGATCTACCACATATCTATCAATTATTAATTAAATTACAATGAATGACTCCAAATTGTGGGACAGGAGATATTTGTATTGGACAAGTAATAAAAACAACATTTATATCAGTAAAACGCATTTTACACCAGTTCACAGTCAATTCCAGGACTTGATCACTCACATACAAAACTTTTATTCAGACACATTCTCATCCACATGCCCACATCTGTATACTCCGGAATGTGGACCCAATTAATGTTCATGAACAGTCAGGCCATCTGACAATCAATTCCAGGATTTGATCACTCACAAAAAAACCATTTTTGACCATTTACGTTAGTTTGAGAATTTTTACGACTATGCCATGGTACACAGAACTTTTCTTTTATTTTCTATTACTTATATATTAGTTATATTGGTGATATCAGCATGCTCATTTTATTGGTGGATCTCTAACAATGAGACTGTTCTGTATTCATACACTATGGGCTTTATTGCATGGTTCTTGTCACTGGTGTATCACGAGTGATAGACAGTCATGTGGTTTCTGATAATAGAAGATCAGAACCAGTGGCGTAACTAGAGTTTGATGGGCCCCGGTGCAAAGTTCAGACCTGGGCCCCCCTCCACATACACTGACACTTGGGTTAGGGGATAATGACACTGACACTCAGGATAATGATGATGACACTTGGCTCTTACCCACAGCACCCAGATTTCTCGTGATCTGAAATCCCTCTATCAGCACCCAGCTTTCTTACTGTATGTTCTGATATCCATCTTGTCCTCGACACCCAGCTTCCCCATGCTCTGCTATACATCTTTCCCTCAGCACCCAGCTTTCCCATATCAGAGCATGGGAAAGCTGGGTGCTGAGAGAAGATGTATAGCAGAGCATGGGAAAGCTGGGTGCTGAGAGCAGATGTATAGCAGAGCATGGGAAAGCTGGGTGCTGAGGGAAAGAGCATTTTTCCCTCAGCACAAAACGTTCCCATCCCCTGATTGTATCTTTGTCCCCCCCTTATATATAGTTCTCCAAACACAATAATGCCCCCCACATAGCCTTCCAAATAGTATAAAGGGTCCCACATAACCCTTCATATATTAGAATACCCTTCCATAGTCCTCCATGTATTATAATGCATTTCCCATAGTTCTCCATGTATTATAATTCACCCCATAGTACTCAATATATATTACTCCACCACATAGTCCTCCATATATTATAATGCACCCCCATAATCCTATCACCGTTTGCCTGCACACATAGGCTTTATCCCTTGATCCCTGCTACTGCAGGTTGATCAACTTATTGGTCCCTGCCACTGCAGGTTGATCACTTTTCTCCCCTGAAGAACTCCATTTATCTAGAGGGAAACGCGTCGGGAGAACGTTTCTGTATTTAATTGCATGGTTGCGGGGCAGACAGCTCACTTGGGTGCTGCCCTTGTCAGGGCGGAAGTATATTCACGGGGCATGACAGGGGTTTTTGTTTATCTACCTCCCGGTGCTTTTTCCTGATTCTTCCGGCTTGTGATCAACCTGGGATCGGTGTATCATCTTACCACTAAGAACATCTGGGTGAGACCATTCCTTATTATTGCCAAATGGCATATTTTTACTGCATTAATGAATTAATGATTTTATTGTGATATATATTAAATGTTAAGTTTTAGTCCCTGCTTTGACTTACTTTAGATTGGACTTTTGGGCATTATCTGTCTGCTTGTCAGACCTTGCTGTTACAATAATTCACCCCATAGTACTCAATATATATTACTCCACCACATAGTCCTCCATATATTATAATGCACCCCCATAATCCTCCATGTATAAAGTAGCCCTTCAATTATTATCATGAATTTCTCATAAATCTCCATGCATTATAATTCACCACATAGTTCTCCATGCATTATAATTCACCCCATAGTCCTCCATATATTATAATGCAGCCCTATAGTCTTCCATGTATAAAGTAGCCCTCCAATTATTATAATGAATTTCTCATAGTTCTCCATATTATAATTCACCCCATAGTACTCCATATATTATACTGCACCACATAGTCCCCAATGTTTTATAATGCACCTCCATAGTCCATGTATAAGGTAGGCTCCACAGTCCTCCATATATTATAATGTAGCCCCCATAGTCCTATATGTATTATAATGCAGCCCCATAATACCTTCATATTGTATTATGTAGCCCCATACTCCTCCATGCATAATGCACCCCTATATTCCATGTATAAGGAGTCCTTCATTTTGTATTATGCAGCCCCCCCATACCTCCATATATAATAATGCAGCCAGCCTCCCCAGTCCTCCATGTATAATAATGTAGCCAGCCTCCCCAGGCCTCCATGTAAAATAATGCATGCAGCCTCCCCAGTCCTCCATTATAATAATGCATGCAGCCTCCCCAGTCCTCCATGTATAATAATACAGCCAGCCTCCCCAGTCCTCCATGTATAATAATGCATGCAGCCTCCCCAGTCCTCCATGAATAATAATACAGCCAGCCTCTCCAGGCCTCAATGTATAATAATGCATGCAGCCTCCCCAGTCTTCCATGTATAATAATACAGCCAGCCTCCCCAGTCCTCCATGTATAATAATGCATGCAGCCTCCCCAGTCCTCCATGTATAATAATACAGCCAGCCTTCCCAGACGTCCATGTATAAAATAGCAGCCAGCCTCTCCAGCCCTCCATGTATAATAATGCAGACAGCCTCTCCAGGTCTCCATGAATAATGTAGCAGCCAGCCTCTCCAGGCCTCCAGGTATAACAATGCAGCCAGCCTCCCCAGGCCTCCATTTATAATATAGCAGCCAGGATCTCTAGGCCTCCATGTATAATGTGGCGCCCTGGACAAGCTAGGACGTCACAGGTACTGCAACAACACACCCCACACCCCGGTTAGGCACATCAGTCACACAAATCCTTGTTGCCTCCCTGCAGGGGCTGATGTCCACACCAGGTGGGGTGGGGCCAGGCGGTTGGCCCCACCCGCTGAGGAGTTCACAGTCCTGGAGGCGGGAAAGGAGTAGGCGTAGTTTGGAGAGAGTGAAGGAGTGAAGTGGTAAAGGAGCAGTCGGACCGTGTCCGGGTACGTGGCCCCGGCACCGACAGCAAGGTTAGCAGACGGTGGTGACCGTCTGCAGGCGAGGCAAATTGACGCACAACCGTAAGGACCGGGGTCGGGCGGTGGCCCGCCGGTACCGGACCGGGGAGCGAAGAGAAGCCAGCACCATTCGGCAGGGCCTACGGACCCCGACCAGGCTTGGAGTCGCCGTTAAACAGGTCAAATCCGTCAGCGACGGGAACCTCCGGGGTTTCCCAGCAGCAAAGACCCCACTGAAGGCAACCGCTCAACCGTGAAGGAAAATACAGCTACCGCCACAGCTAGAGTTACCAGGGCCAGCACCTGCGGGCAAAAGGGGCTCCTCTGGCAAATACACCGCTGGGGAGCAGGTCACCGGTGGGAAGCCATCGGGGCCGAAAACACATCAAAGGTGCAGGGAGAGACAGTCACCGCCAACCTACCGGGAGTGACCACCGCAGCCGTCTGTGGGACCTGTCCATCCAGCCGTTTGTTTTACCAGAGACTCCGTGTACGTTACTGGCTGAGTGAGTACCACCGTGCCGTCTGGCACTGCGCTGCCTCCCGCGACCCTGCACCTCCCCAACTCCTGCCATCCACCTCCCAGTCTTCATCACCGGGCCCCGGGACCACCAAATCCCCCTACCCACGGAGGGGAGAGAAACATCTCGGCTGCTCCCTGTCATCGCTCCCGGGATCCCCGTCTAGAGCAGCGGTGGTGTCCCAACCTCACCACAACCGTCGGTGGCGTCACGAACCGACTTCCCAAATCCCATAAACTATTCCCCTTTCACTCACGGGCGAGGATCCCCGGATACGGCCTACCGCTCGAGCCACCGAGCAGCAGCAGCGCCGGACCCGAGCGTGGTGAGCGCAGCGGCCCCCCTCCCCGCTCACGACATATAATATAGCAGCCAGCCTCCACAGGCCTCCAAGTATAATGCAGCCTCCCCAGGCCTCCAGGTATAATGCAGCCTCTCCAGGCATCCATTTATAATATAGCAGCCAGCCTCTTCAGGCCTCCATGTATAATATAGCAGCTAGCCTCTCCAGGCCTCTATGTGTAATATCGCTGCCAGCCTCCCCAGGCCTCCATGTTTAATATAGCAGCCAGCCTCCCCAGACCTCCATGTATAATGCAGCCTCCCCAGGCCT
The DNA here is from genome assembly GCF_048569485.1 of Anomaloglossus baeobatrachus. Classification (NCBI taxonomy): domain Eukaryota; kingdom Metazoa; phylum Chordata; class Amphibia; order Anura; family Aromobatidae; genus Anomaloglossus; species Anomaloglossus baeobatrachus. Next base: position 129,073,318 of record NC_134354.1, read on the forward strand.
CCATGTATAATGCAGCCAGCCTCTCCAGGACTTCATGTATAATATAGCAGCCAGCCTCTCCAGGCCTCCATGTTTAATATAGCAGCCAGCCTCTCCAGGCCTCCATGTATAATATAGCAGCCAGCCTCCCCAGGCCTCCATGTATAATGCAGTCTCAATGTATAATGCAGCCTCTCCAGGCCTCCATGTATAATAATGCAGCCTCCCCAGGCCTCCATGTATAATGCAGCCTTCCCAAGCCTCTGGCCACCGTGTACTCACTAATTTATATTAAAAAAAAAACAAACAAAAAACAAACAAGTCCTTACCCTCTCTCTTCCTTCCACCGCTGCTCTGTATTCACGTCTCCTCGTTCCACTGATGCTGTCCTCACCGCTTTCCACTTCCACCGCTGCTCATCCTCCCCTCCCCTCACTCTCCCGGTGCTGCGGTCAGCATTCTCCTGTCCTGCTCTCTGTGCACTCAGCACAGCAGTCACACGGGAGTGACGTCACTGCGCAGTCACAGGGGGAGAATGATGATGCATAGCGCGGAAGTAGCCACGCTATGCTTCATTACTGTGCGCGGTGACGGGGGAGCCGCCGCAGCCGCTGACACCAGGCAGGGGGGCCCGGTGTCGGCAGCGGCACTGGGTCATATAGCGGCCGCGTGGTCTATGACAGATCAGTGCAGCTCCTCTCTCACTGACAGGAGCTGGGTGCTGATCTGCCGGGCGGCTGCCGGGCCCCTAACCTCCCGGGCCCGGGCGCAATGGCGACCGCTGCGACTGCGGTAGTTACGCCCCTGATCAGAGGGTTTGGCTACACAAAATGTTCCCTGAGTTTCTATTGTTCTTGCCTGTAGTATTCATTGTATTAGGCAGCTTTCCTGCTGGGTTTTCATCTCTTCCCCTTTAGGACCGACAGATAATATAAAAAAAAGAGAAGAGCGCTCCTGTGTGAATCTGCTTAACAAGGTTGGAAAGAGGGAGATGAAAGCAGCTCACCTGGGTGGTTGTGCACCCTTACACAACTCCGATGAACGCAGGGATAGCCGTCACAAACCGGTCCAGCACAGGCAACGTCAATCCATGGAGGTGTCACAATCCAGTGTACTCATCTGTAGTATTGTTGCTGAAATTTTGCTGAACTTCTACCTAAGTCATCTGTGAATAAGTAGTTCATGCATTTTTTTTCCATTTTTCCCCTGTGTGTCCTCCTTGTGTCTTTTCTAGTGTTTAGTGGGGTTGACGAAGAGCTGATCTCACCCGTTCCCTATTTAGAGTCCAGCACTAGGGATACCTAGGATCAGGTATTTGGCTTGCCACATACAGTAGGTGAGGAATCTATCTAGGGTGGTGAGGGACCAGCGGTAGGATTGGTCAGGGGTCACCATCTCCTCCTTCCCTTTTGCCGTTGACTTGGTACTTCCCCGTACCTAGCATGACAGCCAGAACCTGTTATGGTGTACCACGCTATTTGGCACATTCGTCCCTCATGTAGGGATTGATAGGGTTAACCAGACATTGTATGAAAATTTACCGAATATGGATGTGGAATAATTCTAACTATAGCTCAGAGATTTGAGAAAAAGACTCATAAAAAATACCTTTACTAATGATTTTTTTTTTTTTTAAAAAAAAAAGACCAATACAATATACATTTGCATCAACTAACAGAATAAAAATGGCTGCAGTTAATGGTACCAAGAAAGAAACTGGTGAAAAAGGGGGGAAACATAAAGGGTGTCTACACAATTAGAAAAAAATCCCAATTTACACCAATCTTAAAAATACTTAACAGTGCATTAAAGACACAGTGTAGTCCCTATAAACCTCTATAACAGCAAAGGTGACCAGCTGCAGAAAATCAGTACATTCTGTCAAATATGAAAATACTTAGTCCATATATTCCAGTCACTACCGTCCGTCTTTTCTGATGTTTATCTTAATGTTAGGTCATATGTTCAAACCTTAAAAAGTTGATAATTTTCTAAAGGGATAGAGAAGATAAAAATATCCAAAAACATTCCACCTCTAGATGTCATAAGAGGAGATGTTGATATTTAGGAGAAAAAAAAAACAGCCCCCAACAATAGATGTTTCGATAATATCTGTGGGGAATTCAACATGACACAGGGGTAGTAAATTCCTTGTGGATCCATGACTTGTTCATTTTGATGAACGTTAGTCTGTCCACATTGTCAGTGGACAGACGCGTGCGCTTATCTGTCAGCACACACCCAGCAACATTGAAGACACGTTCAGAGACAACGCTGGCAGCTGAGAGTGGAGAGTGGAGTGGAGAGCTCTGGCCATTTTTCAAGATTTGAAGCCCAAAACGAGCAAGGCTCCATTTGCAAAGTCATGGCATCGATGTTCATTTGGAGATACTCCTGTATCATCCTCTCCAGCCGTTAACTATGTGTCAGACTTGTTGTCTCTGGTGGCCTTGCAAAGGACGGTCTAAAAAAATTATGAAAAGATTCAATAAAATTGATTGGTACCAGCACCAGTTACGGTGCTACTGGTACGGGTAGACTGTTGAGGATGACGAGACCGTCCCATGTTTGTCAAGTTACAACTGGGAGATTCACTCCCTGCACCTGCACGGTTGTTTGGTGGAAAAGCCTAGCTAAGATCGAGTAACAGCTTCTGCTGATACTCCTGCATACGTGCGTCCCTTTCTATGGAAGGAATTATGTCACAAAATTTGGACTTGTACCGGAGATCTAATAGTGTGGCAAGCCAGTAGTCATCATCACTTCTAATTTTGACAATACGAGGGTCATGTTGGAGGTAGTGCAGCAAGAAGACACTCATGTGTCTTGCGCAGCCATGCGGACCAAGTCCATGCTGTGTTTGTGGCTTAGAGGTGCTAACTGTTCTTTCTTCCTCTGACATCTCCCCCCAGCCTCTTTCAACTGAAATTTGACCAAGGTCTCCCTCATCCGCTGAGTCTTCCATGTCCATGGACAGTTCGTCCTCCATTTCTTCATGTTCTCCTGCACCTTCCTCAACATTTCGCCTGCTACCATGCGCCCTTGTTGATCCCTGTCCCCCATGGTCCCATGCCTGCCGCGTTGGTGATGATGAACGTCTGGACCTTGGTGATGTTGTTGTGTCTTGCGCATATGAATCCTCCTGTAGTTCCTCCCCTTCCTGTTGTCCCACCCCCTGACTCCGAATAGTGTTTAGCGTGTGCTCCAGCATGTAAATGACTGGAATTGTCATGCTGATAATGGCATTGTCAGCGCTAAACATATTCGTCGCCATGTCGAAACTGTGCAGAAGGGTGCATAGGTCCTTGATTTGAGACCACTCCATCAGGGTGATCTGCCCCACCTCTGCATCTCGTTGGCCCATGCTATACGTCATGATGTATTGCACCAGGGCTCGGCGGTGCTGCCACAGTCGCTGTAACATGTGGAGAGTCGAATTCCAGCGTGTCGGCACATCGCATTTCAGGCGATGAACCGACAGGCCGAAAAACTTCTGGAGCAATGCAAGTCGCTCAGCAGCGGTGGTTGAACGGCGGAAGTGAGCAAACAGTTTTCGTGCCCTGTTCAGAAGGCCATCTAGGCCGGGATAGTGTGTTAAAAATTGCTGGACAACAAGGTTCAACACATGAGCCATACAAGGCACGTGTGTCACCTTGCCCAGGTGAAGGGCCGCACCCAGGTTTGCAGCATTGTCGCACACGGCCTTACCAGGCTGCAGGTTGAGTGGAGACAACCATTTATTAAACTCAGTCTCCAGAGCTGCCCACAACTCAGCCGCTGTGTGACTCCTATTTCCAAGACATTTCAAGCTAAAGACCGCCTGATGCCGTTGCGCTCTGCTGCCAGCATAGTAATGAGGGGTGCGTGATTCCTTCTGCGCAGTGAGAACGCTGACCAGGCAGGCTTTGGGCGGAGGTGGAGGACCCAGATGAGGTAGAGGAGGCAGAAGCAGTGGCGGAACTTGGACAGACAGAGGATTGACACACAAGTCGTGGGGACGGCAAGACTTGTGCAGCAGACCCTTCACCATCTATCACCATAGTTACCCAGTGCCCAGTCAGCGACATGTAACGTCCCTGTCCATGCTTACTGGTCCAAGTATCGGTGGTGAAATGCACCCGTTCACACACAGAGTTTCTCAAGGAAGCGGTGATGTTGTGTGCGACATGCTGGTGTAGCGCGGGCACACCTTTCTTAGAGAAGTAGTGGCGACTGGGCATCTGGTACTGGGGCACAGCGACAGACATAAGGTCTCTAAAATCCTGTGTGTCCAGCAGGCGGAAAGGCAGCATTTCGGTAGCCAAGAGCTTACAGAGGGATAAAGTCAACCTCTTAGCTTTGTCATGGGTCGCAGGAAATGGCCTTTTATTTGTCCACATCTGAGGGACAGAGATCTGGCTGCTGTGTGTAGACGGTGTTGAGTAGGGTGTCCCTGGAAAAATGCAGGTTTGTGAGGAAAGTGCAGGCGTAGACATGATGTTGCCTTCATCCAACGTTGGTGCTATCGATGTCTGAGAGAGCTGTACACACGCACTTGTTTCCCCTTCCAAACCAACTGACGACCTACCAAGCAAACTGCCTGTTGTGGTTACAGTGGTGGAAGTTGTGCGTGGAAAACCAGGATCTGACAGCTGTCCCCACAGTCCTAGAAGATGAAGAGCGCGCGGATGCACTGGAAGGGGCAGGCGGTGGATGGTTCTCTCCGCTAGGCCGCATTGCAGCACGGTGAGCTTCCCACTGGGACATATGATATTTATTCATGTGACGATTCATGGAAGAAGTTGTCAAACTGCTGAGGTTTTGCCCTCTACTAACAGAATCACGACAAATTTTACAGATCACATGATTTGGGCGATCTTTTGCTATGGCAAAAAAGGATCAGGCTAGGCAAGGCTTAGAGGGCATGCGACCTGCTGATCCACCCCGACTAGTGTTCAGAGGCAGAGTGGTGGCTAAGGATGCCGTTGTAGACGTGCTACCAGTGCTCCGACTCTGTCCAGGAAGGCGCAAGGTAACTTCGTCGTCAGTTGCATCCTCCTCCACCGCATCTGTTGGTGTTGACCTCCTCGAGTGCCTGACTGTGGGTTGACAGTAGGTGGGATCTAGAACTTCCTGATCAATTGTTATGTTTGCACTCCCCTAACCCTCAGACCGAGCCTCTTCTTGCCCTGACCGAATATTTATGTTGTCATCCCAATATGGTATCTGCGTCTCATCGTCATCAGTATGTTCCTCATTGTCTATAACAACAGGTGTTACAGTTTGTGAATAAGGGTCAACATTATGCTCAGAAACTTGGTCCTCACGGCCTGAATCAGAGTCACAAAGGTTCTGGGCATCACTGCAGACCATTTCCTGGTCTGTACTAACTGTAGCTTGGGAGCACACCTCTGATTCCCAGGCTATAGTGTGACTGAACAGCTCGGCAGACTTAGCCATCTCAGTTCCACCATACTGTGCAGGGCGGATGGAGACTTCAGAGCTGTGAGAAAGCAAGTGTGATTGGGCTGACAACTCAGAGGACTGGTGTTTTTTGGATGCGGTAGTTGAGGTGGCGGAGAGGGCACTTGTTGGACCACTTGAGATCCATTCAAGCATTTTCCTTTTTTGGCCATCATCTACCTTTGTTCCAGTTGTTCGTGTCCGTAAAAAAGGGAGCACATCGGATTGTCCACGGTAAGTAGTAGACATCTTACTTTTGCTGGAAGATGGCCTATCTTCACCAGATGTTAATGGAGCTTTGCCACCTTCCCCACGGACAAACCCTTTTTTTCCTTTTCCAACATGCCTCTTCCCCTTTCCATCAGCATCTGTCATTTTGCCACTCATTTTGATTGCGACAAGATTGTGCACTTAAAATGTGGTAGTAAAAATTGAGAGGTGGTGTAGATTTCAGCTGTGGTCTAGCTTTATTAACAGCAGAATAAACAACAATGATTATCCCTGACAATGCAACTACGGCCCTTAAACTGGCAGCATAGTTTGCTAGTATAATGGCTTAGTAACAATGAGTTTGAGTGTGCAATGCAGTGGTGCTGCAAATAGCTTTGCACCAGTGGGACACTAATGGAAGTCCAACAGCCACTTTTAGGATGCCACTAAGTTTCCTCAGTGTGTGCTAGTATAATGGCTTAGTAAAAATGAGTTTCAGTGTGCAATGCAGTGGTGCTGCAATTAGATTTGCACTAGTAGGACACTAATGGAAGTCCAACAGCCACTTTTAGGATGCCACTAAGTTTCCTCAGTGTTTGCTAGTATAATGGCTTAGTAACAAGGAGTTTGAGTGTGCAATGCAGTGGTGCTGCACATAGATTTGCACAAGTGGGACAATAATGAAGTCCAACAGCCACTTTTAGGATGCCACTAAGTTTCCTCAGTGTGTGCTAGTATAATGGCTTAGTACAAATGAGTTTCAGTGTGCAATGCAGTGGTGCTGCAATTAGATTTGCACTAGTAGGACACTAATGGAAGTCCAACAGCCACTTTTAGGATGCCACTAAGTTTCTTCAGTGTTTGCTAGTATAATGGCTTAGTAACAATGAGTTTTAGTGTGCAATGCAGTGGTGCTGCAAATAGCTTTGCACCAGTGGGACAATAATGAAGTCCAACAGCCACTTTTAGGATGCCACTAAGTTTACTCAGTGTTTGCTAGTATAATGGCTTAGTAACAATGAGTTTGAGTGTGCAATGCAGTGGTGCTGCAAATAGCTTTGCACCAGTGGGACACTAATGGAAGTCCAACAGCCACTTTTAGGATACCACTAAGTTTCCTTAGTGTTTGCTAGTATAATGGCTTAGTAACAATGAGTTGGAGTGTGCAAAGGGCAGGAGGGTAAAGTGGCAGGGTTGTGGGTCTGGGTAGAGGAAAGGAAGCTTCCCTTTCTATCCCTCCTAATAGGGAAATGCAGCGAGGAAATCCCTGACCTTAGCTACAGAGACGCTGTCATCTTGTGTAGCTGTTAAAATCTGTTTTCACGGACCTGACTTTCACCTATGGCTCTGACCCTGCCGGTATTAGCCCTTACAAGGGCTGAAAGAAACTTCTATCCCTATTCTGTATAGCGCTGTGTATAGAGCGTACACAGCAGTATCGGAGACAGGAGCTACACCAGCGGTGACTGACATCAAGATGCAGAAGGCAGATAATAGCGTGCTGGAGGAAAATGTCCGTTTTTATAATGCAGGGACATGTGACATGGACATCCTATCACACATGCCGTTGCTTCTCTGGCTAAAAGTCCACTTAGCTGTGTGTGTGTCTGGGATAGGCTGACATGCTGGCCCGCCCCACTACACGCGCGCGCTTAGGGAAGGAAGACAAGGAAAAAAAAAAAAAATGGCAATCACCATTATCCAAACAGCAGTGATCTGAATGCGCTGTTCCCGCACACTATACGCTGAAATGTCATAATAGTGTGAGTCATAGAGTGACTTACACTATTACAGCGGAAAGCCAGCTAGTAATTAGCTTGTCTTTTTGCTGCTAGAACCATTCTCGAACGTATCTAGAACTATCGAGCTTTAGAAAAAAGCTTGAGTTCTAGTTCGATCTAGAACAGCCCCCAAAATCACTCGAGCAGTGAACTGGAGAACCTCAAACCGCGAACCGCGCTCAACTCTAGTGGAGAGTCTGATGTGCTGAGGTAGAGCGTTCCAGAGTATGGGGGATGCACGGGAGAAATCTTGTACGCGATTGTGGGAAGAGGAGATAAGAGAGGAGCAGAGAAGGAGATCTTGTGAGGATCTGAGGTTGGTGCAGGTAGGTACCGGGAGACTAGGTCACAGATGTAGGGAGGAGACAGGTTGTGCATGGCTTTGTATGTCAGGGTTAATGTTTTGAACTGGAGTCGTTGGGCGATGGGAAGCCAGTGAAGGGATTGGCAGAGTGGCGAGGTTGGGTAGTAGCGAGGGGAGAGGTGGATTAAGAGGGCCGCAGAGTTTAGGATAGATTGGAGGGGTGCAAGAGTGTTGGAAGGGAGGCCAGAGAGCAGGAGGTTGCAGTAGTCGAGGCGGGAGATGATGAGGGCATGCACTAATGTTTTTGCAGATTCTTGGTTAAGGAAAGCACGGATCCGGGAGATATTTTTGAGTTGTAATCGGCATGAGTTGAAGAGGGCTTGGATGTGTGGCTTGAAGGATAGAGCAGAGTCGAGGGTTACTCCAAGGCAACGAGCTTGTGAGACTGGGGTGAGTGAGCAACCATCAAGTTTGATGGAAAGGCTTGTTGGAGGAGATGAGTGAGGAGGAGGAAAGACAATGAACTCTGTTTTGTCCATGTTAAGTTTTAGGAATTGTGCAGAGAAAAAGGATGAAATAGCAGACAGACATTGTGGAATTTTGGTTAGTAGAGAGGTAATGTCAGGTCCAGAGAGGTAGATCTGTGTGTCATCGGCATAGAGATGATACTGGAAGCCATGGGACTCTATGAGCTGTCCCAGGCCGAAGATGTAGATGGAGAACAGCAGGGGTCCAAGAACTGAGCCTTGGGGGACACCAACAGATAGGGGGCGAGATGAGGAAGTGGTGTGAGAATGGGAGACGCTGAAAGTTCGGTCGGTTAGGTATGAGGAGATCCAAGATAGGGCCAAGTCTGTGATGCCCAGAGATGAGAGAATCTGTAGTAGGAGGGAATGGTCTACTGTGTCGAAGGCAGAGGACAGGTCCAGGAGGAGGAGGATAGAGTAGTGTCGCTTGGCTTTGGCGGTTAGTAGATCATTGCTGACTTTGGTTAGGGCAGTTTCAGTAGAGTGATGAGGTCGGAAGCCAGATTGAAGCCGGTCAAAGAGGGAGCAGAAGGAGAGGTATGAGGACAATTCAAGATGGACATGCTGTTCCAGTAGTTTTGAGGCGTAGGGGAGAAGGGATATGGGGCGATAGTTTGACACAGAGGATGGGTCAAGGGAGGGCTTTTTGAGGATGGGTGTAATAGAGGCATGTTTAAAGCATAAAGGGAATACACCAGTTGTTAGTGATAGGTTGAAGAGATGGGTTAGGGCTGGGATGAGGATTGCGGTGATGTTGGGGATGAGGTGCGATGGGAGCGGGTCCAGTGCACAGGTGGTTAGATGTGATCTTGAGAGTAGAGTGGAGAGATTGTTTTCTGTCATGGTGGAGAAGCTGGATTTGGAGGAAGAGGGATGAGTAGCTCTGATGAGGGGCTGTGGTGATTGTGGGCCAAAGCTTGCTCTGATGTTGTTAATCTTCCGCTTGAAGAAAGAGGCAAAGTCTTCAGCTGAGAGGAGAGGAGAGGGAGGTGGTGCCGAAGGACGGAGGAGGGAATTGAAAGTGTTGAATAGCTGTTTAGGGTTGTGAGAGAGAGAAGATATGAGGGATGAGAAGTAGGTTTGTTTTGCAGCAGTGAGTGTGGACTTGAAAGTGGTGAGGGACTCTTTATATGCAATGAAGTGCTCAGTGGAATGAGACCTCTTCCATCTGCGCTCAGCAATTCTGGAAGCCCGTCTTAGTTCTTTAGTCTGCCTTGTGTGCCAGGGTTGCCTGTTGATTGTGCGGGTTTTGGTGTGTGTGAGGGGGGCAGCTGATTCGAGAGCTGCAGAGATTGTAGTGTTGTATAAAGTTGCAGCGGCATCTGCATCATGTAGAAATGTAATGTCTGTGAGGGGGAGAAGGGACTGAGAAAGGGCGTGTAAATCAATGTGTTTGATATTTCTGCGAGGGTGTGGAAGTTTGTGGAGGGGGGGTTGCATACTTGGAGAAGAGAGGGAAGAGAATGTGAGTAGGTTGTGGTCAGACAGGGGGAGAGGCGAGTTAGAGAGGAAAGATAGGGAACAGAGGCGAGTGAAGATGAGGTCTAGCGTGTGGCCATCTTTGTGAGTAGCTGCAGAAGACCATTGGGTGAGGCTGAAGGAGGAGGCAAGTGTTAGAAGTTTGGAGACAGATGAGTGGGAAGTGTCAATGGGGATGTTGAAATCACCCATGATGATGGTGGGGATGTCGGTGGAAAGGAAGTGTAGTAGCCAGGTGGTGAAATGGTCAAAAAAGGCAGTGTCTAGCCCTGTAGGGCGGTAAATGACAGCCAGTTGAAGGTTGGAGGGGGCGTAGATGCGTACGGAGTGCACCTCAAAAGAGGGAAGAGTAACAGAGGGTGGTAGTGGAATAGGTGTAAAGGAGCATTGGTCGGACAGGAGCAAACCAACTCCTCCACCATGCTTGTTACTGGGGCAGGGTGTGTGAGAGAGTTGGAGACCGCCATAAGAAAGTGCAGCAGGAGAGGAAGTAATGGACTAACTAAGCCATTATACTAGCAAACACTGAGTAAACTTAGTGGCATCCTAAAAGTGGCTGTTGGACTTCCATTAGTGTCCCACTAGTGCAAATCTATTTGCAGCACCTCTGCATTGCACACTGAAACTCATTGTTACTAAGCCATTATACTAGCAAACACTGAGTAAACTTAGTGGCATCCTAAAAGTGGCTGTTGGACTTCCATTATTGTCCCACTGGAGCAAAGCTATTTGCAGCACCACTGCATTGCACACTCAAACTCATTGTTACTAAGCCATTATACTAGCAAACTATGCTGCCAGTTTAAGGGCCGTAGTTGCATTGTCAGGGATAGTTATTGTTGTTTATTCTGCTGTTAATAAAGATAGACCACCGCTGCAATCTACACCACCTCTCAATTTTTACTACCACATTTTAAGTGCCCAATCTTGTCGCAATCAAAATGAGTGGCAAAATGACAGATGCTGGTGAAAAGGGGAAGAGGCGTGTTGGAAAAGGAAAAAAAGGGTTTGTCCGTGGGGAAGGTGGCAAAGCTCCATTAACATCTGCTGAAGATAGACCATCTTCCAGCAAAAGTAAGATGTCTACTACTTACCGTGGACAATCCGATGTGCTCCCTTTTTTACGGACACGAACAACTGGAACAAAGGTAGATGATGGCCAAAATAAGAAAATGCTTGAATGGATCTCAAGTGGTCCGACAAGTGCCCTCTCCGCCACCTCAACTACCGCATCCAAAAAACACCAGTCCTCTGAGTTGTCATCCCAATCACACTTGCTTTCTCCCAGCTCTGAAGTCTCCATCCGCCCTGCACAGTATGGTGGAACTGAGATGGCTGAGTCTGCCGAGCTGTTCAGTCACACTATAGCCTGGGAATCAGAGGTGTGCTCCCAAGCTACAGTTAGTACAGACCAGGAAATGGTCTGCAGTGATGCCCAGAACCTTTGTGACTCTGATTCAGGCCATGAGGACCAAGTTTCAAAGCATAATGGTGACCCTTATTCACAAACTGTAACACCTGTTGTTATAGACAATGAGGAACATACTGATGACGATGAGACGCAGATACCATATTGGGTTGACAACATAAATATTCGGTCAGGGCAAGAAGAGGCTCGGTCTGAGGGTTAGGGGAGTGCAAACATAACAATTGATGAGGAAGTTCTAGATCCCACCTACTGTCAACCCACAGTCAGGCACTCGAGGAGGTCAACACCAACAGATGCGGTAGAGGAGGATGCAACTGACGACGAAGTTACCTTGCGCCTTCCTGGACAGAGTCGGAGCACTGGTAGCACCGTCTACAACTGCATCCTTAGCCACCACTCTGCCTCTGAGCACTAGTCGGGGTGGATCAGCAGGTCGCATGCCCTCTAAGCCTTGCCTAGCCTGGTCCTTTTTTGACATAGCAAAAGATCGCCCAAATTATGTGATCTGTAAAATTTGTTGTGATTCTGTTAGTAGAGGGCAAAACCTCAGCAGTTTGACAACTTCTTCCATGAATCGTCACATGAATAAATATCATATGTCCCAGTGGGAAGCTCACTGTGCTGCAATGCGGCCTAGCGGAGCGAACCATCCACCACCTGCCCCTTCCAGTGCATCCGCGCGCTCTTCATCTTCTAGGATTGGGGGGACAGCTGTCACACCTGGTTTTCCACGCACAACTTTCACCACTGTAACCGCAACAGGCAGTTTGCTTGGTAGGTCATCAGTTGGTTTGGAAGGGGAAACAAGTGCGTGTGTACAGCTCTCTCAGACATCGATAGCACCAACGTTGGATGAAGGCAACATCATGTCTACGCCTGCACTTTCCTCACAAACCTGCATTTTTCCAGGGACACCCTACTCAACACCGTCTACACACAGCAGCCAGATCTCTGTCCCTCAGATGTGGACAAATAAAAGGCCATTTCCTGCGACCCATGACAAAGCTAAGAGGTTGACTTTATTCCTCTGTAAGCTCTTGGCTACCGAAATGCTGCCTTTCCGCCTGGTGGACAGACAGGATTTTAGACACAGCTTCATATTAGTGACTGTAAAATAATGCACAACTTAATGTAATCAAGCATTTTACCTAGATGGTATGACAAGTGATGCCTACGAAGAACGTCAGACGTATTTGTCCAATTATATCTAAAAAGATAATGCCCAAATATTAAAAAATCATAAAGAAATCATGAGATAATCCTAATAAATACATATTATTAGGACACCATATACCATTATTGCATCATAAGGCGAATCAATTAGTGTCAATCCATAGATTTCTATGGGACATAATCTGAGCAGGTAGGAAAAGGAACATACTTGTAAAGTAAATAAGTAACCAAATAAGCAAAGCAGCATATTATTACCTTCATTCGGAAAATAATATGTGGATATATTATAATTCCCAAAGGGGAGGTGATTATAGTGCTGGGCCACTATAGAGCTGAAAGAACAAAGTGAAAAAGACACTTTTAGTATGCCAGCAGTGAAAGAAAAGAATCCGGTAAAGGCAAAAAAGTCCCATAGACAATGTTAAAAAAACACAACAAAGTATCGCCCAAGAAGGGGTTAACAGAGAGAGCAACCATAGCATACCTGTTTAGCCAAGGATCAGTGTTAGAATGTGAGAAGAGGTGACCGCGTTGGGGTTTAAATGTGCTGAAGGGGCGGGCATAAGTGAGTGATTTCCTGTGTAATGGAACGCATGAAGGAGAATGGCACGCAAGCCGCGCGTGCGCAGTGTACCCGGAAGTGCGCGCATGCGCAGTAGCAATAATCAAGTGAAAGTGAGCCACGGCTCCCAGAACCTTATTGTAAAGCGGTATAAGTTAGGTGCGCATCTGTAAAACAAAAGAGAGGGATAGGACCTTATTAGAACAATCGAAATACCCTCATGAAGAGCATAATATTAAATTTCATTATCTTCATATAGGGAGCATAAGTCCATACCGCATTCATATATGTGCTCATGTGTATTAGCATATACACATGTTTGCCAATGTACACAATATAATAATGTATGTCAACACAAATCACATAAAGACATAAAGAGAAGGAACTATAATATAGACAAACATCTTATACTTATGAAAAAAGGAACCCAAATCGATTATCTTCTATAATGGAGTTAATCTACCGCAATATGTGTGCATATCAGCACGCGAGTATCATATGTGCCCGCATGCCCATATGCACACACATAGTTCTTATCCACGTATCATAAATTACAAAAATCGTTACATAAAAAATTACTACATAAAAAGGTTCTCCCAGATACTGTAATAATTTCAACACTTAATAAAGGGTAGGACGGACCTCATATCGTGTTATAATCAATAACTCTCATATTCCCTATTAAGTCCAAAGGGGGAAAGTGTATTAAGAGTGTGGATCCAATAGGATTCCCTTTCTTTAAGTTTTTTAACCCTATCCCCCCCACGTCTCAAAGGCGGAACATGCTCCAGAACCTGAAATCTCATCTGAGAGACCGTGTGACCACACTGGATAAAATGATAAGGAATAGGCAACATAACCAATTTACACCGTATGGTGGATTTATGTTTCCCTATGCGGTCTCGGACATGCTGGGTAGTCTCCCCAACATATCCGAGACCGCATAAGTATAAGATGTTTGTCTATATTATAGTTCCTTCTCTTTATGTCTTTATGTGATTTGTGTTGACATACATTATTATATTGTGTACATTGGCAAACATGTGTATATGCTAATACACATGAGCACATATATGAATGCGGTATGGACTTATGCTCCCTATATGAAGATAATGAAATTTAATATTATGCTCTTCATGAGGGTATTCCGATTGTTCTAATAAGGTCCTATCCCTCTCTTTTGTTTTACAGATGCGCACCTAACTTATACCGCTTTACAATAAGGTTCTGGGAGCCGTGGCTCACTTTCACTTGATTATTGCTACTGCGCATGCGCGCACTTCCGGGTACACTGCGCACGCGCGGCTTGCATGCCATTCTCCTTCATGCGTTCCATTACACAGGAAATCACTCACTTACGCCCGCCCCTTCAGCACATTTAAACCCCAACGCGGTCACCTCTTCTCACATTCTACCGCTGATCCTTGGCTAAACAGGTATGCTATGGTTGCTCTCTCTGTTAACCCCTTCTTGGGCGATACTTTGTTGTGTTTTTTTAACATTGTCTATGGGACTTTTTTGCCTTTACCGGAGTCTTTTCTTTCACTGCTGGCATACTAAAAGTGTCTTTTTCACTTTGTTCTTTCAGCTCTATAGCAGCCCAGCACTATAATCACCTCCCCTTTGGGAATTATAATATATCCACATATTAATTTCTGAATGAAGGTAATAATATGCTGCTTTGCTTATTTGGTTACTTATTTACTTTACAAGTATGTTCCTTTTCCTACCTGCTCAGATTATGTCCCATAGAAATCTATGGATTGACACTAATTGATTCGCCTTATGATGCAATAATGGTATATGGTGTCCTAATAATATCTATTTATTAGGATTATTTCATGATTTCTTTATGATTTTTTAATATTTGGGCATTATCTTTTTAGATATAATTGGACAAATACGTCTGACGTTCTTCTTAGGCATCACTTGTCATACCATCTAGGTAAAATGCTTGATTACATTAAGTTGTGCATTATTTTACAGTCACTAATATGAAGCTGTGTATGAATAATTGTATGAATATTGGTACTGATTTTCTTTTCTGTATTCTATTATACAAATTTGAGTTGTGAAGAAGGCATCAGCCGAAACGTTATATCTGATCTATTCACTTTGGAAAATAAACTATTATCCTGATATATCCCTGAGTGCCGGAGTTTCTATTTTATATTTGATTATTATTCTCCTGAGCACCATACTAGTGAGCCAGACCATTACTTGGACTATTACACAGGATTGTAGAGACCTTATGTCTGTCGCTGTGCCCCAGTACCAGATGCCCAGTCGCCACTACTTCTCTAAGAAAGGTGTGCCTGCGCTACACCAGCATGTCGCACACAACATCACCGCTTCCTTGAGAAATTCTGTGTGTGAACGGGTGCATTTCACCACCGATACTTGGACCAGTAAGCATGGACAGGGACGTTACATGTCGCTGACTGGGCACTGGGTAACTATGGTAATAGATGGTGAAGGGTCTGCTGCACAAGTCTTGCCGTCCCCACGACTTGTGTGTCAATACTCTGTCTGTCCAAGTTCCGCCATTGCTTCTGCCCCCTCCACCTCGTCTGGGTCCTCCACCTCCGCCCCAAGCCTGCCTGGTCAGGCCACCAGCGTTCTAACTGCATAGAAGGAATCACACACCCCTCATTACTATGCTGGCAGCAGAGCGCAACGGCATCAGGCGGTCTTTAGCTTGAAATGTCTTAGAAATAAGAGTCACACAGCGGCTGAGTTGTGGGGAGCTCTGGGGACTGAGTTTGGTAAATGGTTGTCTCCACTCAACCTGCTGCCTGGTAAGGCCGTGTGCGACAATGCTGCAAACCTGGGTGCGGCCCTTCGCCTGGGCAAGGTGACACACGTGCCTTGTATGGCTCATGTGTTGAACCTTGTTGTCCAGCAATTTTTAACACACTATCCCGGCCTAGATGGCCTTCAGAACAGGGCAAGAAAACTGTCTGCTCACTTCCGCCGTTCAACCACCGCTGCTGAGCGACTTGCATCGCTCCAGAAGTCTTTCGGCCTGCCGGTTCATCGCCTGAAATGTGATGTGCCGACACGCTGGAATTCGACTCTTCACATGTTACAGAGACTGTGGCAGCACCGTCGAGCCCTGGTGCAATACATCATGACGTATAGCCTGGGCCAACAAGATGCAGAGGTGGGGCAGATCACCCTGATGGAGTGGTCTCAGATCAAGGACCTATGCACCCTTCTGCACAGTTTCGACATGGCGACGAATATGTTTAGCGCTGACAATGCCATTATCAGCATGACAATTCCAGTCATTTACATGCTGGAGCACACGCTAAACACTATTCGGAGTCAGGGGGTGGGACAACAGGAAGGGGAAGAACTACAGGAGGATTCATATGCGCAAGAGACAACAACATCACCAAGGTCCAGACGTTCATCATCACCAACCCGGCAGGCATGGGACCATGGGGGACAGGGATCAACAAGGGCGCATGGTAGCAGGCGAAATGTTGAGGAAGGTGCAGGAGAACAGGAAGAAATGGAGGACGAACTGTCCATGGACATGGAAGACTCAGCGGATGAGGGAGACCTTGGTCAAATTTCAGTTGAAAGAGGTTGGGGGGAGATGTCAGAGGAAGAACGAACGGTTAGCACCTCTATGCCACAAACACAGCTTGGACTTGGTCCGCATGGCTGTGCAAGACACATGAGCGACTTCTTGCTGCACTACCTCCAACATGACCCTCATATTGTCAAAATTAGAAGTGATGATGACTACTGGCTTGCCACACTATTAGATCCCCGGTACAAGTCCAAATTTTGTGACATAATTCCAGCCATAGAAAGGGACGCACGTATGCAGGAGTATCAGCAAAAGCTGTTACTCGATCTTAGCTCAGCTTTTCCACCAAACAACCGTGGTGCAGGGAGTGAATCTCCCAGTTGTAACTTCACTGTAAAAATAATGATAGCGCAATATGAGGAGCACCCGTGGATACATTTCTATAGATTAAAATATAAAACTGCTCACCTGAATAGGTTGTGCACCCTCGCACAACCTCGGTGGTGGGTGTGTAATTCCTCTGGAGGATGAGGGACTAAGTTGGCTAACACTATCCGATGTTTAGCTGGGTGGATCTGGACAGTTTACCGCTGGTGGCTCCTGGTTCACCGACTCCTTGATTCCTGGAACTCAGATCGGCTCTGCGTCCTCCCGCTGGGTTGCTCAGAGTGGACTATTAGGATCTATTACTTGCAGCAGCTCTTGCCGGATTCCCTTGCGGGAGTAGACAGTGTAGGTAAAATAGAGATGACCGGTCTTATGAGCGCTAATGATAGATTTTTAACAATAAAGCCTTACAATCATTAGCGCTCATAAGACCAGTCATCTCTTGACAAACATGGGACGGTCTCGTCATCTTCAACAGTCTACCCGTACCAGCAGCACCGTCTCTCGTGCTGGTAACAGGAATTTTATTGAATCTTTTTATAATTTTTTTAGACCATCCTTTGCAAGGCCACCAGAGACAACAAGTCTGACACATAGTCAACGGCTGGAGAGGATGATACAGGAGTATCTCCAAATGAACATCGATGCCATGACTTTGCAAATGGAGCCTTGCTCATTTTGGGCTTCAAATCTTGAAAAATGGCCAGAGCTCTCCACTTACACATTGGAGATCTTGTCGTGTCCAGCTGCCAGTGTTGTCTCTGAACGTGTCTTCAGTGCTGCTGGGTGTGTGCTGACAGATAAGCGCACGCGTCTGTCCAGTGACAATGTGGACAGACTAACGTTCATCAAAATGAACAAGTCATGGATCCACAAGGAATTTACTACCCCTGTGTCATCCTGGGGAAGAGTAAATGCTTGTGGATTTTTAATGTTCTTGATGCAAATCTAGCTGTGAAGTGTACAACTGGGGCACAAGTGCTGCCACTGAATGGGTGGGTGTGTGTGGGGCACAATTTTTGGAAAAAAGGGAGACTCCCCTTGGAGTAACCCTTGCTTACATTGTTTTTAAAAATGATCCAAGATGCACAGAGCTGGAATCAGGAAAGACTTTGCTACCTACCCCGGTGTCATCCTGGGGACGGTTAAGTATGGCGTATTTTTGAATGACCTTGATGTAAATCTAGCTGTGAAGTGTACAACTGGGGCACAAGTGCTGCCACTGAAGGGGTGGGTGTGTGTGGCCCAATTTTTGGGAAAAAGGGAGACTCCGCTTGGAGTAACCTTGCGGTGATTTACATGATTTTAGAAGGGCATGCCATGCCTATATCTGTGTCTCCTCCTCTTTTTCCTCGTCCAGCTCTTTTGTTTTCGCGTGAGTATATGTCCTTGTCACTTTCCCATGTGTTTGTATTGTGTTGTGAGTTGTTTGTCACCGTTTGGACACCTTTGAAGGTGTTTTCTAGGTGTTTTTATGTGTTTGTGATTGCCTCCCATTGTTTCCTATGCGGTTCGAGTGGTTCGCCGAACCGAACTCGAACGAGACCTCCGTTCGGCGAACCGAACTCGTACCGAACCACGGCCGGTTCGCTCATCTCTAATCTTTATGCTATTCGAATAGCGTGAACCGGTTTGTGGGAATATAGGTGAAACTTCTATTGAGTACTTTAATCTCAATCGGTGTAAGAACATGCGAAGTTAAGTTAATAATTCTATGCTTATCCTCCAAAGAGAACTCCCTATTGTTCCCTAAGGGCATGTAGGATTTTTTTGTACCGCAGATGCCCTGTTCTGGCCCTCAAATCGTAGGTATTTTGAAAGGCACCTCCCTCTAAAAAAAAAAATGAAGAAGGAGCAGGGGAGGTATTGTGGGTCAATGAAGATGAGGATACTGATGATGAATATGAATTTCCTGATGGTCCAATAGGACCCTCGCTCCTCGCTGTTTGTCCCCATTTGGGTCAGTTTGTTTTCTCCCCTCCCTGAGCTCCTACAGTAATTTCTGGAAGCATATCCTCTACTGTAACCAAATCTTCTAGTAATGCCCCCAATAGTTTCTGGTTCAATATCTGAGTTCTCGGCTTCTGAAGTAGAAATGTCAATATTATTGCCCTTGGATGTGTCTGTTATTCTATAGGCTCTTTTTTTTTTCTTTTTTCGTTGAAGTCAGTGAGGTCCCTAGCAAATTGCTTGTTAACTTTCTTTAATAAATGTTTGAAACTTCTCAATGGAGAATTGTAACGTCGACTCTCTACGTGCAAAGTCAAAATCTCCCTTAAATTTTAGTGCTGCTGCTGTGAAATCTGCCAGCTTCTTAGATGATTGTTCAAAGGATTTTTGTTCCTCTTCCAATAATATTTTTTATCAATCTCAAGGAACTATCCGTGTTATTTTTCACACTTAGTATTAAATTCACTGTTTCTAGTTCTTTTAGCCCGAATAACATTGAGTCTATAGGCTGCGCTTTACACACAACGATATCGCTAGCGATCTCGTTAGCGATGTGACACGCCCAGATCGTTGTTACGATTTGCCGAGATCACTCATAGGTCGTTTTGTAGCGGTCACATGTAAACATCTCACAAATGATGCTACATCGTTCAGCGATATATTGTTTGACCAAGGCGGTCGTGTAGATGTTGTATGTCGTTGGTAGGGTGTCAAATGTAGCAATATGTCTGCTGCATTCCAAACGACAAACAATAATTTGAAACTGAACAACGTGTCAACGATCAACGATTTTCACCCTATTTGCGATCGTTCGGAGTAGCTCGTAGGTGTCACACACAACGACGTCGCTAACGATGACGGAAGTGCGTCACGAATATCGTGACCCAGACGACAAATCGTCAGATAAATCATAGCATGCAAAGCGGCCTTAAGCCCTTTAGGTACAATCTCCCATTTGATATAATTTTGCAAGGACTGGATTTCCCACTATGTTTTCAGATTCTCTTTATAACAACTGGTGAGCTCCTGGAATGTCCCCCTGATACTGTTAGAATAGTCAGCTCTCCTATCCACTCCCTGTTTGGAAAAAACATCACGGGCCTCTAGTGCCTATTGATCACGATTAATATGGCCCGACATAAAACCTGCCATCAAAAAAATCAAAAAACAAACATAAATTCATTGAATAAGGATGTGGAGCAATTCTATCTAAGTATAGCTCACACATTTGCAAAAAGACTCATAATAATACCTTTAAAAAGACCAATACAAAACATGTGTGCATCAACTATCAAGATACAAATGGCTCCATTTAATGGTAAGAGGAAGGAAACTGGTGAAAAAGGGGGGAAAAATAAAGGGGTCTACACAAGTAGGAAAAATTCACAATTTACACCAGAAAACCTAAAAATACTTAACAGTACAGTAAAGACACAGTGTACAGTAGACCCTATAAACCCCTATATAGACCAGGTATGAATAGTCTTATACCCTCATCCTAATGCCCTTGCGTAGACACTTCTTACGTGATGACATCAGATACAATGAAAGATGTCCTTTCCTTCTCCAAAGCCACTAAACCACGAATGGCCAAAAAACCTCAAAAATTCTTCTGTGGATTCACATTTGCTGATGTTGGATGGAAGGTCATAAAGCAGAAATAGAAAGCTGAAACACCAAATCCGAGACCTAAAACACCCCATCACAGGTGAGTCATTGTAAATGGAACTGGGATAGGGAGCATGAAACCCGCTCTTGTGCTCTGTGAATCAGTCAGCACAGTATAGTAAGGAAAACTCTTACAGAGTGCTGCTTCCATTCTGCTGATGGCCAATAGGGCCAAACCTGGAGGTGTTTTCCCATGAGGATAATCCCATTTCATGTGTCCTATTAAGATATAAATGTTATTTCTAACCTAGTATCCCTTCCATGTCACAAATGTGTTTGTTGTGGGTAAGGGAAAGACCACGGTAAGGGGCTGCTCGGGACGCTCGGATCCGGGATCGTGGCTGTGGCTCTAGAGGCACCCGGATCCGGGCGCGAGCAGCTGTTTTGCGCCCACAAGTGAATAAGGGGGTTATGTACAGGGGAGAGTTTGTCAGTGATGCCACCCGTGGGTTGCATATAGTTGGTGACACTGCCGCTGCCTTGATATGGGGTACCCGGGGCTGATGGAGCGGGGCAGCCATATGGTATCCCCTCCACGGGTAGGGGAGGTGTTGTCCCGGGGTCCAGGTGTAGGTTGGTGTAGGTTAGAGTGCGGGGACACCGTCTGCAGACTGGACTGGATGATACCGGTGTACTCACTGTTGTTGAATAATTCACACAGAGTCCAAGTAGTAAACAAAGTGCCGGATACCGGTAGCCTCTGGAGGGGTGTTCTCGGGTCCCGCACACCGGTGAGCAGAGCAAGGGCCCTTCCTTCTGCACTCTAATTTTGTGTCTTGTGTGTTGACTACTCCGCATGGAACGGGAACAGTCCACTCCCAGTGTCTTTGCTGTGGGAGCTGTGGCCCGCTTGATCTGACCCTTGGGATTTTTGCAGGCACTTGCAGACGCGCTATCCCCCGCGTTGGCCTTCCGTCTTTTGTAGCTGAGCTGATCTGTGGGCTGCAGTTTCTCCACAACAGAGGCATCATACACAGGTAAGTGTGGCACATCTTCTATGTAGTTGTTGCGGGCGGAGGAGGGGACGCTGCGCTCTCCCTCTGCTCGGGTCCGGCTGCCGCTGCTGCTGCGGCCTCTGCTGCTTGGTGGCTCAAGCGATGTGCCGGATCCCGGGGACTCGAGCGACGCTCCTCGCCTGTAAGTGAAAAGGGGATTGGTTTAGGGGATTTATTGTCCGTGACGCCACCCACGGTTGTGGTGATTGTGTGAACACCACCGCTGCTCTGTATGGGGATCCCGGGAGTGATGGTATGGAGCACCTAGATGTTGGCCCTCCCCTCCGTGGGTAGGGGGGTTGGTGGTCCCGGGGCCCGATGATGGAGAGTTAGGATGGTTGACAGGCGGGTTATGGGGCCTGTTGAGGTGCATGGGCGCAGGGGCAGCGCTGTGCCGCACGGCACGGAGGTACTCACTCAGCCCAAGGATGATGACACAGTTCACGGTAAACAAGCGGCTGGTTGGATGGCTCCCTCGGACGGCTGCTGTGTTGATGTTCCCTGCAAGTTAGCGGTGACTGTCTCTTTCCTGCACCTAAATACGGTTGTTGGTAGCGATGGATTCCCACCAGTAACCGCTCCCCAGCTTGGATATGAGCCGGAGGAGCCCCTCTTTTGCCCGCAGGCGCTGGCCCTGAGAAACTGGTGCCCTGGCGGTGGCAGTGTCTCTCCAATATGGTTGGACGGTTGCCTTCAATCGGGACTTTGGCTGTTGGGAGACCCAGGAGGTCCCCTTCACTGACGGATTTGGCAAATTCACGGCGACTCCTAGCCTTACCGGGATCCGAAAGGCCCCTGCCAATGGTGCGGGCTTCTCTTCGTATACCGCTCCGGTACCGCCGGGCCACCACCCGTCCACGGTCCTTTCGGCAACCTCCGATCAGCCTCTCCTGCAGACGGTCACCGCCGTCTGCCAACCTTGCTGTCTCAGTCCGGGGCACACACCCGGACCAACTTCAGGCTCTGTTGCTGTCACCTTCTCCTTCCCTTCAACTCCTCTCACTTGCTCCTCTACCACCTCCCTCTCACTTCAATCTCTAAACTTCAACTCCTGGTTTTCCCGCCTCCAGGACTGTGAACTCCTCGGTGGGCGGAGCCAACCGCCTGGCCAACCCCCTGGTGTGGACATCAGCCCCTGGAGGAAGGCAACAAGGATTTTGTGTTCTGACCTTGGTGTTCCTGCAGGGAATGTGGGGTGTGTGGTGGTGTCATGACCTGTGACCCCTGGCTTGCCCAGGGCGTCACATAGACCTGGTATGAATAGTCTTAGGCTATGTGCGCACGTGTGCGTATTGCATGCAGTTACGCTGCGTTCTGCACCGCAGCGTAACTGCATGCGTCCTGCGTCCCCTGCACAGTCTATGGAGATTGTGCAGGAGCCGTGTGCACGTGGCATATTAGAACGCAGCGATTCAGCTGCTGCCCGAATCGCTGCGTTCTAAGAAGTGACATGTCACTTCTTCCGTGCGGTTTGCATGCTGTCTTTAGGGAGAGGCAGCATGCAGAGCGCACGTTCTCTGCCGGCACCATGCGCTTCAGAATGGAGCTTTTCAGCTGCGCTCTGAAGCGCACCTTTTAGGTGCGGTGCAGAGCGCACACGTGCGCACATAGCGTTATACCCTCATCCTAATGCCCTTGTGTAGACACTTCTTATCTCAGGTCACAATGGGGGTCTCGAGCTCAGCTAATATAATAAATTTGGTACTTTATCATCTCTTTCCTCTACCAGAGACATAAAACCAGACAACATCTTACTGGACAACAATGGTCACTTGAAGATCGCTGATTTTGGTCTTGCCGTGATGAACATATTTGGCAATGCAAAAACTTCAGAATGGGCTGGGATGCTTTCATACATGGCTCCTGAGGTGAGGAATCATATACATGTCCCTGAGTCTACTCAATAAAAGGCTGGACATCTCCATGTTTTCTGCTGTCTGGTCAATGTTCTTATTGTTTTTTTTATGTCTTTACAGATTCTTTTAGAGAAGCCATACAACAAAGCACTGGACTGGTTCTCTGCTGGTGTTGTGATATATGAGATGGCTACTGGCAGATATCCATTTGTTAAAGATGAAATTGAGGAGAACATCAAGAAGGCACTGATCAATGATGATCCCGCCTTCCCAAAAGAACTGGACCCCCAAGTCAAAGCCGTCATAGAGGCGGTGAGTATAAAGCCACATCTCAGTAATAAAGTGGTTGAATATAATGAAAAACACAACAATGAAAATTGAAAGGAACTGGAGACTGAAAAAACTTCTTCATTATATGTTCCAGCTCTTGGATAAATCACCAGAGAGTCGGCAGAAATTTGTGGACAACATAAGAGATCATCCATTCTTTATGGAGATCAACTGGACAGAAATAGAAGGCGGCAAAGCACCTCCACCATTCCACCTACCACCTGTAAGTATATGACCCAGAGAATATGGTGACAGCAGTACATCTCTATTGTGTGTCTTTTTATGAACACTGGTTCTTGTATCTTCTGTCCACAGCCACCAGTGATGACATCAGATACAATGAAAGATGTCAATTTCTCCATAGCCATTAAACCACGAATGACCAAGAAAAATCAAAAACTTTTTTGTGGATTTACATTTTCTGATGATGGATGGAAGGTCTTAAAGAAGAAATAGAAAGCTGAAACATCGGAGACCTAAAAAACCCCATCACAGGTGAGTCATTGTAAATGGGACTGGGATAGGGAGCATGAAACCCCCTCTTGTGTCCTGTGAATCAGTCAGCACAGTGTAGTCAGGAAAACTCTTACAGAGTGCTGCTTACATTCTGCTGATGGCCAATAGGGCCAAACCTGGAGGTGTTTTCCCATGAGAATAATCCCATTTCATGGCTCCTATTAAGATATAAGAATTATTTCTAACCTAGTATCTCTTGTTGTGTAGGTCGCCTTTCACACAGGATCTGAAGGAAGATAAGATGGTGGAAATGAAAAGCCATGACTTGCAGTGTAATATACAGCCATATCTATTTCTCCCTATTTGAGGCTGGGGGTTTTGCTGCAATCTGGTGCTCTGCAGTGTCCGAAAACAAGAAGAAGCTGGAGACCATGAAAATCCTACAAGGAGTCATTAAAATGACCGTGGACCAGAACATCTAGATGACATGTTGCCGCAATTACTAGGAGCGCCCTGAGGGCTATGACCTGCAGTGTAATATGCAGCCATATCCACTCCTCCCTATTGGAGGCTGGGGTTTTTGCTGCAATCTGATACTCTGCTGTGTCCAAATACAAGAAGACTCTGGAGACCATGAAAATCCTACCAGGAGTCAGTAAAATGACTGTGGACCAGAACTTCTAGATGGCATGTTGCCTCAACCACTAAGGGGTGTCCTGAGGGCTATGACCTGCAGTGTAATATGCAGCCATATCCACTCCTCTCTATTGGAGGCTGGGGATTTTGCTGCAATCTGGTGCTCTGCAGTGTCCGAATACAAGAAGAAGCAGGAGCCTATGAAAATCCTACCAGGAATCAGTAAAATGACCGTGGACCAGGACTTATAGATGGCATGTGTCACGGCCAGGTGGACGGGCAGACCCAGGAGGTGGATCCACTGGGCCGAACTCCTAGATGGTAGTAAAGAGTCCGGTAGCTGGAACACTATAAACAGCAGAACAGTCCGTGCACACGAGTATAGTGGAGAAGTCCCTGGGACCACGGAGTCACGGGTGGTAGTCCGGGTGACGCAGCTCAGGTTCGGAAGCCGAGATGATGTCAGGCGGGGTCCGGAACCTTTGGAGCGAGATGACGAGTCACCGCAGGGATCCGGGATGGTGCGGACTGTCAGGATGGCAGGTGGACAGCGTTCGGGGTTCAGGATACGGCAGGACTGGATGGCGAGGCAGGCACGGCTCTACAAGAGAGATAGGTGAGTATATGCACAGAGACACCAGGAGACCTGACTCCTAGCTTAGGAAACACGAAGATCAGGCCCCGCCCCCTTGGACAATAAACCCCTTTATACCCTGTACCTGATTAGCCTCATTTCCTGTTAATGGACGCTGGCCCTTTAAGAAAGGGTCAGTGACCGCGCGCGCGCCCTAATGCGCATGCGCGCGGCCCGGGTGCCAGAAGCCAGGGAAGGAAGCTGAGAGGAGGACGCAGGGGAGCCGGCCAGGGCCTGGGAAGCCGTCGGGCGCCGGGATCGGAGACCAGGGGGCCTGGGAAGGACGGGCACCGGAGGCTGGAGAGCGGGGAGCGTGGCAGGTGAGCCGGGGAGCGAGGCTGAGGACCCGGGAAGGGGAGCCGAGGACCCGGGGAGCGTGACAGTACCCCCCCCCCCACGCCCCCCTCCCCGCAACCGGGACATGAAGGCACGGATCAGAGGAGTGCCCACGTTCTCCCTGGGCTCCCAGGACCTATCCTCAGGACCATACCCTTCCCAGTCCACCAGGAAGAACTGTCGACCTCGTACGGTCTTCATGGCCACGATATCCCTTACCGCATAGATGTCGTCATCGGCAATAGGTGGAGGAGCCGGACTGGCAGCAGCGGAGAAGGGACCAAGGACAACCGGCTTGAGCAGGGAGACGTGGAATGAGTTGGGTATCCTCATCGTGGCTGGGAGCTGTAGCTTGTAGGAGACCTCATTGATCTTGTTGAGGACTTTAAACGGCCCAATGTAGCGAGGACCCAGCTTGTATGATGGTATCTTCAGGCGGACGTACTGGGAAGCAAGCCAGACGAGATCTCCAGGAGAGAAACACGGAGGGTCCAGACGTTTCTTGTCTGCGTGTCTTTTCATCCGCAGGGAAGCACGCCCAAGGGACGCTTTGACAGAGTCCCAAATGGTTGCAAAGTCACGGGCTACTGTATCTGCAGCAGGGACATCCGAAGAAGGAGATACAGGCAATGGGATGGAAGGCTGAAGTCCGTAAACGACATGGAAGGGAGAGCTGGAGGAGGACTCACTGACGTGGTGGTTGTTGGAGAATTCAGCCCAAGGAAGAAGAGCGGACCAGTCGTCGTGATGGGCGTTAACATAGTGACGTAAGAAAGAGGTCAAGATTTGATTGACCCTCTCTACCTGGCCATTAGACTGAGGATGGTATGCAGATGAAAAGTCCAGAGTCACTCCCAGATGTTTACAGAGAGCCCTCCAGAAGCGGGAGGTGAACTGAGTTCCTCTGTCGGATACGATGTGTAATGGAAAGCCATGCAAGCGGAAGATGTGTTGTATAAAGGCGTCCGCGAGTTCCTGAGCAGAGGGCAGTCCAGCCA
Source organism: Anomaloglossus baeobatrachus (assembly GCF_048569485.1). NCBI lineage: Eukaryota > Metazoa > Chordata > Amphibia > Anura > Aromobatidae > Anomaloglossus > Anomaloglossus baeobatrachus. The sequence continues at coordinate 129,099,991 of NC_134354.1, forward strand.
TAGGGACGAAATGGGCCATTTTAGAGAACCGGTCCACCACGACCCATATGACTGTGTGTCCGGAGGACAATGGCAAGTCCGTAATAAAGTCCATCGCAATGTGTTGCCAGGGAACTGAGGGTATCGGCAGAGGCAGAAGACGGCCATATGGGAGGTGTTTGGGCGTCTTGTTCCTGGCACAAGAGGAACAGGCGGATACAAAAGCAGCGACGTCCGTGCGAAGGGATGGCCACCAATAATGACGTACAATCGCACCCCATGTCTTTTTCTGACCAGCATGACCGGCTGTTTTCGAGGCATGACCCCAGTGTAACACTTTTTCCCTGTCTACCTCGGAGACATAGGTCTTCCCGGGCGGTATCTGGGCCAGGGTGACAGGGGCCACCGGAATGATTTTACTAGGACAAATGATGGGTTGGGTAGTCTCTTCCTCCTGCTCCATGGGCATGAAAGACCTGGACAAGGCATCAGCGCGTACATTCTTGTCCGCGGGTCGGAAGTGAAGCTGGAAATCAAACCTGGCAAAGAATAGGGACCACCTGGCTTGCCGTGGGTTCAGTCGCTGAGCGGACCGCAGGTATTCCAAGTTCTTGTGGTCCGTGTAAATAATCACGGGGTACACTGCCCCTTCCAGGAGGTAGCGCCATTCCTCCAAAGCCAGTTTGACTGCCAAGAGCTCTCGGTCACCGATGGTGTAGTTGCGTTCAGGCGCTGAGAAGCCCTTGGAGAAGAATCCGCAAGTCACCATCTTCCCGGAGGAGGACTTTTGCATGAGCACTGCTCCGGCTCCTGAGGAGGAGGCATCCACCTCCAAGGTGAACTGGCGGTTTAACTCCGGACGGTGGAGTACAGGAGAGGAAGCAAAAGCCCGCTTCAGAGAGCCAAACGCGGCGTCAGCCGCAGGTGACCAGTCCTTTGGATTAGCCTCCTTCTTAGTCAAAGCGGAGAGAGGAGCAGTCAAGGCAGAGAAGTGAGGGATAAACTGGCGGTAGTAGTTGGCGAATCCCAGGAAGCGTTGGATTGCCTTCAGTCCAGAAGGAGGAGGCCAGTTGAGAATGGCGGAGACCTTCTTGGGATCCATCTGCAGTCCAGTATCAGAGATGATGTACCCCAGAAAGGGGAGAGAAGACTGCTCAAAGACACACTTCTCATACTTTGCGTACAGACGATTCTCTCTCAGTCTTTGTAGAACCAGCTGTACGTTTTCTCTGTGGGTTTGGAGGTCCGGAGAGAAGACAAGGATGTCATCTAGATACACTACCACACAGATGTAGAGAAGGTCCCGGAACACGTCGTTCACCAGTTCTTGAAAGACGGCAGGAGCGTTACACAGGCCGAAGGGCATCACGCAGTATTCATAATGTCCATCGCGCGTATTGAACGCGGTTTTCCATTCGTCACCAGAGCGGATGCGTACCAGATTGTAAGCACCCCGAAGATCCAGCTTGGTGAACACACGAGCTCCTCTAAGCCGGTCAAACAATTCGGGAATGAGCGGCAGAGGGTACTTGTTTTTTACGGTGATTTGATTCAAACCCCGGTAGTCTATGCATGGGCGTAAGTCGCCCTCTTTCTTCTTGACAAAGAAGAAACCTGCTCCAGCAGGAGAGGAGGATCTCCGAATGAACCCCCTTGCCAGGCTCTCTGAGATGTAAGCAGACATGGCCCTTGTTTCGGCTGGAGATAAAGGATATATCCGTCCTCGTGGTGGTGTTGTTCCTGGGAGCAGGTCGATGGCACAATCGTATGGACGATGTGGCGGCAGTACCTCGGATTCCTTTTTATCAAAGACATCTGCAAAGGACCAATAGGCCGAGGGCAGCCCCGGTAGGTTCTCTGGAACCGGAGGTCGTCGGATGGGTTGTATGGACTTTAGGCACCTCTCATGACACGAAGAGCCCCATCGGGTGATTTCGCCAGTGCCCCAGCTAACTGATGGTTCGTGTGTCCGCAACCATGGAAGTCCCAGCAGGATCTGGTGGGACATGTGTGGGAGGACGTAGAAAGCGATGTTCTCGGTGTGAAGGGCACCGATACGCAGTTCGACCGGCCTGGTGATCCAGGAGATGGTGTCAGAGAGGGGTCTCCCATCCACCGAGGCAATCACTAGGGGCTTGTCGAGTGGAATAACAGGCACCTGGTACTTGTCCACCGTGGCCTGCTGGATGAAATTGCCTGCTGCCCCGGAATCGAGGTAGGCATCAGCCGTGAACCGCGTCTCTCCCGTTGTCACTTGCACTGTCCATGTAACCGGGTCAGAGAGAGTCCCAGCACCTAGGGTGGCCTCTCCTACCAACCCTAGGCTTTGGAGTTTCCCGGCCTCTCTGGACAGGAGCGTAGCAGGTGTGTGCCCTCACCGCAGTAAAAGCAGAGACCCTTGGCGAGCCGCTCTGCTCGACGTTGTTCAGACTGACGCACTCGGTCGATCTGCATGGGCTCGTGGACGGGAGCCCCAGCTGTCGATGACTGAAGTACGGACGGTTTCTGCGGAGGAGATGAATGCCGTACCGGACGTCTCTCACGGGACACTTCCTTGGATCGCTGCTGAAAGCGAATGTCCACTCGAGTCGCTAGGGCAATCAGGGCATCCAGGGTGGTCGGTACGTCACGACCCGCCAGCTCGTCTTTAATTCGCCCTGAGAGTCCTTCCCAGAAGGCGGCGGTTAGGGCCTCGTTGTTCCACCCTAGTTCTGAGGCCAGGGTGCGAAACCGGATCGCGTATTGACCCACCGTCAGAGTCCCCTGACGTAACCGGAGAAGAGACGAAGCAGACGCGGAGGCGCGTCCGGGCTCATCAAAGGTACCACGGAATGCCTGCAGGAAGTCCTGGATGTTCGTGGTCACAGGATCCCCCTTCTCCCACAAGGGGTTCATCCACGCCAGTGCCTCACCGTCTAGATGGGACATGATGAAGGCGACCTTGGCTTGGTCGGAGGCAAACAAATGCGGCAGCTGCGTGAAATGGAGGGAGCATTGGTTTAAGAATCCCCTGCAGGTCTTGGGGTCTCCGGCGTACCGGGGTGGTGAAGCCAACCGAAGTCTGGTGGTATCTGAAGAAGTCGCCACAGGAGCTGGATCCGTGGATTGACTAGTGGAAGCCCGGGATGTTGAAGTCGTAACTGCCGCTTGTAGCGTGTTCAGGCGGGCGTCCACAGAAGACATGAATTGCAGCATGCGGGTCTGAGTCTCACGCTGGCGTTGGAGTTCCTCCTGTACGGCTGCTAGTGCTGCAGCGGGATCCATGGCCTGATCTTACTGTCACGGCCAGGTGGACGGGCAGACCCAGGAGGTGGATCCACTGGGCCGAACTCCTAGATGGTAGTAAAGAGTCCGGTAGCTGGAACACTATAAACAGCAGAACAGTCCGTGCACACGAGTATAGTGGAGAAGTCCCTGGGACCACGGAGTCACGGGTGGTAGTCCGGGTGACGCAGCTCAGGTTCGGAAGCCGAGATGATGTCAGGCGGGGTCCGGAACCTTTGGAGCGAGATGACGAGTCACCGCAGGGATCCGGGATGGTGCGGACTGTCAGGATGGCAGGTGGACAGCGTTCGGGGTTCAGGATACGGCAGGACTGGATGGCGAGGCAGGCACGGCTCTACAAGAGAGATAGGTGAGTATATGCACAGAGACACCAGGAGACCTGACTCCTAGCTTAGGAAACACGAAGATCAGGCCCCGCCCCCTTGGACAATAAACCCCTTTATACCCTGTACCTGATTAGCCTCATTTCCTGTTAATGGACGCTGGCCCTTTAAGAAAGGGTCAGTGACAGCGCGCGCGCCCTAATGCGCATGCGCGCGGCCCGGGTGCCAGAAGTCAGGGAAGGAAGCTGAGAGGAGGACGCAGGGGAGCCGGCCAGGGCCTGGGAAGCCGTCGGGCGCCGGGATCGGAGACCAGGGGGCCTGGGAAGGACGGGCACCGGAGGCTGGAGAGCGGGGAGCGTGGCAGGTGAGCCGGGGAGCGAGGCTGAGGACCCGGGAAGGGGAGCCGAGGACCCGGGGAGCGTGACAGCATGTTGCCTCGTGCCCCCAGGGAAGGGCACTTATCCGTAGGCCATGGTTCCCTAGAGCTTTCGCCCCACGGGGTTTTTCCTCTCCTGAGTGCCGACGGATAAACACAACATGAAAACAAGGGCAACCTGTCATCCTCTGCCCTCGGTGGAGCTCATACTACAACCACTAGTGGCAAAGAGTAACCTAAGAGGACTTTTACCATCAATAAACAGGACAATTCACTTCACGTGATAGTAATAGTTTTATTTTATATCTTATGTATATGTTTTTTTACCCTTAAAGAGAACAGGGTATAATTTAATAATAACTTTTATTCACGTCAGAGCTGAAATCCTGGTCACTACAGGTCACTACTTCACTTTTCCTTCCAATAATTTGGATACAGTTCTCCTATTTTGTTTTATTACTAAAAGAACAGCCAGGGAGTAACACCTCAGTATATATCTGCCTTCAGTCCCTAGATTTCTATAAGATTCAGCTGTTCTTTCCTAAGGTGACACTTCCACTGGCTACCAGGTATATGGGTCTGGCCACTGTTCCCGGTTTGATGCAATCGTAACCCCTTAACAACCGCCAATACGCATTAAATAGGCGGTCACTGAGGGAATAGTGAATAAGGAAATTGCACAAATAGCTGCAAAATCTCTGTGGGTTCAGCTACCAGGGCTAACAAAGAACCTGGATAACACAAGCAAGGAGAGTTAAAAAATTGTGATCATGCACCTCTCTCTTTTCCCATTGTAGTTGTTCTGGGAGAGACGAGAGATACAAGTGCCGTCCTGTCAGTGAAATTAGAATCAAGTTCAAGATCAAATCAATAAATCCTTCCTCAATCTCCTGGTCATCGCCCTCAGACCATCGCCCCCACAGCCATCCCCCGTGTCATCCCCTAATCAGATTACGTTTGTGCCGGCCCTACATGAGGTCGAAACGCTCAGATCCGGGATCTGCTGTGGCTCGAGGGTCTCCGGACCCGGGGGCTCGCGTCCACTTCAAATGAAAAAGGAGTATTTAGAGGGGATGAGTTTGTGACGTCACCCGTGGTTTGTGGTAAGGGGAGTACCGCCGCTGCTGATGGGAGTACCCAGGGAAGATGGAGTGGGACAGCAGGATGACAATCCCTCTACGTCTAGGGGAGGCCCCGGGCCTCTGGATGATGGTGGTATAGGGGGGAGTGTGGTGCAGATTGGAAGCAGGGGAGGACAGCGTACTCACTCAGGCAGTGTTGGTAGTACTGCGACCGCAAATCAGACTCTGACACAAAGATAATCTAAGTCTCTGGGTGCCGCTGCCCTCTTGGGGGAGCTCGCCCTGGTGTCCATCTCCTCTCGCACTGCCGGATGTTCTGGATCCTGCCTTCGTGCGCGAATTTTGGAATATGCTGATGACCCGTTGGCTTAAAGCTGTACGGGTTCCGCTCTCTACTTGTTGGTAGTGGAGCTGTGCTCTCAGGGGCTCACGCTTGGGATTTTTGCAGGCTATATGGATTGGAAAGCCCTATCCCCCTCGTTGCACTAGTGCCCCCGATCTCTGAGCTTCTTGGGGACAGTCCGTGAAGACACTATCC